>NC_054059.1:16896166-17533500 GCF_017639655.2 Falco naumanni | reverse complement strand
ACGGGGCAGGGGCCCGGGGCGCAGCCCGGCAGCGGTCGGGGCACAGCGGGCGGCGGCCCGGAGTGCAGCCGGGCACCGGCTTTCACACGGGTGCGTGAAGGCGCGCAGCGGGCGCGGTGCCTGCGTGCCGGGCTGCGCCATCTGCGCCCTCCGCCGCCGCGGGCGGGCCCCGGAGCAGCCGGCTGGCGCCCGGGCTTGGTGCGGCGGGAGCCGCCCCGGAGCGGTGCCGTGCGTGTACCCTCTTCCTGCAGCCAGCTGCCACGTCCCGCAGCAGATGTCATCCCCGGTGCCTTTCGCTTACCGGCCGCCGGAGCTGGTGCGTTGCATACAGCATAAAAATCCTGGCATGTGCACGTTCCTAATGCAGATAATAACAAGACTTTATCTCCGTTGCTACTGCTGCCCCTGTAGCTGTTACTTGGATGATACTCCGTGCTTTCAAAGACTGTTTCAGAGGTCTTTGGAAATACGGTTCTGAACTCTCTCATTCGACTAAACACAAAAAAATCATCTGCTGTAGGTACGTCCTGCTGCTACTTTGCAATATTGTGTTTGCTCGTGTTACCGGGGGAAGGTCAGGTTAATTCGAGGTGAAATTCATACTCTCTTCATGCACCTTTGATATGAACCTATAAATCTGAGGAACATTTCTGAAACTTTATAGCGACAATCTCTGTGAAAACAGTGGAATAATATTGGAATGTTACTGCTTTATATGACTGCCTTAAAACTATATAGAAAAGCTTACGGGCAAATTTGAATTAAACAACAATATACAACCTGGAAGGACAGAGAGGGAAACGTATTTGTGGCAGCTGAAATAAGAACAGGAAAATTTATCTCTAGAATACTAATTTATCAGTGAGCTAGTAACATTGTAATGCTTTACTGTACCTTGATGTCAGGAAAATCCATTTTCATTCAAAGATTCTCTTGATACCATGTTGGGGGGGGGGGGGGGCTAAGTGAAGGAAGAAAAAATTGTTGGCTTTTAGGTCTATAATATTTTATTCCATGAATTTTCTATCATTTCATACTATATGCAAACATAGCGAGCCAAAGCAGTCTGTCATATTAATTTGTAGAATGGAAAGTTGCTACCTCGCAGCCTTTGATTTAAAGCTCTCCCTCACTGCCTGGGAACTGACATTGCATCACGTGGTGCAATATTGAAATCTTTCCTAATACCGCAGTACACTGCAGTAAAATGGTTTTAATGCAGATTACCTGGAGATTATTCAAACGGTTCATGTTACCTCACCGTAACATGAAGCAAATCAGTGTGATCCTCCTGGCAACGTGCTGCCCTGCTGCAGTGCTTCGCTGCAGTATATTGCAGGAGCAGGAAACTTTTCGACACCTTTTGCTCTGCGCTGATTTATTGTTTCAGGATGGGATGGTAGAGGAAATGTAGCACAGCAGTGACTGCATGGTAAATGGCAGAGAACTGAGAGGGAACAGTTACTTTCACATTGTGCTCGGGTAACAGTGCGTAGAAAATGTTTGACGTGCAAATCTCTGATGTTAGCGTCTTAGTTTAAGGTTTATAGCTTTTCCCTTCAAAGACTTAGAGCGCATTGGTGTCCTGAGGATAATATTTTGCCAAAAGGATAAAATAAATTTCATTACAACCGCTTAAATTTTTTTTCAAATGCAAAAGAGAGTACAGTTCAGTACAAGAAATGCTGACATGTGATTTTTCAGAGAGCTACTGCTCCAGGCTTCTGAGCCTGTCTCACATGTATACTGAAGTGCTGCTATGGCTTTATATTCATTACTGCTCTGCGTTTGTTATATACTGGGGGGGGTGGGGGTGGGGGAGTTGGTAGTCTGGTTAAAATATTGCTTGCATGGTGAATAAAGTGTAAGCTGCGAAGTTATTTCCCATTAAAAATAAGCAAACTGTATATGAGTAGATTTTTTCCCCCCAAAAAAATAGTAAAAAAAAGCAAGTAAAAGAAGTTTTATATGTATAGCATTTTTACTTTAAGCTTCTTTACAGGATGTTTTTCAGAGAACTCTTCATAAATTTTAAGGATGATAAACAGAGAAGAGAAAAGGAATGAAGAGAGAAGGTTAAAGCAAAACCTCTCAGCTGAGATTTGACCTCAGAAGGAGAATCCTGGAGGTGAAGCTATTTCATAGAAGAGGAAGTAAAAGAAGGTAACAAAGTCTTGACGCTGTGACAACATTGTGGAATGGTAAGGGACATCAGAAAACAGATCAAAGTTGCTGCGAGGCTGAATCAAGTCCAAAAGGGTTTTATAATTGAAGAAGGCAGCCATTGACCCTGTAATAAATAAGGAGTACTGCTGCCATTTCAGGGTACGCATGATGTGGCCGTGCTTTTGTGGAGATGCGAGAATTGTTTTGATGGGGATCACAGGCAAACGGAGCAGCGACAAAGTCATGAGCATAGCTGATGTTTTCACCAGGAGGCTTGGAAGCAGCCTTGTACTTGAGCAACGCTGAGGAAGGAGGTGGCGATAAGTACTTGGGCAGAGGGACGAAAAAGGAAAGTTCTGCTTCAGAGACTCCGCAAAAAAAAGAGGCAGCCAGCAAATGTTTGGCAGTGGAAAGGGACAGTACAGAACAGGAGGATGTTTCTCTGGTTACAGTCACTCCTGAATGCAATTGTTTACCTGTTCTCCCAAGTTGCATGAGGGAGGGGAACAGTATAGAAATTATGTCAAACTTCTGCAGTTTAATGGAAGAGTTGAGCAGGCAGTATGTTGTAGCAGCAGCAGCCCTCTTGCAGGCACTAGGCAGTGTTGACCTGAAATATTCTTTCAGCCAGCCTCTCACGATAACCTGTTCTGACTTAGCAGCCTTGCCCAGCAAGGCTGAAGGCAGAGACACTTTCTTCCCTTACCCTTTCCCTGTATGCAGAACTGCGGTATAATTTATGGACTAGTGCATCATATGCCTTGATAATTTATATGAGGTTCAGCAACACTTTTAAAAAGAAACTAACAATCCTAGCTAAGTACCGTGGGCTAGGCTAAAAGGACAAAAAAAAAAAATTGTGAAAAGAAAATATGACAGTATTTTGAGTGGAGAAACTGTGTCTGCAGAGATCTGCTGACCTCTCCCAGTGTGAGCCATGGGATTCAAGGGCATTCCACAACTCTGTAAAGGCACCTCTCTGCTCCTACAGATACAGGCCTTGTGGACCTCATTTTGCAATTATAAGAATCCCTGTATCAGTGAGGTGAAAGAAAAAGGTCACATGCTAGATCTGGGGATGTGGACATAAGAATAGGAGATGACACATGATACGATTTCAGAAGAGTTGCTGAGTAAGTGAAAGGGTAAGATTATTTTCTTTCACTGCTGTGTAGGTATGCTCTAAGGAATGTGATTCTACTAATTAATTATAATTAAGTAAAATTTTATGCTTAAATGACTACTTAACTGGTTAGAAGGGTTCTCTAATCATCTAATATTTATTAACAAAATATTTAGGTTTTTTCTAATCAAGCAGGAACCAAAGTAAATACAGTAAAAACCAAAAAATCAAGGAAAGTAAATACAGAAAATTTCATAGTATCAGAGTCTTATCAACTTCATTCAGTGACATAATTGACTGTCCCCCTCAATATTCTACTTCACGGGTTGCGTTCTGTCCTCGGTGTGCTTCCTAGCAGTTTAAGCATGATGTATGAGAAGGTGTTGTGGGAGTTTCTGGTAGATGATTAAACCTTATAAAATGCGTTCTTCAGCTGAAAGAGTAACAATTTCCAGCTCAATATAGGCATCACATTTCAAAAAAATCTCTTATGTGAAATGTTACATTGTGAATTCGGCAAGTTTATTGTAAATCATTCTGCAAAACTTGTGAAATTGTTTGCTCCCTACAGTTTGTATGTTTGGAAGGCACACTAGCATTAGTTAATTCTCACAATATCCTGGAAATTAGGTAAATATGTATTATTATTTCAGATCCTTTGAAAAGAGAAGCTAAATTGTAAAGGTTGTTACCATTTATCCAAGACCAATCTGTGCGATTCCAGTGCTACAGACTAGACCCCTCCATGACCAGAACATTTTGCCATCTGCAGGTGTCTTACGTGACCGCGTAAAAACAAATTCCTGCCTCTCTATATACGTAGAGGTAATTGTCCTTATTTTGCAGGTTCATCAACTCACACAGCTTGAATGTTTTGATTCCATCTGTTTATTAGACTGAATGTAAATCGAATAGAGTATGAGCCATGCAGTATGTGCACCCATGGCTTACAGTGTTGCTGGAAAAATGCTGGCAGGAATTCTGTGGGCATAAATTGACTTTGCAGACAGAGAGGTTGATCTTGAGCCTAGATGGAAATATACTGCTAAAGCTCCTATGGCACTTCTTTTCTTTTTTTTGTTACAGCAGTGGTGTGCCCCTTTGTCCTTGGTTAAAATTTGCTCTGTATTCATTTTTGGCAGTGTTTAATGTAGCAGTTGTCAATCTGAACGTGGCCTTGCATCCCAGAGGAAATTGCACTTCATTAGTATTTTAAGTGCATAATTGGAAGTTGTTTAAGGATTGTTTCAGACCGATATACAACACTGGTCTTTCAGCTCTTATATTAATGTATAAAGAGGTTGAACTACATATGCTGAAAAGACATTTAATTTTACAAGAGGGGGGGAAAATAGCTCTAATAAGATTTGAAGTTGTTATCCTTGCAGGGAAGATGCCTTTCTGTCAGTTCTCCTAAATGCTTGCAGAACTGCTTTTAGTTGCAGTAATATTCCCTGGAGTGAGAGGACACTGTATATGCCTTGTTCTAGCTCGTGACCTTTAATAGTAATGCAGATATTATTTCTTTTTTTAAAACTGGAGATCATCAGGTTCATTCCCTTCTACCAACATGCTGCAAAAGCAGAACAATTGAGGAGGAGCTGTGGAGTAAAAGAGCAGGCACTTGGAGTATTAACCAGGCATGACTTCTGTCATCACTCACCTATGACAGCCAGTAAAGACATATGAGTACAGATAGTTAAGATGCCGCTAGAGTATTAAATACTGACCAGAACTCAAGCCTGCAATTTTCTAGCTGCTATTTCACTTCTATGCTCTTAGAGCTGAAGGGAAAATGTCACTGATAGTAAACCTTCGGGGCAGCACAGCTTATCAAAAGATGTAAGATCGCTTACACCACCTTATAAAAAGAATAAGATGCATCTTATAAACTCACTTCAGGTTGTCAGTGGGTTGGTTTGAACAAGTCCAATTTGAAAGTCTGTTAGTTGCGTATGGAAAGTATGTTTAATATTTTTTTAGCCTTTTAGGAAAAGGGTATTTGACTGCTTGAGCTGTTACGTGGAGGAAGTGCACAGTTTTTGCACCTCAGCACAGATTTGCATGTGGTCACATTTTCCCTAATGATGCTGCCTAACCATGAACATGGTCTTTAACCTTTATAATTTGGGAGCTGTTAAGATGTGTAGTGTTGAATTACCCGCGCCAGGTTAGAATGACTATGGTCAAGTGTTGGACTCTGCAGAGGTGCACTGACTTGTTTCTCTTCCCAGGCTACCTACTTACTTCTCCTAAGAGTTTGGATATATTAACCTGCATGGGAAGAGCTTTCATGTGACTGTTCAAATTCCTGTAGCTTAGGTATCCTATCCAGTTCAATAAATAAACTGGCTTTTGTTGGTCTGTATAATACATTTTGTTGAGCATGGCATTTGAGAACAAGCAGATCAAAGTGGGTATCAGTTTTCCATCTGTCAGCTGTGAAATAGCTGTTTAATAAAGATACTAATCTGTGATGTAGAATTAAGATAACTTCCTACATCTTGTTATTTGGCATCTTGTTATCTTTATGGGGATCTTAAGTATGGGATTAAAATACAGATAAAAAGATGTATGTGGTTTATAGGCATGTGAGGTATCTGAGCTCCTGTTTAAACTCAGTTCTATCATTGGTGCCCAGAGAACAATTCTCTTCCCTAAATAAGTGCTTAGGGCCATTTGAGGTGCCTGGAATTAGTAACCACCCTTGTGAACCTGCAAGAGGGTCTAGGCCCTATAGGAGGTATGTGCCCATCGGAAGAGGCAGTTAGAGGCCAGGTGTAATAATTTATGGTATCTTAGATTGCACTACGCATTTATTTTTAGGTAACTGAATTAGCACTAGAGCATTTGAAATAAGCTAAATTGCTCTCCAAGGAGCTTTAATTGTGTTCAATAGGGGCTTGACTCTTACAACTGTTGGAGTTGATCAAGGCTGAGACATCTCCAAAGGGACGGCACTTGCGATAAAAGACCTGTGGGAGATCTGCACTTCTGGAGTAGCAGCTGAAGGCCAAGCAGAATACCAGAGGACACTGGCGCTAAACATCTATGTTTAGGAAGCCAAATGGATCCCTAGATCTCCAGTGATTACAGTGGTAACTTAGATACCTGGTATACCAGTGACACCTAAGTGTAAGCATCTTAATCCGGAACTGAATCCAATACTGAAAGCCCAATAATGATGCTAGGTTGCTATCTTGAAATTTATTAAAATGAATACCATGTTTCACTTCTGGTTGAATAAATTATTAGTTAGAACAAAATGTTAGTACTTCTACACATACTAAAATAAATTCATTATTCAACCTTTCCTATCACTTGGTATTACAAATAAAATCAATGGTTTGATGCAAAAATTGGACCTTTTCTAACAATCCTTTTCAAGCTTTTGATATAAGGGCTTTGGAATATTTAGAAATTACTATTATTTTATAGAACTTCTAGGTTGCTAACAGTCACAGCTTGGAGGGCACTACTGTGAAAGACAGTAATGGCTGCGTTAATTCCTTGGGCTACTCAAACAGATTGTTAGCGTGTGAGACAAGGTGTGAGCCCAATTCTGTCTATAATCGTGTAGATTGTAAATGCTGCTGAGGATTTGAAGTCACCAAGACGATCTGCATAAATAAGGCCAAAAGATGTTGCTTTACCATGGATAGCATCACTTCTTAGAAAAGTGTCTTGGATTATTTCATAGCTAATCACACAAGGACAGCGATCTATGGTCAGGAAGTGATATCAGTAATAAAAATCATGTAGTTTTTATCCTTCATGTGGAAGACAAGCAGGATCATTTCTAGGCCTTTATAGCTGAAAGTTACGGCAATGTTCTGATAGATGCTCCCCCAGATTTCCAGCTGAATTTGGAACACAGTGATACTGATGATTCTGGAAAATCTGTGCGCTGTATTTCTCAGCTGAGAGCAGCAGCTTTGTACTTTCAAGTCATATTTTCCCATAAAATGACTAAGATATCACACTGTAAATCTTTCGAGCAGTAACAACACTTCTGCATTCTTCCAACGGTTCCTAATTCCACTGAAATCATTAGTAAATCTTACACTGGTTTCAGGGGAATAACATGAGAGCCCACAACAGGGCATATAACATTTAAATATGCTCATGTTTTCCATCATACACTTGCTACAGAGAACTGAGAATTTTGAGACTTCAGGGCAGCCCAAGAGTTTTACACCAACATTGTGTTTAATGTCCTGACAAGTTCAGTGTAAAATGCCAGTCTAAGTAACACAAACCGAACCTGTGACTACCACTTATTATGCTGAATTGGAAATAAATAGTTTTGCTTGAGGTAGATGAATTTCTAGCCCAGTAAAGGTTGGGGTTTGGTTTTTTTCCAGGGAAAACTGGGATTACTGAATCCTGAACTTAGAGGATGTTAGTACTTTATTATAGATCTGTGTTGCACAGTTGTGGTACAGTTTCTTATTTTGCTGAAATCAGTGGCAAAGCCCTGTTTTAACCTGGCAGAATCAGACCCGTTGAGTGGGCATACAATCTCATGTTGTAAATTTGTAATACTTTACACTGCATTTACTGAAAGAGAAATAATGATCTCAGCATGCCATCTGCCAGCTCTCTGGCTGAATGGAACAGACTATGTCAGTCAAAGGGTGAGATGTGTCTTTAAATGACTCTCGTGGTTCTTGGAGGGGTTTTTGTTCTGGTTTTTTGGGTTGCTTAGTAACAATATTCTTTGTGCAAATTTGTAGCATCTGTGCAGAATGTGAGGTGTTAACATGTGTAAAAATTAAATAGTCCAATTAGTGTTTCCTCTGCAGAGCTTTAAGATAAAATGATCCTTTCTTTTTTTTCCCCTACCCTCTACAAATTACCTGCTTTTAGAAAAAGAAACGATAGATTTGTGTCTTAGAACTGAAAAATCATAAATTTCCATCTCAGTACTTCTCAGTGTAGCTAGTGTTTTCAAATGGAGAATATAGCAGAATTAAGTAACTTGCAAAACATCAGTGGCTTCCAAAGGTCATACAATTCTGTCTCTGTGGTTGGTAGCTGCACACAGGGTAATGTCTGTGAACAATTATATATCTTCCAATTAAACCACTGAACAAAGCACTCAGTGTCAGAAAGCTTACTTGATGACTTGCAGAACTGTGTTAGAAGGATCTGAAACAGAGAACCAAATACAGTTTAAGAGACTTCATACTCCATTCTTTTGGCTCCCTATAGCAGAAGATCTGCTAGAATCTACCCTACTATTCAAAATCCATTCAAATATAGAAAAAGCTCATATAGGATGGGTTGGACCAAGCCAGCTTCTATAAGGAGACATACCTAGCCCTGTATAGTCACTGAATAGTCAGTGGAGAGAAACAGGCTCTCCCAGACAGTAGGTCATCTACTCTCTTTTAGACACGTGTCTTAGGGTGAGATGAATCACCTCTCTTTCTGCAGTGACTGAACCAAATGTGGCTAGACAACCTCTCGCTTTTAAGGCAGTAGTGGTTTGGTAAGATGAATCTCATTCCCCAAGATACCTTTTTTCCCTGATGATACAGTATATTTTGCCTTTGATCTGTCTTGGCAAACAGAACATTTTAGAGGGAGGCATCTTCAGCAGTCCTGAATCAGGACAAGGTTCACATTGACTCCAGTGGGAAAACAGGATGAGAAAACACTGCAGGACTTCTTTTCCATTAAGTGAAGTATTTCGCTGTTCCTTTTCCTCATTAGAGACATTTTGTTCTATCTTTCCATTTTCTTTAATCACTGGCTAGAGATGATGCTAGCAGACAGTTAGGTATTATCCCCAGGGCCCATGGACTGTCACAATAAATTCTGTGAAAAGACACAGTTTGATTAATGTCTACTGCAGGAGCTGAAGCTGTAGCTCCACAGCAGAAAAATACTAACAATCAACTATCGCACTCTGTTCCTCTTATTTGGCAACATAATTTCATCATTTTCTCTGTAATGCAAGCAGTTGAGCTGATGGCCAGCAGAGCCACAGCAGAGGAGAGGGGACGTGGCCAGTCGCTGTTGCTGCCCCACAGCTGCTTTCCTGCTTTGGTCCCCTCAAAAGCAGCAGGAGCAACAGGACTGAGCATAAGCCTCAAAAAGCTGCCAGGAGGCTTTTGGATTCCTGGAAGGAGCTAAAGGAGTGGATGAACCCCATCCCTCCTCCACGACTATTTGTGAAATCTATTCCTTGTTTCTCTCAGCATCCTATGTAGCTTATATTTTAACTTGGCAGCTATTAAGTCTCTTGGTGAAATCAGTTTAGCTGTTTACTAGTACACCCTCCCACCACAGGCAAGAATCTTGACAGCTCAAAAAAGCTTTATAGATAATGTAGACAAATTGCTGGGCTCCAAGTCCTGCCATGACCATAGTAAAAATTGTTCCCAGCTGTGAGTGGCAGGATGGATTTTCATGGCTCCAGGTTCTTGTCTGGTGTAAACACTGCAGGGGGGTTTTGCTGGCCATGTGCTTCACAGTGTCTACCAGTGGCACCAGGCTGCTGTCGTGGGCTCTACACACCCACAAGTCCACATGTCCTTTGACTTCATTAAGCTGTATAACACATACGCAAGTCTGATACTTTCCAAAAGCTGTCGGACTTACTACTGATGTGCGCAGCGTTGGCACAGCCTGGGTGTGAGTAGCCCCAGTGGGGTGGGGAATCATCACTTGCCCTCCATGCTGTGAGCAGCCTGGGTGTTCAGTGCATCCCTGGAAATCCCAGGCTGGCTGGCTGACCCTGTACAAGGGCAGACCACAAGAACGTCCCATGGCTCAGGGCATATTTATCTCAATAGAAAATGAGAGCATACAGACTGTTAGAGGACTACAGGGAAACATTAAAAAAATACAGAAGCCAGTCAATCGGCTGTTAGTCTTAGCACACTGGCAGCTCTGATTTTGCTGCAATTCTGTTGATCTTATGTGGGCTTTTAGAAGGGTAATAAAGTAGCTCGCAACTGCCAAGGGTCAAGGAGGGGAAAGGTCAAAGTACTCCAGTTGAGAACTGAAGAACTGGGTGATGGGGATCGCTGTGCTGGGTTGATCAGAGGAGGCAGAAGTTAACATCTTCATGCCACATGAGAAATGTTAAGCTGAGGTATATACTCAAAAGCATTATCTGGTATACCGTTGTTCGGACAAACATGCCATTTCATTTTGGACCTCACCTACCCCTAGTGAGATCAGTGCTGAAACTTTTCTTTAGGTTCTGCTTTGTCTATATGTTTATTCAGTTGAATGATCCCTGTCTGGTGTGAGGGTCCACTCGCAATGGATCAGTGGCAGAATGATGCCTCCAGTGATTCATGCTAGGCATAGATATTCAGGCTGCTTCCTCTCCAGAATTTATATGGGACGGATGTTTGCATTTAATGAATTAATGTGAATTCTTGCAGTCCTCTTTCTTCAGTAGGGCAGTACTTAACAATCCTACTGCTATCACACTCAACATATTCTGCATAAAAGCATGATTTAATACTCTCTTTAATGGTGATTTCTTATGCCACTTGCCTCATTGTATCAGTAAACATGTTGATGAGAGCACAGCTGGTTTGTTTTTTTTCGAATTAACAAGTTCAGCCCTGTGTGGAAAGCCAGCTTTGTTGAGGTGTAGCAGAGACATGGTGAATAGTGGTGAGTTGGGCTGCTGCAAACAAATTGACATTGCTTAGAGCACTGCAGCCAGACTTTCTCACTTTGACATAACAGCCCTGCATAATTCTCCCCTCCTAGCTCTGAGCTACCTTTTTGACAGCCTCTGAATGAGGCACTAGATTTGCTTCCGACTGATTGAGGCCAAGTAAATCACAAATCACATCTGGGAATTCATCAGTTTTCAGCTCTGTAAAAGGACTTCACCTCTATGAAATGACAAACTAAACCATATGTTTGCTGGAAAGATCAAGGTTTGACAAAATCAGGTTTTCTATTTATTTGTTTTAAAGTAGAAAATGCCTTCTCTGAGTATAATGGAAACAATGAACCGGTTACATTTCCAGTAGTCGTTAATGTATATTGTATTTCATACCTTTGTGTAAGGCATATCAGCTTAATTAGAAAAATAAAGCACAAAGTATGACTTGTTCCCTTCTCCCAGTGTAGAGCTTCAGTGCTTTAAAAAGCCCAGAAATGGTCCTTTGCTTTAAAAGTAGTGTTCTTATGTAAACAAGGGATTTAGCTGTATATTTGGGTTTGTGTTCTTGCTGCTATTACTCTTCATGAAGCAGTCCAGCTCTCTTCCAGTCCTCAGCCTGTCATTTCTTTTTGTATGTCAAGTTTTCCACTGCCAGAATGTGTCATACCAGTCAGTTGTCCTGGGTTGTTGCGCGTTGGTTTTCTGTGCCTGCAGTTGTACATCTTGCTGCCTGTGACATGATTAAATACAGCCCTGGAAGTTACACATCCCTCTTAATAGCATGTTATAGCTAGTATTTTCCTTCATTCTAGGGAAAGTTTTTGTCACACCAGTATCTTTTAGTTAGAGGTTGGACTGAAAACTTTTGTTGGGGCAAATGTAGTAGTAATAGAGATGCCAGCCAGGAGATGGATTAGGCATGGTAGTAATACGGAAGCAAGGGCTCTGTGAGTGAAAGCTGGTTTCAGTGCATAGTTTTGGAGGCAAATGTCTGATGTACATGTATTGAGCAGACCGTCTCCCATCTTTCAGGGGAGATTTAATATGCTGCTTGGCTAGTTTTCACTTCCTTATTCAGGATATTTGCAGACAAGGTAATTGCCAATATCCAGGAATAGGAGGGTTGTTTGAGGCTTTTTAAAGTATTCTTGTAACATTCCTGTAGCATGACATGGTAACAGCTGTTTTCCCTATGACATCCTGCAGGCAGTGTCTGTGTGACAAGGAAACCCCTTAACAATGAAAAAATTCACACTGTTTGATTTTGTAAATGATAATTCACTGCAAATCGGAGAGACTTCGTGGATACAGGACCTTCCCAGTGATGACAATGAACTAGAAAGACTTCTGAAACCAAATGAGCACGTGCTAGTAAACTGGCCTGTGGGAGAAAGAAAGACAGAAAAGCATCTGGTGAGAGTTGTGTACATGAGTGGTGAGTGCAGTTCCAGAGCACTGGATATTTGTCTGATATGAAATTTTAATCTAGCTGTAAGGTATTGCTACCTGGTTTTCTGTGTTTTGGCCTTTTTTTTCCATCACTTCAGATGACCCCCAAGAGCTGGTGGAAATGATGCAAAAGATATTACAAGCAGATGAAATTACAAAAATACAAGTCCTTGGAAAAGGCAAGAGGAAGAGGATAGAAATGATATTCTCAGAAAGTGAGGACAGTGACTTGGATAAAGAACAGGTGAGTTTCTGCTGTCTTTATGTGCCTGATAGTGGTAGACCCATAATGGAATGAAATAGACTGTAATTATTGATTCTTCACTATATAATCCTTAGTAAGGGAATACAGGCAGTCTTTGCATGGTACCTTAGCACAATAATCTGTCAAAGTAATTAGATAGACCAAAAGATTTTGTCTTTTGCTATTTAAAGAGAAAAGTGTTATTCAAAACTTGGATGCTCTGTCACTCCATTACATTTTCTCCCATAAGACAGAAGTCTGACTACTTTGTATGAAAGGGAAGGGACCAGGTTTTCTGAGTTTTGCATTGTGCTGAGATGTGCAGCCACAAAATGTGAGGAAAGAAAACATAAATCTTAACTAAAAGTTACAAACTTATTTTTCAAAAATACTAACGAAGAATGTCAAGTGCACAGAGAATAAAAATTTATGGCATACCATGAGATACTGTAATGAAAGGCTCCATAGGAATGCAAGGGCACTATTATGCTCTTGTTTGCAGGGGAAGATGATGAAGCATATAAAAAGAAAGAAATCATTGCAGGCATCTACTCCTACCAACATCCTGACTCAACTTGAAACATCTTTAATTAACAAACAGGTAAACATCCCATCTTCAGCAATTTCAATGTATTAAGCAAAAGCAAACTGAAATATATTTTTTTAGGGGGGTGTAAGACTTTTTAGTGAAGTTAATGGTTCTAAAGACTCTACCTTGGAAAACTGGTGATTGGAGAACAGAGAGAGAAGTACCTAACAGTTGCATATTACACTGACATTCCATTTTTAATTTTAATAGGAATGGTAGTAGCTCTGTTGAATAACAGCTGTTCTTAAAATGCACTGAGTCTTTATACATTTTGTGTACAAAAAGAATATTCTGATTTAGCCAGATATTTTAATATTTGTTTTAATGCCTTGATTTTATGTTGTTGTTGCTCTAGATCAGTTTTGGTTTTATTTTTTTTCAGAGGGAATCATATTCAGGAAGCAACTTTCTGTACAGTGAAAGTAGCAGTGATGATGAAGAGCCTTTATTTCAACTATCCAAGGTAGAACTGTGTGCCAAAATAAAAAGTCTCAAGAGGAAGCTGACAGACACCATGAGAGAAAACTGCCGCCTAAGGCAGTCCCTGGTGATGCTTCAAGGTAAAGTCAGGGGAAATATTTGATGAAGAGGAAAGCCTGAAGGTCATGAAAAGCTTGATTTATAAGAGGCCATTTGGATGGGAATTATGGATGTTCAAGCACCTGACAGGATCAAGGCCTACCATTAGCATCAGAGTCTTTGATACATGGCAGCATTTAATTCAAGTAGCACTTAGAAAAAAACTGTCTTACATGGAGGCCATGCAATTGAAGAGTTAGAAATGGAAAAATCTGTCTAGAGCCTGTCAGTTGTTCCCGAGAGGACTTTCTGTATGCTGTGTATAACTATCAACTAAGCTCAAATACTCCACTGACCAGTCCAACTCAGCTTATTTATTAGCAGTTTTTCTAGGTTTCCTGAAGTTTTATTTATTCTTGAATTATTTCATTTCTAATTACTTTGGTGCCTTCTTATTACTGATAATCTGAGTTAGTTCCAGGTGCAACAGATTTAGTACTTTCCCAGAGATGAACCATTTTGTTCTTCTATAAATGAATCTTTCATCACTTAGTGGTCGTCTCTGAAGCCCCTCTTACTGGTCCCTGTCCCTTACCCCAGGGCAGCTAAGACTGAATCCAGAATTTCAAAATATTAGTGAATCAGTAAGGTTTAAAGAGGATTTGCTCCTTCCCTTGTCAGCTACATCACACCATCCCTAGGCAGCCTAGTATCTCTGGGTTTTATTGTCATATGATTTTGCAAGTGCTCGTCAGTTTAATTGCCCACCTGATTCCATTCCACATGTTATTCAACTTGGTTTGGCTTGTTCATCTCCACCTTTTTGAATATTATTTTTAAACATTTTGTTAGTGTCTGACAACTTCTGTTACACATCTAGGTCCATTGGCCTCGCATCTTAAGCACTTGTATTAGTCTTTTACAGAATCACTAAATTACAAAAAATACTGTATCTTGCTGATTCTTCATCCCTTGCATCCTTTTTGCTCTGAATTGATTCTTCTTAATGGACACAAAAGTTTATATTTTAAAATAAATATTACTTGGAGAAAAGGTTATTTAAAATATATTCTCTACAGATTAAAAAAGGGAAAAAAATCTATACAGTCTGTGCAGCTTCTCTGAAGAAAAAAAATCAGACATTTCTTAGCCCATATTCAATAGCTTTATGGACTTGTAGAGATTTTGAGATAGCAAAAAGAAAAAAGAGAAATAGCCTGCTTAGTGCCATGGCTGCTCTTAGCCTTACAGAGAACTGATCTATGCTATTCTACAACGAGAGGCCAGATCTTTGTATGGGCAGGGACAGCGGAACAGCAGGAAAACATTGGAGAGAATAGGAGAAAAGTATGTTAAAGCATCTTTGCCGACTACTTTGGCTCTTTTGCATTATGACAGGAATCTAGTGGCAAAAAATATACATGCTCATGTAGTTAAGAGTCTGAAAGCTTCAATCGCTATTTTACCCCTCAATTTCTATTTGATTTCAGTGTTGCCACAGGCAGTCACCCATTTTGAGGAACTGGTAGGGATGGCTGAAGCACTGCTCAAAGGGGGAGTGACGTCATCTATGTCCAGTCTGCATTCACATGCGGTTTGGAAAGCATCTAACAATCCGTTAGCAGATTCATATGCAACTATGCATAGTAACTCCCCCTCACCCATAACTTTGAACGTGGAAGATGAGGAGCAACAGACTGAAAAACAGGTCAGTTAAAAGGCAATTTTAGGCATAAAATTAAAAATGTATACAGTACAAACTTTACTGGTATAGTATAACAAATATAAAAAATAAGCATCAGTAAAAATAATTATATTATCATGCAGTTGATGACATGACTAATGAGCTCTTTTTGTATAGAAAGCTCTTTCCATGAGAAACTGTAGGCGTAATTCAGTGTGCTGGTATATTCAAACTTGCTTTGATTTTGCACATCTGTGATTAAGTGCAGAATGTGGATGCGCAAATTAAATACCAAGATCCAAGGATAAATTCCAGCCTAGTGTTTTGGATGCCAGAGGGGAATGGTAGTGTTTCAAAGAGAGTCTAAGAAAAATACCAGCAGTACATTTAAACTGTTAATAAGTAAATGGAGAATGGTATGCTTCAGCTCTTCTTCCAGACACTGGCCAGCACTTAAGTAGAAATACGCATATATATGTAGATACAGAGTAAAGATGTTCCCCTATTCTCTGTAATTACAACAGAGCATGACTGAGAAATCTGAGGCACAGAGGTTGTACATGAAAAATATAAAGATATAACCAAAAGAGTAATTCCAGCTTCTGCATCCACAATTTACATAAACATTCTTATGCACTGAGTCATGCGAGTCAGTTGAAACCATTCTTGCATTCTTGGGGTCCTAAAACCCAAGGAAATTATTAAGAATTACCAAGGTATAATGTTTTGACTGAATATTGCAATACACAAAATTTGACCAAACATCTTCCAAAGAAATTAAAAGACCTCATTTTCTAAGCAACCTAGCCTTACTTAATCGAAGTAGCTCAAAATCACCCATTAGGAGAGTTCTAATACTTGGGCTGTACAACCACTGCCTGTAGAAGTCACTCTTAAAGCTCAGGACCAGACATCACAGTTCTTAAGACATGTCTGCTCGGAGGCAGGAATATTAGCTTGGGCATAGTGCCATGCTCCTGAGGCTGTACAGAATCCACACCAGAACTGGACCACGTCCAGTCTGCATGGAGTGCAAGCGGAAGGATTTAGATAGGTCTGAAGACGTCCTGTCTCCACTAGTGAGTACTAAGGATTGCTCGGTGAAGTGTTTGCTAGGATGAATGGGGTCCTTAGTCTGCCCCACACTTCCTTCTGAAAAAAAGCAACCTGCGTGTATAGTTCCAAATGTTGAGTGGTATGCAAATGTAGCACTGATCTCAAGCATGCAGTTCACAGAGATTACTTTTGAAATTGTGGTTTAAAAAAAGAAAAATCAAAACAATATTTCAGAGGTAATACTATATAATATTTCTAGAGAGCTGCAACAGTTATGCCTATGACCAATTTTGTTTTCCAGTTCAAGATCGAAAAGTGGCAGATTGCACTTTGTAACAAGAGCAAACCTCAAAAGTTTATAAATGACTTGATGCAAGCACTTTATACACATGAATACATGGCTACACACAGCCTGACAGGTGCAAAGTCCTCCTCTTCGAAGGATAAAGCGGCAAAACCAGCTATGAATCAGAATGAAGTTCAGGAAATAATAGGTGATGACTTGTTAACATTATTCAATGTGGCACTGACTTGACAGAGGGCTTTCTCTGAGGGGAGGGGGGCGTAATGCTTAACAGCTGGTCTACTCAGGTGATGTGCTGTTTCATATTTCCTTTTTCAGCTACATTTTAACCCATCTGTCACAAATACCATCAGTGTGATGCTAAGTAGTAGTATTTCTACCATGTGAATTTTGTGGGGTTTATTTAAGTGGCTAGTGCAATGATATTGTGAATTTGTTTAGCCTTTGAAAGGTTAATCTACAACAGACAAACTTGGAGCATGGTGATAATGGGTAAGGGAAGGCAAAGAGAGGACATACTTGGATCAAATTGAAAATCATGTCAGCTATATTCTGAAGTTACTGAATGTTATGAATTCTGACATTTTGAATAGCGCTGGAGGGAAAATGAGACAGTAAGTATAGAAGACAGGAATAGTGATCAGAGAAGCAAACAAAATTTGTTTTATGCTGAGGTTCAAGGCAGAAAATGTTTGGTGCGTAGGAAAGAAGTAGCAGCTTTAAAGAAAACAGTATTTTGTGAGCACATAAAGCTTGATTTTTATTGGATTCATATAGCTTAATACTTAAACAACATAGCCTAAATTCCTGTACTAAAATCCCTCCCCTACTGCCATTCCCTCGGACTTCCCCAGTTCTCTCAGTTCCCTTCCCAGCTTAGCTCCCATTCCTGTACCTTGGTCCAGTTTTATTGAAGTTGGCCAGCTGTTTCAAAAGTTATCAGTTGCAGAAACCTCTCTTCTTTAAGAACCTAGCTAGAGAAACAGACCCAAAGTCAAGAGGGAGAAAAGGAAAGTGTATGTAAGATGGTGAAATATATTTAGAGGCAGCAAGATGAGACTATTTCAGAATGATGTCTAAGAAAAATTAAAAAGATTTCGTGGGATGGGAAGAATGGTTGGACTGGATCTTAATAGTCTTTTCCAACGTAAATGATTCTATGATTCTAAGAGCTACTAGGGACTTTTCTGAGGGTAGATTCTGGGGAAAGAGTCTGTGGAGAATTTAGTGACAAAGGGGAGCCTATAGAGAAGTCAAAGGAGCCTGTTAAGGGAAATAAGAAGACTCCTGAATTCAAATTGAAAAGTGTCAGCATTATACAAGAGAAAAAGAAAAGGAAGCCTGGGACTTACAGGACTGTAGAAAATGAGTTAGTGGATCAAATTACTTAAAGATGGAAACTGTAAGACTTAAACATGAAATGGAAATGGGGAAAAATCAAGGGAAGGGAAGGTGATGGAGAAGCGGGGAGCAGGAATCGCATTCCTCTGTCGAGTCCTGTTAGTATTGCATTCAAAAAAGTTAGCCAGGTAAAACAGAAGGGAAATATTTACAGGATGAGACATCACCCACCTGTGAATGAAAACCAATGAACAAAACTTGTAAAATTCAGAGGCACAAGGAGTGATGAGGATAGGAAAAGGACTCTCTGATCAAAAACAGACCAAAGGGAGAGAGGATGAGCAAACTAGTCATTCACTACAGGAAGCCCTTGTGGCCCTGGAGTTCCCTTTGACTCTGCCAAGAGCAGGCACAATGATATGGAAGGCACAGAGAAAAGCAAGAGCTGGCATATGCAAAATCTATGAAGTAGTATGTAAAGACAGCCGAGTAACTAGAGCTGAAACTGAAGTAACTGGAAATTTCAAAGATGCAAGAAATGCATTTTAGATCATGCATCTGTTGTTTCCCTGATTTGGAGGTCTCATATATATTGTCTCTTTATTTTGCAGGAATCACAAAACAGTTGTTTCCAAACACAGATGATGCTTTAATTAGGCGAATGATGGGACAAAAACTGAACAATTGCACCAAGAAGCCAATTTTAAGCAAAGATCTTAACTCAGGTGCTTTTCAGAAGCATAGCTTCTGGTAAGTCTTAAAATTATAGACTGCAATGTGTAATTCCATATATTACCCTGTGATAACAAAACTTAAAAGCAATCTTAAAATTACTATGAAGATACGTGTTCATATATGCATTTCCAAGTAAAATATTTTCATAACCTTGTACAAGTACATAATGCAGAAGCAGCCCAGCTTAACATTACAGTACAAAAAAAGTTGTTCATTCTAGACAATCAACACAAGGCTATTAAATTACGGGAAGAGAATACAGATGAAAACACATGGAGTTAGTTTGATCAGTATGTCTATTTTAGATCTGGCATTATTTATTTTCCTTATTATTCTCTGTAGGCTTACCAGAGACCCGTCAATTCCATTTTCATGTCACCTCTTGTGCCTCAATTAACCCACAAGTAAAGATAAGGAAAATCACACCTCTTTTGTGCCTACTGATAAAACTACTGTACAAGAGCTAAAATGGCAACCTTTTACTGCCACAAGAGTCTAAATTCTTGGGGCAGAGGAATTATTTAATAACATCTTACTTATCATGAGCATTCTTACCTTGTGAGCAAGACTAGTCTAAAATTGCTGAACTCATCCCTATTGTTGGTGGTCAGCTATTTGCATCGCACTATTTCCACATATACTGAATGTACATATCACAGAATAGTTGAGGTTGGCAGGGAAGGGACCTATATATATTGGCTAGTCCAACCCCTGCTGCTCAAAGCAGAGTCACCTAGACCAGGTTGCTCAGAGCCATGTACAGTTCAGGTAAGTATCTCCAAAGGTGGAGACTTCACCTCTCTGGGCAACCTGTGCCAGTGCTCGGTCACCCTCACAGTGAAAAAGTGTTTCCTGACGTTCAGATGGCACCTCCTGTGTTTCAGTTGCTGCCCATTGCCTCTGGTTCTGCCACTGGGCACAGAGAAGAGGCTCCACCTTCTTTACACCCTCCCATCAGATATTAATACACATAGATAAGATCCACTTGAGCCTTCTTGAGGCTGAACAGTCCCAGCTCTCTCAGCCTCTCCACAGGAACAGGGTAAGAGATTAAAATCAGCGAGACAGGGAGAATAGATTTGCCCTTACTTAGACTTTCCATACTGAAGTAATACTTTGCCTCTTCCTAGTTCAGTTCTCTCACGCATGTTTTAAAATCCGTATTTGCAACTGTAAGACATTTCATAGCAAAAAACCCAAACCAAAACAACAAAAAAAACCCAAAAATGAACAGAAAAAACCACCCCAAGCTATTTGACTATGTTACAACACAATTGTTTGAGAAGTAGCAGTGCTTTACTACTAAAATTCCTCAATAAGCCACCTGGTAGTACTCCGTGGACCACCAGTGGTCTATGAATTACTACTTGAGAAATACTCAGATAATATGTATTGGAAGAATCTACATACACAGGTTTTCTAGTCTGGAAACAAATACACCAGCCTGGCTAAAATACAGTTTACTATGTTAATGCTTTTCTCCTAGATATGAGAAGGCTTGGTAAAACAAAAGTCCTCTGTATTTGTAATATACAGTATGCATTAATTCACTGTAGTATTTTCCCTTATCCTTGACAGGTAGTAAAAATAACAGTACAGAAACACAGGGTTTGTCTTTTTTGAAAGTATCAAATCAAAAATATTTGATATTTTAAATCTTTATCTTCCTCAGATGAATCCATAAATTTCTCTGATTCCTGAGTCTTCTCATGTACAGACACAATATTCCTGAAGCCTTGACAGGAGGATCTTGAACTAGCGTTATAACAACTCTGGGTTGTTTTTTTAATGTTGCCTATAGACCTTTCAGTTTAAGCTTGATATTTTAAACATGTCTTTATGTCTGCTATTGATAAGTGCTTATGTAAAATCCAGTCCAACATCCATTGAAAACAATGCATGCATTGCCTGCATAGTCCCTCTTGAATGGTTGCTTATTAGAATGCATTTACAATGGATTCATTTTACATCTGTTAATTTCCTCACTGTAAAAGCATTTAAGGACCTTATAAGTAATCATAATAACAACAGTGTTTCCTTTAACTCAGATACCCGTTTTCTCTGTAAGAAAATCAGGATAATGTAAAGGTGCTCGTAATCCCACTGTTACTCCTTCAGTTCACCTTCCAGCAATGAAGTACAGAGAGAGGTCAAGAGAAAATCCTGTTGTGTGGTACCTTTAGTAACAACTTACACACAAGTTACTAACTTTTAAAACTGGTGATAGTGCAATTTTTATCTCCTCCCTTGCTGCTCCTCCTTCCTTGCCCACCTCCTCTGCCTTTTCCCATAATGCAATTACAATTCAAGAGAAGGAATTTGGAGTCTAATCCAATGAGACAGACAAGTCACCATCTCTGATCCATAAGGCTGAGGTGAAACAAGGAAAAGGGGAATGTGTCAATGAAGAAAACTAACTAATACACAAACTCTCCTGCTCAGAGACTAAGAACAGTAGCAATTGCACATTTAATGTTAGGATCTCAACTTTAGTTACAAATTGTCTCAACAGTGGTTCAACAGCTGCTCCTCAGGGCATCATCTCTTCGGCTGTTCCTCCCAGTACACAAGACCAGCAGGATGATGATTCACCAGCTGCTAACACCCAAATTCAGCAAAGCGACAGCCGCCTGACTCCTCCACCTCCCACCCCACAAGGCCAGCAGGAGTGTTTCAAGCCCACCTCTTCTAAGGTGGAGTCTCATCTCGCCAGAAGCTCACCTGCACCCTCTCCCAACCAAGGTTGCAGACAGGATCTCACGAATTCAGACAAGGAATAACAGAAGGTACTTCACACCAGTTCAAATTCTCAATGGCGCTTAAGAAGTAGTATAAAATAGAAAAGAAATAATATCTAAATGGCCTAGCAACAGTGGACAGAGATACTGCAAGCAGAATAGAAGCCTGAGAACCATTTACTCAAAATCCCACAGACTAGAAAAAAATGAGGGCATATTAATATCTTTGGCTTCAAGGTATTATCAAATATATGCATGTTATGCAGTCATTAAAAATATAAACTTGTTCTGAAGAATATAAGTAGAGTTCCCCTTAGTTAGAAAAAAAACATCATTTAAATTAATACCAAAAGAATGTGTAAGAGGAACCTCAATCCCCTTGCTTTCACCTTGACAGCTGATAGAAAACTGCTTTACTGATCAGAGAAAGATACTGCATATTAATACCAAAAAGATAGGTATGAAAAGAGAATAGAAAAATTTCCTAGTGAAATGAAGACTGTGGCCAGCACAGGGTTAGAAAGCACAGTGCCACATGAGCAGAGAAGAAGAAATAAAATAGATATTTAAAGGTGCTGGTAACTTGGACAGAAGAAATCATTCTTAGAGCAATGAAACTGCAGCTCTCAAGATGTCTGCAGGAAAGCAGCAGCTCATTTTTAATCTCTGAAAGTTGGAAAGGCAATGAAGGAAGCCATGTTCCCTTCCCTCAGGGAAGAGTCCTCCAGGATAGCTTGTTTGGTTGTTGAGGCCACGGCTTCTCACAGGCCTTCTGCTGCTGGTACTCTGCTGGTTTGGCAGCCCTCACTCAGTCTTATTCCCTGAACATCGGGTCCATAGGATAAGGGTGCCTGATCCTGCCAGTTGGGAAATGGAGGGCAATTTCTTGGAAATTACTAGTAAAGGGCAGAGCTGCCATCCCCTACTCCCTGTGCTTTGATTTTGGTATGCTACCTCTTAGCTTAGAGTGTACAGGTAGAGTGTTCCTCATGGGACTGGGACCATACAAATCCCAGTAACTGGACAGCTCCTCTTGAGACCTGACACCACTGGTCCCAGGGAGCAGCTGGCAGACACACACCCTGTGATTTCCTGAGGAGGAGGAGGGAAGCTACATTTTTTTCCTTGCTGACTTGATTTCAGATTTACAGTGTGCCAGTAGCATGGGAAGGAGAGAACACTTGGATGATACCTTTCATGCTTGGGTGTACTTCTCCCAGAACAGAGAGTACTAATAATTAGATCTATTTCATACATGGCAAACAAGCAACTAAGGAGTCAAGATGGAAAAAAAACCAAACAACAAAGCTGAAGAAACCTAGCTAGATTTGAGGATTTTATAACTCAGGAGGTTAAGGAAATAAATTAGAAATAATATTAGGTTGAATTCCAGGAAAAAAATCTGAAGATAAGGTTAGCAGCCAAATACCTTTAAAGGGAAATGCTACAAACCTAAACGTACTAGAACAATACACTAATAAAATGCACTGCGGAGGAGACTTGTGTGTGGGCTGGGCTGTGAATTAAGTGATCTGCTAGCCTTTTTCATCTCTCATATCTATCAGTTCCTTGCAGATAGGATCAGGATGAAAACAGGCATGAAATATTATGTAAGTTCTATCTCTGGTTATTAACTACCATCTATCAAATGTAACAGATGATGCTATTATGTACATTTTGTATATGTAATTGTATGTACAGCATATAAGAATGTATATAGTTAATCATATTTTTTAAGCAACTTTCTATCAAATAAAATGAAACATTACTATGTCTTGGTTCTATTTTATTGTTCTTGCTGTCTTCTGGGCCTTTTCTTGTATCAGCCCCTGTTGTACACTAACATGTAAGGTTGTTCACTTTTTCCCCTCTTTAATAACTGTTCTGAAGCCAGTTTCTGTAAAGCTCATAATTTTTAGCTGGGAAAGGGGTTGGCCTGCCTTACAAGTGCTCTCTAACCTTGAAGTTGTCACAGCTGATACTGCACAGCTGCAGCTGTTCTGCTGTTCAGGAGGTGTAGAAGCACTTGGGCAGGTACATGGAGCCAAACATGAGCGGCTGCTCTCCCTGTTGCTGGTGGACTGCAGATCACACTTGATGCCAAAATGGCACAGAGTAACTGCTCAGAGACAAATTCTGTTTTTAAGCAGCAAAGGTGTTCATTTCATGCAATGTTGGGGAGCTAGCCAATTTGCACCAGACAAACTAGCTCCAAAGTTTTCAGTGAAAAGTCAGGTAATTTATACAGTTTTCATGAGAGGTTATAACATCTTTACATACATATTCATTTGATTTTGACACCTAATCATTCTGTTCCTAATAGGTGGGATCTAGGTGGAGTAAACCTTCCAGCTTTCTTTGTTCAATGACTTCCTGACTCATGGTCTCCTTATCTCCTTCAGGTGCTCACCTTATCTTTTCTAATTATTCAGAGTACAATCCTTTATCATCAGTGGTACATTCCTTTACTTTAAAATAGTCAGTGGAACCTTTTCTAATTATTCAGAGTACATTCCTTTCTCAACACAATCAGAGCATCACCCAGAGCATTGTACCAAACTCATCTTTTTAAGACCTTGCTCTGTTTCACGCTGTAGGATGTGCTTTTCTAGTAAGTTGTCAGAGAAAACTGACTGTGGCTGGGAGCTCACCATAAAGAGTAAAGGAGGATGTTCATTACAGGGTGAAGGCCTACTCCCACGCACGGGCCAGGGAGAAAGATGGCTGTCCTGGGCGAAAAGAAGAACATAGAGAAGGAGACGTTTTAGTGTTTTACCAAAGGCTAAAGAGGAGCAAGCTGCAAAGGGCCAGTTCCTTCCTCTCTCCTAAGTATAGGTATGATGTTAACCCACTGGTTAAAAGAAGATAAGTAACTTTTACATAACGACAGTTCAAGGAAAAGCCATACTCCTTGCAGTATGATGAAAAGAGAAGGAAATATGACTGGTTTTCCAAAATGACCCTGACAAATTCTGAGAAAACAAAATTGAAGACTAGATAATCACAGATTAGAAATTGCAGAAGTAACAGAAAAGGAGAGCAGAACAGTCTAATTTTGTTTCTCCCAAAGATCTGCACTAAAATAAAAACTAATAGGTAATGCTTAAATGTGTTTAAAGGACATGGGTGATGTGACGGGAATGGAACACAAAATCAACAAGATGGGGCTTAAGTGGGGTCACCTCCAGCACTTGCATGTAAGCAAGGAAATGCCTACAAGGCACCATGACGGAGAAATCCCCCAATCCCTTTCTAGGCAGTCCACATGCTGGGGTGCCTCTCTGGAGTGCCTGTATACTAATGCATGCACCATGGGGAATAAACGTGGTGAGTTAGGCTGTGTGCAGTTGCAGGGCTGTGATCTTCTTGGGATCGCAGAGATGTGGTGGGATGGGACCCATGAATGGAGCCTTACAAAGAAGGGAGACTGGCTCTTTGGGAAGGACAGGCTCAGAAAAACAAGGAATTTGCCCTTTATGTGAAAGAGCAGTTGGAGTGCATGGAGTTCTGCCTGGGGATAGATGGGGAACTGAATGAGACTTTATGGGGGAGGATTAAAGACAGGACAGGTAAAGGTGACATTATAGTGCGTGTCTGCTATAGGCCACCTGACCAGGAAGAACAAGCAGATGAGGCAGACATATAGGACCAGCCCTGTTCCTCATAGGGGACTTAAACCACCCTGATATTTGCTGGAGGGACAACACAGCAGGGCATAAGCAATCCACAAGGTTCCTGAAGGGCACTGATAACTTATTCTTCCAAGCCATAAAGGAGCCAACAAGGACCAATGAAGACCAGTGGTTTGATGGACCTCATGCCAATGAGCAGCTTGTGGGGAATGCAAAGTGCGAAGGCGGCCTTGGCTGCAGTGACCATGAGATGGTGGAGCTCAGGATCCTGAGGGGAGGGATTGTAAAAAGCAGGCTTACTACCCTGGACTTCCTGAGAGTGAACTTTGGCCTCTTCAAAGATCTGCTTGGAAGAGTCCCATGGGATGAAGCCCTGGAGGGAGGAGGGACCCAAGAAAGCTGGTTAATATTTAAGGATCAAGACCGGCCTTCAGAAATTCCAGGTCCCAGAGATCAGGGGGAAGGCTGGACCCTTGGTGGAAGAGAATCAGGTCAAGGGATAATTAAGCAAACTGGACATATGTAAGACCATGGGTCCTGAATGGGATGCACCCACAAGTGTGGAGGGAGCTGGCAGGTGTCATTGCAAGGCCACTTCTGGTAATCTTTGATCCATCATAGTGACTAGGAGAGGTGCTTGGGGACTGGAGGAAAGCAAATGTCACCTCTATCTTCAAGAATGGCAAGGAGGACACATGGAACTATAGGCTGGTCAGCCTCACCCTGATCGTTGGGACAGTGATGGGGCAGCTAATCCTGGCAACTGTTTCCAGACACTTCAGTTAAAGAAAATCACCAGGAGACGTCAGTATGGAGTTATCAAAGGGAGGTCATGCTTAACCAACTGGATAAACTTCTATGATAAAGTGATTGGCCTGCTAGATGACGGGAGAGCAATGGACATCATCTGTCTGTGATATTGGGTGACTGATGGCACTGAATGTGGTGTTGGCGGTTTGACTTTAAGACAGTTGGCGGGAATGAGTTGTTCAGGGTTAGTTCAGGTTCCAAGCACTTTGTATGTTGCAGTGGCAAATCCTTTTGTTCAGAAAAGGAACTTTTTGCAAAGGGAGCTCATCACGGCCAATGAGCTCAGCAAAACTAGGGGAAAAGTAGTTCCAGCAGGGGGAGATGGTGACCCTGGGAATCCCCCAGACCCAAAATTATTTGAGACTGAGCATGCGAACTAATTAACATTACAACCGAGATGATTATTTGACAAATGGGAAGAGGAATACTAAGTAATCAAGTTGGGCAATTTGTAACCGATGAAGGCTGTCTTTGTACGCTAAACCGTATAAACACTGTAAAGTTTTGACAGTCCGGGAACTGGGAGTTTGTGGGTTACCACCTAACTCCCTGCATTGCGCAAACCATTAGAATAAGGAATACCCCGGCTCGGTGTGTGCGCTGGCGCTGCGCAGCGGGTAACGAAGACGCCTACGGGGCAACACCCGGACTTCGCCAAGGCCCTCGGCCCCTCTCCCGTCGGATCCTCACGGACACACCGCGGATGCCTGGGCGGGATGAGCAGGCAGCGAGATGCACCGAAAAGCGGCAGCGAACGCCCAGCGCCGCCAAGGCAGCGCCCAGCCGCCCGCCGCCTCAGCGCTGCGCTAACGGCCGGGCCCGCGGGGGCCATTTTCCCGCCTTCCTTCCCGCTCCGCCGACAGCCCCAATGGCCGCCACCCTCCTCCTCCCCCGGAAGCGGCGTGTGGGTTTTCCTCCCTTCAGCAGGAGCTCCATACAACCCGCCTGAAGGCGGAAGAGGGCAGGCAGGAAGTTATTGAAGGAAAGAGCCTCGAAAGGCGGCTGCGGGGGGCTTGCGCCATGGCGTTGGCGTGGTAGCGCCGGCACCTGCCATGGGGGAAGAGGAGGGGGAGGGAGGCAAAGCGGGCGGCAACTACAAATCCCAGCAAGCCGTGCCGCGCTCTCGCCCTACCTCTCCCTTTCCTGCCGCCCCCGAGCAGAAGAGGAAGCGGCGGCGCGCCGGGTCGGGCCTTGCTCTGCTCTCAGGTGCTGGTGGCGGCGGGCCGAGCGGGGCCGGGCATTGTGAGGGGCGCGGGGCCGGGCGTTGTGAGGGGCGCGGGGCCGGGCGTTGTGAGGGGCGCGGGGCCGGGCGTTGTGAGGGGCGCGGAGCCGTCGCTTAGCGACCCAGACCCCGCGGGGCGCTGTGGCCCAGGGGCCGGCGCCCGGCGCGGCCGCCGCCGCTTCTTCACCCGCTGCCCACCCGGAGCCGTGGCGGCGGGGCGGCCTTGCGGCGCTCAGCCGTGGGGCGGGGGTGTCCGTGCCCGTAGAGAAACGTGAGTCAGCAACGCCGGGCGGTGGGTGCCGTCGGGGCGGCCGTCGGGCGGGCTGCGGCTCCGCGCCGCTCACGGGTACCTTCCCTTCGGCAGGACGGTGCTTGTTCTGAAGCGAGGAGCTCAGCCTCCTTGCTCTGCTGCGGTCCTAAAGCGGCCAAAAGCGTCGACAATACCTGTCGCGGCTAACTGCGCCTGGGCTCGCCCCGCGCCTGTCAGTAGAACCGGTGCCGCAGCGGCCCCGCAGCGCCGTTAGGCTGGGGCTCTGCTCCGGTGCCCGCCCGGGGCTCTCGGGCTGCAGCCTCTCACTTCACCCCAGTAGCTGCGGCTGCTGCGGGAGTGCGGGTCCTGGGGTGCCTCGTACATCAGGCCGCGTTTTGGGTATTTGGGAAAATACTTTAGCGTGATTGAAGTCAAAATTGTTGTCGCTTATTCTGGTGTTACTGATGATTGTCAGTGAATGATAGGGAAGCTTGCTGGGTGCAGGTAGGCTGTAAAGCCAAAGCAGGCATAAAATGGAAAATGCTCTATAGGTAAAACTTACAAAATAAAACGATGAAGCATGTTTTGGTTTGTTTCTATCTAGATAATGGAGTCTCATAGCGCTGTCAACATCCAGAAGAGTAAATTGCCAGCTTCTGAAAGTGAAGATGAGATTGAGTTCGTTGGAGTAAGTAGATCTTGTGCTGGAAACATGCTGCTTGTTGTAGTAAATATGCTCTTGGTAGCCCAATAAAATAGGAGGAGATCTTTGTCTACTGTGTTGACGATCTTGATTATTTTTTGATGGAAAGCATTACTTTGGGATTTTAAGATAATTTAATTTGTGAATCTTTGTGGAAGATCACAAGTTTATTTTAAAAGTTTATCTGCCCTTTCTTTGGAAGTGTATATGGTGATACCATTTGGTCCTATGGAGAGAATAGAGACTTGAGTATCCCAGCAGGTGAGTGGAGGATTACAGTGATTGATGAGGTATATGAGAAATCACTGTAGATTACTTTTCTGGTAATCATGTTGCATAGCATTTTGCTTCATTAATAGTCCCACTGATGTTAATGGAATAAAGTATATATGCTTCATAAATGTTATGCAGGAATGCTACCTGACCATCCCAGTACTATTTTCTGCATGTCCTGAGGACCCAGTGCATCAGGTGGTACCATATAAAGTGAATTAGGGAAGCTACTTGGGTATCTCAACCTATGCTTATTCTGATAGAAAACAAATAGTTGTAGGCCATGCGATCTGTGTGTTTTTCTTGAAAGCTGGGGGGGGGGGTGTGGTGTTTTTTTGGTTTGAGGTGCTTTTTGCTTGGGGTTTTTTTTCTTCCCCATTTCAATCACTCGGGGTGTTCGGATTCTTGCTGTAGGACTATGACAAAAAGTCCTCTTTTGATGGAGCAAAAGCAGTTCCTGCTGCTGCCAGAGTTTTTGAGCTTTCACAGTCATATTTGCCCTCATTCAGGAAACTCAGAACTGTTCTTCCATAATTTCCCACCTTTTAATTCTGCATTACAACATACTTTTGTCCAGTTAAAATCATTAAATAATAAATTTTGCGTATCAGCAGAAAAATAGAATATAATCTACAATGTAAGCCATTATTCCTGGGATAGTCTGTCCCCCATTCTGTTTCCTTGGGAAGAATAAGGCAAGAGTGAAAAGATTCACAAGTTTAATGGGGTCTGTAGCACTTAAGTAGACAGATATTCAAGTTGCCAGTCTGCACTGAAAGCATTGGATTCCTGAATTATTTTTGGCACTTTTTTTAATGGTGTCTATCCGTTCATATTTTTTTCTGACTAATTTCTTCAAAGATAAGGCTCATCACTATGCTGCTCCTGCAAAACATAAAAGTTATTCCTGATAAGATTGTTGACTTTCCTAGGCAGGGGCTCTTCCTACCTTTGTTACTCTATGACTTTGAGGTCCCACATATATAGTTTTATAGTGTTTAAATACTTCCTGACTCCTGTTGTGTTACAATGGCAAGCAATGCTAAGGGTCCTTGTTTGTTTTCTGTAAACATTTGTTAAGTACATATAAATATTATGCATCCAAAATGAAACTTAGCTGGAAAATTGAAGATCTATGTGTTTAAAAATAACTTTCATTTTCTGATACAACGTTACATTTATGCCAAGTTTTCTTCACTACTGGTGATTATTTATTTCAAATATCTGAATTCAAATGAAAACATACTTCATAGGCTCTGGCTTATTAAATAGTTTGAGATCCAGCAAAAACAAACATACTTCATATACTTTGTAGCTTTTCCTTGTTACAATGTTATGGCTACAAAGATGCAGCCCCTTTTTGTGCTGGAAGAGTTGGAGCAGCTGCTTAATTTCTTACCAATGAATGTTTGTTTTTATTTCAAACCTGAAGAGGACTTCTGGCCTATTTTGGGAACTGAGGACACTAGAAAAAATGATTCATTAAAACCAGTTGCAGTTCTGAGTTCCTACAAAGGTCTGGGGATATAGCAAAAATGAGGTGATTTACATTTAAGTGTTTTGTTTTCTTTCCCCCTGAGGTGTTAAATACTAGCTGTACAGACTCAAGTATTTCTGTCTGCTGGCTTTCAGTTACATCACAGCAGGAACAGAATACAGTTGGAGAGGTGTTACAAAGCATCTCCAAAGCAGGACTTTTATTTTTGTTCAGAACCTAAGCCAGCTGGGGACTTGGATTTTTGTACTTGCTATGTTATAGAAATAAGAACTTTTGAGGTGCGTGTTGGTTCACAATGTTGGTCAGTTACTCAGCAGTCTTGAAGCTGGAAATCTGCTGGGGCAAAGATGTAGACCGCAAATAGTACAACTTAACAGACTTTAAAAATTTATTTTAATGTAAGATTGTTCCATGATAATTACTGTATGACATGTGTATACGCTATTATGCTCACATGATTATTTTGTCAAAGATGTGTTAAGTCTGTTGTCACATATATTGAACGCTAGTTTCATGCTTCGTGTGCTAGTGTGTGTATAATTATGCAAAAGTTTAGTTGTGCTTTTTAAGTAAACTGGGTGTTTGGTCTGAATATATGTAAAACTAAAAACTGAACAAACAAACAAAAATCCTGAGGTGATGTATGAGTGGACTAGGTATCTGTTACCTAGGCCTGGTTACCCAAAGGTTCATCAAAGTGAGGGAGGGGAAGAAAGTGAGACCACAGTTTAGGACTTTCTGAGAAAACTTATGGAGGCAGTAAAAATGAGCTTCACAGAAGTCCTTGAGAAGAAACTGCCCTTGGACATGAATATGAGGCTTCACCTTCACCAGCCACCAAATAAACAGATTATATTAACTCTTACAGTTGGTATTTTGCATAGCATAGTAAAATTAGTTTTGTTGATTTAACGCTTTCAACCAAAGCTATGACTAACAGCAGAGACACCACAGCTGCCTGGAGACTCAAAATTTAATTTTCTATTGATCAAAACATAGAAATTCTTCTGTTAACCGAAACAGCTGTGATTAGCCATTGGCTTGTTGCTCAGTAGTGTGGCTGTTGGTTGGTGAGAAGGGTGGCTTTCAAAGGTTGTTTGAAGAATTAATTGAAAAGTAGAGCGTAGGGGGGGGTTGTTGAATGTGAGAGATATGCTTATAAGATGTGAAGACTGAGCATATCTTAGTACCAAGGATTGGCTTTCTGGGTGCCGAGTATGCCAGTAGAGTCAGCTAGAGAGGCCATAACTTTCAGTTGTTTGTTCAGTGCTTGTCCACGTTGTTTCTTCTGTAATCTCAGGCTCATGTGTGGCAAGATACTTTTTAGCTGGTGGTGTTGGTCTTGTGGGGAGACACAAGGAGTTGGGTGAAGCTAACTGATCCTCTTCATAACTTCTGCAGTGATTGAAACCTCAGGGTTGGCACTATCTTCGCATTACGTTACTATTTAGTTTAACCAGTTGGAAAAAATGAAGTAAAGTTTCTCAGCATTCAGCGTGGGGCTCACCTCAACAGAGCAAAGATAATTTCTTGCTGTTGGAACTTACCCTCCACGTGGTACCGTACTATTAATTGGGAATGTTTGCTAGCAATAGCTGCTTTCTCTTCCTGGAAAAAGGGTATGTTTCACCTGGCACTACTTTGTCAATCAAATTAAAAATGCAGAAAGTCCATCCGAAGTTATGGCTTGCATGAAATTCTCAGACGGCCTCTGTGTGTGTTTAAAGGGGAGAGCATTCCTAGACTCAAGTCTCCCTGCATAAGGGTGATTTGTATCATAGGCCACTGAATAAAAAGGCTTTGAACTTCTGCTTTCATTTTGTTATCAACACCTTTTGGCAGAGAGGAGCACTGCTGTCAGGATGAGCCCATGCTTAAGTCAATATCTCTTTCGAAGCAGTATTTGGAGTCTTTTCTATGTTAATGGCATTCAGCTGGGATGGATCCAAACCAGTGTTGTGACACTTAATGGTGGCTTTCAATGGAAGTTTCTCATATTGACTTAAGCAGTTACTGAGTGGATATAGTTGGGATAGGTTTATACTGTTTTCCTCAACTCTTATACTTTCTCAAAACAGTCTTTTGTAGCACAGATGAGTTCTTGATCAGACCCAGGATCTGTGTAATTCTTACACTCTTAATTTCAGTATTTGTTTTTAGTCTTATCTAAAGTTTAAACTACCAACCAATGAAGCACAAACTAGCCTAAATAAATGTTATGTTTGGGACTTGCATTATTATTGAGGAGCATATATAGGTAGATAGTGTGGTGGTTTGTGGTTGGTTTTTTGGGGTCTTTTTTTGCCACCATTTTATTTTTGTGGAAAACAAGGATGTATATCTTTGAGGAATCGTTGTAAAAAATTAACATATTGCATTTGTGTTCAGGTCGGAATGCAACCCAAAAAGTGGTACACTAATTGTGTAGTAAGAGGCACAGAATTTGGAAGGAAAAAAAGAAGTTTCATGTATGTAAAAAAATTTAAATAAGCATCATTTTACTTCTGTTAAACTGAACTTTACTGTTCTGGTCACTAGAACTTCCTGGGCTTGAAAGGAAGTTACTCTGCTTTTCAGCTGTCAATTTTCTAACTTGTAATTAGTTGCTGAACTTAGGGAGTAAGTAAAACAGAAAGAAGGAAAATTTGAAGAAGCTACAGCTGTTAGGATCAGTTGAACATTTCAAAAGGCATTATTGAACTGATTGGACAGTCAGGTGGTCTGTGTCTTTGAACAGTTACTTGCTAACACCTGTTGTTTAATGTAAAGATGAAATTTGTCACACATTTATAGAGGTCAGTTTCTACAAAAGCAAATCTGTCATGTTTTGGGTTTTTTAAGATTTCATATCTTAAGATAGGGTATCTTTATTTAATTATAAAAATTGAAGTATTATTTTGGGGTAGTTTGAGGCCTGTAGCTTGACTCATGTAAGTTCTTGTCATCTGTCCAAGTTCTCATGCTTTTTCCTCCCCAGTGAGATAATAAGGACTCTTCATGCCTGGCCAGCTGAACAGCTTTACAGCCTTGAAAGCTGGAAGAGTGTAAAGAATGAGATGCAGTAAGGGCAGCAGAGAGAATTGCATGCTGCTGTTCACTACTGCTCGTCAGGCAATAAATCTTCCTAGCCTATCCTAGTTGGTTGATTGTTAAGATATTGAGAGCACTGCCAAATACATGGCAGAGAAGGTGGAGATAGTACTGCACCTCTTCAAGAACTCAGTCCACAGATTATTGTAAGTCCTTCTTTTGCCTGGAAAACTTAACTTTCGAACAAATAAATAATACCTTTGGAGTACATAGGAGCTCTGTGGTATCTGCCAGAAATATTGCCAGACAAATGGCTGATACTGCAGTTCAGGAAAAAATTGTCACACAGTGTAGATGGCATTGCATGTACAGGCTCAAAAAAACAACCAACGCTCCCAGCACCACCACCCACACAACACACACACATGCCCACTCCACCACCACCAAAAAACCCCCCAAAACTTAAACTCTCTTCGGTTTTGGTTTATTTACTTTGAGATTATATAATAACTTTCACAATTTGGATGGGAAACTTTTTATGGTATGTGGAGATTTTAGTTAACTTTGTACACATCTTCAATAAGAGGCATACATGGTCATGTGTGAGTTAAGGTAGCTAGGAATATTGTTTGGTGTATGTAGACTTACTTATCCAGTTTCATGTTAATTATACTGATCACTTAGTTGGCATGTGATAATGTAGCATGATGGAGTGGGGGTGGTGGTGCATGACATCGGATTATGTGGACATAGTGCTTCTTTTTTCACCTCTAAAAACTGAAGACTACTGTTGCAGTGAATATGGATGGAGCAAGAGATGTAACTTTGTACATCTTCTTTAAAAAACTTATGACCTCTATGCTTAGTTTGCATTGCTGACTGATTTTTTTTTTTCTCCATTAGCTTTTTCATGCTTGTGCTAACATTCTGCTGTCTACCAGAAGCTTGTAGTAGAAATGTTGAAATTGTTAGGAATGGAGAGTGAATGAGAATACGCACACACGCACGCATACACGCACGAGCACCAGAGAGAATGAAAGAACAGAGGCATACGAAGGCATGTAAATCACCAGATGTTGGTACTGCTTAGACTAGTAGGTCATTGAGGTCCCAGACCATCTACATGAAGTTTCTGAAGGTACTCGGATCAGGAAAGCAAGAGACAGCATTCGCAGAAATTAAAACCAAGGCTTAAACTGTTAAGATGGTCGTAGAAGACAAAGAACAGTACTAGAGCCGTAAGGCATTGTAAGGAGGAGACTTGCAGAGGAGGGGCATTGTGGAGAGAGATTTTATTAAACTGCCTTTATCCTGGCCAGTGAAGAGTTTTTTCCCCCCCTATTATTTTCTGCCCTCTGTATCCTGCCGAGGAGGGGCCTGATAGAGTGGCTTGGTAGACACCTGGCATCTAGGCAGGCTCAACTCACCGCACTTTTGGAGTTGGAATTTAATTTTTGTCTTTTAAAGACAAACAAACAAAACCAAAACAAACCCTGAAAAACAACCTAAAAACAATTTAGCATTGCTTATTGAAATCTAATGTTATTCCTTTCTTAGTAACAGCCTGCTACCCTATTACCATTGAATTAATGGTGCAAGCTGAGTGTCTCTAAAATATAGATCTAAGTTCTTTGAGAAGGTGAAGATTATAAGGTTATTAAGCAAGGCAAGACTGTTAAATTTGACTTTTTTTCTAGTTGATAGAAATGTATAGTTCATAGATATGTTAGATTGATATTTTAATTATTTGTGAATACTTATTTATTTACATATTTTACCAGTTTTGTGCATTAAGTCTAAGTGGAAAAGTTGCTATACGTGAATTTCATTACTGCACCCTCTTGAAAAATTGACGGAATTCTCCTTCAGGTATTGCTAATGCTAACAATGTGCTGTAACACCTGCAACTTTTTATCTCTTGAGGAATTTAATGCTTGTGTTTGTGTTTTAACACTTTTTTTCCAGGAAGGACCTTTAAGACCTGTACTGGAATGCATCGATCTTGTCAGTAGTGAGGATGAAGAACCTAACAGCAGTTCTTACGTTCATGTGAGTGTTATAATGTATTTTGGGACTTTTCAGTTTAGTAAAATAATTAGTCTCCTTTATGTATTTTTTTTCCCCATCAGTTACTTTTCACAAAACTTGTTAGAGGTATTTTTAACAAGTAAATAAATAAACTTTTTGATTTTTCCATACTGTTGACTGGAAGACAAGAATGCCAACACGTGATTTTTTTAAAATTTTTTTTTTAGAGCTGGTTTTTTGCCTTCTTGAAATGGACTTGGAACTTTTATTTTACTTTAGGTGGCTTTAGCAAGTGTGTTGAAGAAAAATGTCACTTTACAAGTGATGTCAGAAGTCAGCGTGTCCAGTCTGTAGCCTGCAAATGTATCTGGCCTACTCACAGGCCTTTTCCTTCTAAAATAACTTTTTAGGAGCAGTTTATATGTTGAAGGACCTTATTCTGATGACAACCTGGTCTTAACTCAGCCTCATTCTTCATAATCTATCCTAAGAATGCATGGGTTGGAAGCAGGCGGGTCAGTTCATGTATCCCCCAAGCTTATTGTGCCTTCGGGGCCTTTGAGAAGGACAGTGACTGAGAATAACTCTACTAGAGTTGTTTTTGGCAGCAGTGGCCATCTCTTGACTTCTGTTTTCAAGTGTTGAAGTAGAGGATGTATGTAATAAACCTGGTTCTTAAGGAAAGGTGGGTCTTCTGTACATGCACAGGCTCACTCCACAGTGGTGACTGCTAGAGCTCATGATGTAGCAGGAGCAAACTGCAGTATATGGCCTATCCTTAATGCTAGAACAAGCTGATGACTTGCCTTTCTGAACATACTGGTTAACGTTGTCTTAGAGCCGGAATGGTATCAGTTCTCGGTTCTTCAGGTGGGCTGCATGTTGGCTTTGAAGTCTTTAGGGATTTTATTTACCTACTTAAAATAATTTACTTAGTTTTTAATTTGCTAGAGACTTCCAGGATGCCCAGTACAATCATCCATGTTCCTTTTACTGCTTTGAGGATAATGTTTGTGTTGAATTGCCTTGAATATGTAGGGGGTAGGGGTTGTTTTGTTTGGGTTTTTTTAACCAAAATTACAGGTGCTGGTAAATAGGAAAAGAAAGCTGGCAAGGTAGATCATGGAACTTGGGATCGGAATATCTGCACTGAATTATGTCCTGATGCTTGGGCATTGCTATTCAATGTAGTAGTGCCTGTCACTTAACAATTACCAAATAAAAGTTTAACTCTTCAATTGTAGAGAAATACTAAGCGTAAAGATCACATTGACTATCAGAAAGAACGAGTTGCGTCAACCTTGGATCGTCTGGCACGCCATGTTGAAGTAGAGAAACAGCAAAAAGAAGAGAAAAACAAAGCCTTTAAGGTATTGGACACGGATTGTTTCAATAGAATTGTGTAATACAGGGCTTGTAGTCACGAGTGTGTTTGTCTCCATTGCTAAGTAAATAAAAACGTTGGTAAGCCAGACCTGGGACTAGCAACTAGAGATTTTTGCTTCTGGGCCATTTTTTGAAACATAATATGGACTTTATCTCTCCAGTGGCTTCTAACCAATCAACTTGGTAGTTTTATTACAGTTCCTAAATAAAACAAAAGAAAACAAAAATACCCCACAAAACCTTCATGCAAGCTAATGGCAAAAACTTGTTCTCTTGTTTGTATATATAGCAGAGGGATCTTAGCATTAATTATTCTGGTTAAATAATTGAAAAATAATTTTTCACAAGCCACCATGCAGCAAACCTAATTACCTACCTGCTTTTGTCTGAGATTTTTGGGAAATGGTTTGCCACATTAGATCTCTGTATTAGGTGATGTTTTATAATGGGATAAAATTTTCTGTGTATAAAGCATAACTTTAAAGTTGAATCCTATTAATTGTATTGTGCAGCCATTTGAAAGGCATGGATTTTTAAATTTTTATTATGAAGTCAGAGGTGCAGTCAGTTGGCTGAAGGGTAGGGCTCCTATCAGCAGGACCTGGACAGCAAGTCACGTAATTGTACTATAGTTACAGCTTGTTATAGTCTGCAATAGACTATGCAACTGTAATGCAAAAGGCAGTTAGATACAGTCCAAGGTAGCCTTGAAGTCCATAGACCTACATTCATCTCCTGCCTCTTCCAATTAGAATTTGTCAATCTGTTAATGTTTCCACATACGTTTTTTCAACCGTAAAGTGAAGTCAGAGCTAGCTGTGTAGCTTTTAAAGTAATTTGAGAATGAAGGCTAAAAACTTCTTTTGTTAACGATGGATATTTTCCTGCTGGGCAGGTAAATATTCCTCACTCATCAGGTAATGCAATCTGCAGATTTAAAATTACTTTTCAAAGCAAAACTGCTTTTTTTTTTTTTGCCTTGGTAGTGGAACTCTGTTTTCAATAACCATTTTCTGTTGCTTTTTTAAAAAATATATTATTTGTTTCTTTTTATAATCTTGTAATTTTGAAGACTTTGTTATGTACATGCTTCAGAAACTTCAGTAGGTGCAGAAAAAATTAATTGACATAAGCTGTAGCTTTTATTTAGGGCACAAAAATTAGTACTACTTTTAAATTTTTTTATTGCTGTTACATTCCATCTTTATTGTTATACAGAGGTCAGTCACACTGTAAGACTTTTAAAATATTTTTTTAATCCCCTCCCTTAGGTTTTTGTGAGGTTTTTTCTTAGGTTTTCAGAGACCCACCTGTAAGCTTTAGTATATGTACTTAATCTTGAATTTATTTTAAATTTAATCATCACCTTGCCTGATATGTTTTCCCCTTCAGGAGAAAGTTGATTCCCAATATGCTCATGGGTTGCAAGAACTAGAATTTATTCGGGAGCGCAGTGACACAGAAGCTGCAAGATTATGTGTGGACCAGTGGTTAAAAATGCCAGGTAGGAATATGAAACTCTGTTTCAGTGGTAAGTTTTTTTTTAAGTCCTGCATTGCAGAATAAACATGCAATAATTGTATTGAGCAGTACTGACATTGAGCTCGCAAGTGCCTCTTATGCATAATCAGATCTTACAGTATTATCTTGTGTGGCATTTAAAAGTTCTTAAGCACTTATTACCATAAAAGCTATTCTTCTAATGTTTTGCTTCTTAGAAAATGTAATATGCAAAGTCTGAAAAACACTAAGGCAATATTAACTACTTTTCAAAGTAAAATTGCTGGAAGGAAAAATACTACTGTTGAACTGTTGTTCAGGAAAATGTCTACATAAGTAAGTGTAACTTCAGGAAGTTCAATCAATTTAAAATAGTGCCTGGAGGAAAGGTGTCAAAGTGTTTGAAAAGTAATCATACTGGGGATTGAAGAGACAGATTCTTCAAGTGAAAGAGCAGACTTAACGTGGTAGGATTGAGTTACAGTGCATTGTTAGCTTGCTTTTAAGAATCAATATAACTTTATTTTTAAATGCTTTGGGGCTCGTGTGTTATTTTGTTTGTTTACTTAAGTCTTTGTAATTCCGATTCTGGTTAAGTTCTTTGTTTTATAACACAGGTCTTAAACCAGGCACCATTAACAGTGGAAAAAGGGGGTTTTATAAGAGAGCAGGTCAGGTGCAAGTCAACAGGAGTCCCATATCTTGTCCTGTGATGCATTGCAACAGGGAGTTTGATAATGGGCATCTTCTTCTAGGTCACCTTCAAAGGTAAGTATGTAGTGCAAGACATAATAATGAAAGAATATGCTTGAACTTAGGACATCAGTGTCAAGTCTAGTCACAAAATTGCATCTGGAGAGCAGACTAATATGGTATAGATTTTACATGGATGGTATGATTAACTTCCTGGTTGGTTGTTTTGAGGGGGGTTTGTTTGGGTTTTTTGTCATTCAGAATTTACTTCTTCCTCTTGTTGAGCTTTTTTTACTATCTGCGGTTTTTGAGCATCAAGGTTTCTGTTCTTCAGTTCTGTTATATCTAAATCCAAACTTGAAAAAGCAAAAGGCTAACATATATAACTTGATGGTAAGATTAAAAAAAAAATGCTTCTAACAAAAGATAAGAGGACCAAGAGCTATAGGCCAGACATCTGTTCGTAGCTGATCCTTGCTAGTCAGCACGCACTGTGTCTGGGGTCAATTCCCAAATATACTGCTTTTTAACTAGTGAATGTGTCATGGGGAAGATGGTAAGGAGAGAAGCTGAGAGAGGTGTGTTGGGTTAACCCTGGTAGGCAGCTGAGCCCCACACAGCTGCTCAGTCACTGCAGTGGGATGGAGAAGAGAAGCGGAAAGGTGAAAATGAGGAAACTTTGGGCTGAGATAAAAACAGTTTAAGTAAAGCAAAAGTCACGCACGCAAGCACAGCAAAATCAGGAATTCACATCACTGAGGAGGACTTTATTACATGTAACAGTTACTTGGGAAGACAAACCTCATCACTCCAAACATACCCCCTTCCTCCTCCTTCACTGAGCTTTTATTGCTGAGCATGATGTCGTATGGTACGGGATATCCCCTTAGTCAGCTGTTCCAGCTGTGTCCCCTTCCAGCCTCTTGCCTACCTGCAGCCTACTCAGTGGCATGGCAGTCTGAAAAACAGAGACGGCCTTGACACTGTGCGAGCACTGCTCAGCAATAGCTCAAACATCCCTGTGCTATCAACACTGTTGTTCATGCATCCAAAACACGCGCTGTACAAGCTGCTACAGAGAAGATTTAACTCAGTTCCAGCCAGAACCAGTGCAGGGAGGGAAAAATAATTTTTTTAAAAAAAAATCTCTGTGTAGGAAATCAAGGCTTTGTTAGTTCTCTTGCTCTTCAAAACAGTATGATTCCTCTGCGAAGGGTCATGAAAACAGGTGAGCGGCAGGGAGAATCACCTCTGTACAGGGTATTTCCACTGATAACAATAGGGGAAGTGAGAAATATGGTTTAGGTTGATGTGGTAGGTTTTTATGCAACAGCTTCAAAAGACTTCTCCCCCTGCCATTAAAAAAACCATTTTGACTATTTAAAGGGGAGTAATTAATTATTTCTTCCTCTCCAGGTTTGATCATTCTCCTTGTGACCCAACAGTCACATTGCATGGACCCCCAAATAATGCTGTTGCCTGTGTGATATGCTGCAAAAGATTTTCAACCTCTCAGCAGTACAGTGATCATCTTTTATCTAAGGCAAGATCGTAAGGATAAGTAACTCGCCTGACTGAATGTAGTAGAGGGTTTTTAAGACATATAATTATGCACTGACTTCATTTTCCCTGTTTAACCCTCTTTCTTTCCCCTCCTTTCTTTTAGTTTTTGAGATAGCTTTTCTTATTCTGCTATGCTTCAAACACCTTGTGTATCCCGACAGTAATCCCATTAGATCTGACCATTAGGTTGCACTTTCCAGTGCACTTTTGAGAGGACTGTAGTTCTGTCTTGAACCTCTTGTCCCCGTATTGGTGCTGTCAAAAGGTATTCCCTTTTTTTGCATCTCCAAAACTATGATAGATAATGGCAAGGAGTTAGGATGAAACAAGTGACAGTAAAGAGAAGCAGCAGCCAGGAGATGGGGTGGGGTGGTGGGGAGAGGTAAGAGAATGAGAAAAGTAACTTGGGTGATTCAGATGCAACCACTTCTTCTGTTTCCAGTCTCTGATGGATGTATTTGCTGTTACTCGCTAGTTAGCTTACAGAAGGGAAAAGCATTTGAGTTTTGATTCAAATATAAGCTCATAGTATTTGCTTTTTTTGTTGTTCTTCCACTCTTTTAACTTCTGTTCATAACTTACCACTGTAAAACCTCAGTTCAATGACAAATGCTCAGGTGTTATCTTCTGGTTGAGTGGTTTTATTTAAGCAGTCTGGTATTGAATTGGATAATGGATAGCATTTTCAAAGCTTAGTGTTTTAATAACAAATTTTGTTGTGTACCTGTCTCGTCTTCAGAAGCTGCATTAAAGTCAGCAGAAGCTTTAGATACTCTGAAAATCAGGCTACTTTTAGCTAGTAGCAGTAACTCCTGATGTGTAGTCATACCTGACAAGCTTGAAAGATCACGTCATAGTTTGTCCCTGCTCTTTTTCCATTGCTTCTAAGTTGTGTGCCTGTGGTGCGTCCAGGGCATTAGCAGGAGTTAGAAAAGTTTGAGAAAGGGAGTGGCTTTTGCAGCAGTCAAGAAAATGGGATTATTGTGGTGTGGAAGGATGGGGAGATAATCCTAAGCAAAGCTGTGGCATAAAGCATAAGCATATCAGGAAGATTCTTGGAGTGACATAAGAAAGGAGTAAGTAAAAATGTCAGAAGCAAAATTAAAGGGTTTTTTGCCCTGAAGGCAGACATCTGAAGTTGATGTAGAAGGCAAAGGGGGTGGAAGGAGTTGACTTTGGTAAAAGTCACAGACCTCTCAGAGTACTCTGAGGAGCAGCATTTTGAGAAGTTGGAAGCTAACAAAATTAGGGAAGAACCAATGAGGAAAAACAGCTGCTGTAGTGACAGAGGAGCTTTTTCTGAGAGCCTGGGTGAAGGTACTAGCTAAGAATTGATGGAGCCCTTAGTTCCTGGGGAAGATGGTTGCTCCCAGTGGTGCAAGAAGGGAATGGAAAAGTTGCTGGTTTAGTAAGGATAAGTAGCTGAGTTTGACAATGGCAGTTTAGCCAGTCCCTTGTGCATCACAAGCTGTAGCGCATAGTGGCAGACTGTAGATAAACATAGATGTGGTAGCTGAAAACCTAAAAGTGAAAATAGTACCACAGAATGGGGAGAGGAATGGAAAGTACATGAGAAGAACTGGAACTAGTTTCCTGCTTATAATTTTTCCTAACTAGATCCTTTTTTCTTCCAGCTAAATGAAAATGACGGGCATAAAAAAGATCTCCCTCCACAGCATATCCAGTGTTTTGCATGCCCAGACTGCTTCCTCCTTTTCACCAAAAGAGACGAATGCTTGCAGCATATGTCAGGAAAGAACCACTTCCTCCAGGTTTCTAAATTGAGTGGTATGTTGCTACTAGGTGTACTGCTTTTCATTCCTTCTGATAACTGATCCTTATGGTATGAAGTGAGTTCAATTTCTCTGCTGTGTAAAAAAGCTTAAGGTTTTAAAGTTGTGTTTTTTAATGAAAACCTATTTATCAGATTTAAGATCTTAAAAGAGGTTCTCTGAAATTCATATTTTTGTGTAGAAATGATTCCTCCATCACAGTTGCTGTAATGGGAAGCACGCTTGCCTCTATCTTCATGCTGTCAGGTCCCTCATAGAGGCTTCTCATCCACCAGTGACTGCGCAGCTGCTGTCCTGAGTAGGTTTATGTATAACATATTGATAGGAACTCAAATGAAAACATGATTTCTCTTTCAGTCAGACTGGCTGTGATGTTCCTTCCCCTTGCCATACTGTCTGCTGGAGGCTATTTTGTTGGTTTCCTTGGCATTCCTGACGGAAAAGACCAGTGAAAGTTTCTTCTCCATATAATTGCAAATTTAGCCTGCTTAGCTGAAACAGTGTTGCCGGTCTGATGCCTTGCACTGGCTGTTATGCTGCTGAAGGCAAAAATACTGGTTATGTTGTGAGCTGGTAACATGCTGAACCATACTTACTAGATTCCACAGAAGGCATTTGTCTGATCATTACTTAGAAAACAGGGTGACAATCATATCTGTACTGACTTTTTCACTTTGACGTAAGCAATAAGCATTAAAGCATTTACTTTAACATTAGGTAAACTGAGGCAGATAAAATATAGATTGAGTTGACTTCTTATTTGAGAACCTGCCGTATTTTAGCATAGCTTTCAGGACAATCCTACAAGGCCAAAAGGATTGATATAGTTTGTATCTCATCTTCATAACTATCTTGTACTTCTGCCCTTCTGCAGATTGGCTGCAGGAAGTGTATAGTAAAGATGGGCTTTGAAGGAATCTTTCTGCAGGTCAAGTCAGTACTGCCATCTTCATGAAAGTGGCAATCAGCTGCATGGTTCTGAGTTCTTTTATGTATTGTAAATCTAATTACTCTTAAACAAGTTATCAATTCTGAATGTGCTGACTGTAGATGCCTTTAAAATTAGGCTATAGCTTTAAAAAAAGATTACTGGTGAGCTATTGCTTTTGGAAAGATTAAAAGCATAAAACAGCGTTTTCTGTAGAGATGGATAGTGCTTAGCTCAGGACAAAAAAAAGCATGTTCCCCATTTTTTTTCCTTTGCATTGATAGCTCTTGATTAATATTAATCAATATGGTCTGTAAGATCTGGCAGTGAAGTTAGTTGAAAGGCATAACCTCAAATTACTGTCTGCTGATCGTCGCATCTTACTAAACAGCAAATTCAAAGAGAATTTGCCTCCTAAGATGCAGAACAACAGCAATATATAGTTAATAAGCCATTTCCCATTCTCTTGTCAATAGAAATTCTTTTATTCTGCTGGTACCTGGAGTTAATGTAGAGTATTTACTCAGAATAATAGAAAGTCCTGCACCTGAAAATTTAAGGAGAATTGCTACTGAGGATGGGCGAGAGAGAGAAAGATGTTCACAGTACATGGGGAACTTGTTTAAAGAAGTATCAATTCACTTAACACGGCTTTAATTTAAACATGGCTTAATTATGCCTTTAAACAAAAGTGTGTGTTAGTAAGAGTAGACAGGTGATGACAGATGGAGAGGAAGGTCAATAAGGACCTTCTTAAGAGAGATGTCAGACCTGACCTTATAGAAGGAGGAAAAGGGAAGCAGAGTCAGTCAGCAAGTACAAAAGAGCAAGATGCAAACAGATTCAGATATGAGTTTAAAAATTGAATGCCGTTTTACTTAAAGCTTGCATTGCACAATTACTGATTCAGCTGACACATGGTAACTTGCTTTCTGAACCCTGTGACAAATAAGTACAACTGTAACTTTGTCATCTGAGTGCTGAAATACTATGAAAGAACTCTAACCTGTGGCTGCACTTTCTGCCATTCCGTGTTATAGATGAAATGAAGGCTGGCCTTCCTTTACCTTTCCCATCCTATGCAAAGAACCTTCTGATATCTCTGTGCAAAGAGGTCCCCTTCCAAGTGAAGTGTATATCCTGCTGCCAGATACTACGTTCACATATGGAATTAACAGCTCATTTCAGGTTTGTGAGAGACAGCTGTCTTTGTAATGTGAACATCCATAGCTTGATAACGGATAGGCAGAAGTGTTCTCAGTGGTGCTAGCGGATTTCAGGGCACCTGGACCATCTGAATGTAGACTTCCTGAGTAAACGATCAACTGCCTCCTTTCCATGTCTCTTACCCTGCCTTACCATACACAATCCACTGTAGAATACTGATCCATGTCTATATCCTTTTTATTACTTTCTGTAACAGAACAGTGTTCCACTATTTCTAATTTAGCAGCATTTAATTTCTCAAATGTACTGAGTCCACAACGTAAGCATCGATCTAAGTGCTACTTTTGGAAATTAGCACCTAATTCTTTTTAAAGTACAGAGACTAGATAGGCATTGCATGTTTCTGTTAGTAGTTGAGTTAAAGTATACAGAGAACACCATTTCCACGCACTCATTGCTGTAGCTATTAAGTAATATTCCAAAATACACCTGAAAGCTTAAAAATGTTTCAGGTTATGATGCAACCTCTTTGGTTTTTTTAATCCATTATAGAACACGTTGTCATAATTCTGGGCCTGTGGCGCTGTCAGAGAAGAGCATCTCCCAAGTTGCAGAGATATTTAAAACAAAAGGTCACTGTGAGAACTGTGATAAACTGTTTGCTGATGAGAATCAGATCACCCAGCATAAGCAAACCACTCAACATAACATTAAAGTTCTTACTACAATGGAAGAATCCATCTTGATGTTCTGTCATATCAATGGAAAAAATAAAAATCAGTCTCATTTGTGCCATATTGTGGATCGGTCAAGACCACTGCTTAAAAGACATTTGACTTCAAATGAGTCTACCAGTGAAAGGGAGTCTACTCCTTCAAAACGGAAGAGTGATCTAAAAGGTAAAGATGACGATCATGTAGCAAGCCAAAGTCAAGGTAGTGCTTGCAAAGTAAAAGCCTGGTTTTGTGAATGCCTTCAAAAGTTTTTTACAGAAGATTCAGTAGAAAAGCACATTTTATCGGCAAATAGGATCTGTCACAAGTGTGCTGTGTGTGGAAAGCTTGCTGAAAATTCGAGCATTATCCGCCTGCATATGAGCCGATTCCATGGGGGAGCACACTTGACTAATTTTCTTCTCTGGTGCAGAGCATGCTCTGTAGATCTCAGAGAAGAGGATATTATGGGACATGTGACTGAATTTCATGGTGGACATAGTTACTATTATGAACAAGAAGCTCTAGAAGATGAACCTATGCCATCTGCTTCTGACACAGTGTGCATTTCTGCAGGTGAAACAACAGACTGCATTCCTAGTCCTATAGAACTCTCCCCTGAAAACAGCCCTATTCTGGGAAAATGGCAATGCCGCATTTGTGAGGAGATGTTTGAATCTGAAGAGAATGTTAAACAACATTGCATGTCCTTAGAAAGCCATGCATTTCACAGATACTGCTGTGGCATATGCAGAAATCACTTTCGGAAAGTAGGAACGCTACAGCGACACTTCAAAGAGCATCATAACCAGGAGATACAAACTAAATACTTCTGTGGTCTTTGTGGTAATCTCTTCTTTGACACAGAAGAAGAATTTCTAATCCATTATAAGGAGATTCATAGCGTGGACTATGCATTTGTGCCTGAGGAGATGGAAACATCAATAAAAAAAGAGGAGGACTTCCTTCCAGCAGAGCAAGGAGACCGTTTAACCTGTGGTTGCCGGACAATTTATGTCTCCAGAATAAACAGGAGGAATGATTATGTGAATTGTCAGAAAGCCATGCTGCAAAAAGGAAACTTATGGTTTCGATGCTGCTTCTGTTCTGCAACTGCACAGAATTTTGCTGATTTGAACAGTCATCTCAACAGTCACACATCACTGAAACCTAAGGAAGAGATGTATGTTGTTAGATGTGATGCATGCAACAAAAACTTCAATGATCTTCAGAGTGCACATCAGCACTATCACATGAAACACTGCTTTTTGCAGAAACCTGATTTATCAAGTCTTGCATCAGAATCAGAAAATACAGTATTCAAGTTCACAGCAAGTGGGGCTTGTGTGGACAGAAAACCTCACAAGCTAAAATTTGAAGCATCTCCATCCAAGACTCAGGAAAGACCACAGTTGTCTCCTCTCCAGGGACCAATACAGGGAAAGAAAGAAACAGAAGAGAACTCTGCATACTCTGACGAACCTGGTGAAGGTTTGTAGAAATTTTATTTTGTTAACATTAGAAAAATATTCTTGTCCTTGACACAGTTTGTTTCAATGTCAGCATATTACCTGCCTACATCCGGTCTATAAATCGGCTCAGAATTTAGTTATTTATCAAAGCTGCATTTTGAATTCTCAGTATTTGAGTTTCCAGAACTTGGACTCAATTTCTTGCTATATGCTATGTGCATGAGGTCTTTAAAGAACCAAAATGTAGACAGATGTGGGAGTCCTGGGACTGAAACATTTGATTTTTCAAATTAGTTGGGAGCATGACTAGGTGTTAAAAGGAAGAGGGCAATCAAAGATCCCAAATAGGGATCTAACTCCTAGAGATGTAAAAGTGGCCTATAATACACATACATTTGAAAGAAATTTGCCTTATTTGTATGTATAAATATTTATGAGGCTAGTAGTGCTTTCTGTGTGGGCAGTCCTATTATAAACACAATCTTTGCAGTTCCCTTAGCTTGCAAAAATTTCAGCTGAGAACTTATATTCTCAATATGTGTTAGGTTTTTTGCCTTGAGCATGCAAATTTTTTTGAAGTTCGTGTCACTTCTAAGCATGCTGAAGGTGTACCTTGTGTTTAAAAATTGGAAGTGTTTTTAATTAGTGTCATAACGCTTTTGATTAAAAGGTTGATGTGTGTTAGATATGTGCATAAAAACACACAAAATGTTTAGAGACATACTTTTTGCTGTATAAGGAATTCAATGTCACAGAGACTTGCCATAGTAGGGGGCGCATAGCCGATTATTAAATGGACTATTAAAATGTCTCAGTGTAGGGCAACAGCTTTCTGTGCCTACCACAAAACTGTCTAGCTCTACATCATTGTATAGGTACGTTCTACATTTGTTTGTCAGATTTGTGCATTACTAAATACTGCTTCAGCTACTTTCTTAAAACAATGCAGTCACTAAATATGATCATGTTTTGTAACTTCTCGCTTGTAGAACAATAGAATAAGTTAATTTTCAAAAGCATATCTTATTTTGATGTATGTTGGTTGACCACAAAGCCAGGTGAGCTTTAAACATATTCTTTTTATCCCATTGAAGATGGTGAACTTCCTGATCTTGACTACCTGAGTACCATGACTCACATTGTGTTGGTGGATCTGGACAACTGGGGAAGCTTATTCTCACAGCTGCCAGCTAACCTGAACCAAGGGACGTTTATCTGGGGCTTTCAAGGTAAAAAGTCGTTGAAGAAAATATGAAGAGAAGACTAACAAGTCTACAAAATACTTGAGCAGAGATTCTTTGAATCTGAGAGAACGAACAGGAACAAAGCAGCCACTAGGGCTGCTGAAGTCACAGTGTCACAGGCACCATGTAACAGGAATGTTCTTGACTTTTCCAACTCAGTCTTAGCCTGCTCTGCTTTTACTCTTCCCTGTAGAATATTGTTCTAGAATTGCTGAATCATTTAGGAGTCTTTCTGGCTTTCCTGCTGAACTTACTTAAGCTGTATCATACTAGGTTTTCGTAATTATCAGGACAGCCATAGTACTCTCTGATTAATTTCTTTCTAATTCCCCCAAGTCCTTGTCATTGTGTTATTTTTCTTTTTCATTCCAAAAAGCATGATTTTATGTTCTTATACTTGAATTTTGTTCTGTCTTTGGCTTGCTTCTTAAGGATGTCCATGGTCATCCTGTACATCAATAGGTGTATCTCACATCTGGAAGATACCATTAGTGGTACAAGGTGATTAATGAAATTCACATTGTTGTGGGTTTGTAAGAAAACTTTTTGTGAAGTCTGCCAATAGCATCCCTTTAACTTGATCTTTTTCTTACCTGACTGTTTTTGTAACCAACTTTTTGTCCACCTTGCGCTTTTTCTACTGGTTTTCTCTGTATCTGCCTTTATAATATTTATTGCCTGTGGAATGTTGAATACTTTAATAAAGTCTAGACGAGGGATAGTAGGAATTGTCAGGTGTGTCTCACAGTTGGCAAACACAATTGCACTGCAGTTCTTTACTTAATATTCTTGGATTATCTCTTCCTTGAAAAGATAATCAAGAGCATCCTGAAAGCTGAGAGTTTTCATGCCGCTAAGGTTGGGTGGAAAGGCCTATTTGTGATGCCTGAATCACTTTTTTTTTTTCTTTTTTTCTCTCTTAGAAATAGGTGTTCCAGTTAGCTGCTGAAAGCAGAGCAAGTATGTCTGTTAATGTAAAGTGTAAGGTCTTCAGTCAGGTGTGCTTTTGGACCTGTAGTCTAATGTGTGATTGTTAGAAGTTCTGGAGATGAATGCTCTGTCCTTCTCTGTTAAAGCAGGTTATGCTCCTGAGTTTTGTGTTCTGCTCAGATATTACTTTTGTATCACTACCTGTATTGTCATTCCCTAGCCTTTGGCTAGTCTGTACAGTGACAGTTTTCTTGCTCACATAATGTGCACAAAGCCACAGAAAAATGCTGATTTTGAGGGTTTGGATTATACCTAATCATCCTGGATTTCCATTTCATCCTTGCTGCCTGGCTACTCTGTATATTCTCTTTTCTATATGGCTGAACACTTTGTTGTTTGTTCTTACAACCCTCTGTAAGGCTTTGCCCATCTTGACTTCTGGTCAAATTTCACTTCACTTCTGCACTCCTTGGCTTCTAAGGCTATTGTGATTTGGGGTTTTGTTGTGGTTTTTAATTGCTGAAGGTTTACTTCTATAGTTATTCAATCCACTTGGCCTGGCCTTGGAAAAATGTTATTTTTTCTTTTTGTACAGGTACAAATAAGAAACTAGTAGGAATCTGATATGAAGAACTGTCAGGCCTATTGACGTCAAAAACTACTCTGGGTTTTATAAAGAATTATTTAGTAAGGAACAGCTTTTTCACAGTTATACATGACTTTCCCACTTGAATCAGACACTTGCTTTCAGTCATGCTTTGTTATTTTATTTAATTTACTCAAAACTGGTTTGTCATTAATTGACCTAAGCTTGTTTGTTATGACAGGATCTTCTGTGCTGTTACTGTTTTCCAAGGTTAAAATGCCCTGTTCTGATTCAGTAAGAAAAAATTTATTTAACCCAAGAAATGTTTGAACTGTATTGTTGTTCAGAAGTTTCTCTTCTCTGACCTATCTAAGAAAGAGAAATAATCCATGCTACAGTCTTAGTGTTATTAGTCTATTATTAGGAACCTCTCTTAATACCATAATCTTACCCAAAGGTACCTCTGTGCTAGTTAAGACACTGTGCCCAGGGGTGTTTCAAACACAGGCACCTGCTGGCACAGCACAGCCTGCGTCAGTGCCGCTCAATTTCTTGCTTCCCAAAACGGGTTGCTGTATGCAGGGTGCCTCGCGGGAATGGCCCTTGGAGCACCTGAACTCAAAAAAACACACTGAAGAGTTAATGGTGATAAAAATGTGCCATATTCATATCAGAGAAAACTTTAGCAGTTTGTTAGCATCAGCTATATTGTTACAGAGCCTGGGCACACTAAGGCTCCCAGGCACATCTGGATTTATTGTTGTAGGTGTCCTCTTGTAATAATGGTTTACAGAGTTATTTGATGTATGCTATTTTTGTTTGTTTAGTCTGAAAATATAGCGATATCCCTGTCTCTTCTGATTTTTTTTCCTGCCTTTCCCAAACAACACTTCTGAATATTTTTATTACTTTTGTATTATACTTTTGCGTTATTTCTGTTGTTAATATAGCCTTAGCTTTGCTTTGAGTTTGCATGGTATTGCACAGGCTTTGTATTGTTCCTGTTTTCAGACAAGTTGTCCTTAACCCATTTGTAGCCTGTCATTGTTTTCAGCTGTCCTGGTCAAATGCTTATGTTGTACATTTATGCAGCCAGAAGCCGGGGTTGGTGATTACAAGTCTTTCCCAAATAGCAGCAACCAAAGGCTGTCACAACAGATGAGAATGACTTGCAAAACCAATTTTTCTCATGGACAGATACCCCTCAGTTGTTTCTATGTAGACTGTTATTAGATCTTTGAGCTTTGAGATCATTTTTGATACCTTCATATAGCCATTAGGCTGAAAAGGGGGGAAAAAAACCCGCAAACCAACACCAAAACAAAAAACCCTAGGAGAAATCTACTGAAGATTGCTTCTACTTCTTTGTCAGACTGGGGGTGGGCAGGTTAGAATATACAATCCTCTGCAGCCTGTTTACTTGAGCCTTAGTTTCAAATGTCCTCAAGTGCAGTCAGTGACTGCTTTCACCTTCCATTCAAAATCCTTTCTTACATTCAACCACTCATATCATTTAACAGATGAAGCAACATTGTTTCCTCCCTATTGCAGACCCATTACTTCTTAGAAAATGGGAATGTTATGAAATTCTTATTCAGTCACTTCAAATTGTCCTTCCATTTGTTTGCCTTTTTTATGTTGCCATAGCAACTGCAAGCTCCTCTGGTTTTCCTTCTTCTTGAGACTTGCTGCTTCTTTGCTTTCCCTTGAAACCTGTTTCAGCCTAGTATTTTTATCTGTAGCAGGCCCGTTACTCATCTTGTCCCTATTATCCAACCATTTTCTCAGCCAGTAACTACATGGTTTTGGATACTGTGGAGAAAATTCCTGCGCTCCCTCCTCCAGTTGTAGCCTCATTTTGCTTATCCTTGACTGCATCCAGTTGTTTGTCAGGACTCTAGTATTTGTTTCAGCTGTTGGTCTAGTTCTTGGATCCTCTTTTTAAAGAAGTCTGACATGTGATGTGTCAGGCAGTTACAGAGTCTGTTGGAAATAATCATGGGCTTTACATTAGTACAGGATTCTGTAAGAGAAGCATTTGTTGTACTGTGTTCCCAAAGCTCCTCTGCTTCTGCATGTTAACGATAGCTGTGCTTAAAACTGGAAAAAAATACATCGTATTTAAATGCACAGGATACATAGAAGGTAAGTTTTTCAGGTTTAGAAGAAAAAGTCATATAAAATTAAAGGAAAAGCTTTGTGTAGGATCAGGCTAGCTACTTTCTCCTTTTTTTGCTTTCTAACCCAAGAACAAGGGCTCTTTTGGGATTTTGGTTATTTTCGTTTTCACACTGGTCAAAATAAATTCTGTCCTTAAAGCCAAATTTATCTTTGCTTTTACCTTCTTGCATTCTTAATTTATGGTGGCTTTTTTTTTTTTTTTTTCTCCCCCCTTTTACTATTTAGGAGGATACAGCAACTGGAAACCTCCAGTGCAGTGCAAAATTTACAATTATCTGAAGAGGATTGGATGTTTCTTTCTTCATCCACGTTGCGGTACCAGAAGAGAAGCAGCAGACTTTGCTCTCTGTATTCATGTAAGTTAGTGTGTGCTTTCTTTATTGTTATGTTTCTGTACCCAGAGAAGAGTAGCAGATGGTATCTGCTATTGATGTTAAGTACTAATTACAGATAAGACTCTTGGATTCTCTTCACTTTTACGTTCACTAAAAAGAATGATAAACCTGTTGCTGAATTGAGTGAAGACAGGCAGTTGAGAAAGGATTTACGTGTTTTCCTTTCCTTCGTTCTATAGGAATAAAAAAGCCCAAATAGGACATCAGTGTGTTGAGGGAGGGAAGAGGCTAGTTAGGGAATGAAGAATAAAATCTCTGAATTCTTACTGTTTCTATTTCAGAGAGAAATGTAACTTCTGCCTCTCGCTTCAAGGAGCCCAAATCTAGAGGCATCTTTAAGATGGAGTTGGATGGCTGCTAGTTTCAGAGACCCTGTTGGGCCGACAGCAGTGCCTCTGTTCAGTAGACTTAGGGCTTTGGGTGGGTTGGGAGAGGTGCAGGTGAAGGAAAGCAATCTGGGATGCCATGAGGACTCGTGTTCTTAATATAGTGCTTTATCAGTTAAATAATAATACTTGAGAATCTTACTTTCTGATATAAACGTGTTTTACAGCAGTGTTTGTATGTTACATAACATTTTTTTTTTTATGGTTGTTAAAATGCTCTGGACAGGTGAACTGGTTTATGGAAGTGGTTCTGAAATGCTGCTTTTTAGGAATTTGCTCCATACTCAATCTGTTCTGTTCTGGTAGCCATTTCCTGTATCTATGGTGATAAGTATAGAATGTAGTGTCAAACTGTTGAAATGTTTCACAGTGGTATAATGTGCATTGGACCACAAAAGTGGAGGTAAGTTGCTGTAGAAGGCTTTCCTGTGAAGACCTATCTTACAAAAAGCTAGCCAAACCCCCCAAGATTAAAACATGATCTCAGTTCAACACTCTGCATTTGTTTCTGTGATAGGCTGGTCGTCTGGATGAACACCTGCCCAAGCAAATTCCTTTCACTGTACTTTCTGGAGACAAAAGCTTCCTGGAACTGGAAACTCAATTTAAACTGACTCAGCGATCAGCTCGCATCCTAAATCCTCACCACATTGAGGGAGACATGATGTGTGCCTTGCTAAACAGCATTTCAGACACCGCAAAAGGTAGAAAGTAAACACATTAAACACAATCTTTCCAGTAAACTGATAGTTCTTTCCAATAAAAGGATTGAACACTGACGCGTAACACAAGCTGTTGTTTGATGCTTCTTGTATTGTACTGGTGTTTCAATGAAATATAGATCAGAAAATCAATTTGCTGGGGGCAGGCTTTGAAACCAGATTTAGACATTTTTACTCAACATAACAAACTGTTCTCCCTGTATTCTTTATTATAGCAGAAGACAAATTGTTGCAGTCTGAAAATTCCTTTCTAGTTATAGAGAAGCTGTTCAGAGCACTCTCGTGTGCACATTTCTCAATTTGTACTCAAACCTGCTTGGCTTCATTTGTTCTGGGTCTGAAACAAACGTGACCTTGCTAAAGCATCATTACTTCTCAGAGTTTCTCTGCCAATTTTAACTCTGATTGTCCTCCTGGCTACTTCCAGTCACTTGATAAGTGTCTTCACTAGCACATGGCTCATACATCCGTTTAGAGGGAAAATATTGATGAAAGCTTTTAAGTTTTTTCTGGAATTCCGTGTTCTAATTAATGGCGTGCTAAAATGATCACATTGTTTTTGTATTGTTACTGAAAAATCAGAGACAAACTGTGTAATACTTGTTTTTTGAGTTTTAGAGTGTAGGCATTCTTTATTTTTGGCACTGGGTGTACGGGAGAGAAGTTCCACTTAATGTGCATGCTGACTTAGTTCTTTGTTTGTCTTTATATGGCTGATCTATACGTACTTATGGCACTTCTGAGAAACCATTAGCGTATTCGTTACAGTTCCAAGAGTGCTTACCATATCTACACGCTTGCTACACGTGTGGTCTAATAAGTCAGGGGTCCTCTGGTGGTCATTTGGGACATCTTCATTCTCTTCTTCATCTTCCTCCTCTTCTTCTTCTTGTCCTTTTTGTGACCTCTTCTCCTGGCCCTGTTTCAGCACTCCTGGCTCATGTCCTGGTTTTGGATCGGTCTTACCTACTGGTAGCTAAACTACACAATGCAGCATTGTACAGCTCAGCAATGTCATGGTTATGTTTGTCGCAACGCTTCCAGCTAAGCACACTGGCAAAATTCTTCTGGTATCAGTATAGAATAATCAAGAGGTCTGAGCCTGCTCATTGTCGTGCAGAGGATACCATGCAAAGGAGCTAAGCTGAGATTTAGTACTTCACAGTATTTTAAAGTATCTTGAAGTAAAGTTTTCCTGGAAGACCTGTAGACACACTATTGCTTTTCCTGGCTTCTTGTTGTGGTTTTGGGGGCTTGCAAATTGATTGCATATTATAAAAAGTTGTCTCTGAATTAGCCCTACGCTGTTCTTAAAAAAATATACTGCTAGTCTTGGTGTAGGTGCATGAGAGCTATCACATGGTGCTGCTGTTCTACCAGGAACATTAAAGAGGAGTGCTAGCACTGAATGGTGAATTGACATTGATTGATTAAAGGGGAAAAGGAAAGATAGGCTAACCAAATGGTTTCCTGAGAAAAATTATCTGTGGTGAGCTGGAATTGATTTATGTGCTTCTGATACAGAAAAGGTGCTTATAGAGTTTTCTGGCCACCCCAGGCATTTGCTGGTCTAGATTTTGCAGCTGGATTATGGAGATGTGATTCCCAGCTAGAAGCAACCACACCAGTAAAATTTCTTGGCGTAGTTAATTACGGAACTGTCATTTTCACTAGTACGGTTCATTTTGCTCAAGGGGGAAGATGACTTTTCTCCAGGTATCTATAAAGCTACACACTGAATCACTGCATTCCCATGATGAATGTTTTCTTTGGAGACCATATTGGAATTCTTGGATTGATAAATCTCCTCTAATGTGATCATAGCTATAACTATATATTAATGTGGGAGGCTGGTTTTGCTTTAGGAGCTTAGCATAATTTTGGGAGGAAGAGTTGGAAGAGAACTGTAACTTGCAAGCAGTCAATTTAGCTGTAGGGTCTTCCTTTCTTGTAGAGTTTGTACAGCTTTAATGATAGAAGACAGTGAGAAGCAAGGAATGACTGTTTTGCTGTGCAAGGCTACTCTAGCTCCCCGCCTGGGTAGTTTTACTAGTATAGCTTTATCCACCAGAGCATACTGGCTCAGAGGTGATGACTTTCATCTAACCATTTTTTGTGTATAAATTTTACTCCATAATTTTTTTTATATTGGTCTTGCTTTCAGAAGTTTCCTAATCTAACCCTTCTTTTAATGTCCTTTACTACATAAATGTTTAATTTACTATTATGGTCATGTGAACTACTGAGAGGCCCCAAACCTTAACTTGCTGGCAGGCTGATCATTGCACATCCCACTTAAGTTACGCATGTGATTGTTATAAAAAAATTAAATACTTTGAGCAAGAAAGTGATGGAATTGCACATGAGCCCTCTGGTTGTTGGCATTCCCTGGCAAACTTGTAAGGAACAGAATTGTCTTGAGGCATCTTTGGGTCCCCTTCTCCAGTCAGTGTCAGCAGGGACGGACCCAGACAGTGAGAGCTGCCTTTGTCTCCCGTTTCTGTATTAAAACAGGACATTAGCAAATCCAGTTCTGATAATAGGTGGTGGGATTGTGTTGTTACCAAGAGTGTATAAAGTTTTCCTTAAAAAGGTAAGCCACTGCATAATACACACTTCACTGTGTGGCTCAGCAGCATCAGCAAGCATTTGCAAGTCTTAGTGTGGCAAGACCAGTATCAGAAAGCTGAGGTGGAAAGTTGTGTAGTGTATCATAGGCTGGTATAACCTGTTGTCCTGTTACAGAAATGCAGCTGAATATAAGGAAATATAAACAAGAATTGCTTGCTTTGTGACTTTCTCAAGCCTATGGCTATTATTCTGGACAGAGAAATAACTGAGAAACAGTTACGACAGATTTGTGTTGAAAAACATAGTTGTTGGTATTGGATGAGCTGCAAAATGGAAAAGCTATTTCCCTGAATCACCTTCTCAGAGCTATCATTAACTTGTGAGCAGCTGGATTGTGGCAATCCTTGGGAACCATTTTACCGTGTCAGCAGAGCTGCTGTGGGAACTGTGGTGTGTGCATTTTAAAATAAAAAGTTCCTGCATATGTTACAATAGGATTTCAAGTGTATGCTACCTTAGACCATTGGCTGTAGTGGATGCATGAATTCCATCTGAGGTGTGAAGAGAGTGGGCAAGACACTTATTCTTATTTGCTGTCTGCTGCAGCTAAGCCTGAGTTCATAAATACAGAAGCTGGTTTTTTTTTTTCTTTTATGCTGAAGGCACAAACGCATCGTGCATATTACTTAAGTGTTTTGAGAAGGGTAGAAGTTTTCAATGTCTCCCTCTGTAATTTCTTTGCAAACAGAAGTTTGTAGCATGCAGAAAAACACCATTTTTTCCTTGTCTGTGTCTTGACACTTCATATCTAGTCATGACAGTATGGTTACAGCCTGTGCCTTTAACAAGTGCTGGGCAAAGTTGAGGGCAAAGCTGATGATAGGTTAGAGGTCATCATACCCATCCTGACACTGACAGAAATGCTGCAGCTTTTTGGTTGTCAAAAGTGATTTTTGTGTAAATTGATGGGTTTAGCTTAACTGTATTTCTCACAGTCATATTCAAACGAGATCTTTTGTTTTACTTAGCTCAGTCAATAGACTTCTTTTAATAATAGGAGGTCCAATTTTTTTTTTTTAGTATTTCTTCTTTCTTTTGAAGAGCCAGGTATAGTGTTGTACTATGTACAAATAACCACTGCACCTCTTGCACTGACACAAAAGGTTTTTTTCCACTATGCTCAAGTGGAGTGGTCAGCCTGCATCTGCAATTCACTAGTATTGCCTGAAGTGTTTAAATACTACTGAATGCAGCTTTTATGAGAGTTTATATTTGGAAAAGCAGGATTTCAGTTCATTTTGATGAATGCTGTTAAGCTTCCTAGCTCCTACTATCCCAAAAATCTTTTGGTTTACACAGAGCCAACAAAAGAATTTAAGAAGAGTTAAGAATTAATTTACAGAAGACATTGAGAATAATCGCTCGCTTTCTCAGTAGTAAAATCTTTGTGGGTGTTCAGGTCCAATATAAATACCGCATTTGACCCCAGTCTCTGCTTTTTCTGAATGTTAACACAGACTGCAAATGACTAAAGACGGCTCACAGCCTCCAACCCCCACTGTCCAAAGAGACTGAATGTGAAGGGCATGAGCATCTGCAGTGTGATGCGCTGTGAATGAATGATAGTTACTCTAGTAAGAATCTATTCCTTTGTTTATGCTGTTGCTACAGTGGCCACAACCTGTTGCAGTAGGGAGTGTTAAGAAATTCACCTTTCAGTTGTAACCTTGTATTTAGCTACAACAGGAAGTTACTGTTGGCTTTGGTGTGTCAGTGACATCTGTTGTGTGCATCTTTGAACGTATGTATATGCCCTAGGGAGAAAGCAACGTACTGAGACTTAAGATAATGAGTCTGAACAAGAATTGTAGCCAAGTGCATGAACTAGGAAGGCCTCACCACTCAGATAATGCAAAAAAAAAAATTTAAAAAAAATCAAGGTTTAATTTAATATGGTTGTGAATTTGAGAGGTATCTAAGATGAAAGTTAAGTGAAAATCTCAGTGACCACCACTGTTGGCCAGAGTTTCCAAAAAAAAATGCAGTTGGAGGAGGGCGAGGGATTTAGAGCTTTATTTTCAGACATGCTACACTTGTATGAACAGATGAATGAGCATTTATAGGGAGAGATGTATAGAGTGAAGCTTTAGTTTTCATGGAGGAAGTCTGGTGGGTTTGTGAACCCTCAGCAGGAAGTAGCTCTCCTTCCTCTTAAAGATGATGAAGAAACAGAGATTAGAGCAGGAAGTACTGGGGACGAGTTGTGGAGAAGATCCTCTGAGGGACATACTGAAGAATGAATAAAGGAAAGGATTCTGGAAGCCAGGGAGCACTGTTTCAAAGGCAGCATGCTCACACACACTGAACATGATTGCTTATGTAGGGCTGAGGTACTGATCTGAAGTTTTTGACTAAGTAGTTACTAGGAGTCTGAATGTGGTAACTAATGGTGTCCTTAAGGTGAAGTAGCCCTAAAACTTCAGACATCAACTGTAAAAGGGAAAAGGTCACTGGTTGGAGAGACAGCAAGTTAAGTGTGATATTAATGCACTGTACATTGGGATGGGAAAGAGGCAGATGAGATTGGGAGAAGGAGCATTGTAGGAGAAAGGAGTGAAGGTAGGGTGTGAGACTGCACACTGAAGTAGTTAGGAGGTGCGTTAAGAAGTTGTGTGGCAAGGGAGGAGGTCTAAGGTGGAGAAAGGGAAACTGAGTTTCTGGTGAGGTAGAGGAACTGGTAGATCTGATGGAAATTAGGGGGATGGTGGTAACCAGGGAGGTTGCAAGAGAAGATGATCAGATACAGGGAGGGGATCATGCTGAGCCATGTGTGCAGCTAATGCAAATACGAGCTGTGGTGCTTTGATATCAGGACAGTGGGTGGCGCTTGCATTCTGTGAGTTTACCACTCTCTTCCCAGAATAGGTTTCTATGAGACACTCATGAATTGTCAAAAAAATCACTGTTTGCTCCCTTCTATAGGGTTAATTTTTCTGATCTGAGCTCTGTATTCATCCAGAATTTACTTTCCTGGTTATTTTTGTTCTTCCAGCAGGAATTTGGCAATATGTGAAGACAACAGTGTAGCAGTAGGATTTCTTTGAGAGAATAGGTACAGTCAGAGTTTTAGCTCTTTGCTTATTTAACAAAATGTACTAGAGAAGAGGCTATATCTTGATCTCTTGGCTGAGAAGCCAGGCAATTGCTTTTCCTCTGACCCTGGAGGAGTTGGGAGCTACAGAATATGCTAAGCATTTTAACAAGAGAAACAGGACATGCCTGTTTTCTTCAAATTAAACATTCCTATTTACTCCTTGTGATCAGAAGATGCCAGCAGTACCAGGAGTATATGCTGATGAAACATGGGCTGGATGGGAAAACGGAGGTGGATTGAAAATTGGCTGAATGGACGGACCTGGAATATGGTGATATGGATATGGTGGTATGAAGTCCAGTTGGAGGCCAGTAACCAGCTGCGTACCCCAGGGGTCAATACCGGATCTGGTCCTGTTTAATGTCTTCATTAATGACTTCCATGGTGGTGGGGTAGAGTGTACCCTCAGCAGCTTTGCTGATGACAAAAATTGGGAGTGGCAGCTGATAGATCAGAAGGTTGTGCTGCCACCCAGAGAAACCTTGACAGGGCAGAAATGGGCTGACAGGAACCTCGTGAAGTTCAACAAGAAGTGCCAAGTCCTGCACCTGGAGGGTGTGACCCAGGGATCAGCCAGCTGGAAAACAGCTTTGTGGAAGAGGACCTAGGTGTCCTGGTGGACACCAAGGTGATGGCAATCCAGTAGTGTGCTCTCATGGTTGGCCTGTTAGTTTGAGGAGTCTGCATTTGAGGGGTCTGCATACAACCCTGGGCTGCGTGAGGAGGACTGCTGCCAGCAGTTTGAGGGAAGTGGTCCTTTCCCTCTGCTTAGCACTGGTAAGGCCCTAACTGTCAAGTTCTGAGCTCCCCAGTACACTGTCTTTTTGGTAATATTCAAAAACCACCTGGACATGGTCCTGGGCAGCCTTCTGTAGGTGATCCTGCTGGAGCAGGGGGGCTGGATGGGGTGAACTCCAGAGGTCCCTTCCATCCTCAGCCATTCTGTGCTATTTGCATGGAGTATATTCTTAACTGGAGTCCAAGATCTCTGAGAGCAGGGTTCAGTCCCAGGGTACAGGTGCACTGTGAGCAATGTTAGATCAAGCACAATGATCTGTCCCATGTGGAGAAGTAGCCTGGTGTCTTCTGACTTGAAAACGTATCTGTTCACTCAGGTGGCCTTTCCTTCTCTTTGGTTGACAAGTGACGAGTTCCACAATAATACTTCTTGCTGTCTAGCCCCTAAAGGAAGCTGAATTCCTGCCCCCCACCCCCTTATTGTTGAGGCATTTCTGCCTAGGATTTCTGCCTGCAGACAGCTTTTCTTTTTTTTGACTGTTACAGTCTTATTCCCAATTCCCATAGAAACATATCAGGACATCTTAAAATTCTCATCTTTGCTGCCTTTGTGCCTTTAGTCTTTGTTCTGTGTAGGTTTGGGGAGGATGGGGGCAGGGAGAATACTGAGGACAAGCATAACTTTTTTTTTTTTTTTTTTTACTTTTGGGTAAGGAAAGTCTCAGTATAATTTGAGATACTGACAAGCCTTTGCATGAAAACCTCCTAAATAACATTTGGCTCTTTGTTAGGTTCTTAATAGGTTAACTTTCACCAACTCAAAAGATTTTGGAGAATCCAGCAACTGCCTTCATGGGAAGCTGTATGTGTGTTAATACAGTTAGGTAGAGGGGAGAGGAGTCTGGCAAATTATGACCAGTGAAAGCAGAGCATAGCTCATGAGACTTTCAACATACTGCATAACAACATTTGACTCGGAGCTGACTTTTTTCCCCTCAAACTGACAGAAGATCATCAGTACTCATTGTTTTCAAGTTTCGCAGTGGAATTGTGTTATCTTTAACTATGTTTTAAGCAAACCTGTTCTCTGTGATGTTATAACCATCAAGTAGTAGTTAGGTATTGCATATCAGGTGTAGTGATAAATCATGGGGCAGACAGCTTGTTTTAAAAGTGTTTGAATGTTTTGCATGCCAGTTTGCATGTACCTCTGTTCCAATATGAATGTGTACCCCGTGTTATTATAGTGGTGTAATTAAGGTGGTATGACTAGCAAAACATTTTGGCAAGATGAGGCCTGCATTAATACCTAAGATGAATCCTAAACTTCCTTAATGGAATTACTATTTTAGTTTATCAATCCTGTTTTAGCATTCATAACTGTCCTATTTGACAGTAAAGTCAACTGTATTCTGAAAAGTGATTGTCAAGTTAGCCTTTTGCCTGGGTCAGGGAAGCCAGGAGCGAGCAGGAAAGCACTGTCCTCCACCAGCGTGTCTGTGGGTTGCCATCACGGCTGCTTCTATGGTGCATGCTAACTCACTGAGTAGCTGGTTCCAGGACAGTTGACTTCTTCAGAACCTATCTGAAAGACTCCTGGATTTTTGACTGCTCTGCTATTTAATGATCTAGGCAAGATGCCAATCAGAAGGATATTGCCTTGGCCATTTGCCAGCATCTTCTGTCAGGTCGCCTAAAAAACCTGCATAGACTTTCATAAAAGTGCTCTTAATGCAATTTTATTGAAAATAGTAGTAAACCAGAGACCCCTTTGTACTATTCTAACCTACTGTTCACAAGAACTCAATTCTTCTATTTTATGTATGCCAGAAAGAGTTAGGGAGTGATTGCTTCCACTGCTATAAAACTTTTTAGAGCAGGCTGAGATGTCTTCCGAGCTGGAAGATTAAAAAGCTGGTTACTAAGGCAGAATCCACTTGTGCAAAACCTCTTCTTTGCACTTTCCTCCCTTTCATGAGTGATTGTAATGACATTTTTGGGGAGGTTGCATGGATCTTTTTCTTTGACTTTGTTTGCTTTGGAAGAGGATGTTGGAAGTAGTATCTCTTCTGCCCCAAGATAGCAGGCAGCTCCAAAAAGGATTACCAGTCTGCCAAGTGACTGGAGAAAGACCATTTTAACTGAAGTGTATATCCAGCTATTTCTGGGATCTTTGTGGGCTCCTGATCTCTGTTTGATACCAGCTGTTGAAGTTTGTATTCCTGGAATTGGGAAAGTCAGCAACATTACTGCTTAAACAAGGTATACATGTCAGAGGTTTGAAAAGAAGCTTTAGAAAGTGTATTAGAAAGTGTTTAGAAAAGTGTTTAGAAAGTGAATACCTAACTTGGGTCATTTAAAATGCCAGAAGTCACACACTCAGTAAATTAATGTCTGTATTGGAAAGTTCTTGGCCAGTAAACATATTCAGAAGTACGTTGGTGTGCTAATAAATGTGAGGACTGTAAGGAAAGTGCTTATGTTGATATGACTGTAGGAGACCTAGTTGATTGTGAATACTGTGAGACCTTGTTACAGAGACCATCTCCCAGAATAGCAATAGCCTGTAGCAAGAGAATGAATACAGTGTGACTCATGGCCTTGCTTATTTTTTTAACCTGTAGTTTACTGAGACTCTTGTTTAAAACAAATGAAGGAAAAAAACCACCTTAGGTACACCAGTCCTGCTAGGCACTTCAAAACAGAGCTGTCGTTCTGGAAACCAGCCTCATGAAGAGCATTATTTAGACAAGGAAAGGGGATAGAGTTTTAGCTGGGCTTGAATATGATGAGTTAGCAGATGGAACTCAGTGTATCAACTATTTTATCTTTTTTTTTTTTTCCTGCGAGACTTGAACATCTGCTGAATTGCACTGCTTAGTTGAGTTACAGCACTCCATTGTTCAAAGAGTATTTAGGCAACAAAATACAGCTAAGATCATGTGTAGGCAGACACATGCACTTCTTCCCATAATTAAATCCTTGATATATTTTGTAGAAAGTAAATAATGTCTTTTTTCTTTTATAACTATTACAAAAAAACAAATGCAGTAAACACTAACAGTAGCTTCTGCACCTATTATTTCTCGTTACTGCTTTAAAATAATTGAAGCAGTCTGCCTCTAGATGTTGGGGAGAAAGGCAGGAAGGTAGCTGAAAAGCAACTGTCTTTTGAGTTACTGTCTTAAACTTCCACTGTAATGTATTTTTATCTTGATTTTCAGATCATAACAATTGTATTTCTTCAAATCCAACCTACAATGTTGTTAAAGTAAGAAATGCAAGTGCGGATTGTGAGCTTCTATTAAAAGCAATGTGTAATTTGTTTCAATTTTGCATGTAAGGTTCAGATAGCGAAGAGGATGAAGATACACTAACAGCGAAGAGGAGCTTAGAAGAAATGAACGAACGGGAAGGTCTGCTAATTTTTTCTTTTCTGTGTTGAGGAGTGCTATTAATCATTGAAGATACAGAAACTAAACTTACTATCAGTTTTACAGCAGGTGACATGTTACAAATACTCTCTAAAATATGCTGGACAATCTTGAGTAGTGAAGAACACTGTGAGTTATAAATAAAAGATAAATTTCTTAAACTGAAAAGTATGCCAGCAGCCAAAATCTATTTTATTGGCGCACCACCACAGGGTACTGTGCAATTAAAAGACTTGACTGAACTCACTTTGTACGAGTTTAGTATGACTGTTGACTCGGAGTAGAACTACTGACTAAATAGTTGAACTTCTGAATAAATAGTTCAAAATAGATACTGGATCTCAACAAAGCACTCTGGTCTCCTAAAAGAGCTGCAGATTTATGCATGTTTGAATCAGCAGTACAGTCTGCTCACATTGTATCTTACCTCATTTGAAATTGTTTTCATCCTTTTGCTGCTGTGCTTAGTGGTGGCATTCATCCAATGTAGTTGTTAAATTATTTTCAAAGTGCGCTGTAGTCCATCACCAAAAGTTATTATTTAATGGCTTAGCTCTGCCCTTTCACCTGATAGAAATAAGGTGTGCTAAAAAAAAAAGTCAAATTAATAGTTTGTACAAGGTCAGTGATAAAACTGATAACTGAATCTTACATTTCCAGAATTTATTCAGTTACAAATTTACCAACTGTTACTAAATATTGTTACTAAATGTCCAACATATTCAGCTACAGTACTGAAAGTTTGCTGTGCTCAGGTCACCCTAGCACTGGATATTGCCATCAGGGATAGCAGTGGCATTTGCTGCATACAGGAGGTTCCAGTTCTGATGCTTCAGTGCTGAAGGCATCTGTCTGACCTTAGGAAGCAGCGTGGCTTCAGCTGTGTTCACTGGCTGCCTGTGTGGTTAATGGCGGTTCTGTCATGGGGTAAGAGAGTGAGAGGCAAAATCAGCTCCAGGAAGGGGTAAAAAGGAAAAAGCCTTCAGGAAGGGGTAAAAAGGAAAAAGCACTAGCAACTGCTGGAAGAGGAGAAGGCAAAAAGCAAGTGTAGGAGGCAGAAGAAGGTGCTTCAGCAGCTCCAGGGAGCAGAGGACAATCCAGGTATCACTGTGGAGCTAACTGCATGCCATTAGTAACAGAGTCACAGTTTGGACCTTTTTCTTGATTCTTGCACGTGCTTACTGACTGACAACAAATTTTAATGTAAGCCGTTGTCTGCAAATGGCTTTCTGCTTTATTTTGGTTTCAAAATTTCTTTTTTGTTTCTGTGACCATGTAATGTTTTCCTTTCAGAAACTAACATCTCTTTTACCAGTAGTACTGGATATTATAGTAGAGTCCAGGTGAATGAATGTGGGCTGCTGGCATGAGATAGAATTCATTGATACTACTTCTGTTCCAAATCTAGGTCTTACATAAAACAGGCCAACAATAATTAAAGTGTTAAAATGTTATATTAATATATATTAATTATTCTGTTCCCTTTGTCATAAGAACAGCTTTTTTTATAGGATGTCCTTGTGTCCTTCTAAAGCAGAAGGTTAATAATTCCAGGATGATAGTGTGTCTGAAAGCTGCTTTAATTTTTCCAACTATACTATTGGTATTAATATTTACTGTACAGATAAACCTTGTCTAACTTGTCATATTTAATTCACTAACACCAAACAATTAGTGCCCAAAACAACTTCAATGTAATGCAGAAACGGAGTTTCTTTCTGATTATTATGAAAAGTGTTTGAGAGGTTGTTAACAAGTCAGATACATGCAGTGTAGTCTTCCCCCACCCCCCACCCCCCGCCATCAAAAATGTTCCAGCCCTGAGCTAAACTATTCTTACTGTTGACGTGACTTTTTCTCTACTTACATCTGACCTTCCTAGTAAGAGTAACAACAGTGGTGCCGACTTAGAATAAGGGAGTGTCTATTGATAAAGAACTAGAATGAAAGTACTGAGAACACTTGGCTTGTTTTGTGTGTCTGTCTCTTTTGTTTTAATACTTGGTGCATACATACGGGTTTTAATCTTGGTATTATTTTGACCAGTAAATATGTAGTTGTGTTATACTCTTAAACTACTCATTGGGCTGCCCCTAGTTAATACAGTGGAAGGTTGTAGAGGTTGTTCCTGTATTTTGAAGTGTTGAAAGGATGGCATATACTTTCATTCTGTTTCTCTACTATATTTTGCAGTCTACTGACATTGCCCACGGAAGTAATTTGTTGCTTTATGTAGTAATATTAATGTAGCTGTGTTTAGGACTAGTTATCAACCATAGTTTGAGATTATTATTTTATTTATTTATTTATACAGAGGAAGATGCAGATTTGGAAGAAGCTATCAAGAGAAGCCTTGAGGAAATGTAAATGAAGATTCTCCAGTACACTAACACCATGTCATCAGAGCTGCTCACAAAAATGGAAGCTTGTTCATCTATTTACAAAGGTTCAAAAATACCGCTTTAAAAACACATCTGTATCTTGAATAGTTAGATTTATAATCTGATGTCCTGTCATGGTGATGAACAGCTGGAGTTTATAGATATCCGCTGCAATATACTGTGTATGATTAAAAATAAATTTTTAAGCTTTTGCATATTCTGTTTCTAATGGGTGATGACTAAGTCTCTCCATTCTAGCTGTATAAGTTATTGCCTAATTAGTAGGCTGGTCTTACTAGGTATTTGGGGGGAGGTTGTTGCTAATTTTTTTTAATTGGTTCTTCTATTTAATTTTTTTTTTGTTTTACAAAATGTCATTGTCTTTATTTACTTTTTCATGTGGTCCTTGCAACAGATAAAAATAGTAAACTCCAATTATCTCAGATTTGCCTGGCTAATCTTGTTATAAAGAGAAGCTTAGATTCCAGGTTTATAAATTGAACATACAGCCTAACTCTTGCCTGTGGCCAGTCTCGCCTCATAGACCGTAGTTTTGTCTACATTCTGTTTGTTAGAAATGTCAGAATCAGGACCACAGGCTGTATAGTTAGCTAACTTTATTTTTCTAAATGTATATGTTTTTTTCAGTAGTAGCAAGGTAGCACATTGGATTTGATGGTTTAAAGTTTGACGGGTTCAGTTCCTTTCCCTGATCTGAGGCTGGAACAACTTTTTAAGAGAACAGAAGCTAAATAAACTTTCTAGTTCCTGTTTGGAATAGATGTGAGAGAATTTAAGCTGTATTATTCCTATATACTATTGTCTTTGCTCCCTTCTGCTCATGAAGAGGTAGCTTTGGACAAATGAATGTAAATGTCTTAATTATTTTTGTACTGTCATTATTTTAAGGTGAACAACTATTTCTTTGTTGAAAATTATCTGTCACTTTTCTCTGTTCCTTAGTTTAAAAATACCTATGCAAACTGTCCAGCTTTACCAGCCTATTATACTTCAGTTAATGATTGCTCTCCATCAGTAAGAAATCTTAATATAATAAAATGCCAGCTTGGGGTTTTTATTGTTAATCATTAGCCTGTGAGTTTTGTTCTAGCTGCTATAAATCTAAATCTGTTCAAATCTGGGTGTGTGGTTTACACTGCTTCTGGGGAAGCCCTGTTTTGGGAAGATTTTAAGTTGTCTTTAGCTACTGACTCAAGCTAAAAAGTTGCAGAATTTTTCACGCCAAGTTCTTCTAATAAAGGTTGGAATGAGATGGAAGACAATTTTTGTCCTCAAACATGTCTCAGTCCAGGTTAAAGAGGCTTTTGGGCAGGTGTTGTTCAGTGCAGACCCTGAAGCTGCTAATTCCTTTCACATGAAGAGATGTTTCAGCTTGAGAAAGTTCTTTGCTTGGCTTCAACAAATGTTTAAAACCTGGGTAGATGGTCTTCTCCAGAGTCTGCTATGTTAGATTTTGATAATGTCCTTTATTCCTCATAACATTCTATTCTGTCATAAATGTGAAGTTTGCTTGTACCTGATGGGCCATGACTTAATTGATTGCATTAAAAAAGAAGCCATGTGTGCATATACCTTCTCTATATTTGGAGCTCCAGTTATTAAACACGTTGTATTGGCCTCCTCGTCTGCTTACCAAAATAAGCAGCAAATACCAACCCCTGCTGCTATGGCTTTTTTTATAAAACAGCTAACTAGAGTTTTGTATTTTTATGTTAAAAGTAGTCTCCAGAATGCTGTCTTGAAATTTGTCCTCATTTTCTTTGGCCTCTTCTGAGGTTCTGTTAACTCCCTGAAATTTTTCTTTGCATAGTGTTCTGCCATCACAGGCTTGTGATACTTCTGTTTCCAGAAGAGCAGGGAAAATTGGATTCTTAAAATGCTGCGTGTACAGACATGTGACTTGTTACTCACCAACAATGGTACTGCACCTTGTTCTTCAACTGGAAACGGTGTCTTGTAATTGGTTGTGCTTCAGAATTCAATGTTTCTGGCTGGGGAGTAGTGTTTAACTGGCTGAAGTTTTTGAGGTTTTCCCTGGATATGCTAAGATTTGTCTGTGTTTACAAGTAGAACTCCTCTGTTAAAGGATGCTGGGCAAGCTGCTTTTACATTTGTACTAGAAGTGATTTGTCCTGCCCTTTTTAAGAGAATTTGCTTTTGTGGTGATGCTTGAGTTCACCCTTCATTAGTCTCAAGTAATCCTGTGATGCTTTCTTGTGTTTAATGAGGAAAGGGTCTAAACTCCACCTGGCTACCACCAGCTGTTCATTTTAATGCTCTTCATTTCTTTAAGGTGCATGTGTAAGTTTTACAAAACTGAAATCGTGACACGTTGAGATTGGTACAAGGCTCATCTCTTTGGGGCTTTGTGTGCCATTTCTCTTGTATCAAACAAAATCCCTCTTTTGGTCATATTCAGAGACTAGATGAGATGCCACTTAAGTCAGTGCAACTGTTAAGAAAGTCACTGGAGTGCTAAAACATCATGCCTGCCTGATTGCTTCTGAAGCTTTAATAATATTTAAAAAAAATAATAGTTTGAGATTGGCTTACTGTAAGCTACTTGCTTTGTATATGTTTTAGGGTGCTGAGTTCATTTTCTTAGCTCTTAAAGGTATACAGAAATGACCACTGCTATTCCTATAGCAGTCACAGGATGCAAACCTTTACTGAATCTTTACCAAATATGGTGAAGTTTATAGAGGTATGAAGTTAAGCAGTCTTCTTGCTTAAAAGGAAAATGTTCTATCATCTGCTTGTGCTGTCCTAGCAATGTTTACAATGATTGCTGTAAATTGGAAGGTGGTGAGGAAGATGGATGACGAATTGTTTCAAAATTAATTTAGAAAATTTGGCTGACATTAGCACAACGATACTTTCTGGCAATTCTTTTCAGCTAAGCAGCTTTATTAAAGTCTGCATCTGCATATTTCTCCAATGCTTCTGAATGTCCTCAAGTTTCCTGTAGAAATTCTTAGTGCAAGTGGTTTTGAACTCTGTTGTAACAATCTGGGTCAAATAATATGATCAAAGATACTATAAAAGTGGATGTACGCAAGTCAGAAAAGTTAGGGAAGTGGCAAATAATACACAGTGTGCACTGGGGACAACAAAGCTCAGCGTGTGTGGAAATTTAATGTAAAGTTCCCTTTGTAAATCTGTGCAAGTTCACTTTCACTGACTGCAGTATCCTGATTTCTGAAAGTCCTTCCATTTGTGTTTTTGCCCAGAGCTCCATACACAATCAGCTGAGCATCTGCAGCTTTACAGAATTCACTGGCTCATCTACTAGGCAATTTTCCTCTTGATGAGAATGAACTGCTGCGTGCCCCGAAATGGTCTACCGGCTTTCAGATTGCTTCTGAGATAGGACTTCAGTCAGACTTATGACAGGCTTGCGACCTCGGGGCTTGTCTACAAAGTAAAATGACTGTGAGGTGCAGAGGGAAGCCCAGGGCTAGCTGTAATGGGCATTGGCAGCAACAGCAGTGAAGACACAGTAGCACAGGTTCAGCAGGGGCTAAAGCGAGGGGGCAGCCTCCTGTGACAGCAGGTACGTGTTTTGATTGAAAACATATCCTGAAACCTCACACTAGCCCATCTTTACTGCTGCTGTTACGGTGCTGGGGAGACAGCAGACTGGCTGCGGTTGGCTGGCCCAAGCCATGGCCGCATCCTTCTGCTGCGCATGGAAACTCTGTTTCCATAACACTTATGTATACAGAAGGTTCTTCATTTGAAGTTCCTGTAGGTGCAGGGAGGGAAATAATCTGGCGTAGCATTTCTTGGGTGTGGACTTCCTCTTTGATCCTATTCCATGACTGCTCATGTGTAAGTGTTAGGGTATGTGACAAGGTATATATCAGGGTTTGGAATAAGGTGAAGCTGCAACTGAGGTGCTGTTTAGCCCTGTGACAATTGGCAGTGCTTGCGGTGTAGATCGTCCCCCTGGTTCTGGGACTTCTACAGATACATCAGATGTCAGACCTGGGAAAGTTGCTCTTTCTGCTACCTCAAGGGACCTTGCGTGTGTCAATGAGAGTCTTCTGCATGTTGCTCTGTTTTGCAAGTGGCACCCATTTTTTTTTATGATGATGTAGTTTAAACAAGAGACAGCCAGCGGCTTCACTTCTGATGCCACGAAATACACACTCTCTCCTCATGTTCATCTTGCTGGTGCCTACAGCCAGAGCAGGGCTGTGCAGTCCATCATGTGAACACAGCTGTGGAGAAGATGAGGAGAGGAGGACGTGGGCATGGCAGCACTGGCAGTCCTGACCTGGCCATCGCTGTTCTTCACCGCAGACCACAAGGAGGAAGATAAAAATCCATGCTTTGTTTCAGATGGGGGGGGGCCTTCCTCCTCCCATCGCCTTGTGGCCCCGAAGGATCCGATTCCTGCCTCTTGTGTCCACAAACTTCTGCCAGTTGGGTTGTGAGTCAGTTCTCTTCCTCCAGCCCAGCCACCTATTACAGATACATGGTGGCAACTGCCCCTTTACGTACCTTGGTGAGAAGCAGAAGGGACAGGGGCCAATCTACCCCTCTAGAGAGCAGGAAAAGCAGTTTCCGTGGTCCTTCCAAGTTTCTGAATGGGAAAATATCCCAGGTTGCACAGGCAGTAGTACTGCGGCCGGTCCTGGAAGGCTGCTTACGCTTTTATCTGCTCTGGTTCCATGGTTTGTGCTATTCGCGCTTCTAGGGTAAAACGCCGTTTTGCTGTTGCAGAGGCTAAGTCATAGGTGACATGTTTGGACACAGCGACAGCTGTTCTGTGCCTGTGTTTCATTGCAGCTTCTATCGGTGTGGAATTAAAGCCCTATGCAAGGGAAAAAACGTTCAGCTATTGTAGATGGGGCTTAAAAAGCAGGTATCAGTTGTTACTTACCAAATTGGCAGGGGAAGAATAGAAGGATCTTAGGAAATAAAATGCTTGCGAAGTGTGTATCATGGCTACAAGTGGTTTCTCTTCAGGCTGGGAAGCGTTTTTTAATTATCTTCTACAAAGACTATAGAGAAATAGATGGAACAATTGTTCCGATGAAATTATTTCCATGAACTCACAGGCAACAAGACTTATCCAACTACACGGAACAAGACTACTCAGGCAATTAATTTAACGAGAGCGCTTGGGACATGATATCATTCTCAATGGATGAGCCTGTGAAAACAGCTATTTTGAATCACAGCGGGATAAGCATACAAAACAGTCTCCCTATGCAACAACACCCCTCCTCGCTCGGTGCCAAAAATTGGTCTGTTTGAGCCATTTGCCCAAACCTGGACTTCTGGGATAAGCAAATTCCTTTTTAACTACTCACAGCTGGGGCAAGTAAAGCCAATGTGTGACTTGAAGTGTTGGAACCAACGCTCCCAGCAGGAGCCTGAAGTACGAGGGTGCTCCTGAGAGGGAAGGGACCATATTCTACAGTCAAATGCCATCCCAGAACAAGTCGTTACTAGCTGTAGGTCCACTGCCTTGGCTACTGTAAAACAGATACTCTCTTTTTCTGGCGTAGCAAGAGAACACTAACCACTTTCCAGTAACCCTTTTCGTGTCATCCTGGACGGTAACAGCTGGGCACTCAGGGCTGGCACCGGGACGATGCGCTGTCGGTGGCAGCATCGCGAGCGCCTTGTGTTGGGAACGCCGGTCAGGCTCTGCTTGCGGCGGGGGCTGCTCCGCTTCGCCGTTTCCCAGCTTTTCTCTCCCCGCCGACAGGCGGCTGGAGCCTTCCAGCCTTTCTTGGTTTCGTCCTCCCGTGTCTTGCCCTTTCTTGTGTTTCCCTTTCTGAATCGTTCTACACACAGAGGCAGCAGCCGGGTGGCGGGGGCTCGTTGCCTGTAACGGGAGGGCGAACCGAGGGGCCGGCGCCGGGCGGCTGCGCCCCGCAGGGCGGTAAGGCGGTGTCGGGGCCCCGTTACTGCTCCCTCAGCTGCTGCTTCGGCGGGAGGCGCGGGCTGCCCGGGCCCGACTGCTCGTGTCACGGGGGGGCGGGGGACAGGCGCGGGGCAGCCGGGGGTCCCGCCGCGCCGCCAGCCGCTCTCGGGGGGAGCGGGGGCGTCCCCCGGCAGGGTGCGGGCGGCCGGGCAGCGGGGTGCGCCGCGAGGCGTGGGGAACAACGGGGAGCGCCTGTCCCCCTGCGGCCTGACCCCCCGGGGCGCGGCCGGCTGGCGGGCGAGCTCCCTGCCGTACGCAGCGCCGCCGCCGCAGGGCGAGCGGTCCCGCCGGGCCGCCCCGCAGCCGGCCGGGGGCAGCCACGCCGGGGGGCGCGGGGGGCGGGGGGCGGCCCGGCGGGGCGGGGGGCGGCCCGGCGCGCTGCGTGAGGCGGCACCCGCGGGGGCCGCGGCGCGGGGGCGGGGTGTCCGCGGGGGCAGGCGGCGGGGCGGGCGCCTTCTTTGGCCATGAGCGAGGTGCCGGCATTCGGCCGCCGCCGCCGCCTGCGGGACGCGGGGAGGGAGCGGCCGCAGCGCGGATCCGCCGGCGGCAGCAGGCGGGTGCTATGGCCCAGGCCAAGATCAGCGCCAAGGCCAGCGAGGGGGGCGCAGCAGCAGCAGCAGCAGTCGCAGTCCGGCGGGCAGCTTCGAGGCCGCTTCTACCGCTCCACCTCCATGGCGGACCGCTCGAGCCGCCTGCTCGAGAACCTGGACCAGCTGGAGCTCAGGTGGGCCCCGGCGGGCGGCGGCACCGCTGCGGCCGGAGCGGGCCCGGGCCGAGGCGGGCAGGGGGCGGCGAGGCCGGGCGGCGCCGGGCCGGGGCAGCCGCCGAGTCCCCGGCCCCTCGCAGCGGCCCGGCGGGAAGGGAGCGGGGCGGCGGCGGCGCGGGGCTTCCCGGGGCGGCCGGGGGAGCAGCAGCCCCCTTCGGCGGGGGCGCCCTCGAAAGCGGCCGCGGTGCCGCGGCCGGGCTGCGTGTGCGTGTGCGCGGCCGCCGCGCTGCGGGAGCGGGCGCGCGTGCACACGGGCTCCCCGAGGAGGCGCGGGACCCCCCGCCGTGCCCGCGCCCGCCGTGCCCGCGCTGCGGGGGACACGGCGGTGCCGCCCGGGCTCCGCGGCGCTGCGGGGCTGGGTGCCGGCGTGTGGGGCTGCGGGGCTGCCCGGCCTCCCCTCGCGCTGCCGGGGCGGTACCCGCGCCCTGCGCCCCGGGCCGTGATGAGCCGCGTCCCTGTAACGCGAGCGGCGCTGCCTCCCGCAGCTCGGCTGCGATTTTCCGAAGTCGCTGCTGCGGACACAGCGCGTGTGTCAGCGTTGTGCCCAGCCACGTCCTGCCAGGACACGTCCTGCCCGCTCCTGCCGCTTGTCGTTCCCCACATAATCCCATTTGATTTTTCCCTCCCCCCCCCCCCGCTTCAGCAGCGCGAGAGGCCGCTCCCTGCCCTTGACCGCCTCCCTCGGCCCCGGCCCGGCCGCGTTACGCGGCGCCCTGGGGCGGGCGGGTGCGCAGGCTGCCGCGGCCGTGCCGGCCATTCACCTGCGCTACAGCTGCACATCCATCAGCGGCTTTCACAGAACCGCCCGGAACGTTTCTGGTCATTAAAAGAGCTCTGTGGGATACAGGAGTCGCCTTTTCCCCTTTCTGCTTGCTTTACTTCGCATTATTCAGGAGCGGACTTTATGTGCTCTTGTAATTAGCCTTTCCCTTGGTTTGATTAAGTCTCCTTGAAGTCCTTCGCAGACTTCTCTGAATTTGACTAAACAAAATCGCTGTCTGCAAACAAGTCTCGCTGCTCACATCCAGGTCTAGCGCATGAGTATATAATCACAAAGTGAGCATCAGAATATGCAAAAATGTGTTCTAAATTTGCTGAGCGACTCTTGAAATAAAGCAGACGGTTTGGTTAACCAGAAATTAAGCCGCAAATTAAACTTCCCGGTTTGCTCTGGGTCTTTCAAACAGGCATAATTCTAAATGCGGAACAGTTAGGAAAAGAGTCGAACTACTTTGATTAAAGTCACTCAAGTCCTGGATTTTTTTTCCATGCATAGCTAATTGGCCTCGTTTCAAAGTAATTTGAATGGCAGGAGGAAGAGCTTCCACACTTCTTCTCCAGCTGGTTTAGTTTGGTTAGAGACTCTTGAGACATTGCTTGTGAATATAATAAGTGAAAATCTGTCAGTGAACTACAGCCTTTAATTAACCCCCTCGACAATCCTCAGTTCTCCAGTTGCTTAAGGTCGGCTGAACCTCGAGGCAGCCCTCGTCCCTTCGGGAATGCTCCGGATGGAACAGCCTTCCCTTTCCCCCCTCTCTTCTACCACCGTAGATGCTTTTCTGACAGTAACGGGGTATTTTTGTACCTCCCTGCTGAGTATTTGCAGATGGACTTTGTTTTGTAGGGAAAGCGAGCGGGAAGGGGGGATTAATTTGGCTGCCAGGGAGCGAGCCCCGGCGGGGGTGGCAGTGGGGGCGGGTGGCACGTTTGTCCCTTGTAAGGGCTTGGACTTTCATGTTGCCCTGGCTGTCTGTGAGTGCCAGGGTGTCTTGGGAGCAGCTGGAACCGGGACCAGAGTCTCTATCTATGAGTCACCGTGTTCTGGTGGTTGTGTGAAGTGAACATGCAGTCCTAGGTGTAATGATAGATGAGATAATTCGGGCTTTTTTTTGTCATCTCAATTTTTGTTTTGTCCTTCAGAACAACCGTATCCTGCCACCCCACCCCACCCCTCCTTTGTACGTTCATGGAACTGCTCACCTGAAAACAAAAACTCAGTTTAAGCAGCTGAGCATGCCAGGGTGAAACCCCCTGCCTTGTCTCCATCCAGCGTGCTCAGCTCCGTTTCGGGAAAAAAGCCACACCATCTTCAGATGTTTCTTGTTTCCTTTGAAAACTTACCTGCACCTCCAGCGTGCGAGCTTTAATGGTGAGCTCTTTAAGTCAGTCCGTAGTTTAAAGGCCGGAGTTATTGCAGCTGTCGTAAGAAAGTGGGTATCGAGTTTCTCATCTGGAAACAAAAGCGTAGGCTGGTCCACCTGTTCCTCGGGGGAATGCTCTGCTCATGTACGTGGTATGTAGGAAAGAAAGGCACTGCCTTGCTAAGCCCTGTCCGACAGGGGACAATCAGAAGTAAGGAATGTTTTTTTAGTTTAGGTAATGGATGGAATATTTAGTTGATGGTCAAAGTGACACATACCCACCACAGCATCCAGTCGTTCTACTTTGAGTGTATCTCGCCTCGGTAAAGCCTCGCCAGCGTGTTCTCTGGAGCACTGACTTTTCCTGAGGCTGGTGTGAGTGGTTTCCCTGGGGTTTGGATTTCTACCCCTAAACTGCTGTTGAAATGATCCTATCCCGTTGTTTTGACCTCCGTGTGATCCAGGTCCCCAGCAGTGACAGCTGGCCCTTTCCTCCACTCCCTTGTCTTGCCTTTCCCAGGCCATTTCCCCCATCTTCCGTTCAAGTGTGTAACTCCTGCTGGCTGGTGGGTGCCTGAGGTGCTACCGGTGTGCTGCGTTACCACCCTGTGCCTCCACCCTGCCCTTGAGAGGTCTCTGAAACCCGAGTTTATTTTTTAGGAATTTTTTTGAATGGATAGCAGAGGGGCGTGGGAGTCCTGACGTGCTGCTCCCTTGTCCCTCTGCCCCAGTGGCAGGAGCTCCTGCGCCTCCCTCACCTGCTGCTGCACGGTGCCGGGGCGGGTGCTCATTGTGCGTGCCATTTGTGGAAGCAAATACACTAAAATTTAGATTCCAGTGGATTTTGGTTGTGTGGCATTCGCTATTGCAGTTGAAAAAGTGGTTAAAATAATTCCCAAGAAGCAGTTATTGCTAATAAGATAGTTCTCAAGATTTGGTTATGTGACTTTCGGTCAAATAATGTCAATCAAAGTTCTAGTTGGTGAATTGGGGCGGGGGCGGTAGGGTTGCAGTATACAATCCCTGATTCCCATCACTTGGCTTTTAGGTCCTACCTCACGTACCAGTAGCTGGCCGCTGGCAGCGGTGATGTTTTAGGCACTCTCTAGAATTGCACCAATTCAGGGTGCATCTCTGCAATGCAGTTTTTCCACATTCTTCAGAGGACCCAGCAAAGCTTGTGGAAATCACAGATTGATCCACCTCCTGAAGGCAGACCTTTCAGTTTCAAGTCTGTACATTGATATATCAAATTGGATTTTTAAATGCTATTAAAGTTGAAATTATGCACTTCCAAACTTTAATTTTAAGCTTTCCAGAGACCACAATGTGTTTTTTAAATTGTGAAAATACAAGGTTTTTAAAAAGGCATGCTGAGGCATTTATGAAAATATTGCTAGACTTCCTAAATTACAAAGTGCAGACATCTGAATTATGAAATGACTCCACCTGCCTCATTGCTCTTCCTAACCAGTCCAAAATAATAATTAAAACTATTCGCTCTTGGCAAGAATTTGCATTGCATTAACTTTTCCCACTCCTCCTCAGAATGAACATTAAAGGCAGGGCCTGAAGCTTGTGCTTTCACTGACTAAATTAGGCTAAATATTTCATAAAACAGAACCATTCCGTGAGCAGGCTGTATGTGAAGTGGGGCTATTTATATCCTCAGATGCTCCTGTTCTTTTGCCTTCCTTCGCCCTCTTTTATTGCTGTTTTTCCAACGTTACCAGCCCTCAGCCAGCCTTTGAGGAAGGAGCGGCAGCTCTGTACCTTTCTCAAGACAGGCCCTCATCTGTGGAAGCAGCAATGAGCCATCACGGTTGAGGGGCAGCATCCAGTAATGCTGAGGAGTGCAGCAAAGCATTGAAGAGACCTAACGAGGTTTTAGTTTTTCTGCCCCTTTTCTGGACAGGTTTGATAAACATTTCAGGATAGATGGATTCCTGTGCTGCTTACAGCAGCCAGACCTCCCCAGCTGCGCATCGAAAGCATCTGAAACCGTCAGCCAGGTTCACGTGATGCTCTTGCTTTTCTGTGGGGTCTGGGAGTGCAGAATTTATATTTTTGGCACAACTCTTGAGCCAGTTGCAGCTCGGCGAGACCTCTGCGAGCCCCTGCCTTCAAGCCTCCGGGGCAGAGCCAAGGGAGAGGGACGTTTCCCTTATGTTCCAGGTCTCCAGAGACGGTTCCCAGATGTGCTTTCCCATTATTACCTGGCAGGATGCAAAAGCTCCCTCCTTAAAACCACGGTGGGGAATAAGACATGAATTAAGGAACTGGACTCGGATTTCTAGTGTGGCGTTTTCACGCTGCCTATGGCCGGATGGGTCTGGACCCCCGCAAGGCGGAGGGCAGGCTGTGGGCACACACCTCGCAGCTTACCAAGACCGAAACGCTACCGGGGAGAGCAGTTTCTGAGGGGCTTCCCTCCTGCCCTCACCACACCACGCAGGAGTTTCAGCGCAGGGAACAGGACTGGAGTGGGGGTCTTGTTTTGGGAAGGAACCGAGTTCCGTGCTTCCCAGCAAGCCCCGAACTAGGAGTTGTTCCCACAGAAGCTTCTTCCCGGTGTGAGTCACGGTGACCATCGCTCCGTGGAAAACGCCAGTGACTGTGGGGACAGGCAGTCCAGAATCTTGTCCAAGCGAGCAAGGCATGCCACTTGGTGGGGGAGCCCTTGTCACGTTAATAAAAGCGTGTGAGCTTTGTCCCCCTTACCTGTTTTTCTCCCTCGTTAAAAGGGTCATTTGGCTACAAGGTGGCATTAGGAGTTTTCTGGAGTGTCTGTGGCTTTGTAGGTGGGTTGCAGGGGTTCTGCACTGCTGGCCTGGGGGTGGCGGGGGAGCCAGGCCCCCTTGCTGCCTTCATCCCTGCAGCTGCAACCATCACCCCCAAGTTCCCTGATGGGGACGCGTCCCTCTCCCTGTGAGTTAAGCAGCTGATAATAATTGCCAATTAGCTACGGGACTTCTGCTACTGGGCTCTGGTACCGACAGGCTCTGGATACCCGGACCAACTGCGGCATAGGATGGCACAGCGCTGCCGGTAAAACAGAAGATTTAAGTTTGATCAAATCACTGTTGTTTTGGGATTTTTTCCCTCTGTCTGTTCATTATATTGAGTCTTGAAAAGTGAAGTTAAGATACGGGAGAAGGTAATGAAATCAGAGTCTGACTCATGGATAATTAAGAGCTGACTGTACTTTGTAAGCTGAAGTTTAAAAGAACAGTTCTTGGCAGCTATATAGGTGCACAGCTATTCTATTATTTAAACGTTTTGTTTGGTTCAACCATGTTCAGGGTAGAGGCTTTCCGTGACGCAGCATCTGCTATGGAACAAGAGAAAGAAATCCTGCTAGAAATGATCCACAATATACAGAACAGCCAGGACATGAGGCACATCAGCGAAGGTGAGAAGCTGCTTTGCCATCCCCTTCCAACTGACCCAAAGCCAAAACAGCTTGCACCTTGGGGAGCAGCTGTGTCTCATCGCTCGCTGCTGGTGAAGGTACGGGCTCTGGAGCCAGCTAAGGCCACTGAAGGGCTGACAGTTACCCTGGGATCCCCTTTTTCTTGACTGTGTAAATCCACGTACTGTTCAGATGGATGGTCTCGCATGGATGCCACCACTGTGTATGACAAGACCCACATTCCGTTCGCTGATCGCTTTTCAAAATCGGGGTCAATATTGCTCAGCTGAGGGAGAGAAGTTGACAATGAGGATTAAATATAGTGGAAAAACCAGCATTTTAATGGCTTTGACTACTGGACAGGCACGAGTACTACAAAGCGTACAGCTTGTAAGAACCTGATGATTAAGATTGTTGTCATGGTTGTTTGATACACGGCTTTAAATATAGTCCCTAAATCTGTACGTTTTACATTAGGTACTTTAAATTGCTGGTTTATTGGCTTTTCAAGAACCTACATGTCAAATATGTTGCATCTGTATTTTAGGAAAAAACTTAAGTTTTTAGAAAACAGAAAAACAGTTTTTTCATGCCCCCTAATTGCATCTGGTAGTCAGAAATCAGTTTTCTCTTTATGGCCTTTAGGGGTACTGTCTAAATCTCTCTCGCAGGGGCACAGAAGGTCGTTAACGTGCCAGTTCTGTTCACAAATAATGTTTCCTGATCATATTGTATACTTCGCTTTAACGTGACACAGCGAGCATTGTGTCAGCAGTGGAAAAGCATCGCTTACATTTTTGGTAGAGCTTAATGCCTCATCTCTAATCAGAAGATCCTGTGAATTAAGGAGGACTTAGGCAAATGCAAAAAAATAGTCTGGCCCCTGGAAATCTTGTTGATTGCCACCCAACCTTGTTTATTGCTAAGTTATAGCAGTGCAATTGTCTTGATGATGTTAATTGCACAGGGAAGCATTCACCCGTAACCTAGAATGCTTTATTGTTTTTGATTTAGGTGAGAGAGAAGAACTTAATTTGACTGCAAATCGCCTGATGGGCCGAACCCTTACTGTGGAGGTTTCCGTAGAAACCATCCGAAATGCCCAGCAGCAGGAATCCCTACTGCATGCCACTAAGATGATTGATGAAATTGTCAATAAACTTCTAGATGATCTGGAAGATGCCAAAATCCGCTTAATGTCGCTGTACGGTGCGTGCACATCTGATGTGCCAGCAGGACCCATCGATCAGAAATTTCAGTCTGTGGTAATTGGATGTGCCATTGAGGATCAGAAGAAAATCAAAAGGCGGCTAGAGACTCTGCTCAGAAACTTAGAAAATTCTGAAAAGTCAATCACGTTGTTGGAGCATCAGAAATCATCTGTTCGACAGTCTTGCAACAGCAAACAGGATTAAACTATCTTTCTGGCTACTTCTGGCAAATTGCAGGATGAGCAAATCGCCATAAAAAGCACACGCGTACATATGCACCCACATGCACCACAGTATCTCTGATTGCGAGGTGCGAGCGTTTCATGGGGTTTGGTAGCATTGGTGTTTTCTTTTGGCAAGAAAGAATGCTATCAGTTGTCCTGTAGAGTCGATATCGCTCTATTGCAAATTGTAACTCTGCTTCTGCTGAACTGTCAGAAACCATCAAAATCTAGCCTTTCCTCCATTCTCCTGGGATTTTTTTAAAACTAAAGTTGTTTTGTCATATCATGAGATTTCGGCTTTTCTCTGCTGTATACGTAGTGTGTGAACCAGACTTTTGGGAACAAAAGACAAATGATGGCAATAAATCAGAAACTTTAATAAACTGTTCTACGTTTTTTTCATAAACAACACACTGTCCTATTCATTACCATTTATTATTGGAATAATTTGGCATTATTCGTAAGTAGATAACAATACTTTCAAGAGACAGTTTGTACCCAAGGAAAAGCAACACATCCATCCAAAGGTCCCAACCAGGGCTAGAAAGGGGCTCCGGCTCTCACAATATACCTTGAGGTGACCCATCCTGCCTCCCACTATCTAGCTGTAGTTTGAGGTTGCTGCGTGGTTTTTTTTTAGAAGCTAAAGGGGAATTGTATTCTATCAGCTGCTACTCTGCAAATTTGTTTTGCATCATCGACTGTGAAGCCACAGATCAAACGGCTGAATTCTCTACAGGCAGATGCTGTATTTGTTTCTTGTGTAGGATGGTACTTTTTACAATTGGCGTTAACTTACTTTTCAGGTGAGTGTTTTTTTCTTTTTTTTCTTCTTTTCCTTTCTTTTTTTCCTTCCACCCTCTCACACTCTGTAATTTCTGTTCATCATGGCCATGCTCTGGGGCTCAAAAGGTGCAGATCTTAGGGTAAGCCTGGAATTTTGCGACCTGTAGCCTGTCAGTCCTGCACTGTTTCCCCAAAGGGTGGTGGTCACACAAGGGGAGCAGGGGGTTCTCTGCCTCAGTGCTTGGCCTTCTGAATTTGGCTCAGATTAAAGCTCCACTGGAGGGAGCTGGAAGATGATGCCACCAACCACAGGTTCCTCGGTGGCAGTGGGCTGCCTTGAGTGTCACAGCTGGATGCTCTTGGAGTACCAGCCCAAGGTGGGAGTTCTTTATGTAGGCTTCTGCTGCTCAGCCAAAGCTCTGGAGCGCGGTGGCTTTGAACTCCCTGTACGTGTGCAAGCAAACACCGACCGGCCCCTGGAAACCTCGGCAGCTCTCAGGTTACCATCGCTGCATGTTATTCAAGAAGCGGCACTTCAGGAGAGTGCTTTCAGAACGATCAAAGTTCCAGCTTTGAGATTGTGAAAGGTTCCTAAGAATTTGCTGAGATTAATTGTATAATTACACTTTAAAAGTAACTGGTTTGTTTTCATAAGGTTTAGATTCTTGTGAATTTTAACAAGCAAAGTAAATCCTCTGCCTATTTTAACAGCATTAAACCCCTTGGCAGTAATACACAGCGTGGGTTGTTCTCAGAAATCATGCTGTGAAATGTTGAACACAGCTTATTGACGCTTAGAATATTCCTTCAACATTTGGGGGTTTTACGGCCATTATAAGCTTATTCAGGCCAGAAGTTTTTGTTTTGTTTTTTAGATCCTCTTAATTGTACCAATAGCTAAAAGTATTTTGATAGCACTTGAACAAATGGTTTTGTTCTTGAGGACAAAATGAAGCGATCACAACCTGCATATCTACAGATGAGTTAGTAGCGTAGGTTAGACTTACTTTAAGTCACTGGTTTATTTTTTAAATTCTTCTGTTTGCCTTCTGCTTTCCTAAATCCTGTGTTACCGGACCCCCACGAGGTCTGCAGTACAGCCACTACTACCCTCGCCTCTGCCTTAAAATTGCAGACTAACATGCCACAGCCATTAACGATCCCATAGAGCTGAACAATCTAATTTTGCAACCAGTGACAGTGTCCTTAAACGTTTCTTTCACACAGTCATACAGTAAGACACAGCATAAGCCTTTTTTTTTTCTTCTTTTTTTCTTTAACTGTAGTTTCATACTGGCTATCTTAAAGTAGCTGCACATAGTTGGCATCAAACACAGGATGGAAATCTACAAAAGAAATTTTTTCTTTTTCACTATTTTGTTTTTCACTATTTTGAAGTGCTCTGTTGTCAAAAAATCAAAACACAGTAGGCACAGCTGGGCAGACATAAGGCAGCTCGGTCAAAGAATATGTAAGAAAAACCAAAGAACTTTTTTGTTCCATTATCTCCCGAGCAATAAAATAGGCTGTGCTCCACTCCTCAGCATAAGCCAGTTGAACATGGGACATTTGTAAGTACGAAATGTTTTCTCAGAGAGGCCAGAAAGAACAGAGGTGTTTGCAGCGCTTACCTCTGGGGCTGGCCACGGGAGCCACGTTAAATGGCCCCCCAGCAACAGCACGTGGCCGCACAGCACATAAAACCCCCACCCAGACAGTGACAAAGCTTCAGTCTTCACTTCATTGTAGCTAAGCTCCTCCCTGAGCTAAAAATACGTGACCATAAAACCGTGAGTCGTCTCACATTTCAAGATTTTTTCTTGCCTAAAACATTGCTAATTAATCCTTATAGGGGGTTAGTTAAGCAAGCAAATTGTTTTTCTGTGTGTAAAGCTGCCTGCAAGAGGAAGCAGAAGTATATTACTTCCCAGATTCCTGAGATACCCGACTAAAAAGGTAGACCCAGATGCTGGCTTGTGTTTTCCTAAAAAAGGACGAAAACCAAACCAAACCAAACCCCCAACTAATCATGCACTATTTACTTATTTCTTTTCAGAAAATGCGTCAGGCATCTGTGATGCATTAGTAGTATTTTAATGCCACTTTCAATGTCTACACCCATTCACTTCAACCTTGTCGCTGTATTAGCCGGACCAATCACGAAAACCAAAATGACCGTAAGGAGCAGGACGGAATCCATGTTTTGTATTATCTGAACTCCGTGGTGAAGAAAGCGGAGGCAAGAGCTCAGAAACAGCATTTCTGTTGGATTGGGGTACCCTCAAAGGAACAAGTGTGGGCGTCCAACGTGCTGCCTTGGATTCCGACTTGGCACCACAGACTAGTATCAGGCACAAGTTTCTCAAGCAGATTCAGGTTGCACAGCTCCAGGGTTACAGCTATTTTGTGAAATTTAATACGACGACAATTTAACATAACCACAAAACCAAACAGTTTGGTATCAGACCAAACAGTAATCAAACAAACATGTTTAAATTGCATGACACGACTAATGTCACTTTTCAAGAGAACAGCAGAATGAATTTGTCGGGATTTTACAGGAATGGCATACACAGAATATTTAGTTTTAAACATTTATTTTTCCACTTGAGGACTTATGATAAGTTATGTTGACTTTTTTTCTAAAAATATATTACATTTACTTGAGATCACAACTGTGGTAAGAACAATTAGGTACATTATCTGATTCAACTATTCAGGTACTCTTACTTGCAAGTTCACGTGTAAGCAATTTATTAGTAACGATGCATCTTTATCTTCACAATGAGAGTGGTATTTCTCCTGATCCACATTAATTTTTACTTTTTTTGACCAACTTTACTCAGTTCTGCTGAACCACATTTATCTCTGCGACAGAAGAAATAGCACTACTCCATAAATTATTCATCAGTATTTCCCTACTACTAGAAACCTGAGAATGAGTCTAGTTCCGTACTAGGACTCACCTGGCTCTGAGATGACTCTTTCAAACAGTTCCATGTGAAGTGTTCTGTAAGTTTCTCTTACTCTGTTATAGCACCTTTCATCTTAAATGCAAGCACTGCTGCATTTTTTCAATTTTGATTACCTGTCTGGATGCCATATTTAACAGAGAAATACTTTCTTCTTTCAATACTATTTCAGCATTAAGGAAAAGATACACACAACTGTTGCTTCCTACAAAAAGATGGCAAGGTAGGTTTGATGAAAGCAAGCTTGTTGGACCATGCTTGCTCCCTGGTTTATGTAAGTAGCATTCGGGTACTGCAACTTCAACCAAGGGTTGATAATTATCTTTAGAAAAGCAGTAAGGGGCTTAGGGACCATGACCGGAATCCAAAAAGCATGCTTGTTGGTTTGCTGTATGACTGAAATCCCACAAGAGGGTTCTGGAGTGCAAATTATTAATTGTGCTATTAACTAGTAGCTATCAACTTGAACAGATGAATTAACAGGTTCAAAAGTGCATGTTCAGCGAGTATTATGCATGTACCCCCGCATAACCTCCAGGCAGTACGTGTTCAGCTGCTCAATTCCCTTTAGTATAATGTACATCTACAGAAGTGATGCAAAGAAAAACTACGTGTGATATGCTGTAGCTCAGTGGGAGGGGGAAAGAAAAATTTTACTGAAGCATAAAAAAATTAAACAGGAAATCAGACTGACAGTATGGTAATTCAGGCATTTTGACTAAAAAATTTAAGCATTGCCTTAAGACACACTGAAAATAAGAAAGCTCCCAAACTGTCTTAAATGGATTTTTTTTTTTTTTAATTAACCACACAACACACAAGCACAAAAATCTTAGCGTGATCAGTCTTACAACTTTGAGATTTGTTATTTCCAGTTGGAAATACATCCCTAGCATTACCGCTTTGCATCAAGTGATGCCCCACTTACTGGGAGGATACCCATTCACTGAATGGATAGAACATGGGAGTGACAGATGCTTTAGTGTCATACTCCTTAGTGAATGCTTATTTCACTAAGGCATTAACAATTACTGAAGTTTCCTGCTAGTGGTAGTATTATCAGGCGAAATCAAAGAATTTTGGCAAGATTCAGATAATACAGCCAACAAGCTATTCAGGAGATAATAACTGATAAAACAGGAGTGCAATTAGCTTAGTCTCACAGAACATTTTGTGGCTTGTGATAGGAACATCTGTTGCTCCTGATCCAGGGTGCTGATCTGTCACACAGACACACAGAGAAGGGCATTTTGATTATCAGCTCTACACCTGCAAGTTTTGGTAACTAAAGCACACGATACTTCAACAAGAACACTTTGAGTGGAGAATGGGGCAGTGTTTGTAATAAAAGTTATTCACAAAGGACAATATGAGTGCTTAACGTTTAGGCAAGTCTCTCCATCCAAAAGAAAAATTACTCTCGCTGAAGAGCAATGTGCATACCTAAGGATTCCTGCAATATGCAAGTCATCTGGTTTATATCTACACACTAACCCCAGTAGGATAAAAAATAAATTTTCAAGCAACGTACGTGCAGAGCACGCTCCAGAAAAATGCTAATTTGGACAATCTCCACCTCAGTCACACTGGAGAACAAGCACTGCAAAGTCACAACAAAGAGAAAGCAACTTTAGTTTTAAGATGGGAATGAAATGAAAACTCACTGTTGCCCAATGCTGCAAATATATATTCCTACATGAAAGTATGTATACTAAATTTCAACATAGCCTAAATTCAGCAAGTCTGTCAAGTCTCCACCTATGGACATTTCTACTGAGTTTTCAGTCCTTAAACCAGTGGTTTATAATGACAGACCTTAAATACAAACGGCTTACGCAATAGTACGTCTACAGCAGGGGTCCTCAAACCTTTTAAGCAGGGGGCCGGCGCGGATGCAGTGGCAGGCAGTCATCTGCGGCTGCTTGGTTTCCCCCCCACAACCCCCAGCTGGGGGGGGGGGCGGGGGGGTTCTGTAAATACCGGGGGCCACATTGAGGACCCTGGGGGGCCGTATCCAGCCTGCAGGCCGTAGTTTGAGGACCCCTGGTCTACGGTATAACATGTCATAGTACAAATGGTCATTATATGTAATAAAGACATTTTTCAGTACAAAGTCAAACAAGGCAAAAAAGATGTTTCAGACACTTTGTGGTTTTGTTTCCTTTTGAAGAAAAAAAAATAAAAAAATGTGAAACTGGCAGACAGAGAACGAAATGTAAGAGTTTCCATATTAAAAACAGTTATCAAAATTCTTCATGCATACACTCTATTCTACATCCTGAATTTGTAAGGTGGCCCCATGATGTACAGTCATAAGTCTTATCCTAAGTACCTTACTACTTAGATTGCTAAGACAGATAGGACTTGACTCCATCTTTACATACATACAGTGATTAAATGCACTTGTTAAAAAATAAAGGCCTTTATCCAAGAGAAAATATAGGAAACATTACGGTGAAGAACACATTTTTGCTGCAGTAGCGAAGGGGACTCAGCGCCTTGAAGGCTGCCTTCTTGCCAGCAACAGGAGATGCTTTAACAGTTTGTCAAGGAAACAACGGTACTTGGTAGAAAGTCTAACATAGTAAACATGTAATACAGAGTTCAGCGATCTTTAGTGTTTGTGCATAACTTGCCACCCACTTCTCTCCCTGCAAACTGGGGGGGGGGGGGGAGGGGAAGAGTACATTTCAGTTTTCATACTCACTGACTTAGAAACGAAGTCAAGCTTCCTACATGGATTCACACAGTGAAAAGTCCTTCCTCCAAAAATATACAGGATCACTCAACTCATTTTCATTTTCATACACCATTTAAAAAACTATTAAAACTTTGAATTTTTTCAAGCAGCATATTTTGCATTTGTCAACGGCAGGTTTGTTGTAGAAATCCTAGAAAGTTAAAATTATATCATACCGTACAAAACCATGTAAACAAAATGGGTATTTTTTTAAAAGGCATGCATGCTCTTGTAGAGGATTAAAAAGTGTTTATTTTTGGTAAATAAAAAGATATCATGCTCAGCATTTTTAAAAGCACCTTAGTGATTTAGGAGCCTAAGCCCACACAACTTTAATTTAGATTTGGTCTCCTAAACATCTAAATCAATTCTGTAAAATTACTTGAGCACTTTGAGAAAATTTTGCCACGTCTCAGGTCTTGCAGAATTAAGATCTTCTGTGACCAGCAGCTAACTTTGAATCTTGAGACAATATTCAAGAATGTCCCATTAACGTAATTCACCCATCAGCTGCATTTTTTGGATCCTTCATAACTCAGTTTATAGAGCCTATTAAAAATTTTGCCAGAGATTAATATTTTGTGACACCACTTTGCAAGTTCCTTTTTCATAGACAACACAGGATACAACAATCAAATTTGAACAGGAATATGATTATGCTATTTGTTCCTTCTGAATAGCTATTAGTGTGAAAGACACTGTTACTTGTTCGATCTGTTAAGACTGAGAAAAACAAACTTACAAAAACTTCTGTAGCACATCATTACGTAAAAAGAAGGAGCATTTTTGGCACCATACATTTTTAAATCTAAACTTTTAGGCCCAAAGTATAGCAAGTTAAGCAGACACAGTGACAGCTGGGAAAGCCTCACCTGAAATGCAACATTGTTAACGGAAATTTTTTTTTTTTTTGGAAGATGCTATTTTGTGATCATTAGCATTGATCTCCAAGTAACATAACACTGGAATTTAGCCTAAATATTCATACCAAACGTTTACATATATACCTTAGCACTCATATATATAATACAAGTATATTGCACTGACAGAACTGCCAGAATCCACATTAATACGGTCGGGCATAAAAGGTAGTCTCTTCTTTTCACTCTTCATTTATCTTAAGTTTCCTCACTAACCAATTCTAACATTTTCCTTGAAATGTAGTTGCAAGGTTGCTACTTTACCTTGGGCCATAGTGTTATGGTCTGTACCTATATTTGGAAGTATTATCCTTACATTAAATGTGCTTTGCAAATCAGAAATACCTAGTTCATAGCTCTGTAAATAATTCCTTGAAAAAGGAGAAGCTTGCCTAATTTTTACAAAGTGCACAGGGCAGCCACGGTTCTGTTTTGCCACCAGGTGTCTCACACTACACACCAAAACCCACTGCATCAGCAAGTTTATATAAATCCATCCTCTATCAGGGATCCCACAGGCACAAGTTTTGCTAAAGCACTGGTAAAAATACCTCTACAGCTGGCTTTATTCTGCATTCAATTGCACAACTTCATCCAATTCACTGGGTTGCTTTTTTCCCCCTCTGACAAGTGGTCTAAGGTATGCTGCAGTTGCTAAAAGGGCTTCTGTTTTTCTTGGTCCTCTGTTTGTTCGGTCTAAGGTTGATGACATCTCCACCATTAAGAGTGCTAGAATTTTGGTTGGAGTGACTTCCACCAGCTGTATTAAAAACACCTACAGAATTTAAAGACAAGAAAAGTATTTATATTTCTTTACTTCCTGCAGTAATACATTAACACTTATGCCTTAGTAAGTGTTGCTTCTTAACAATGCACCTCAAATGCATACTCTAGTATTTTTAAAGTTTTTAAAGGCTTTATGTATTTTTGGGTCAGTTTTGCAGCTAAATTTGAAGTAGAGCCAGCTGGAATTGCTAGCCAGGCAATAGTTAAAGCTGGTGTACATCTATGTAATTGAAGGGCAACATATGCACTCATCTGTGTATACGCATGCTACTAATTGCATGGTTAACAGGGTTATGGTTAATTGAGTAATATAATAAAAGAAAAACATGACAACTTTGAAGTTAGAAACTTTGCTGAGATAAAGGTAAGGAAAAAGCCTGAATAAAAAGGGAGTGCTTTAAGGAAAACAAATGAACTGACTCAGAAATGCTTTAAAGAAGTTCAGTGTTCCCTTACAAAAGGCAGTTTACAAAGACCTTCTGATTACATGCCAGATTCTTTCACCGTGAGTCTCTTGTAAATCTGTACATCTGTACCAAGACGAGTAACACTAATACTAATTACTTTAAAAAAACCCAACAAGCATACTTTCTTAAGTCCTTACACAATGTTTGTTTAAACAAATTTAATAAAAGGGCACTTGCCAAACATTAGCTAGACACTTCAGTACATCAGTTTGACAGTCTTGTAACTGTAGAGTCACAAAGTTATTTCACAGAAGGAAAGAAGACAATATCCTGAGACAGGAAGGTAATAATTAGACCCTGATTCACCTTGTACTAACTCCATAAGGAAACAGATGAAACCATAAGCTTTGATGGCACAAAATACTGGTTCTGGGTTTTTTTTATTACAGTATACATACCAATCTTGTTACTGCTTGTATGTACTGGTTCTGGATCTTCAGCTGTTTGTTGCTTGAGCCTTTGAAGATATTTATCAGCCAAATACTTAAAAACTGAAATGTTAAAAAGAAAAAAAGTACATCAGAGTATGCTTAAAAATAATCTCCATATCAATAATAGTACCTTTGTATCAAAATTTTGACAAAAGTGCATTTGATGCCACAGATTTAACACGATCTAGTAAGTGATTATCTCTCGGTAGGCCTGTGTACCCAAGCAGAATCCAGATCAGTCCAGCATCTACCCAGGTCTTACAGTCTGCAGTACTGAAGTCTTGCACAGCAGACAGAAACATCTCAAAACTCCTATAATAAAGCTGGCACATACATATTGCCAAACATTCCAATTCAATTCAAACTTGGAACTTTTTAACGTTATATAGGAATTTTACTTTTTTTTTTTTTTTGCAAGAAGCCTTAGAATAATAGCAGTCACGTAAAGTAAGTCTGTTAATAAAAACTTGGCAGCAACATTTTTCTAGTTAACTAATGCTACCTTCCTTTATATTGGAGTGTGTAAAGTCTACCTAGGATTCTGAAAAAATATACAACTATAGGATAATTTTCAGAGCCTATATATCTTTTATTTAAATTTGAAATTAATAACTCATATGAAGTTGATACAGAAACCTTTTACATTTTCTCTTGCAGTTTTTTTTCTTTCAAGGCAAATGATGTTAACAGAGAAGAAACAATTAATCTACTAGTAAGTTTGTCTGATTAAACAAAAAAACAAGTTACCAGATAGTATAGTTCACAAATATTCATACCCATCCCGCAAAAGATAGCACCTGAATTTTATAACAGAAATTAAATATATACATTAAAAAGTGATGCTTAGGAGTTAGCCAAATACCACCAGTAGACAAAAGGCTGCAAGAGATCCAATCTTTAACATACTTTATTTAAATACAACTAAACTATGAGATAATTGCTTGTATCAATTATTTATTATTATCAATTACAAAATAATTCAACAACAAAAAAATAGTTCAACAATTTGTATATTGTAATAATTGAACTTCTACATATATTTGTTTTAAAAGCTCAGTGCTTACTGACAGTCATTAGGACCAAGCAGTTTTAACACACTGGCACTTCTAAATACTGAAGCTGTGCACTGTTTCTGGCAGAAAAAGGAAATACATCCACAAAGAAGCAGGCCTAACACACTGGTATCAAATAATTCTAGCTATCTCTGAAGTGTGCAGCTCAGGATAAAAAGGACTGCCAATGGCACGCAACAACATGGGAAGTAACAGCTCAGCTCCAAGCTAGAGCGTGGTACAGTGCTACAGAGCCCAGGGCAGGACAGCCACCCGCGCTGCTGAATCTCATACCTTCAGTTACGTTCAGGTCTTCCTTCACGGATGCTCGGTAGAACCTTAACTTCAGCTTTTTTGCCAGTGCTTCTGCCTCTTCGCTGCACAACAGAAAACTTTGTAAATACTAATCTGTATCATCTGTCAGCTTTTATCCTTATAGACAAAATGCTTCGTCCTAAGTTAAACATGGCAAGGTGGGTTAAGAAACTCTGACAGTCAAAAAATACCTGACACTTAAGTTTTTACAATATTTCTACTATAAAAAGAAGGTATTTTTACACGCAGGTTCTTTATGACAAGAAGTAATTGCATTTCAGTATTTATTGACTTCACTTAACTAAAATTTCCCAAGGGTTTGAAGACAGATGTCAGTGCAACCAAAAGGAAGGAGGCTGTTAATAACGGCAATAAACTCAGAACAATTACCACTGCAGTCAAAACAACAACAACAACAACAAAGTAATCCTTAAGTATATTTTCATAAAGCAGTAGACTTTGCAATCAGGTGAGTGCAGAGATGAAATCAAGATTTACTTTCTTCTGTGAAGTGAAAGGTAACTTGTGCTAAATTTTAAGGAAACTGGAAAATTTCACCAAGGGAAATCATGCTATCAGAAAGATGATGTTACTGAGGCAGAGTATTCTGAGAACAAAACCTAAGTGACATACCATGAATAAAGGAGGAGTTCAAATGCAATTTTGCTTTTCCTTTGAAAAATCCTCAGTATTCTTTGCAGAGGGAGTAGAAGCTGATTTATGCCATCAATGATAGCAAACATAGAACAAAGAAAGCCAGTGCAGGAAACAATAGAAAGAAGAAATAATCTACATGTCTCTGGAACATGGTATAAATAAAGAAGCGGAGAATGATCGACTCCATCATGCAATATTTTCTACATGATATGCTGTGGCAAACAAAAGTTAGCACTTGTTAAGCTGATTTTATGGCAAGAATGAAATTGGTCATATATACAAAGGCAGAAAGAAGTGACAGTAAAATCTGTGAAGAAAAATATAGTGAAGAAGGATCAGCACCATGCAGTTTAAGAATATTACCAGATACGGGTTTCTATAGAGTTCTAATGTTTTGACAAAAATGAGCAATAAAACCAGATTAATGAAAAGTGAAGCAAAGAATATTAAGATACTTTTTCAAAAAACCCGTTTAATACTTGGTTATTATTTCAGCAAGCATTCACTAGCCAAACTAGCACAGCACAATTACTATTAATTGTAACTGTAAATTTTAACAGGAGAGAAAATTTAGTTTTATAATTTCCGATTAACAAAAAAAACAAAAGAAAAGAGAATCACAGCACAGCACAAGAAAACTCTTCATGTTATTCCTCTGTTTTTTTGTCTGACACTTCAGAAGAAGGCATGAAGCGAAGAGAAAACTCTTAGTTTTGCAAGCACATCTGCCCAAGTAACTACACTCATGCAGCAATACCCATCACCTGCATTTCTAGGGCATGTTTTGATGCAGGGCATAGGTTTGACAACCTAGATATCGTAAGTCTTCACCAGAAACTCCCATGGACTCTGGGGTTTTTTAAAATGTGTGCATACAGCAGCCATGTATTGTTCTTTAAAAACAGTAAGATAAAACTCCTACTTCTTTATGCAAGAGTCATCAAGAAGATCAATCTTATTCTGCACAAGAACTGTGGGAATGTCTCCAACTTCAGTCACAACTTTTTCCTTCCAGGTAGGGATTGCTTTGAAGGACTCTCTATCAGTTGTAGAAAACACAAGAACACAAGCCTGGGCTCCTAAAAATACACAAATCAATTACAAATACAACTAAATATAAATCAACCAACAAAGACTAAAAAAAATAAAATCATCATCTATAATGTATTTCAAATACAAGGGATTTTTCACGTTTCTCCCATAAAAGTGTGCTTTTACCGCCAGCTAGTGTCAAACCAATGGTCATAAATTCCCCAAATGAAAACAGACTGACGATTATTTTGATCGTTATACCCATTCTTCATGATGGCTCTAGGTCTGTTATCTTTCAAGCTATTTCCACCATGGTGCATGTATGTCGGGGAAAGGAACAGGAGGGGGTATGGAAAAGCTGAAAAAAAGGAAAAGGAGGTTTGTTTATTGCTCATTGTTTTCCAGACAGCTTAACGGAGGCCAGAAGCACACTTTACATTATCCTTTGTGCTACAGTAATCTGGAATTTGAGAACCAGAAAACTTTAAAAGTTTTCAGAGGAAGTTATAATTATTCCAAGTAAATTGTTTAGTAGCCTTTTGGAGAAACTAAGTGGATTTCTATTTCTTACCAATTCTATCACAGCGCTATGACAAATTATACAAAATGTTTTGTACCAATTTTTTTTATGGTTTGTAACAGCCTTGACAATAGTTAAACCCCATGGATACTGAGAAAGTACCTCCACAGCTGAAATACTAGTAAGTTTTCTTTTGACTATCTAGTAGCCCTTTGTCATCCTTAAAAAATACTTTTCCTTGCACATAAACACATGAAGAAACACTTCATTATTTACATGTCTTTAATATATTTGCTATTTAGTAATACAGTGTAAAAGGAATAGATAGCTAGTATCTTTGAGACTCTAACCTTGTGGTGAATATCACAAACTAATTACACATAGCATGAAGAATTATTTCATCAGTATGAATTTTCTTTTATCTGTGAGTTTCACCAAGTATCCCACATTCCTGTATTTCGTTTCTCTTTCTTTGACACAAAGCACTTGAGTTATTTTGTTAGGTTTCCTTTTATTTAGCTTTTCAAAGCCAAGTTCAGTCTACATTTACAGAAGTTTTCCTATGCTCTTCAACATTCTTTCACATGCCATTAAGACCCTTCTGGTATAGTAAAACAGTAAGAACTGCCCTCAATTTCAAATCAAGCTCTACTAACAAAACAGTAGCAACGCAGTCTTCCATAATTTTCCCTATTATCTCTGTTCTAAAGTTTTGTTTTCCTTAATGTCCACACTATACTGTAATGCATGCAATTATTCTGATATAATTCCACTTAGAATCCTGAGATACGTGTAAAATTAATTACTCTTTCCAAAGCAGGTTAGTTTGCATTTGTCAATGCTGAATGTAACCTATCATCTTGCAAACTGGCTTAATACAGCCTCTCAGGTTCTTTGCTTTACTGGAGATGAGAATATTTATTAAAAGACTCTTACCATCTGTAAATGTCACCTTATTCAGTTCTAAGACTAAGAAATCCAATGTGAAGTTTCCATCCTAAGATACTTTCACTTCATCTCTCTCCTTCCATCCATTACTTCTGAATGTTAAAACATGGAGATAACTTGGTAATATTAAGTTTAGAGGGAAAAGTCCTAGCATGTGGTAGGTCAAAAGTGGGTGACTTACAACATCAGACCTCCTTCATTACAGTACATGTAGCATGCTGTCGACAGGGACAGTAAAAATAACTCAGCTTGGCCATATTACGTTTTAAAGATAATTATGATAGGCTCTGATCAGCAATCAGATTGAAGTATTTTTGAGGACCTTCAAGATTCTGATATTTACAGGTTCTTACCAGGAAGTTAACAAACAACAGTAAAAGAAAGTATCATCAACAATGACAAATTCTATACACTTACATAATGGTGTATTTCCAAACATCTGTTGAAGGTTTTGATCACTGGATTGTACGGAATTTCAAAATTTACTAATCGAATAACCCTGCAAAATGCTTATTTAAGAAGAGAAGAACAAATGGGAGTATTCTTCTCAAAAAGTATCAATTGGGATCTTTCTGGAAGTATGCTTCAGTACAGTGCAGAAGTTAGTATGGCAATAAAGTTCAACAAAAGATGCTGCAGGGCTGAGATCTTAATAGGTAAATACTTTTCATCTTCTAAGAATATTGCTAAATACTCAATATTTCTATTAAGAACATAAACAAGTTTAATAAATTATAATGTTTATGTAGGAGTTCTAAGGAGGGGGGGAGAAAAAAGGACAAAACCCAGGATTTAGGCATGTAAACACCTTTCTGTGTGCAATGACTGACAGTATTCAAGAGTCAATAACATCATATCTCACTCATGCACTGCAAATGTAGTCATACACACCTCTGTCATACAACAGATGGTGTATGACAACCAACACCAGCAGCAAAGTCACAGGATAGTGTCAGACAGGAGCTTAACAGCTACAACCAGAATCTTCTTGGTGAATATTTTAAATCAAAGCATTTTGTAAAAAGTTCAATAAATAAATAAATATAAACCATAAAATATATTTGTATGAATAAATAGGAAATACTGGATTTTTTGTGTGTAATTACTGCTTTGATTACCCCCGTATCTTTATTTTAAAAAGATTCCAGTTGGCTGCAGAATCACTGATACAATATTCATACCTGGACTAATTCAGAAAATAATTAAGAGAGTAGCGCTAGCATCTACTTGATTCAAGTAGAGCATGAGCTTGTCAGCTGAGTTCTCAAAGATTCTCAGCAGACCAAACCACCCTCACAGACTCCATAACACTTGTGGCTTTTCCCCTTTCATATCAACACAAAGCCTATGTCATAGAAACTGTGTGTCAAAGAAATTCCTTTCCATGAGTGGGCTCACACAGGGCTTTATACCTGGCACCTAATGATTCCACTCCTCCGTTCTTTGCCTCAGCTTTTCCCGGCTATGACAGAAAACACAAGTTCACTATAAAACTGAAGGGGGCTTGTTCAACCTTACGCTGAGACCAAAACCCAAGGTCGATGATATCATCATCCAGAAGTTTTGTGGACTGTTGGTGTTCTAACTGCTGTGGATCCTGGCTGTATTTAACAGGCTTAGCACTGTTTAAGGTCTCACTAGCAGCATCCAAATGAGGTCTGCCTTCTTCCAAACCGGACCAGGACAGTCTTGCAGCCCTCCCATTATCATAGTTCCTACGGCCAAAAGTGATTGGTAAGTGCAAGCTAGAGCAATGCCATGAAGGCTTAAGAAATACGAAGTCTAATTATTGTGCAACAAAAATAAGATCCTGAAAATCTGACTAATCAGCAGCTGAATAACAGACTAATGAGCAAGATACCTGTTTTCCATCAAAAACCTAACAAAGGTCTACCCAAATACCAGTGGTAGCAGATGGAAGAGATACATGCATGAAGAAGTGATCAAATACTGCCTTGAGAAACATCTCTAACATGGACAGAAGACATGGTGCCGCTAATGACAGCCACTTGTGTATGTGCTTAGCATATGAATGAACTACCTAGCCAATTAGAAAACGTGTGGCTTCCATAGCACTGAAACTGGTAAGAAGATGCATGATACAATATAATTATATTTTATATAATTATATTTTAAAATTATTAAATACATACTGAGCTTCCTTCAACTCTTTGAATTTAGGCTGCTGGACTCCTCATGTTGTGTGACCGTGGGCATGCAGCTACACCAGCTGCACATATTTGCCTGTACATAGAAAACCACATGACAAATCCACTGTCAGCTCCAATTTTGTTTCTCTGCAAGGCTGAAAAATTTCATCCCTGGATAAAAGAAGGGCTCAGAAACAGGCTTTGAAGCATTCATTGTGATGAGCAGCTGATCCCAGAACTAACGATACATAATATTCCAGGAGAGTACATAAGCCCTAGTGTAATGATAGTGGGACAGTGACGTGTGGGAATGGCAGACCTTACAAGTAACAGCCAGCGTCTATCTTACCAACCTTAGGGGCATCCTCCCCTTCTCAGCAGTAATTGGCAATTAAATGCTTGCATGTTGTAAGCTTGACCTTTTGCTTCTATAATATTGTGCTTGCAGACCTGATGCTAAACTAAAATTTCATTCCAAGCTCTTACAACTTCCCTTGTCCTTCATGAGTCAAGGTCTAGTGCAGAACAGTCACTGTATCTAGTAGCTTGAACCTGTTAATACATCCATCATGCTATCTACAACGCCTGTCCACAGGATGACTGCGTCCTACTTCACAGCAGCCTCTTCAGTATAAAGATCTTGGAGGCAGAGATCTAACTGCACTACGCTAGGCACAAGTCACGAGCATCTCAAGGTATCCATGCAGGCTTTTTTTGGTTTTTCCTTTTAAACCACCAGGTTGCCTGCGGTAAGTGAGGCCAGTAAGTGTACATTTAAGTTCTTCTGAAGATTCCACATTTAACATATCAGTCACAGGAATTTGGAGAAAAAGTCTTTGGCTTGAAACAACTGCGGAGAGCAATGCACACAAGAGAACTGAAGGCCAGGAGAATAAAAAGGAAGCTTCATGGGAATAGAGTACCACCTTCTAAAATTCTTATTTTACAGTTGACAAGTTAACTAACAGAATGATCTATGTCCACATGAGGATAAAAATAAATGAGAAAAGAAAGATTTTTCTCTGAAGAAACTGTAATTGTCAATTATGAGCAACTGGAAACATTACCAAAAAAGCCCTATTAGTTGACAAAACAATCATGAAATATATGCATAAAGGTCAGAGGACTATACTACCCTGTAACACCATGGCATAACTATTATTTTATCTCTAAATGAGGTCATTTTATACTATAGCAATATATTTTTCCCAGCCATCAGGTAATTAGCTGGGCAAGAACTGAATCATGGAATCTTTGCCAAGTCATTCATATCCCTCACATTAAAAAAATAAAAAGGAAAGATTTTCACAACCACTGTTAAATGATATGCAAAGAAAGCTAAGTATGCAGTTTGTTAACTGGCAAAATAAACTGCCTTTATATGACTGAATAATACCATTTCTATTTTAAGAAGTAAATATACTTTCCTTATTACTCTATTGTGCTCAAGTGTTCAAGGTAGCCTCTACTAGCAAGAGAACCGTTGTGTCTAGTAAACTATCTTTCTAGGATGACCGGTGGATTTTTTTTTCCCCTTGGACATACTTCTAAGTGCATCAGCCATAGTTTTTGGGACATTTACAAATACATGTCTTACAGAAGTAATAAAACACTTTTAGAGGGAAAATATAAATTTGCCTTTGACTGTTTAAATAGCTACATTCTGTCCAGTTCCTGTGCAGATATTTGTCTCATTCTAAGTTTTTTAAAGGGTACTACTGAACATCCTGCATAAAGTGGCACTTCATTAAGGCAAGGATCTTGCATGAAGGGGAAAAATATTTAAGAATTGAAAAAGGCAAACTAAACACGCTTTGCATACACATGTAGTAACTAAAATTCTTAATACAAAGACAGGAGAATATTTGAGAGCTGTGCAGACCAAAAAAACAACTACCAAATAACAAACATGGCATTTTCACCTCTATAGTAGGCCTTAGTTATGGCATCAAATTCTTCTTGACCTGCAGTGTCCCATAGCATTAGCCTGACATCTTCATCATTAACTCTGAAATAAACAATACAGTTTTATAATCAATACAATGAACAAGAGCAATTCAAAACGACTGACATGGAAGTACTTCCATGTCTACAATATAAGAGTAATCCATGTCAAATTTAACTTGATTTAAATATAATGAAACTTAATAACAGTTCACCTCCGTAACATACTATGGCAATAGTGCCTCAATTACATTACATGCTCTTTACTGAAAATCTGTATTGCATTTTCATCTTCCTTTCCTCCTCTTCCTCTATATTTCCCTCTACAAGGAAAAATAATATACACATCCAAACAAAACTTAGATGGCCAAATAACAGTCCTCTTGACTTTTTAATTATCTTACAAAATGTATAGAATTTTCTTACTTCTCTTTACCACAGTATTTTCCATTTTAACAAAGATAATTGGGTATTATCTGGTTATATTACGTGAAGAGACTAAATCTATAGCATATTTAATTGTTTTTTCCATGGTCATTTTTATTTCTATTGTCTAATAAATGTGTGTAATGGGTTTACTGTAAGCACTTATACTTCTTCCACAAGAAATTACAAAAAAAAAAATAATCAAAACCAAACAACAGGTGGTAGAAGACAAAGGAAACTTGTCAAAATCTTAGAATGACAGAGGTTCCAAATTTTATTTATCATTCTAAATCCTGACTGGAAAAGAATGATATATTTTAGCCCACAGTGCAGGACAGAAAATGATTCCCTTTACTGTGCTTCAAAAAGAGCAGGCCTTGTCTTCCAAGCCTTTGTAAATCTTAGCATTACAACAGAACAAAGAAATAAAGGGAAAGGTAAAAATCAATAGTATGGCATCTGTTTAATACATACTGGATTTGTCTTTCCAGGAAATCTACACCAATAGTTTTCTTGTAGTCTTTTGTAAAAATCCCCTTGCAATATCGCTGAATCATACTGGACTTCCCAACAGCTCCATTTCCTACTACTACCACCTTAATGGCCACTTCCATATCTTCTTCCAACATCTTTGTGTCTCAGATGACTCTCTGGCTTATTCAGGAAACTATTGATCCTGTAAACAAAGTAAATGCCTATGTTCATAAAACCAACGTGAGTAGCAAGCAAGAGGAAAGATGATCACATACATTAGGATACACACAGGTAGTAAAATTTCCTTTCAGTTCTGCCACTGACTGCTTAAATGACCTCAGGCAAGTTATTTAACTAGTCTGTACTTTGATCTGACACTTGTTAATTGGAAATTAATGTAACTGTTCATGAAAAATATCCTTCTACTGTACAAATGTATTGTCATATTCTGATTAAACTCTTGATGCTCCACTGCTAACGTGTACAAGGAGCTCAACTGATCAACCTAGCATGTATCCTGAGTCAAAGTACAGCAACTTCTAACCTCAGCCACCGTTCTTACACCCAGTTCAGATACTGTCACCTAGCACCAATACTGGTGCTTTGAAGACATAAACCTACATCATTCTGTGATTATACCCCTTACTCCAGTTCTTACAAATTTGTCTACATTTGTCTTTCTGAGGAAGTCAATAAAAATCATAATCAAATTCGTGTGCGCTCCTCTTCATCTAATTTTTGGCATGTGAATCAAAACACTAAACGTATACATATTACTGGGTAATTCTGAAGGTATTTTCCAAAGGCTTTTTTTTTTTAAATAAGAAATGGAATAATCCAACTGTCTTAAAGTATTTTTTTGGATGCTCAAACTTTTAGATAATTTATCTTATCAACACTCAATATGCAAGTTATATACATTTTAAAAGTCCGTATCATAAGTATATTAGGTGTGACCATAATGTCCCATCACACGGCTACTGCAGGGGAGCCACCTAATTTCTCTCTGATTTAGTTTTTCCCACATACACTGTACAGTAAGTAGAGAAGAAGCCAAGCGGCTGCAGTCACAGAGTTCAGAGCACAAGCTCTTATAGTGGATAGAGATTTTTACATAAACTAGAATTCCAATGTGCAAAAATGGAAAACAATTTATTTGGCTTACTGCAAAGATATTTCATTCAAGTTTTGGTGTTTTGTTTTTGGTTTGTTTTTTTGTTTGTGTGGTGTTTTTTTTTTTTTAATGAGGAAGAAAGAGACGCATACATAATCATACAACCATAGAATCATTTAGGTTTGAAAAGACCTTTAAGATCTTTGAGTCCAACCATTAACCTAGCACTGCTTAGCCCATCACTAAACCATGTCCCCAGGTGCCACACCTTCACGTCTTTCAAATACTTCCAGGGATGGTGACTCAACCACTTCCACCAGCAGCCTTTCCAATGTTTGACCACCCTTTCTGTGAAGAATTTTTTCCCCATATCCAATCTAAACCTCCTCTGGCACAACATGAGGCCATTTCCTCTTGTCCTATTGCTTGTTCCTTGGGAGAAGAGACTGACACCCACCTCGCTACAGCCTCCTTTCAGGTAATTTGAAGAGAGCAATAAGGTTCCCCCTGAGCCTCCTTTTCTCCAGGCTAAAAGACTCCAGCTCCCTCATCACATGTTCTCCAGACCCTTCACCAGCATCGCTGCCCTTCTTTGGACACACTCCAGCACCTCAGTGTCTTTCTCGTAGTGAGGGGCCCAAACCAGTATTTGAGGTGCAGCCTCACCAGTGATGAGTACAGAGGGATGCTCACTTTCCCTGTCCTGCTGGCCATGCTGTTTCTGATACCAGCCAGGATGCTCTTAGCCACCTTGGCCACCTGGGCACACTGCTGGCTCATATCAGCCAGCTGATGACCAGCACCCCCAGGTCCTTTCCCACCAGGCAATTTTCCAGGTGCTTTTCCCCAGGCCTGTAGCCTTGTGTGGGGTTGTTGTGACCCCAGTGCAGGACCCAGCACTGAGCCTTGTTGAACCTCATAAAATTGGCCTTGGCCCATCAATCCAGCCCACCCAGATCCCTCTGCAGAGCCTTCCTGCCCTCCAGCAGATCAACACTCCCCTCAAGTTGATGTTGTCTGCAGATTTACTGAGGGTGTACATGATCCCTTCATCCAGATCCATACAGATCAGGATAATATCCAGACCTTGATGAAGTCCTGTTTACAGGACTGGCCGCAATACAGAGTCCTGGGGAACACCACTTGGGACCAGCCGCCCACTACATTGAATTCTATTCACCCCTATTTTACCCAGCAAACAGTACACCCGTCTAAGCCACAAGCAGCCAGGTTCTCCAGGAGAACGCTGTGGGAGACTCTGTCAAAGGCTTTACTAAGGTCCAGGTAGGCAACATCCACAGTCTTTCCCTCATCCACTAAGCCAGGTCACCCTGTCATACAAGGAGATCAGGTTCATCAAGCAGGACCTTCCTTTCATAAACCCATGCTGACTGGGCCCCTAGTTGTCCTGTACGAGCTGTGTGATGGCACTCAAGATTATCTGCTCCATAACCTTCGCTGGCACGAGATCAGAATGACTGGCCTGTAGATCCTTGGATCCTCCTTCTGGCCCTTCTTATAGATGGGCATCACATTGGCTAACTGCCACTCAGCTGGGACATCCCTGGTTAGCCAGGACGGCTGATGAATGGATTAAACAAGGCTCAGGGAGCACTTCTACCAGCTCCCTCAGCACCCTTGGGTGGATCCCATCCAGCTCCATGAACCTGTGTGTGTCTGAGTGGTGTAGCAGATTTCTGACCATTTTCCCTTAGATTATGGGGGGTTCATTCTGCTCCCCGTCCCTGTCTTCAAGCTCAGAATCGAAAAGTATAATTTCATCATCACTATGCCCAAAATGGCCTCCAACCACCACACCACCTACAGGCCCTTCCCTGGTCACAAACAGCAGGTCCAGCGGGGCTCTCTCCTGGCTGGCTCCCTCACCAGCTCTGTCAGGAAGCTCTTGCACACACTCCGGGAACTTCCCAGACCGTCTCCTCTCTGCTGTATTGTATTTCCAGCACAGGCCTGGTAAGTTCAAGCCCCCCGTGAGAAGAAGGGCTAGCAATTGCGAGGCTTCTTCCAGCTGCTTATAGGATATTTCATCTGCCTCTTCATCCTGGTTGGGTGGTCTGTAACAGACTCCCATCAGGATACCTGCCCCGCTGGCCTTCCTCTTGGTCCTTACGCGTAAACACTCAACCCTACCACCACCATAATTAAGCTCTAGGCAATCAAAACACTCCCCAACATCCAGGGCTACCCCACCACCTCTCCCGCCTTGTCTACCCCTCCTGAGGAGTTCAGAGCCATCCACTGCAGCACTGCAGTTGTGCCAGTCATCCCACCACGCTTCCATGACGGCAACTGTGTCACAGTTTTCCTGCTGCACAGCGGCTTCCAGCTCCTCCTGTTTGCTGCCCATGCCGTGTGCACTGGTGTAGGTGCACTTCACCTGGGCTATTGGTCCCGCCACCTTTCGCGAGGGGGGGGGAAGCCCTAATTCCTACGTGACTGTTCTCAGGCGCTTCCATGGATTCTAACACATCAATAACCCTGGTGTCTTTGCTGCTGCATGGATCTGCATCCCCTGCCTCCACTGAGACAGCAGACTGAAGCATCTTGCTGGCACACCATCCCTCAAAACTTACTGTCTCTAGCGAGCCTGGTTTTCTCCCTTTCCCCCTTCAAATCTAGTATAAAGCCCTTTCAATAAGCCCTGCTAACTCCTGTGCAAAGACGCTTTTCCCCCTTTGAAGCAGGAGTACCCCATCTGTTGCCAGCAGGCCTGGTGTTGTGTAGACCAAGCCATGATTAAAAAAAACCCAAAATTCTGCCGGTGGCACCAGGCTCAGAGCCAGGTATCGATCTGTGGCTCTTCCTGTTTCCTCCCTCATCATTCCCTGCAACTGGAAGGATAGAGGAGAACATCACTTGCGCTCCTGATCCTTTAACCAACTGTCCCAAGGCCCTGACATCTCTCTTGAGTGCCCACAGACTTCTTGTGGCAGCTTCATCGCTGTCCACCTCACAAAAGCCGTGCCTCCCCTGGGCTCGCTGTGCTGGGGTACCATCACAGCAACACTGCACACCTGCACACCTGCAAATTTCTTCTGAAGAACTAAGTTACCCTCCTTTCAAAGGAGGAAAACACATCTGTTTTAAAGATTGTGCCCATCACCACACACACATCACCCCGCGCTGTAAGGGCTGGGCTACCTGACACCCTCGCTGCAGCTCACCAGGCAGGTAATGTTTCTGGATTGCCTTCGGTTGCATTACACGTTACTATACATATATTTTTATCGGGTATTCGGCACGCACCGCTAAAACTGCCGCTATGTCTGCCCCCAGCAATCCGGATGGCCATTTTAAGCGAGGAACTGCGCTCGGCAGACGGCCGCCCGGTGGTCTCCCCGCACAGGGCTGCCCGCAGCCGCCCCCCGGCCCTGCCCGCGGGACGCCGCCGCCGCGGCCACGCACACGGCGGACGCTCGGCCGGCCGCCCCGGCCCCTTCCCGCGGCTCCGGCCCCTCCGGCGCCCGCCCCGCCGCCTCCCCGGCCCCACTCCCCGCCAGCACCCGCCCGCCTCGGGGCGCGCTCAGCCGCCGCCCCGATTCCCGCCCGCCCGCCTGCGGCTCCTCTCACCAGCCCCTCGCCGGAGCGGGGCGGGCGGCTCTCCCTCAGCGGGCACGGCGGCCGCTCCACCGCAGCGCCGGCGCGGCAGGGAAGGGGGGAAGGAGTAAGGGGGGAAGGAGGGAAGGCGAGAGGAAACCGCTCGCTGGGGCCGACCCAACCCGGACGCATATCCCGGCTCCCCCGCCCGGAAGCGCCGTCAGGACTGGGGGCGCCGCTCGGGGAGGTGCCTGCCCGCTGCCCCCGCCCCCGAGGCGCCGGCGCCCCCGGTCCGCAAGCGGCGGGTGGGCGGGCGGCCGGGGCCGGCCGGGCGCGGGGGGCGGGGGGCTGGCGGCTGGCCGGGCGCCCCCCGCGTGGCGTTGGGTTTCGGAGCTGTTGGTCGCCTGAGCGGGGGGAGAAGCCGGCGGAGGTGGCGGATGGGGTCCGCCTGCCCGGCTGCGGGAGGGTTTCGTCCGCGTCCCCGAGGGAAGGTGTGGGGGAGGCTGCGCTCCCCGGCTGCGTTCGTCCCTGCCCGGCGGCCTGTCTGCCTCACTTCGTCAGCTGTGGAAAAAACCTCTGCGTGACCAGCCGTGGCCTTCGCGCCGGCCATCGCTGACGGCAGCTGCCGCTCCGGGGGGGTACCCACGGTTTGAGCAAGGTGCGGTTATGCCAGGTCTCAGCCCGTCACCGTGGCACGTGGTCTGCCAGCTTCCAGACTTTAAATAAAACAGAACACGTTAGGCTTTAGCATAATTGCAGAGATCGTAGTCTTAACGATCTTAAGATGTCCCATTGTGGCTTTTTGTTGTTTTGTTTGGTTTTTGAAGTTAGACTGATAAAAGATGTCGCCTGCCTTAAAATCCCTTTTTCTTTACGTATTGCAAAGCACCTCCGGTTGGCTTGGGTGGCTGCTCCCAGTGTCCCCCAGCACTCCTGCTCAGGTACAGCCAAGTAACGACTGGGTATTACCAAGTCTGTTGCTGAAAACCGAGGTCTCTAGCCCTGTCCCATGCTTCTGAGGCTACATCTTCACTCCAGAGTCAACTGCTGTTGCCTGTGCCTAAATAAATACCTTTTGGATTAGTGCATTTTGCAGCTACGTCTCAAAAGAACAGTTAAATTTTACACATCATTTCTATTCTGAAATCTATGCTTTTGTTTTGTTAATGCTGACGCTGGCTGCTAGTCTCAGGGACTGTCTGATGCCAGGGCCAGAAGGCCTTAGACAGCTTTCTCATTAAGAGAAGTTTGTTACCTGCCTGATACCAAAGTAATTATGTCAGAAACGTTCCTTGTTCATTGTGGGAGACGTGAGGTGCATGGCTGGGATTCATCTCACCTAATACCTATATGGTGAACATTTGTATGGTATGGTTCCCCTTCAGATGGCTGTCAAGTAGCCCAGGTGAAGGCTATGAGATTAAAGGAGACATATCCTATCCTCAGTGTCCTAATTTAGGCAGTAAGTTGGTGACTGCTCTAAATAATCTTAGTTTTCTGTCCTTTAAATTCAGTATATTGGGTAATGCTTTTGTGAAGTGTAAGGCTAGAACATGTACTACCTGCCTCTCATATTCGTGATGTGCAGGTATTTCTTTGTGAAACCCCAACAATTCAGTAAGGTTAAACTATTCCAGCATGTCTTATGGGTATATTGAGAGCAATTCAAGAAACTTTTCTTATCATGTCCCACAAAGGAAAGAGAAGAATGGTGGAACTGATACATTCACACATCTCAAGGCTTTAGCATGTATGTGATTTGATGACTCCTGATGAGATCAGCCAGCAGTGTGGCTTGTTTGCAACTAAAAAGCTGTATCTCTTTTCAGTTTGCCTAAATTACAATTCCAGTCACTGGATCTTACTATGTCTTTTCCATGGAGACTGACTAGCACCTACTGCTGGGTATCTTTTCCATTTGCAGGTAGAAGGATGCACTAATGAAATCAGCTGTGAAAGTTCTCTTCAACAAACTGGATATTCCAAGCCCTGTAAGACAGCTATTGTAATGCAAACTTTTCAGCATCTAGATCACTTTCTGTGACCTCCTTTGAATGCTCTCCAGTATTTTGATGTTGTAAGCAGATACACCAATTTAGGAAGCAAATTATGCCAAATTAGTGTTACAGTAGTATATGTACAGAGGTAAGGCAACTTCCTACCTTTTACTCGTATTCCCCTTTACAGACCCCCAAAAGGTCATGCTAATCCCTTTTGCCACACCATTTCACCAAGGTCTCCTATTCAGGCAGTTTTCTGTACAGTCTCCTGGGATTACTGCTTTCCAAAGCATTTTTTAACTTAAGCATGTAGCCCATACTCTGTTTTTTCCAGATGTATTATGGTGCAGTTAGCTACGTTGAAATGATTTTGTTTGACTGCAAGGTAAATCAAGTCGATCTATAACGGCAAAAGTAATGCCTTCCTTTATTAAACTCATCTGTTTGTTAACAGCAAGCTTTACATGGACGTCATTATCTGACTAATCAGTAAAAATGTTAAATAATCTTTCCCCAAGAATCCTTGGGAGTCCCATTGGAGTCTCTCTGCTTGCTGCTATCTCCATAATCACAACCATGTTTTGAAATCTCTCAGCCAATTTAATGCATCTACTGCACAACCTGGTTTTTCCACACAACATAAGCATTTCAGCCAACACAAGGCCAAAGAACCCCCAAAAAAGGACAGCAACTTCCTGTATAATTTTTCTGTGAAAACATGCTGCGTGCTGGACTTTTAAGTCGCTTTATTTCTGTTAATGTAATGAAATATTTCCATTTATATGTTTCTATTTTAATATCTTAAATCCTTTTAAAGTTGGATTTTAATGTAGCTGCTCATATAGAATACCTAGGAGCTGAACTGCATACTAATAAATCATAAAGAGTAAGATCATACAGCTGAAGTAGAACATACAGGGTCAGAGACACAAGTGAAAGGTGATGTGCTGCTTTGAGTGGATGACTAAGGTCATTGCTTTGTACAAGTAGTGGGAAGCAACTTACAGGGGTGACAGTGGACCTTGCCACAGTGAGGCGTGCAGCGCGCCGCAGTGATTCCCTGTCTCTGGCTTTCTCTCCTTTGTACTCGGCTGCTTAACAAAGAGATCAGGTTAAGACTTGCCAAGTGAGACACTTCTCCACAGTTCAGCAACTCATAGACACAAACCATCCAGACTACACAAACCATCCAGACTTCTTGAGTCTGAGTTGGAAGCCAAGGTCTGCCTTTCAAATCTGCTGTCACTGATATTCTTCATTATTCTTTTTTTTCTCTCTCTCCCCCATTAGTAAAAGACTTGCAAATTTGCAATTTTGACCTACCATTTTCTTCCAAGTTACTATTTCTGTAATCACTTATTTTTGTAGATTTTATGTATTGTCCTCTCTATGATATCAGAGGAACTAATTTTCCAAATGATGCTAGTAAGGAATCATCTGAGTAGCCTAAAATAAAAAGGATCCCAAGCTTTTAATTAGATTCCAAGCTTACAGTTCACACCCAATACAGTGTCCTCTCAAAGCAGCTTTATGTTCTCTTTCTTTAATTAAACAGAACCTCTGCTGAAAGTTGGAGAAAAAATACACAACCCAATCATGGGAATATCTAGGTATGATAAAAACATTCATTTGAATGCTATAGTATAAAAGTGTCACTAGTTACGCAGTATTTTTAATGAGAAGCCAATCTGCGAAATGTAACGTCACATCTTTTAATCAATATTTGCTTGCATTTTTGACACTAAAAATTTATTCTACAAATAATCCAGCTTTGTTTGGCATCTAAATGAAAAAAAAACCAGGCAAAAATAAGTTCTTAGAAGCTATATAATTTTTCATTGCCATTTATTTTTAATTTTCATACTTTTCATTTACATATCTTACTCAATTTAAATTTCCATATATTTCACAAATGTATTAAAATATAATCTTTGATAATATTTATATTTTTTTAAACTGAAATTGTATAATACAGTCTGACATTGTCATTTTGTAATCCCAAGGTTGGGGCCGTATCAACAAGGTCAGAGAAAGAAAGATGTGTTACACTGAAGTACTTTTATGGCTATTTGTGTAATTTTGAGCATATTGTTTAAGACTGCAGTTACTAATGTATTGTTAAGTAAATCTTAAATATGCCCAAACCAAATGTAATCTATGAGTAGAAGTTAATGAGCCTTGAGATGTCAACAGTTCTGAAGATGCTACTCATGCTGAAGGCAATAGTTTCTATGCTTGAGTGTAAATAAATTAAATAAAACAAAAGTTGCTGGCAGCAGTGCTTTCAGCTAATTCCAACTAATATATTCAGTGATGCTGTTGAATTATCAGGTACAAACAGTGTGTCATACAATGACAAAGTAGAATTTATAAATACAGTTATTTCTATTAACTATAGAGACAGATTAAAAAAATCAAAATAATTGATCCATGTGTTGTATGGTTTTTGGGTAGTAAAAATATAAAGAGAAGAGAAATGGAAATCTGAAAACTGAGGATGTTATCAGGATTGAAACACTAAATATTAGATAATTCAGTTATATGTATTGAAGAATTATGCATAGCTTTAGTATTTGCTATAGATTACTTCATCTGGAAATGCATTTTCCCAAAGAGAATGCTGAAAGTGTTTAAAGTTGCGTATGTTCAGAGTTACTGATAAATCAATACTAGCTGAGTTCTTCGTAGTAACGAACTTGATTCTCTTCTCCTGCTCTTGCTACTTTATATACGTATCCAGTGAATTAAATGTGGTGGCTGTTTGATGAAGAGCAATCTGCCACCAGACAAGAAGGAAATGAAGATATTAACCTTAACTGAGTAATCATTTGAAAGTATTTCCCGGTAACGCAGAAAATGGTTATGTAACAGTTGACAGACAACAAAGGTACAAAGACATACATAGCAAAGGAGGGAGGAACTAAGTCAAAATCAGCAATAAAGAGCTTGAAATTAAATATTTGCTGTGGTGTCAGTACCATATTCCCCTGGAAAAGCAAGCTCTGAATACTGCTTATCAATCTTTCATGTAATGGATCTCCAAATCAAAATTTCAATTATCAGGGAGCAAAATCAAGAGTACTAGAAGTAGGAATTATTTGGGGATAAGAAAACAAACCAAAACTTCTTCTGATTAAAATTTGCTGCTGAAGGTAGCTGAAGAGAACTTAGTGATGATCAGAAGGCTTAGACAGTCAGATTTTTAAATTAGTAATTCATTCCTTTATTTGGCAGGATATACAGACCCTTCTGAAGCATTTTGGAGAACACAGTGCTTACTATAGTCAAGCAAACTGTTGGCTTATTTTTACTTTTATTTTCAGGGAATGTTGTTGATTGGAGCATTACATCTGAATTTCCAGAATTGGAGTGATGGAAATAAGTTTCAGGTTCACAGTGTTACATTTAGGCACCTGAGTTCATCTAAAACCATGTAACGGAGGCTATATGAATTTTAGATATACTGAGGATTTACAGCTTGCCTCAAAGTAAGTGCAGCTGAAGAATCTGAGTAACCTACAGAACTATTACCTGTATATGTACTTACATGCATACATATATATATACATGTACCTTACAGTACATGTGCATGTGTTGACTGAATAGCTTGTGAAAATGCATTTTTATACTTCTGTTTTGTGAATAAATGTTTTGACAGCATTTCTGGGAAGAATTACACAGATAGAATAGAAAGAGATACAAAGAAGGTGACAATAATCCTGTGAAATTAAAAAGGTTCCAATTAGCTGTTTTCTTAAAACTGTGAAATGTCTATTAGAAAAAAAAAATGAAATATTGGTAGCAATCTTACTGGCAGGACATTAGCTTGCTGTTCAACAGGATAAAGTCAAAAGGTCTAAGAAGGCCAGAGGAAAGCAGACACTGCATTGCTTTAGTCTTGAGAACTTGTTAGGAAAATATGTACAATTAATTAAAACAAAGCTACCCGGAGACTTAAGCTGCGAAGAGTTTTTCTTGCTACCACTGTCATTTGTAAGTGCTGTTCAGACTTTCTGCAGAGCTGTATTTTAATCCCTATGTGAAATTAGAGGAAAATGTTCCTATGAAGTGCAAAATGATAAACTAATGCCATTCAAGAATTGGAATCACCAGAATACAATGTTATAGTTAAGTGAGGTCATTTTCAGAGGCAGTTACAGGTTTTACAAAGATAGTAATTTGCTGCTTTTCTTCACAGATACATTGTCATCCATCAACATTTAGTTTACGCCCACATTTTTCAAGTTCTGTTTTGAGTCACTGAAGGCTTTGTAGGAAATAGATGATTTGAGAAATACCTTGTGTGACCTTATCTATTTTTTGGCCCAGTCTTGGCAGTTAATAAGATGTACTTACCAGTGTAATAGCATTTAAAACTTGCACGGGCAAGAATTAGAGGAAAAAACCCATACATATGTGGGTCCTTGTAGCTAGGCATGTAATGTATTTGCCCGGTTGCCGGGTTCTTATTATTTGATAAATTTTCCAGGGACTGGAGTCATTCATAATTGCCACATTAGAAGTGGAAAAACTCAGCTTTGTGCACAATGAGTCATATGTGTGCAAACTATTTTTGAAGTAAATTAATGTCTTATGTGAGACTGATGTAACTTTATTTTAAACTTGCTCTGTTAGATAGGTGTAAATTTACTGTATTGAGTACTCAGCATCTTTATATCCTTATTTTTGGAAGCACTAGTTCTCCACATTTCAAATTTTGCATGCTGACAGGCGTCTTTGCAGATGCTTGTTGTTATAAAGCACTTTAAAGATGAACTGCCACATTATGTGCTGTATTCCAATTCAGTCGGTGAAGTTTAGCCCATTTCAGACAAAAAATACCATGAAACAAGCTAAATGTTTGAGATTATCATAAATCAATTTGTTTCAGGACATACATTTCTGAAATCAAGACATTGATAATCACTGAATAAAGCTTTGAAATACTGCACTACTACAAAACAACACAAGTATTTGGGGAAATTGTTGCTATGATCTACCACACTCAGGAAGAGACTTGTCTTTACCATATGTTACAAATTTGTCTATGTGATATCTCATCTGGTTTCTACCGTGAAATACCACGTGTCTTGTACTAAGAATCTATGGAAAAGTGCTGAACTCTGTAACAAAGAGAATGTGGATAACTATTTTGAGACTTGTGCAAATCTGTAGGTATTTTTAGATTATTAACACATACAGTTACTTTTAACACAACATAAAATGAAAGTATACAATTCTTAACATGTTACCCATTTGATATTTGCAGTTAAAGGAGACCTGTAAGATATTCATGATGCTGTGACCAGCCACTGGTAGATCATATGGCAGACGGTATCTAATAAAATATCCCGTCTGCAGTTACTTCTTAAACCTAATAGCACTGTGAGATTAAGGTGTCCTAATATGCAGGTTTATAGATGAAAATGTTTTACATATCAAATACGATGGTTGTGGCAGAGATGAAAATGCTCTACTTAGATTCTTAGAGAAAAGTGAATTTGCTTTGCCTCATGGTTAAGCCAGAGAAATTGCCTGCACTCGTGTAATGGTTTTGGTAATGTGGGGCTTCAGTTGTTTCCTGACGTATGTCAGGACTGAGTTTAGATTGATTTTTAGATACTTGCGTATCTGTTTTTTAGAAAAAAGAACTCCATTTATTGTCCTTTTCTTTACATAAACACAAAAAACCCTGCTAAATATAAATGAAAATGGCACTACCTTATTTGGGACTAAAAGTTCAGATTGTAACAACTGACAAAATGTAAAAATATGGAAAGTCGTTAATTGTACTATAAAAATAATAAAACAGCTTGCTTTTATCTGAGATGTGTTTTAATCACAAATGGCTAAAATTTACTTATTCCCTGTGGAGCAAGGTATTACTAGAAAATTAATAAATTATTAATACATTAATAAATACACAGTCCTGAGAGTGGTTATGAGTCTTTCTATGCCTACATAATTATTTCTGTTGTTCTCAACATATTGTATATTATACCTTAAAATGCTATAGGCTTGTTTTAAATAACTGCTGAAAAGAGCAACAAATACAAGTTATTTGATAAAAAAGTTGATTCCTGTGTCCTGGTAGCTGATCTGTCTTTTATGCCTCCTCCATAATGCTGGGGTTTTGTACATTTGCCATGAAGTAACTGTAGATCTTTTAACTTTTTGTGTTTAGGACTACTATACAACATGATGAGTTTGACAGGAAATTTATGTATATTGAAGTTGGTGTACCTGTTTCATCAAAAATTATTTTTCATAAGGAAATAATTTGCTGTGTGAGTGCATTAATTGAAGTAAAATGTCATTTGGTCAAACTTTCTCTCTCTGCTCAATTAACATGAATTATGTTTTTACCAATATGCTGGAAGGACATACCGGAGGGATAAAAGATTTGAGTTCAATCAGGCAGAAGAGGAATGTGAACTAGATTTCAGTTTTTCAAATTACAACTCTAAGCACTGGGCAAGTAAGCATAAAGAACTGCCAAGATGCTTCCTCATGCTTTGTGTGAGGTTGGAAGCTTACCAGATGACGACTCCTAGGGCTAACAGTGCATACTGTTCTTGTCTCACTGTCCTTGGGGGCAGATAAATTATATAATGTGATGGCAAGAGGGGTCTGTAATATGACAGGCTTAACTCTTCACCCTTTTCACCCTTGTACTATATAGGTTTTTAGCAAACCTTCTTTATCAGCTGATTGGCGTATGCCTTCTGACTGTATCACCATATTCTGTATAAGGGGGCCATGTCCATCACTGCCCCTTGGCTTCTAATTCGCCCTCGCTGTGCCTGCTGCCAGTGATGCTGGCAAAGTTCCAGCTATGCCAGGCTAGTTGAGGACCATTAACTGCAAGCTAGGGCAGATGGGTAGAGTTTGGCATCACAGACTTCATTTTCACCCAAAACACCGAGCGTAGCTGGTGCTATTTCAGATGGGACGGTACCCTTTACATCCTCCACTGGATAATGGCCAGGTGACAGCTGCATCCCAGCCCAGTCTTTCTATTATCCAGCAGAGTTTTTGGGTGAGGGAGCCAGCACCTACTTGCGGGACCATATTGTTTTCCATTTTGGAGATTCCTAAACTGAGCTTAGGACGAGAAGGGCCTTATCGGGAACACTGTACCCACTGACCTGCAGCAACAACAGCATGTGTCTGCCAGAGCTGCTGTCAGATTGCAATGAAAACGGGACAGAAGCCATTGTTTCCTATGGAGCCTAGCCAGTCCAAATGTCTGCATTTTAGCTGCAGGCTACTTTGGTGGCAGTGAATCCACTGCTGCTTTATAGCCTTTGAAATAATTTTAAAGCCCTCCAAGGACACACATCACCTCAGAAATGAAAGAAAATGTATAGGTAGGTAGGTAATTAGAATACGAGATCTATGCTATGACATAGGCATGTCACTATGGAGATATCTTTTTTTTGTCTGCTTCCTTCCTGTCTCCTTCTTGGTAGTGGATATTTGAAAGGGAATATAAACCCCTTAATAAACATGTTAAGAGAGATGTTGTGAGTTCAGACCCTGTCCAGCTGCAATATGACTGGAACCCAGGGTTTCCCAAGGTCCTGGGTGAGCACTCAAAAATTTGGTCTTTACGTGAAAGACCTTCTCCAAAGACGGCTGGGTTTTTTGAATCCTGAGTAAATGAAGACACTTTAAAATGGGAATTAGTTTTGATGTCTGAAGCCATTAAAATAAAGTGACACAGGAGAAAAATTTTTAGGTACACTTTTTTCTTTGGCATTTGTGATTGCCTTGTTCAGTCATCTGCAAATCCTGACTGGGGAGTATTACTCTCTGCCTACCTCTGGACCTTTTCATATGTAAGATTAGGCAAACCATGAAGTTTGTTTTGTGACCTCAGTCATAGACTTGGGCAGAGAAAGAAGATGAAAGGTGGAGGTCCAAGGGAGATCTTGCAGCAGGGCCCCTGCATGCACCCCCAGGCTCTGCAGTCTCTGCCCCCCACGCAGGGGCTCGCTGCCTGGGCTGGAGGCCAGCTCTGGTACAGGGCAGCTGTGTAAGCTGGGATTGAGCTGCTGGGAACTCAGAGAGCTGTGAGATGCTTCTCTTGGGGATCTCTTCATTGTCTGGGAGCTGCATTTAAGCTCAGGCCCTCAACCTTGGTTCTCAGTGGAGCCACATTAGAGGTGTGGTTCTGCCTGGCCCCGATCCTGACCTGCTGACTTGATCTCAGACCTGCCAAGTCACCAGGGCTTTGCCTGGGCTGTGACCAACCCTGGTTGCTGTCACTGGACCTGCCCTACTTTCCTTGCTTTTGGAAATACCAGTCCAAGAAAACAGATATCACAGTGCAGGGGAAAAAAAAGCCTGAACCCCAGGAACCTGTAAGTCACTCCTGAACATCAGCTCAAAGACTTACTTTTCCTGTTTTCTCTCACATTCATACATTGCTTATTTATATTGTAAGGCCAGTTACAGCTGAGACGGGGTTAGATGTCTTACCTCAGTATTCATTTCACATGTTGTGCATTGCCAGATTAATACAAATCTCAGGAAAGCTCATGAGTTATTTTCCCAAAATGCCTGTCGGAGTCAGCTATATAACTTAACCTTTCCATGGAAAATATACATTGGTAAAATTGATGTCAACTATAAAATGTCACTGAAAAGAGGAGGAAATTACTGCATAGCTAGCTTTTCATTGTGAGGCACTGTAACCTGGTAGAGCACTGCAGCTTGCCTTACACAAGTAGGTTGTCTATAGCTCCTGTCTACAGAGGGATTGACTTTCTCTGCCAGCGGCTCTGTTGAAATGAATACAGGTCACACAACTTCCTAGTGGCATGGTGAGTTTTTGAACTTCTACTAAATGAGCAAACCATAGTTTCAGAGGAAGCTGTAACTAACTAATATGTGGAAATCCACCACTGACTGACTGACATGTCAAAATAATTTGGGCTGAAAAAAATAATCCCTCCTCTGGTATCAGTTGGGTTAGGAATTGTATTTAAACAAGTGTAACTATATGGTTATTTTGCTAGATTAGAAATGAGATTTCTTTATCTTGAAAACATGAGGGTTTGTACATGAGGATATCACCAGCTCCAAATTCCATGTTTGCCTCTTAGCAGTACTGTTCATTTGGGGATATACTGCGCTTCCTAACTTCTCCAAAGTCCACAGGAACACAGCACCCAGATGATGTTGCGTATCTCCACTATTAACAAAACCACCTTTGTAAATTTTGCTGTCAGAAAATTGAAAGAACCTGTTCTTTGAGCCCAAGTTGTATTTTGAGATCCTACTGTTATGCTAAACCCCTTTCTTGTAACATGGCATGAGGAGTCTGAACAGCTGGGATACCTAATCTGCTTTCAGGTTTGCTTTTAGAGCAGGGGTCCTCAAACTGTTTAACCAGGGGGCTGGTGCGCGGATGAAGTGGCAGAAGTCATCTGCAGCTGCTTGGTTTCCCCCCCCCCCCCCCCCCCAACCCCTGGCGGGGGGCAGGGGGGTTCTGTAAATACCGGGGGCTGAATTGAGGACCCCTGGTTTAGAGCTTTGCTGCGATAGAGTCTTAAGTAATAAAAGCAACATTTTAAGATCCATATATAAAATCTTCCCCCAAATCAGTAAAATGTTCTTCATGAAAATACTTTTAAATGGGCAACTCTAACGATGTTATACTGAATATCTCCACACCCCCGAAGGAAGAATAAAAGTAAAAGGTACTAGACAAATAGCAAGGATCAAGTGCCCAATATATCTCTTTCTTATTATATGAGGCTTGTAAAAGGTGACTGGGAGACTGAGGAGTGCATTTTTACTGTAGAGTGGCAGAAGAAAATTGAAAAATGGCTTTATTAAATGTTCTCACTAGCTTAATTAAGAGACATATAATGAAGCACTTCATCTGGCTGGTTTTTATAGCCAATGGCAATAGTAAGTCTTTTGAAAAGAGAATAAAAGAGAAGAAACGAAGTATTGCATTCACATGTTGTGTGGGGAGAAGCTGTGGCATAAAAAGGATCAATTATCTTGAAATTTCATGGGTAGAAAATTAAAAAGATTATTTTTGGTAGCTACTTTACACTTCGAACTTTGCTATTTTATCTTGCAATCACAATATTTTTTGTGCTGCTTATTTTCATGCCTATTGACTGACACTTGATATCTTCAGGTAAGTATCACAGTCTCCCTTGGTAATGTCCTTGTGCTTCCAGAGTGCATATTCTTGCTTGGCACTTAGACACCACCCACTAAACATACTCATTAACAGTATCGACTGTCCCTTCACAATGATTATACATAAAGAAGAATCTTTGACAACTGAAAAAAAATATTTACATCACTTTAAAGACCAGTAAATGCATTAGAAATAGTTAAATGAAGTTATGGCAGGTTGTGGCATGCTTGTAAAGAAAGAAATCAATGAGTTGCATATATATGATAGATTAAAACAAAAAAGGCATTATTCTGCAGGAGGTGGAATTAGGAAGGTGGTGTAGGTAAGCTTAACTTGGAGGTTCCAATTGGTTAGGAGACCTTAGTTTTCAGTATCACAAGGCACAAGGGAAAACATGGCATCTGAAGATCTCTTTTCTAATATTGACTCTTGCTCCTGACAAAAGGTTTAAAACAGAGTTTATGTATCTAGGTAAAGTAGATTTAGACTGTCATTATTACATAATTATCAGTTGGAAAAAGACCACATTAAAAAAAAAGAAAATATAAAAAGATTACAGAAATGCAAAAAGGTATTATGAACATGCTAATAAAGTTATTTCATTGGCAAACCCTTTTTTTATGTTTTGTAGTGTCAGAGAATGAAGATTTTGTTAGTCTTCCTAGTGTTTAAGTAAACTGAGGCCTCGTAAAAATAAAGCATATGTGAGACAGAGAGCTTTTGCTTTGTTTAAATATTATGAGGAGTGTAACAAATTATTCAATCATTTACTTGAGGATTTTCTTCTTTAGCATACTCTAGAGAAATAAAGGCCATAATTTTGATGATCTGACAGGCTATGTTTTTTCTGTCATTATGCAGAAGCTTAAATTCTTTCAGAAACAATCAACCTTTGTTCAGTGGGCTGATAAACACCATTAACTCATAGGGAGGTCATTGAAAGCTGAGCAGGGACTCTGCCTCTGAAGAGCTGTCTGATATGTGTGTTCTTCAGCCCTTGGCCAAGATTCATCCTCTCCTGCCCATAAAGACGGACACCTAAACTGGGAACTCTTTGTACAGGCGTCAGAAAAAGGCAGAAAGACAGACATATAGGGAAAGAGCAATTCCAGCAACATTCAAAATTGTTCTGTGGGCCTGCCTACTGCCCCTATTGATTACAGAATCACAGAATGGCTGAGGCTGGAAAGGACTTCTGGAGGTCGTCTGGTCCAACCTACCTGCTCAAGCATAGCCACATAAGCCGGTTACCCAGGACCATGTCCAGCTGGATTTTTAATATCTCAAATAATGGAGACTCCACAACCTCCCCGGGCAACCTGTGCCAATGCTCAGTCACTTCCACAGTGAAACAGAGTAATATAGATAGATAAATATCTCAAAGATGGTAAACATTCAACGTGTTGTCTGAAAATTGGCAATTAAATAGACAAAAGAGTCCTAGATAAATGAGTGTGCTCACCTGAAGCAAGACAGCAAGAAGTCATCTGTTACTCGATAGCTGCTACTTAGCTAATCAATGTCCAGGCTATGCTCAGCCCATGTACTCTCTTCTGGCAGCGAAGAAAAGAAGGGCCTAGGAAACAAGAATGGGGAAGTGGGTGAGGTTGTGTGTGAAATGGAGCAGAGGGTTGTAGGCATCCTAGGGGAAAGAAAAGATGGTGATCCATAAAATCCAAATTGTATGTATTCTTCTAATCATAGAGTAAGTGCTGTACTTCTAATGCCATACAGAGTTCAGGAATTATGCTAGGTCCCAGGTACTTCAGGGGGATCATCTTTACGCAATGACCTGTTCCCACAGCCTGTGTGGGTCACTTTTCCATTCCCAGCTGGAACAAAGCCACTCGGAAATCCAGCTTTCTACACCACAGCAGGCACTGCCAGCTTTATAGCTACTCAGAGCTGGAATTAATAGTTTTGAAACTTTTGCGTGGAGTAATGGGGACAAGAGGAATGGATAACATGGCTTGTTATCTTTTCCCTTCTGTTTTTAGTTTATTTAAATTCTCAGGTGGATCTAAAATTCCAGAAATAGTGTTATAAACCTCCGTAACAAATAGAAGATACACTGTCTTGTCAGATTTGCTCTCCTGAACTTTTGGTCTGCTTATCTACAATTATAATTACAATGAATAGGCTAAAAGCTGAGGCAAGAAACCAAGCAACCATATCACACTCCAATGAGCTGAAGTGGTTTTAGATATCACTAGCAAAATTTCAGCCTGAATATGTGAGTGTTCCCTCAAAATGTTCTTCCAGCTGACTGCCAAAGGCTTTTTCTGTATGAAATGAGACTCCCACTGCTTGATCAATTTTTTCATAAAATTCAATCCTAAATTTTTGTGGCTTATGTAGTACTGCTGTTATGATCCCAGCTCTGTGTCTGAAGTACAGAATTGTATAGTTTGTTTATATTATTTCCTTTTTTTAAAATGTTTTCATTGATCTTCTATGTAAAAAAAGAAAATTCCTTAATTATGTTTCTAAACTTACAGGAATTATTAAAATGCAAAGAAACGGAAAAATGGAAATGATTCACAATTAATTTGTTCTTTGATTTTCTTTCAGCCTTGACAATAAAACTAGGTAACATATATCCACTGTAACACTTTGAGGTTCTTGCTACAATCTGTGAGGAATGTTTCACTTAGAAGTAACTGTTTTTATTGGTACAGCCAAAAAAATTAAAATTTGTAAGACCTTATTTTTATAAAATATCCTTCAAATTCAGTATTTAATTTGACAATATTATCTAAAGACATTTAAATGCCCTTTTCCTTAAAATAATGTGTTGTTCAAAGGTTAGAACTTCAATTTTTAGGATGTTGATGGAGAAAGAATCATAATATTATTTACTAGTTAAAGTAATACCAACCAGGAACTAACGCTGTGCTTCTTAGGCTTCTACCACTATAAATGCATGCATAAGAAATATCAGTGCTTTGCCTCCCAAGGTCAGGATGTAGATGTTTTTACAATAATAGTCACAGAACTTATCGCATACCAAACTATTATTTGTGCATTTTGAGATCTCGATGCTATGACATCTTTCAGACATGCTGCTTTGTGCATGTGTAATGAATTGTTTCTCCAAAAGCATGGCTCCTACGCTCCACTGCAATACTAACAGCAATAAGGAAGAAAGATAATTTGCTACCTTTATACAAATATTCTCAGCTAAAAATGTATCCAGCATACATAAAGCCTATTCCTTTCTTTAAAAGAAGCGAACCTCAGATAGTTGAAGAAATCTAACTCAGCCCTAGTCAGGCTTGTGTAGCAAGCACAGCTGGACTCCAGACACTGACTCATTCTCCAATTACCACTATCCAGCTTTTTTTTCCAACAGGCTCGCCTCTGGCAATAAATCTTCCAGCTTCCCAAACGTACTGTCAGGCTGAGATCATGTCAATGTAATCATAAAAACTAAATCTATGTCCACGCCCATAAGGAGGAAAATAAGACAAGAATTTGGAACTAACTAGCACCAATAAAGGCATAAAAAAAAAAAAAAAAAAAGCAAAACAAACTGGGAAAAATACAGACAACTTTAGAACTTCTTTGTACAGATCACAGTGGAAATACTCTGCATCTGTGTTTACCAGACCACCCTCTGTAAGTCTTCTGTATTTCAGCTGAAAGCAGGACAGGAAGGTGATTTATACTTAAGAAAGGCTACCCTTAGTTAAAAGCAATAAGACATCAAAATTTGATGTTGTAAGACGTTATAGCTAAACTATAGCAACCCCCCCCTATGTTTTAAAAACTGTAAGACAATAAATAGTGGTCTCTACCAGCCCCAGTCTTGCTGTTATATGTAAGTAAATAATTATTGATCTGAAGGACTGTTTGCAACATCTAGCTGCAAATTTCAGGTATGTAGTACGTTGCATGTTCTTGTGAGCTCAGCATGTGGGCTTTACTGTTTTGGCACAGCAGATCTCTCTTTAAGGTTACTTCAGATAATTTGGATTTGAGTTTAACTGAAAGATCCGGAGATCCACTCTTTCCTAAGTCAGTTATCTTAGACCAAAGTTAGTTGTACGGATCCATACAGTGGATGAAATTCTATGGCCTGTCATACGTAGGCAGTTTAAATATATTTCCTTCTGGTTCTAAAATCTATTAAAAAAAAAAAGCAGAAAAAGTAAATCAAAAAGCATATTCTATTTTTACTAATTGTATGACCATTATCTTTCTGTAGACCACCAGCAAGCACCTTACAATCAGCCCATCATCAGTAGACCACAATTTAAAATAGACAGTTGTCACTGATGGAAAATGATCTGTCAATCACAAAAGCAATATAGAAAAGGTACTGTTGAATTTCCAGAGCTACCTCATTTTTTAAGGAGTTTTTACAGATATCCAAAAATTCTAGCCAACTGATTTCTTTGACCTACACAGCACGAGAAGGATAATATCCTGAAGTAAGTATGTGGCTGACAAACTGGCAGGTAGAGAGTCCCAACACCAGAAACAAATGGATATAAAAATTTGGTTGGTTTTACAAAAGCTCAGGCAGGCATTTTTTCCAGTCTTTTCAAAGTTCAAAAATGTCAGGGAGAATGACTTTCTGACATTTTCTTTGGCTGCCACTGAAAACTTGTCTATATTCAGGCTATTACACATGAACTTTAAAAGAGTCTGTCACAGCAACCTTAAAAAAAAGTTAATGAGCTCAACTTTAGTTTACTGAGGGAGACAGGAACCTTGTAAGTGAATTCAGGTATTTTTATGACAGGCTTTTAGGAGAATGCTCAATAAAAGTCACATAAGTAAACCACTATGAACAAGGATAAACGAAATGGGAAGTTATGCTAGTCTTTTGGCTCCAAAGCCAATAATCTGTGAGAACAAATGTATCTGTAATTATCTAAAATGCTGTTACTTCCCCTGTCTTCATTTATACATCACATCACTGAATTTTCAGAAAAGCCCTTTGTCTGAGATGTGCCTTTGAATTTCAGTCCTGTCAGGAGACTGCACCAGGAAGGTGCAGCTGTGCTGCTTCTGCCTACTTGGCCTATGCCTACATTTGGAGAGGCAGAGGGCTTGGGAGGTGGGAGCTCTTCTCCTCTTCCCTGGACAGTCTGAACTTCTTGGATGGCAAGGGTGAGATGGAGACAGGATGAAGAATAAGGTAGATCCCTTCAGCTGTGACTACTGAACGGGGAGCACCTGGAGATGCAGAATAAGCAGGTTAGTAAGTCTGATGCTGGTGAAAAGAAGTGTGGGAAGAAATAGGGCTGGCTCAGGCTGCCAGTGAGGGGAAGAAGTGAACTATGGTGGCATTATCCAGGACACCAGGCTGGTTGGGGATGGGGTTGCTGCTATTACTCAACTACTGAATTATTGCTGCCTACCAGTGAAGCCACATATTTGGAGCTGGGGAATCTGTGCAGGCAGTAACACAACTACTTCCTACGCAGGAAACAGAGCAGGGGAAGAAAATAGTGGGGGAATGGGAAAAATAAGCATCACAGGTTTCTGGGGCCCTGAAATTGTCAGAGTGGACTGAGATGTAAGTCAACTGGGATGGGAGATGAAGAGACTGAGGAGATAGGGATGGCAGCCTAACCAGCATACTTCTGAGGACATCTGGGACTGTCCCTCTCTTTTTGAGACTGCCTGCAGTGTACTCCCCTCCTATAGCTTTGGCTTTGTCAGTGCCCTGTATAGAATGTGCAGGCTGCTGTGGGCATACAAAGCAGAACCAAGATGTTCCCAGGCCTGTAAATAAATTAACACTCTTGGCTCTGTTCCATAAGAGTATCACCTGCTCCCTCCTGCAAGCCCATGAGATCAGTCAGCATGGGATGTGTGTATCATGGAGGGTGTGCTGCCTGCTCACCACCTGCCACCAAAGGGATACTGGCAGCTCTGCCACTGCTATAAGACCATGCTTTGTTGCAGGAAATTCTCTGTTCACTTCCATGCAAGAGGTCCCTGAAAGATGATAACAGTGGACTTTTAAATCCTAAACGTGAGTTACTGTCACATAAAAGCTTATTTCCAATTACCTAATTTTCTTATTGTTCTTCTCATTCCATCAAATCTTTAACTAACTGGACTTTTAAATCAAAACCAAGTGTAGTTTTTATTTTATTACTCTTCTAGTATATATTTTTTTTCTGCTAACCAATATATTATTGTTATGTGGTACCTCTTTGTACACCGTATAGGGGTTTGTCCTATGTAAGTTTTTGTACTAGCCTTGCCTCTCTACTGTGTGGACAACTTCTAGAGATACATGCAATATTACGAATTTGTCCCAAATGGTTGGTTCTTTCTCTCATACTCTTACCAGAGGGAGAACTGTATGTGAAGTTTAGTGCTTTGCTGCTGATGCTCTTCTGTTTATTTAACAAATTTTATTTATGATAAAGAAAGGAAGACAAAGAAATTCTTGCATTTGAAGTGAAAGCATGGAAAACTGGCTCCTCAAGCCCCTGTCATCTTTTACATTGTTAGAAAGATGCTTACTTCCCGAGGGAGATAATTATTGACCTTAATCTTAGGTGACCCTTTGGCCATGGAAATTGTTTGTCCTCAAGAGTAAGAGAAAGACTTTGCATTCAATAGAGAGCCAGTACAGGGAACAAAGAAAAGGCAGAAACTTTTCTTAATCAATAAAATAGCAAACAGATCTGGTATTGTTGAAATACAACAAATTTAAAACTAAAGCACACAAACTAAACAAGTCTGAGAGCTGTTTGTGCTCTGTGACTCTCCAGGGCAGACTTTGTAGGAAAAAATGTCTTACATTGACTTGAGACATCCAGCCTTCATAACTGCTGAAAAGTTCTCTGAAATAGTAGGTGATTTTAAACTACAGCAGCACTAACACATGTGAATTTCCTGTTATTGTAAAACAAGACTTGGCTGTCTCTGAAATGGAAAAATCAGTATTTTTGCTCCACAACTGACCATTTTGCTGAGCTAAACTATATTAATTTTATTTCCCTGCCCTCTAGAATCTGTCTGTAGGTGCCCAGTACTTGGCAGCTTTCCTCACAAGGTGAAGGTAGATGAGTGTGCACAGTCTGTACTACGCAATCAAGAGAGTGAGGAACCAGGAGAGTATTCAGGTTGCTAGAGAACAGCAAGAAGAGCAAGGAGAAATGCCAGCAGTGATTTTTAGCTGTGATGACTGCCATTGTAGCTGTTGCACCTGCTTTAGTGATTTTTGCTTTGTTCTACTTTCAAAGTCTACCTTTTTCTAAAGTCTGGTCTAGAAGACCTCAGAAGAACTTTCTTCCACTAGCATGGAATATCAAGTTATTGCAGAGATCATCATATTCATCATATATTGGTGAGGCACTCAACATCTCTACATGTACTCAACACTCAATATATAATTACATATCTACCATCATTTGTATCTGTATTTAACTGTATACAGTTCACTGGGAAGGCAAAACTGCAGGCACTTGAAGTGTGTAATACCATGCAATACATATATAAGTAATGGTTCCATAAAAATCAAATATGTATAAAGAGAACACAGTCACTTTTGAAAGCATTTGGCACCCTATATTCTAGGCAAAAAAATAATAGTTCTGCTGCTTTTTTTTTTGCAATGCATCAATATCCCCTAAAATATGGCAGTAAGGTATGCTAGCTGGATTCGTTTATATTCATTGTGATCCACCCTTGCCATTTAACTGTTACTAGTTCTGTTATAAAGATGTTAGGTCTTTATATCTAATAACCTTGTGGTTTTGAAGGCAATATGTTAATAGCTGTGCAACAGATAAGCTTGGTTTCCTAACTGGAAGTATAAACATAGTAATCTTTTCTTAGTGTGTCTATAGTGTAGGCAATTTTAATGGTTATTTAAAAGTTAGAAGGATGAATCTCAGTTTCTGAAATTTATTATGTAAAGGTGCCATGTAGTTTTCAAAACAATAATATGTGTACCAGATTTGTACATATTCACATAGGTGACCTGAAATAAGATTGCAAGATATTGGTGCCAATAGTTATCCTAGCTCTGTAATCTGAAAATAAATCAACAGTTTTATCAGCAAGCCCTGAATTTTAAGGAGTGTTACAGTAGGAACACGTCTACAGTGCTGGAGGATGGGGCTGGGGTTTTACATTCTGAGGCTACATTCTGCTTCCAGTGAAACCAGTGCAATTTTAGACAAGACTTAATGGGGAGAGAAGCCTTCATTTGAATTTTGCGCCGTTACTTTTTGATAAACTAGTTGGTGTTGCTTCTTTAGCTCAACTTCCACACAGCCTCAGCCAAAGGAAATGCTATAACAAGGCAAAAGTAATATAAAGACAAAATACTAAGAAATAAGACAAAGTAGTATTTTTAGTTTCTAGTAGGAAAGTGGCTCAGAAATTACCTAGTATGTTAATAACCTTCATCTCATGTCTTGCTCAGGAGCTTCCAGTTAATCTGGAATTTTTCTTGCATAAGGAATGTAGGAGTTACCTCTAATTGCTTATGCTGGTATAAATTTCTAACTGGGAACAGGACCTAGTATTACATACAAGGAATACTCTTTTTCTCTAACTTGCAAAATTACTGAAGTATCCACTCCTGCACATGGCTCACATTTGAAAAAGACCACAAAACCCCAACCCAGAAAACAAACAAAAACCCAAACCCAAGCAAACTTGAGGTAAACAAATGGAAAATAAATCAACTACTCAGACACCTAAATTTAGGCAGGCTGGATGTCCTTTCTGAGGCCAGCAGGATACATACCTCTTTCCAAGTATTCCATGGGAAACTGTCCCTTTAAAAGAAGAGCTTAAAAGGTAGGTGTGGGTTCAGTGTCTAGATTAGGCAGACCAGATCCCACCTAGACGTTTATTTTGGGTTTTCACTTGTAATGGTGGAAGTGCACTGAGTAAATCTAAACCAGAGATTTATTGGCAATTGGAAGGTGACTAGCCACTTATGTTTAGGTTGGAATTTTGCAGAATGTTTTACACAGCGACTGGGCATTTGAAAACTCAGTGTGTGTCAGTACTGAACAGGACATTTTTTCACAATCAAGTCATAGGCTTAAAATGGGAAATCTGCCTGGGCAAGTCTGTATCATTCAATAGCCCTAAATAAACACTGAAAAGGCTGAAGAAAATCATTAAACTGCAGTAGTTTTTTTTTGATGGAGACAGCATAGTATTTAAAAAATTTTAGACAATAAGAGATTTTCCTTGTAAAAAATATTTTAAACCTTTTTTGCATTATTCTGAATCTTGACAATTAATTCTTTATATGATTAAAAAAAGGATAAAAATCTTAGATACGTATGTCTAGGTTTTATGTTGGATAGCAATACTTTTTGGGGTTAAAGAAATCTTTCAATTATGTACAGATTACTTGACAAGAAAGGATCCCATTTTCTTACTGCTATACAGGTAGAAATTTGATTCATCTCAAGAGAGTATTAAAAATGCCGCAAATCCTAAATGTTACATATAATAAAAGCATTTTCTTCTTCTAAATTAGTTTAGTGTTAATAATTTCCAAGAAAAGAAAACATCAGTATCTATACAGATAGACAGACTGAAAAGCTTCTTTGCACGTTTCAGAAGCTCACGATTCAAATATAATAAATACAGACATACTGGGGAAAAGAAGATCCTTATACAGCAGAATACATTAAGTTTACAGAAGAATTCTGTTTTCTTAGTCCTGATGCTCAGTAGTTCAAACCTTCCCCTGTCCACCTTTTTGGAGATGATGGAGCAGTGGCTGAACTCAAGTTATATTTACACTGATTGGGCAGCATGTTTGTGTTAACTGGCTGGTTGCTGCTGCTCCACACACAAAGGAGGCTGGTACCCATGGCAGAAATTTGAATCTCTTTCCTTTACCAGGCTCTAATTTCTCAAAATTGTGAGTAGTTCTTATCTTTGATGCTTCAAGCCCTCTCTCTAACATTGATTGAATGCTCAAAAATTATCACAGGAAGAATAACAAGAGAAAAAAACCACCCAAACAGGTCAACCTGCCCCCCCCGCCCCCAAGCCCCAGCAAGTGGAACATCTTGTAACGGAGTACAAGAGTGGCATCCATTTGGAGAAGCCTAGCACAGGGACAGGACAGACTCTTCCTTGATACGTAGCCTGAAAAACTATACTAAGGTTTGGAAATATGATCTATAACAGAACAAGGATGCAGTGAGCATATTTCCTACAGCAGCCTAAACATACTGACGAAGATGCATGCAGTGAGAGGCAGAGGTGGATGACAGACCTACCTGTCAGGATAAATTTCAGAAGGTTGTGAAAATGTATCTAGATTTCCTCTGCCTGTGTACTAAAGTCTTGGGCAGGGGACTTGGGGGATAAATCCAGGATCTGAACGCCCTGTATGAGTGGAGCCAGAGAGTCTTACAAGGGATGTGACTGTTGTCACTCCCCACTTAAATTAACACTGAGAGACTGAGAACATATTCCAACTAAAATAGCCCCCTGAACCTCTCTTCAGTGCACGATTCACCATTTACTCACTTCAGAGCCTGCAGAAATTAAAGGCCAGCTCAGAATATTTAACCTGCTATTCATAGTAAGTACAGAGATACCTGTGCATCATGGTCAGAAACAAAAATCTTGGTAAAACCTGGATGGCAAACATTTAAAGATGTAATAAAAAGCATGAGCAGAGAACTACAAAACAGACATACAAAGAGAAGTTGGTCTAGCAATGATACAAATACACTACAAGAAAAGTGTAAACCTGTCAAGACTTCTGAAAAAGCCAGACCAGTAAAGGGATTGAGTTAAGTGATGGAAAAAATCTATAAATAAGAGGTAAAAACATCAAGTAAGCAAGTTATGAAGGCAATTACATCTAAAGACTGAATTGCATGAGAATTCACTCAGGCTGTAAATGCAGTAAATAAGATTGTGGATAAATTAACAGTAAGAGTTGAAAGGGAGCTGGAAGCAGAGAAAGGACACTTTGTGCTAATCCCTGCCATCCACAGAGATCCAAACATGTCAAACATGATGGATGAAAGGAGCAGGTTGAAAGAGAGACTAGATATTGGCATTACCGTATTTACCCTTTTATTATCAGTTGTAGTTACTCAAGTAGAGAAGAACCAGGCTCTGACAGATTAGCATCAGGCACTCCGCTAGATAATATAACAAAAGTGGCAGTAGAAACTGTGCAATCATTTATATTTAATGCAAATAAGGACTCTGGTTTTTGTTAATTAGATAGCAGAACAGTTTGGAGTATGCTGAATTGGGCTGTGTTTGGATGTGATGATGGGGACAATTTCACATCTGACCATATGGATGTTGTTTTAAAACATTTGTGAGGTGGGTTGTTGCAACATCAATGATTCTCTTAAAAAATACTTAAAAAATCAGACCCTACTGGTAACGTTACTGTGGAAGTGATGCAAATACAGGTTTCAATAAATGCATCAGTAAGAAAATTTGAGTTATGAAATTTGGGGAGTTTTTCCCCAAGGTGTTACCTTTTAACTTCTTTGTCTGTTTCCTTTTCCCAGTAAAATTAGTTTTGTATGAAAGGGCTGACAAACCCCTTTAAGGTTTTGCATTGCAAGATTTATTTGAGACAAGTAATATAGATGTTAATTTTGTTTCTTAATTTCAGCTGAAATAATGATAGTGTAAGCAGTTAACTGAAATAAAATAAATGGGGTAAGTCTTGATTTAATTACAGACAATTTGATGAACAGTATTCAGCCTTAGAGGAAAAATGACTACTATTAAAACAAAACAATAAAGGACAACAGCAGATGTAGACATAACCTGTTAAAAATCAGCAGGACATGGTTCAGGAGAAGAAATAGTGATGTACAGCAAACTGCATACCATGATTTAAAAATGTGTGGTACTGCTTTTGTGCTAAACTCTAAAACATCAATTGAAATTAAATTAAAATGAAAATCATTGCTGGTTTCTGCAGAGTGCTCCTTAGCATTGTCACACCTCTCCCCCTCTGGTCTAGTCCCGGTACAGCACTCAAAGCAAATGTACCAACTCTTACCTCACTCCTCAGCCTGCCCTGGATGCTGCATGGCCAGTCTCAGTAAGCTCTCTTCGGTATTAACACACTGGGCAAAGGCAAAAGCTCTGCCTTCTTGCAGCTACTGGGCGGATTTTGGCAGATGAACTCCTACTCCCGAGTCACTTACGTAGCAGTCAGGTGGAGAAGGGAAAAAGCTGCAGGGATAAGCACTGGCTACTCGAAAAAAAGTTGCTTTGGGTTAAATATATTACAAAACTATAAACATATAAACAGATATCGATAACATGATTTTTCCTGGAAAAGTACAAAGCAGCACTGGAGAGTGAAACTTGATTTTCTATCCTGTTCAGATGGTTCCTTGGCAGAGGTTTGGCCCAGACCAAAGAGCACACTTCACAGTTTAAGAATTAGCATAAGCACAGGAGTATTCTCTGTAGGTAATTTGGATGCGGCCACTGTTTTGAAGGGCAACTGGAGTGGGTTATCCCACAGCAGTTGAACTCTGAGCCATGTTTAATCTGCTAGTACAGAGGCAAGCTGCAGTTTAAGGCTGGTGGTGTTTATTAAAGCTGCAATCAGATCACTTACTCAGCAATGTCCTAGGTGTTGCCCATGAACATGAGACTAGCATGTGTCGCTTCATTGTTCTTAAGAACTTGCTAGCCTATGCTACTGATTTTCTTCACTTTGTGGGCATAAACTGAATGTCAGTTCTGATTTTCCATCCCTTTACACTCTGAATTTGTTGCAAGATCATTAACCAACTTTTCTGGTTGGGAAAAATTGGCAATTAAGTGGCATTTTGAGGCAGGGACACAATACAGAACACAACCTCTGTTGCAGCAAAATGGTCAACCCAGCGGCAAAAATAGCAAATCCTGCAGTTATCTTGGAAAAATGACAAAATTATACAAATGACAACTGTAGAATGGTTCAGAGTTTATGGGATCATGGAATTAGAAGGAAGTTCCTCAGTGTTTGAATACTGTGCTGAACGTTTCACTTACAAACCAGCTTAACAGCATCGTGAAACATAGTGATATTGTGATACTCAGTTTTGGGTCCTGGAGTTGCATAAGATTTGGATGATAGTGCTGCTGCTAAGGTGAGCAGGGGGCGACTGTAGATGACCGGTGAAAAACAGCAGTTGTGCCAATCTTGGGGACAGACATTGGGTGCCATGGGAGGACAACTTGGGTAGACACTTTGGAGACAGCAACACAGGTGCCTGGGCCACACGGGGTTCACGCATGGTGGCTGTGCGGCCAGGCCCTCCACATCGGCAGTGAGCCACCGGGGCTGGCCGCGGCCTGCTGCCACCCACAGGCTTTGCTTCGGGCCCCAGGGAACCGCTTTCCTGTGGTAACGTTCAGTATTTCAAACAAGGAAAATGCCAGCAGGCAGGCAGATGGTGGAAGCCACTGCCATCCAGCCACCCACCAGCCTCCCGGAAATCCAAAAAACCAAGCAAGAGCATCTGTTTCATTTAGTGGCAACTATTTGTAAGGATCTTCAGCCCCGAAAACCACAAACTGACAGAAAGTTGGTTATAAAAAGCCATCCCGCGCTGTCTAAAAACCCATGGGACAAAAAGACCCGCTATAATCTGTTTAGGTACCTGGGTAGACCAGGCCCCCCGGCCTGCCAGGCCACCGCCCGGGCCCGGCCGCCGCAGGGGCCGCTGTGCCGCCTGTGCGCACTGTTTGCTGCCTCGCGGGCGCCAGCCAATCGCCACGGGGGGGGGGGCGTGGCTGTGGGGCGTGGCGTGGCGGAAGTGGGCGGGGCAGGCCGTGCGCGGGAAGCTGGGGAGCTCGGCCGCGGCGCGGCAGCAGGTGGGAGTTTCTGTGTTGCGGTGGCGGGCGGGGGGAGCTGCCGCGGGAAGGAGGGGGTTGGTGACCGCGGGAGGGGGCCAGCGGCAGCCCCGGGGCGGATCGGTGGCGGGCGGGCCCTGTCTGACTCGAGGGCTGGCGGCAGCCGCCGTCTTCCCTCCCCCCCCCCCCCCCCCCCCCCCCTCCCCCCTCCCGCCATTGCTCGCGGTGCCGCCTCCCCGGCGGCTGAGCGCGCGTGTCGTACCCAGGCCCGGCGGCGGCGGCGATGGAGTTCTCCAGCGGCCGAACGCGGCTGAAGCAGGCGCGGCTGGCCGGGGACCGACGGGAGCTGTACCCCCACAGCCTGCAGTTCTACCTGGAGCCGCCCACTGAAAACATCTCTCTGGTGGAGTTCGAGAGCCTGGCCATCGACCGCCTGAAGCGTGAGTAGCGGCTCCACACACCCCCTCCCCTCCCGCCCCCCGAAACTTTTGATTCCTTCTGTCATGGCTGTATGTATTTTTGGCGGGCTTAGATGGTCTCTTTGCCTGCTGCTGATGGGAACTGGGTACCTGCTCGTGCTGAAATGAACCATCTTTAAAGGCAAACGTGTCGCTTCAGGTATTTTTGAGAGCTCTGAGTGATTTCTTAACGAGTGTTCGGTATGTAGCAGCCGGGACTGTATAGTTTTGGTTTATACTGGTAGTTTTCACGAGCACGTTTCATTTTCTAGGTGTTGTGACATAGCTGATGTGTCTCAGTAAAGCGATTGTGGCTGGGAGTAAGGGTTCCCTTGAGCTCCTGAAAACTACTGAATCCAGGGTTTCCTTCATTACAGTGGAAACTGATGTTCGAGACATCCGTCAACGTTAGCTGTTTCCCTTTCCCTGCGGACTCCATGGGTCCCAGAGTTGAGCAAGCTGCTCGGGACCTGTGGGCCAACTTAATCTTCCATATTTCTTACCCTTTCGCTCCCCATACTGCTAAACGCGATTTCTGTGGCCTTACCACAGTTTGTGCATTTCCCGAGACATGATATGGTTAGATTTTTTTTCAATATGTTGTCTCTAATGTGGACTTTTTCTTTTTTTTCCAAGTGCTCAAGGTAGTTGAAAACCTTGGTGTGAGCTATGCAAGAAGTAATGAATCTTACAAAAGCAAGCTGGAGGCTGAGCTCCGGAAACTTAAGTTTCCCTACAAAGTAAGTAAAAATAAAAAAAGTGAACTCTCTTGCACTTTGTCTTGTTTACACCATTCAATAATTCTGAATAAAAGTAGAGGTGATGAAGTACTATTCCTAAAACTTAAATCCTGCCATTTTGACAGAGAAAATGAGTTTTTCTTTGAGTGTATATATTTATTTCTCTAGGATAACCCCCTTCTTCAATAGTCTTACATTTATTGTCTGAAAGATGAGTATTAATACACTGTTGAACACCAATGATAAATTAATTGTGGATTTTTAATCTGGGAGAGATTATTTCTCTGAAATAATAATATGTTCTGTAGGCTTTGGCTGAGGATGACTATGAGGCAAGAAGAAAAGACCATATCTCCCATTTCATACTGCGCCTTGCGTACTGTCAGTCGTAAGTATTTTTTGGATTGTGCTGTACTCTTAATTTGAAATGTATACAGATATATAGCTTTATTATAGACATAGATATTTTAGAGTTGCCTGGGTGCTAAATAAAAAAGTAGGCTCAGACAGCGTTGTTTTTTTTTTGGTAGGAACCTGATTTCACCTGTGATGAAAAGAGATACTTGGGATCAAAATTAATATATAGATTTTGTAGTAATCTTACACCGTTAACAACATGGTAGGTGCCTGCTACAGACCATAAGATCAGAATAGGAAGTAGCAGAGGCCTCAGAAGCCTCCAAATGGAGGAAACTTCACCGTGACAGGCCCTGGGTGTCTTTAAACACCCTGACATCTTCTGGGTTGTTCATATTACATCATGCTGCCCTTTCAAAAGACATCTGGGCTGTGGTGAAGACGGTTTGTGGATGTACGTGATTGATGAGCCAGCTAGATCTGGGATGCGTGTACAGTGAGGAACAGGTTGTGGATGTGATCAATAGCAGCCTTCACTGCAGTGACTCTGATAGTACAATTTAAAATCCTGAAAGAAGGGAGCAAGTTGAGTAACATTATTACAGCTGAAATTCTTTCTGCCCTTTTCTGGTCTATGTATATTATTTGCGATTATGAATTAACAAGCATAATACTGGTTTCTTTCTAGTGCTTACGTTAATTGTGTATGTTTTTATAAATTCCCTTAGTCATACTTCTGCTTATTTTTACAAGAAAATACCTTGCTTTATCTATATTGTAAGTTTCTACAACCCCCCCCCCCCGCCTCCGCCAGAAGGTAGTATCCTTCAGTAGCCTGGGACTGAAATGGCCCTGAAAATCTAGAAGTTTCTTATTATACAGTTAGTGGCATTTTGAATAGTCAGTTTGGCTTTCATTATCCTCTCTTGTAAAACTTTAAGCATTTAGTTATTATTTAGGTGGAATCGTTGCTTTTCTCTGGGAGGCAAGGCACTTTGAGGGTGTTGGTAGTGAAACATTTGAAGACAAAAGTTCTGCCATTCTGGAAGGTAGAATTGTCTGTTTGCAAGAATCTGATCTGGAATTCAAGAGGCATCTATTTTTGATTGGTCTGTGTCTTCAGGAAAGATGAAGACAGATTGGGTCAGATTCACAGAAGGCAATACAAGACATCTTGCAAAAGCCTGAAGGTTAGGTATTTGGTTCAGGAGTGGAATCCGCTGAGCTTTGTCTACTGTACTGAGAAGGGAGAAAGGTGGAGGAAGGCATATGTGAATGACAGGGGCTAGCATGCTGAGTGAAAGGCTGCCTCAGGCAAACATTTGCCTTTGTGACTGATGTGGTATCTTTCCCCCACTGCCCTGCATCTCTGTAAATGACTCTGGAATCTCCTGGAATTAATGATAGCTGTAGATAATCAGACTGCTTTCTTTCTGTATGCAAGCTGTCTTTCTAAAAGAAGATCCTTGTCTTTTGTATGAGAATTTACTTGACTGCAGTGCTTGCTTAGGATATAAATGGGAGACGTGGTTCAAACCCTGTGTTTTAGGGAAGTATCTTAAGAATTAGGGTATAGGTATGGCAGAGGTGGGTAGCTTGTTGAAGGTGAACCACTGTGCAGAAATGAATACAAGGTATTTGGGGCCACAGAATCAGCAGGAAAGAGCCTTTCTTTGTAGTCTAGGGGAAAGACCCCCCTCTTATGGAGGAGAGACCTTGGATAGAGCTCCAGGGCACTCTTTAAACTACTTGCAAATGTGTTTTTATGTTTCTGTTTATATACAGATGGCTTGATTCAGAGTTTCAATAAAGCAGCTTGATAGTGTCCACTTAAACTAGCTTTGTTTGTTTCTTTGAAGAGGTGGGCCTAGTACTTACTGGTAAAATAGAAAATAGCCTCTTAAGCACGGTGAGGTGACCGTGTACTGAGCATTCTTCATTCTCTCTTGAAAAGCAGCTATTTCAGGAATGAGACATTTCTATGCTTTAAAACTGGCACGTTTCCCGAAAGATAAAATTGGGAGGCAAGTAGAATATACTGTTCTCTTAAGTTTTTATCATATTAGGTCAGAAAAGTAAACTTGGCACAAATAATTAGGTTAACTGATGAAAGCTATTAAGGTAGGATTGTTTGAAAAAGTGTACTTAAATGGACATAACTGTAAACTAGGTTGAATTCAGTTCCGTGTGGCAGTTGTGTTTACCGTCTTGTTCTCCTGTGACACCATGGTTTTAAGTTTCCAGTTGACCAACAGTGCCACCCAGGGGTACAAGTTCACATCAACTTGTTTTTCTAGTCTGCATCAGTTCTCACTTATAAATTGGATTGTTTTGGTTTGGGTTTTACATGGTTTCACAGAAGCATAATCTTCACTTAAGATGGAGGAAATAAATCTTGCCTCTGGCAGCAAAACTCGTTTGTTCAGGAAACTTTCAAACATACTTCTGTGCCTTTTTTTTTTTTTTTCCCCTTTCTGTCTGTGAAACTTAGCATGGCCTTTTCTCTAATTACTGTTGTTTTTTTTCCTGTATGATAATTTAGACTCATGTGGTGAAATTGCTGACTCTTACATTGTCTAGCATTTACTTTTGTGTGCTTTCTGTAACATTAAGTTGTTGGAAACTGAACTCTCATATTTAATCATGGAATGTGAGCTACTAGTCTTAGGTTCCAGATTTAGGAGCATTTTCATGTCTTCTACAGTACTTCTGTGTTGATGCTTCGTAACAAATACACCAGTCTGCCCTCCCACTCCTTGGGGGGTGAAGAGGACTTTTCCCCTGACCCTGGGTGTTGTTCCCTGTCATGAAAGAGCCTGTTCTTTCATATTCTTTTTCTAGTCAGGAATCTACTGATGTGATTTAAACTGTTGAGCATTCTGCATACAAAAATATTAAGTGGCAGAAGACAAGGAGACATTCCTAACATCTATACTTCAACTACCTGCAAGTGTCTCATCTTCAGCAGCAGCAGCTTGGTTAGTTATCTAACGACAGTGACATTGCTTTTCAGTTAAGCTTGTGGTTTTGATAGTAAGTGTTATTACTAATATGTTCTGGAATGAGAGCGTACAATTTTTAAAAATGTAAAAAATGACTATAAGACGTGATTTAAAAATTGATGTATTAAGAAATATGTAAAGATATAAAAAAAAGTGAAAAAAGAACATAAATAATGCCCTAATGATGATATTCCTAGGAAGGTCAGTTTTAAAGTATATGCTGGACATACACAGTAACATAAGCCAACTCATCAGTTAGTTTGTCAACTGTAGGAAGAATCTGAGTGGGTTGTGTGTATTGTCTTAGAGGTAACAGTTGTATTATCTTGTTTTGGTAACTTAAGTGGCTAGATGGGATTGTAGCCTTTGATCTGCTCTTCTGAAGGACAGGAAGAACAAGACTGGCTGGGCTTCAAAGTAACTATATATGCTTGATTTTTTTTTTCCTCTTTTTCTTTTTTCCCCTTAGGAGAACAAAAGCAATGTAAAGCTGATAAATTAGGAAAAGAGTGGCATTGTCATATCCTAGGATTTTGTTACAGTCTGAGATAATCACAGAAGAACTGCAGGAGATCAGTCATAAAGGCATTAACTTCCATTTTAAGTTGCACAGACTAATAATATATTCCAAGCACTGAAACTGTCCACAGGATTGTACTTTACAGGTTACCGTAACAGAGCCTTTCCATCTGGAATTATAATTTAAATAATAATTACTTTTCTCCAAGCCATATTTCAAGCAGAGGTTTTTTCCACAATAACACAAACAACTCTGTAGCAATTCACTGGTCCCCTGTGGGAAAAGATGCTTATATATTGTAAGGAGATCATGTAAGACTGCAGTATTTCAGTGCTCTGTGAATTGTCATGGCAGTAGCTTACAGCATGGCTCTCAGAGGACGATTTAAAAGGATACTCTGTAACAGCGAGATATATTATCATCTATGTTCTCTGCTTGTACATACAGGGTGGCTTTTGTTACTAGTATTGTGGTACGTGCTTGCTGTAGTTTTAAGTAATGTGCTGATGCCTGGGAATCTGAGTGCTGGGATGTAAAGAGTAACATGATTACATAGAGACTGGTGTCAGTGGTGTTTTTCTTTTAGGTTGTCTGCTGACTCCTGTCCCTGTGCTCTTGTTTATGCTCACCTGCAGTTGCTAATCCCCTTTTGCTCTTTTGACAAGTGTTAGAAGTTACTTGTGTTCCTCAGCCGAGTTTATTGTCATGTATTTTCCTTTGGCCTGCTTCCAGGTGATTTGTTGCCTTTCATAGAGCACTGTTGTTAGAGTATCTGAGATATGTGTGTGTTCTGTCAGCTGGAGATACATTATGATGCCTACTTCTTTTAATTCTCACTTTTGGGGTAATAGCCTTATTGGATTGTGGTATTAATTTTATGATGAAGAAATACTGTGCTGTGTGAACGGAAAAACCCCCTGTCCTTTGAATACTAAAGGAGAATGCTATCTGTAGTCGGTGTTCTTACCTAGAACAAGTAAGAAATTGTGAGTACCATTTAAAAGAGACTAGCAGCTTTGATACCTACAGAACAATTTTTAGTGCTGAGATTGACTACCTCTGTTCTTCCAAAACATGTACATTCATGCTTCTTTGTGTATTGTCTTTTCTGATTGAGCATTCCTTCGTGAAGGTTTCCTGCCTTCTCTTCCAAGCTCCTCAGTTTGGGGGTCCCATGCAAAAGTCGGCATTAATTTAATGCTGTATTTACTAGGTTTGACATCTAGTTTATAAAGAAAGAAAGAATGCAAAATCACCAAACCTATTATGGTTTTTTTGGTTGTTTCTTTGCAGAGAGGATCTCAGGCGTTGGTTTCTTCAACAAGAAATGGATCTCTTGAGATACCGCTTCAATGAACTAACTGACAGTTTAAGACAGAAATTCCTGGAACATGTTCACTTATCATTTGAAGCTGTAAGTATGTTACTTTCTGTATTTGTGTTATGTTGCATGTGCCTCTTATTTTTTAAAATTCTCATTAAGATAGTTTTAGTACTTCTGTTTAAAAAATAAAAAGTGCAGTTATGGTTTTAAAAAACAACCACACAGAACTTGTGAATTTGGAGAATAGTGTGCGTGCCACAGAAATGTGGATTAAATGATGTAATTTTGTGCTGCAACAAGAGAAGCTCAGTCTGCTTCAGTCAACCAGTCTGCTTCAGTCAACCAACAACTAAAAAAATGTGTAATGACGAAAGTAAGTTAACAATGTTTACAAAAGCTGATAGGAGGTATTTTTGAATCAAGATTCTGGATGGGCTAGCTCTAGTCTATGTTCTTCAGATATGACATTTGTATGTCTCATCTGTCCATCAGGGGGAAAAAAAAGTATATAAAAAAATTTGTTTTCTTTTACATGTAAGTGATGAATTATGTGATAATTCTCTTAAAGGTTTCAGTGATAAGAAAGCAATGTCTGTGTGTTTTTCTGACCTGATGTATGTGTGCAATCCATTCTCATCAGATTACTAATTTCACTCGGGAAATAGTTTTGGTCAATATACGTTTTTATGAATAAACTTTGCTCTGGAACCTTTGCAGTCTTCTAACTACTTTTAAGATGGTGGCTTCTTGCTATAGTAACCAAACCAAACCACAGTGACCTGGTGACTTTGTACACAGTACCATTTAATGAATACTGACGCCTGGAAAATGATGTGAAAATTAAAAAGACACGCATTCAAGGAATACTTGAGATAGCTGTTGAGAATGTAATTAAAATTTCATAATCAAAGTATGAAAATCCTGTATGGATTGCTCAAGAACATATCTTATTGTGTAATTGTCACTGTGGGTTAAAAATAATAAGCTGCTGCTTTGCAAGTATATTTTTGATGCACAGTTGTATGTTTTTGCGTGCTAAAAATAATTTTGATTCTGCTTGTTTATGCATGTTATGTGAGTTACTGGAGCTATAGGTGTGTAACCAAGACTGATTAGCTTTAAAAAAAAAGAAGCTGGTATTAGATACAATAGTTAAAAAATTGCTACTGTGTTTATACATTTATATGTAATTTTAGAAGAAATGATGTACAATTAAATAACAGTTTTATTGTTACGTAGACTTCATACATTCACATACATGTAAATTAGACTTTTTAATAGCCCATTTGATTTTGGCCCGTTAGGTACCTGCTATGGAATGCAGAATGCAAGTTGTGTCCAAAATTCTGTAAATGCTCTTATTCCACAGTTTTTGCATTCTTGTTAGAACTTAGATTCAAAGCTTTTTTCCCTTTTGACTTAAACTCTTTCTAGTCTTTATGAAACTTATCAAAACCTTTAAAAATACCAAATTTGTGTAGACAACTGTTTTGAAGTGCTTTAGGGGTATTGCAAAAGAGTTCCAGCTGTTGCATACCGCTTCATTTTTCTGAGTGGATTAAAGGATTAAAGGAAAATTTCTATTGTGGTTTCTATGTTAATGATTTCAATAGTTTTGCATTGCAGTGATGAACTAGTTTGTTAGAAAGCTCCAGCCTTGTCTGTAGCTCTCAGAGTAAACTTAAATTCATAAAAATTAATGTACAGTTATCACTCTACTAATAGACTTTCTCATAAAATACGGCTTAATTAGAAATAACTTAAATGTTCTAAAATATGTGGCTGACATGCATTCTGTGTTGCTGGATTGAAATACCTGGCACCAATGCATGCTGCTGCTGAAAGATGATCTATGTAGTGTTGAGAATGAATTTGTCTAGCTAAACAGTAACACATGGGCCTTCCTAGGTCTATAGAGAGACTATTGGAAATGTCATTCTTTGGTTCAGTAGACCTTGCAGCAAACAGTGTGTTTGTGCAGCTGTATTTCCGTTGCTTATTCCCCAGTCTCACATTGTCCTGTCACAGTTTTAGTATTCAGGCTTGTGAGAATAAATTAATGTTTGTAGGAAATAGCTAGGAGTATGGCTTGGTTCTGTGCTATTGAATGTGCCTTCAATATATCAAAATGATTAAGAAGGTTTTACTTCTTTACGTCTATTGAGGCAACAAAGCATAATTTCATTGAAAATGACTTCCCTGTTTCTACTTTTTTCCTCCCTTTTGATTCCAGTGGGAATTCAGGCAAAACGAATCCCTACTTGCACTATCATCCATGAAACATTTGAATACTAAGGAATTCCATACGTATCTGAAACAGGTCTAAACTTCATGGTGTTATGTAGGAGCCGCTAAAAAGTAAGGCCATTGTAGATGCAGCATTATTTTTGTCAATGTATTTGTAAGAGGTTTTAGAAAGGAAATGATCTATCCTCTTCATACTTCTGTGTTGGAAGTTACAATGTTTTCAGGCCTTATTGTGCATAAAACAAGATGGAAATCAAACTTTGTGCTCCATCTGTTAGAAAAGGGTATGGTCTTCAGGAAAAAGAATTAAGTTCTGATACTACAGTTCAGTTTCTATATTGGTAACTGGATGCACATTCTACTATGGGATTTTAATTGCTTAGGATATCCTAAGAAAGTTACTTGTATTTCTTTAAAGTAAAATGCTTTGCATTTTCTAGATAATCATTCTGCATTTCAGAATTGTAACCTGAGATAGGCCTGAGCTGCTGGGCTATCAAGACTTTGGTGTAGCTATGTCTCTAGTTAACAATTCTAAGAACCACTGTAAGAAGCAATTCTCAGTGTTTAATAAAAGAACTGGTCAACTTTTTGTGGGGAGGAGGAATAAGTGAATTGTCTTGTATGGTTTTGTCACAGTTGTCTTAATTTACAGCACTGACGAAGTGAACCTAACATTGAGTATTCAATCACTGTCACTTACCTCCTTTTCATGTTTGCTTACATGCATGAGAAAGTGAGAAGTTTTCATATAATATTTTGCAGACTAATTCCTGAGATTTTGTGAATTACAGATTGAAAATGATTCTTTTATAGAATCAAGAACTCTTCGGTCCTATCAGGGATAATACTTAAGCAGCCATTAAAGTTCTTTGACGACTTTAGTGCCGAAGATCTTATTTAGCAACTTTTTTGGAAGAATGAAGTTGTTAACAACTAGAAGAAAAAAAAAATCAGACTTTTTGAATTTTTTTTTGTGTGACAGTTGGCTGTGGAGAGTTTGAAATGATAGTAGTTCTGATCTCTTGATTAAAGATAATTTTAATAAAAGAGCAAGAGCTTTCTGAAACTAAAAATAGAAATGAAATTTAATGAAAATGAATGTTTTAATTTTTATAATAGGATTTCTTATGTCTTGGGACTGACATTTATATTGCTGATGGAGCAAAATGTGCAGGAAAGGGTTTATTACAATTAAGTAAGTACTTCCTCTGGGGAGTTTTACCTGTTTATAAAGATGCCCTTTATGTGCAAAAGGAGGGATATAAACTGTTCAAAGTATTAGATTAAAGATAATGACTTCAGTATAATGAATTTGTATTTGAACATGCATTGGATTATGGTAATTCAAAATCTGTACAATGTGAAAATAAGCTTCTCTACATTTAGTATAAATTACAGAAGTTTGTAGCTTATGTAAGTTCTTCCTTGAAATATTTTATAAAGCTGTCACTGGATTAAGTTAGTGCATCTTTAGTATTTCTGAGAGAAGCCTCTGGAACCTGGACTTTCTGAAAAAAATGGGAAGTTTGCTTTCAGTTTGTATTTGAGACATTTTTTTGAACCACTGAGAAGTAGATTGCATTTTAGTCACTTGTAGGAAGTAGCTTTGGCCAATTTGTTTTCTGGCAAACGAAGATGCCTGGACTGGTGCTGTGCAGCCTAATGAAACATTGCTGTGGTACGCAAAATTTTACAGTCCTCTGAAATGTTAGTGTTTATATTATCCTACCAATTTATGCCAGCATGGGCAAGATACAGTGTGTCATGTTGAATAAAATACCAAGAAAGAAGAGTGTAGAAGGAAAACAAGAATCAGACTGGAGGAGCAGCAGTGATGGACAATCTTGCCTTATTTATTTATTTTTACTTTTTTCTGTGATGGTGAGGTGTTATTTGTACCGTAATGTGAAACAACAGCCTCATGAATGTACGAATTTCCCTTGTTGCAATTTCTGTACACTTTTAATTATTTACACTTTTATTTTGAACTCTGATGTAGATGTCTGTAGAATGTTACTGAGATTGGGACTCTGCTGGAGTCTTTGGCAGCTGTTATTCTTCTAGTTAGTTGTAAGTGGTGGTGGTGTGGTGGGGAGTTGCCTAAATTACAGTGGTGTTTTCCTTTTGTTTAAGCATGCATATGTTAGGTTGGATAAGAAGAGATTGTCACATCATGGGTGGCAAGGACTCATGTTGTGCTCAGGAACAGAGACTGATGGGGATTATTTGAAATTTTATTATTGTTACTTCTCAGAGTGAAAAAACTCAATGGTCTCAACTTCTGAGGGGATGTATTCAGCATCTCTGACAATAACTTGCTTCATCTTTTGCTTTTTGGCCAGAATTTGGGACAGCAGTGAAGCTATTTTCTTTTTTCCTTTCGGTTAAAGCATTCTGTGTAGTGTAATGAGTGTCTGGCTCTGAATTTGAACATCAAACCTCAGCCTTTTTTTTTTTTTTAGGGGTGGAAGTGTTTTAAAGGAGTTTTTGCCTGCAAATAGTATAAAAAAATAATATAGACTGTTGTACTTTATAGTATCTGAGACTAGTTGTTTTAATTAGTTAATTTCGATCATTTAGTTTCTAGTGTAATTTTCTAAACAGGTTAGAAGCTGTTGGTATTGAATTAGAAAATAAATTATTTAAGATTTGTGCTGTTCAGACACTTCTAAACTGTTTTAGGTATCTTTCTAAAAATTAAAACATTCAGTTTTGCAGGTGATTTCTATCTTAACAGTCATTTATACACCTTACATGAATACCTTCCCCCTCAAAATTGTAGTATTGAGAACTTAAACAATTCAGAATTTAGCATCTTTTCTCAGAGATAAGTTGTGGTTGAACCATGGTGTCAAAGGTAATGTTAACAGTATAGCCTCCTTTCCAGTAAACAGAAACACTGAAGAAATTTAACTTTCAAACTTTACATTTGACAGTAGCTAAAACTTTTAGGGGCAAACAGAAGTGATTTATTTAAATATTTAAAATCCTGCTGTCATGCATAAAGCATCTAATTGTTCAGCTTAGAGCACTGGACTTAAAGGAACATTTGCTAAACTTTCTAATCAGTGCTTCTCCAGTTCTCTTGTTCAGTGAAACTTGTTTTTATCCTTATTGCATGCTGGACCTAGGTCTGTAGGTCTTGTGCGTCTTGACTTTTTGTGAAATACTTCATAGATAGCTTGCTGTCAGGTGTCCACCAAATTTTGGGAACTGTTTAAGGGACAGCCTTTTGATTTTAGTGTTACGTGGTTTGTCAGCCTTTGAATATGTTCAGATGTGAGAGTTTCCTATTTCTGATGTTTCCTTGTCCTGAAAGAAGTGCTACATTGCCTTTCTTGACGCTTTGATGTGGGACATTCAGTATGAGAAGAAGATTCTGCTGTATAATTGTTTCTTTCTTTTTTTTTTCTTCTTTTTTTTTTTAAAAAAAAGAACAAGAAATACTTGGTAATCTGTTCCCTGTTTCTATCACAGTAACAGGAGAATCATGGAATGGTTCTGAAGGTATTTCAGGATGTTTTCAATCTATTCTGTACTTAAAAAAAAAATATTTAAGGGACAGTGCTGTCGTAACCCAGATAAATAGTGAAACTTTTTATGTATGGCATGTAATTTTGAGTTCCCAAGGCACATTAAATAGTCTATGTGCAAAGTCAGTCATGTAGGGGGCACAGGAAATCCTTAAGCAGCACTCAAGAAGTAAATGCTGACATTTAAGGTTACAGAGCCTATGAGAGAGAATATGCAAACACAGGTGTGCAGTTGAGATTTACATTAATTCAGGAAATTAAAGCATTAAAATCTTACTATAAATGAGTAATTACAGCAATGCTGCCTTGACAGTCTCTGGCAGTGAAAGCTCCTAATACAGATTTTTCAGATATTTAAAGGGAAATATAATGAATATTTAAAATATTATAGTAATATAAAATATTTAAATCTCAAAGTAAGTTCTTCAGTACTGAAGGAATTATATAAAGTAAATGGTTTTACAGGTAAGTGATACTCCAGGGTTTAACTAGAAAGTTGTTTTTCTTTCTTGCCACAAGCTGTGGGTTATCTGCTCTTTCCCTTTGTTTAAGTTAGGAGTGCCTGATTTTGTGTCTGCCAGTTTGGAGTTGGGTGACATTATGCCCAAGCCCCATTTTGTCACATAACTTTATCAGTGAGGTTGGTTGTCTGTGTGGTTTTTCACATGTCCTGCTACATACGTACCTTGCCATTCATCCCCCTGTTCCTACACCAGCCTTTTCACTTGTCCTTTTTGCTTTTTTTCTTGTTGCTGGTTGTGCGTGCTGGTCTCAGAAGCCTTTGAGAAATGACCATACTTACACTTTTTTGTTATAATAGTGCTTTTAGACATTCATAGTGTGAGATAAGTCCTAGTTCATTGATTTGATATTCTGATAGCCTATTTGACATAATCAGAATATTTATGGTAACTGCCACAAGTTGTTACTGAAAAGCTTTCAGCGTGTCTGTAAGTTTCAGGAAAACTGCAAGATATCTGGGTCATTGGCATTCCTAGAAATTCCTGAATTAAGGTGTCAAGCTTGCTATATGGTTCAGTGTTTGGTCTTACAGGACCTAACACTGGGAAGCAGTTACCATGATGATGATGATGATGATGATAATCTGAAGCCATAAAAGTGGAGTAGATTTATTCTTTCCTTCACTCTGCTGCTTACCTTTTTCTTGCCCTTCAAGGCTGTGTCTATGTATGTTACATTGCATAGTAACTCCTATATCTTAGGCTGGATTTTTGCATGCTCCTGAAACATAAATAGGCAACTCTACTGTATTTTGCTTCTTTCAGCAGTTGTTTTAAGATATTTATGAAAAGTGATGATAGTATTCTCTTTAGAGTTTTATTTATACTTTTTTGTTTTCCTTCTAATATATGCCAACTTGGGCTTTATAGCATTAAAGGAGAAACTGGGTCAAAAGTTACTTAGTCACTGGTATCTTCGCTTTTGCTTAATAGCGGAGTGCCCTGGATTGGCAACTAACATGCCAGTTACTGTAAATTAGTATTTGGATTAATGTTTCCTTAAAAGGAAACTCCACTAGCAGAAGTCTAAATTATCTTTCTTTTCGTTCCTTGTGAATTTAACTTATATGTTAATTTCTGTAATTTTTCACACTTCTTTCTTTCAATGAATTTGACTGTATTTCCTCAGCTGTTGCTCAATCCTTCTGTTTCCTAAAATGACAATCAACAGAACTTTACTCTTCAGTGCCTTTTCATTGAACTTTTCGTATAGGGACTGTCACTCCTCTAATTTATCTTCAGACAGCTGCCACATGTTCTGGGACCTTTAACTTAAAATTTTTGGAATAGCTCTGACATACTAATTTTGTTGTTCTGTCCTGTTTCTCAAATCGCTCTAGTCCTCCTCTTCTTATCATAAAGTAACCCTCTAACTTCCCCATCTCAGCATCTTGCATTTCTACTTTCTGTATACCCATCTCGGCAGAAGCAATGCCTAATTTTACTCTTTAAATATTGGGAGATTCTTCCACACTGCTTCAGTGAAACTAATAATGTAATTAAGCTGTTCATAACCCTTGTTTTAACAGGGTTTAAATTTTGAAGAAAATTTAACTATTCGTTGTCTGTTTTCAAGGAATGAGCTCTCCTGCCAATATTATATTCAATACTTCATCACTAAATTAACTGCATGTAGCATTTTCAATGCTTGCTTCTTGCTGCTTCTTTGTCCTAAGTTCAGCTTCAGGTCTTTCTGGTTTTTCTCAGCTACAGCTTTTACTTCCTCTACTAAAACTACTTTCTAGTCTACTCAGTCATGATTCTCTTCTCTCGTTGTGTAAGGCTGTGGATATTTGAATTATTTTCTTTTAACTTCCTCTTTCTGTGTTGTGGTTCTGTGGTGAGTGCGATAGGATTCAGTTCTTCAAATTTTCTTCTTTTTCATGGATGTGGTATCACTATTACTCTGGTCTCAACCCTTACCTGATAGCTAAAGATACTTTTTTGCTACTAGCTCTTTGTTTTCCGTTAGTTTTGTCTTTCCCATTTTCTCTTTTGGATGCTCTCCTAGCTTATGTTTGGTGTAGCAAGGCTGTAGTTTTCCTTAGAACACCATTTACTACTTGGCATTGTCACAAATACCTGCTTTGAAGACCTCATTCTGAGTTTTAGCATTTTGTCTGCTTTGCCTTGCATAATTTTAACTGCCCAAGACCTCCCACTTGTTCTTAGGCATCAGATGAAAGATCTGTGCTTTCAGCATCTGCAGCTGAAGGTCTCCGAGCAGGTGATACATCTTGTGTTGATTTGGAAGATCCAGTGAACTTCTGGTTCCTTTGCACTTGGTTCTTGTGAAAACTTGCCACAAAACTCATTCATCTTAACCAGCCAGACTTTGTCTCTCTCTGGACACTGTTCAAGTGTCTCTGTTCTTCCCACGTGGACCAAAATGCTGTGTTTCTTTGCTTTTTGCCTTTGCCTCTTTTAATAGTGCTTTGAAGATGACAGTTGTTTCATTTGCTGTGTGCATGAACACTTCACAGCTTTGCTTGCCAACTGCCCAGTACCTGTATATTCGTGTCTCTCTGTGGTGGTCATCGTTCTGCTGCTTTACTTTCCTTGCAACCTTTTTTTCCTAAAAATCCTAACTCTACCTTCCAGTAACATAAGTCCATTTCTTCTTGTTCTGTCCACTAATTGAGAAAGGTAGGGTTTTTGTTTGTTTGGGGTTTTTTCGTCTTCTTTCTGTTTGCCTTCTACACATAAGATGACTAATTAGGCTTTCTTGTTGTTTCTTCTTCTAGCCTTTCTTTGTGTGTGGTGGTTTGTAATTTTTGCATGTCCTTTGCCATTTTTAGTGGGGCGATATCTTTTTCCAAATGTGGTGTCAGCTGGTCAGAATACTCCTGACCATTACCAAATCTAAGATGACATGGAGATCAAATAAATATATTCTTCACACTTCACCCCCATGCCAATAGCATGATACAGTGACTCCCAAGCTGGGGATGGGGAGGTTGCACAACTGCTTTTGTCAGCACTCCTGGTTAGTCAGGTTTTCCTCTGTTTGTACGGGACTGGCTTGGATGTAAAACCATGAAGTGTCTCTGCTGAAATACAGCCTTCAGTTTTAGACCAGATTCTTTTGTCTGATTCGATTCTTTAGAGCCCTTGCAGTGTCTCCAGTTTCCTGGCATTTAAAGATGTAATCTGCCCCTATTTTAATATGCACGTTAGGAACAAAAATACTGAATTTTAGTTTAAAATTACATAATTGTGGAACTGAATATGTCCTTTTATTTCTGAGTTAAATTCTTCCATGCGTGGCTTTTCTGATTGGTTTTGCACCCAGGTAATAGGAGTTTCAGTGGAACTGTTTGGTCATTTGCTCAGAGTGTCTTATGAGAGTGACTTCAAGGACTTTTGACACAATATGACACCTGCTTTTTTTCCCCTCTATCCCTGAGATCTGTTTCACTGTCATAAAGGCAGTGAGATTGGCTTAACACAAATTTTTTTTGACAGATCCATGTGGGCTGTTGCTTGTCTCCTGTGGTTTTTCCTAAGTGCTATCAGGTGCTTTGATTTGTTGCTGTACCTTTCTAGGAATTTAACTTCGTGTGATGGAATGTGGAGTGGAGTAGAATGTAAAGGTTTACCCTAAATTTATGTTTCAGTTACGTTCTGGTTATCATCTTGACTGTTCTGATTTCCTGGACCCGGCCTTCATCTTATCTTCAGATAGTTTGTTCCTTGAAATAGACATATTCTTTGTTGCTTTCACAACAAATGAAAATTAATAGTTATTATCATGTCTTTATCTGTGGTATAAGGATGATGTATAATTGAATTTAGATTCCTTGCAATGCTTCTGTTCTATTTTTCTGCAGAGTGCAGAAGAAATAAACTTCAAAGTGTAGTGTATTTCTTTCTGTGTTGCTGTTTCCTCTCCACAGAGCATAAAAATCTTGTGTAAATTATCCTAGAACTTCTTCACCTCTGAAAAGCCTCTTGAAATTTAAAAATAATGATTTTTTTTGTAACTTCTAAGTTACATGCTTTGGTTTTGGGTAACTGTCAGTTGTCTCAAAATTTAACCATCTTAATTTTTTTTTAATGCTGTTATAAAGCACATTATTTTAATAAAATGCTTTGGATCATAGTATATGGGGAAAGAACAACAGATGGGAATGAATAGTCAGTTGGGGGAGCTAAAGCTCTATAGTGCATCTGCCAGCATTTGAGAGGAAATAGTAAGAACTGCAAAAATAAAAGGAATGAGCAAAATGCATTAGAGTTAATTTTTTTCCACAGTAGCTCTTTGATGTTGAGGTTGAAGTGCTTTTTTAGCAGTTTTAAGCAGTAGAAATTAAACTTCTTTAATTCCTATTTTTATGATCACAGCGCTCCTATGAGAGACTTTCTGATATCATTATTACGCTTTCTTCAGAAGCATTTATCTCAGTAGTGGGACAGTTGTATAAATATTTGTAGTTTAGCATCTTGAAAAAATGTTTTATGGCCGCCTTTACTGGGTATGGAAGATCCTAAAGTCAGATTTGGATTAGTGAGAATGGGACTAGTTTGTGTCCTTAGTAAGGACAGATAAAGGCAAAAGAAAATGCTCAGTGTTGTGTCTGGCCACTAAAAGGCTGTGACTTCGTAATTATGCATTTTGGTATGAGGTGTATAAAGCAAATTCTTCTGTTTGGGTTTATGGTTTTGCATTTCAGAGGCATCACATAATATTTCTTCCTTTTCCAAACAGGATAGGGAAAAACCTTTAAAATTGGAAGCTGTCTAGAGCCTAATTTTACTGTGTGGAAACTTATGCCAAGCTCAAACAGTAACTGTGTCCAAGTAGGCTGCAATTTGCATTTGTTAAGGAAATGATGCTGAATTTTATCTTTGTTTTCTGCTACTTGAATCTTACATTTGCTTGAAAACCAATGATGCTTGTCTTAGAGGTGACAGCAAAGGTCAGAAGTGACCTGTGTCTAGGTGGCAAATAGTGCCTTATTGCCAAAGTTAGCTATAAATATGTATTCTGTCACTTGGCTCCATGCTTAAAATAACAATAGAAACAAAATTATGGAAAGGCTTAGAGTAGGTCTTTTTTAATTTTTTTAAAATGCTAGAATTTATTAAATGAGACAATGAAACATGTATACCATTGGCACTTTAAGAAAACATGGATCCTAAAGTGTTTAATTTCAAAGGAAGTAATAAACTCAGTCTAATCATTTACATTTCAGAAGATAAATTTAAGTGACACCAAGTGGTGGCTTTGTCACAGAATTCACTGCTCCTTTTTATAAAATTGTCTTTTGTTCCTGATAAAGAAAAAAACCTCCACTGATGTTTAGGTTTATGGCTACCTCTTGCAGTTAAGTGTAGTTACATATTAGGGGAAGAAAATCCTAGGGAGACCTCTTTCTTCAGAAGTATTAGCAGGGAATCCAGTTCAACCAGTATGTAGTACTCTTTAGGCCATCGTACTGCAGTCCCAAGGATTTGGTAGGCCAGCTGGTGGGTCTGTTTGCATATTAATGGATTTCACAAAGCAGTCTTACTACCAAGCTACAACCCAAAATAACGGGCTTGATTGCAAAACAACCTGAGTATTGTAGTGGGCTAGCATTGTAGGGGATGGATAGATGATGTGAATCTTGATTAAAACATTTAGGCTTTAAATTAATTGCAGGACTCTCTTACAGACTTTTTTAAATAAAGCTTGATTCACAGGAGAATATAAACATAAATCTGAGAGGGAGAAGTGTTGCCTGGAAGGCGGGAAGAACATGCACTTGCCATTTCTTTGTGCACTGACAGGGTGGGTGAGGAGGGGTCTTTATTTACCCTTCCCTAATGGGTCCTTGAACAATAAGCATGACTTTGTTACTAGTCATGGAGAAAACTAGCATTTTGCTGCAGTAATTCTAGTTGCGTGTATTTATTTGCACATACGGTATTGGACATGTTCTATAAAATTGTGGAATTAAGTACTAGATATGATTGAAGAATATATAGCTACTGGGGATGTCCCTTTTCACCTTCTTAAACATAATGAACAACAGTTTGTAAATGATGCAAAATGCTAATTAAAATATTTAATTTGGTAATCATCTTGGTTTGATTAAAAACAGATGCTGGTTACCTGCAGAAGTCTAAATGGAGCCTTAGAAGATAGCTTTTTTTTCTTAAAATTGGCTACTGAAGCTAAGTAAAACTAAACCACAAACTGTACGGTTACTTATGCCCCCTTTAATGCATCGGAGCACTACGATTCTTACTAAATAGCTTTGTGTGGCTCATTATTTGAGTTAAATAGGACTGTTAGAGTCCACTGTAAGGTTGAATCCTTCTGTACTGGGTACAATACATGCTCTTTCTTGTTGGAAGTCCATTCTCTTCCTGCTTTGAAAAAGTTAGGGGCTTTAAAAAAAAAAACCTGCAAAAAAGGCTGCAATAAAAATGAGATGATGAATGAAAATATCCTTCCTCCTAGTCTAGCTGAAAACCACCAGGCAACATTTGGAATACAGTCTAGTCTGAGGCGGATGTTCTGCAGTAACCCTGAATTTCTAATGTGAAATGGCAGCTATACCAGCAATGCAGTGGAGAGTAGGTAACTTCTACACCATGTTCCTCAGCTTATGATAGAAGAGGTGGGAAGGGTAACCACACTGCTTGTGTGATAATGTGTTCTAGCACTCAGTAGTTAACCAGGTCACACTTGACTGCCACTTACCTAATGGTTTGGAAATGGTGAAAGAGAAGCAAGTCCTAACCTGACCCCTGTAGATCCTCAGTTCTTAGCAATTGATAGTTTTGGATTCCTGGAAGAAACTTTTAGTATAGACAAAGAGAATGGTGTCATCAAGTTTGCCCTCTTTTTCTGTAAGTATTTTAGACATTCTTTTGGGGCAGAAGAGAAGAGAAAATTGGGAAATCAATAATTTATTTTTTCAAATGTTATTCAAGAAGAAAAAATTCTTTGGATAATCAAAGTGTTAAGTTCTTTTGTAGTGGATGAGGTTAAGGATGTTTCCAAAATGAATTTATTCTTCACACAGCAGTGAATGCAGCAACTTTGGAAATGTTTGTATTGTTCCTTGGTACAGCAGCATAAAAGATGAAATAATTGTTTTTGCAGGATGTAATTACATTGCAAGTAGAATTTACTAGCAGCTGTTTTGGATGTAAGCTTCATAAAATGGTCTGCCAACACTGAAATGCTCTTCCCTGCTAATCCTGTGATTGAGTCTAGAGAAACATTTGTTAACAAGTTTCTGTAAAATTGAGTCTGAAGTTAGCATCCTGATTTGTAAATGCAAGAAAACTTCTTGCTGTATTTCTCATAAGGATCTTCTGTCAGCTCTTCAGTCATGTGTGACTCTAATATGTATGTGGTGATGTTTCTGGAGTAATCTTAAATGGTTTTGTTCAGTTTTCCTTTTCATGAACGTAGGGAAATTTTTGTCAGGAATGTAGGAAACTGGACCTGTGTCACTGAGTTTCTCTGTGATTAGGGTAACCATGAGTTAGCTGCATAGTTGAGGAAGATCTATAAAATGTCCTTTCTGTGCCCACTCCTGACTTTTTTTTTTAAAAAAAACAAAACAAAAACCCAACCCCAATAGTGTTTCAGTTGATGGATAAGAATATATAATAATTCCAGGTGCAGCCTTTTATATTTTTAGGGATGCCAGCAACCTGAACTTGAGCTAAAAGAGTAAGTTGTAGTACTGTGGAAATACAGTTTTTTTTCTTAATTAATCTGTGCCTGGCCAAAATAGAATTGTTACCTGTTAAGAAATGTCATCAGATTTGTTAACAACAGATTTGTGGGCCTCTGGAATGTTTTATTTATGGCCTTTCATGCTTTTAATTGGTAGGACAGCTGGGAGTGATGTCCTTCCCTAATTAAGCTAGTATTTGCTTAACTGCCTGAATACACTTTAAATTTATATTCTTAAATTTAATGGTATCTAGGTTAATACATTTATGTTCTAGTTCTAGCTTAGTTTGTACTGTGATGTGTGGCAATGCGGAAGATTGACCAGGAAATTATCATTTTGTCCATTTCATACTTAAAATGGCAATAGAGTAGAGTGTTGAGAGATTGATGTTCTCTTTTTGAGGAGGGTGTTGTGCAATTTGAGTACCAGCTGCTCAGCTGTTTTAGAAGTTTGCTTTCTGAGGACAAATACCTGAAGCTGAATCTTGGAAAAGGAAAGGACTTGTCCATGGAGTTCTTGTTCCTTACTGGGAGACTTAGGAATGGCAAAATTAAGTAGTTGTGCATAAAATGTGTGTGCATCTTTATCTCTTCATTAAAGCAGAGCAGGGATATCAAACTTACTTTGAGGTTGTTGGACTGCCTTACTGCCAGTGTTTGTTTAACCAAGCATTACATATTAAATTATTCATATTTTAATCTAAATTTATGTGTCTTTGTGTTTCTAGGACAATTCTGTGATTAAAAATCAATGAATAAACTGCACATAGAAAACAGGAAAACTAGAAATAATACAACTTGTCCCAAATTCTTGCTTGCTTCCTTTCCTCTTATGCCTTCCCTTTTGATGTCTTGATTTTTGTAATTCTTCTAAGTCTCAAAACCTTACGATGGCGCATTGAATTGTTTCAAGCTATGGTAGGTGACCCACTGTCACTGAAAAGGGAAGATCCTTTTCCTGGTGGTATTGTTCTTTGCTTGAGTGAAGCGCAGACTGACTTGGTGATAAGCAGGTTCAGTTTACTAAACTGGCAACAAAGGTATTATTCAGGTATTAATGAGGCAAAACCAGTGTGTTGTTTTGTGTGGGGTGAGTTGAATCGGTTCAGTGAGGTTGGTCAGATGGGCACCAGATGACACCCTCAGAAGAATTCTGTGGGTTTTTTTTTCTTTGTTTTGTTTTTAAAACTTTTGAAAATCACAGTATTTTATGTGGCAAACATCATTGAGTGCTATCAAAAGTTAAGTCTGTTTCTTTCTGATCTTGATTAGAATCCTAAAAGCTGTATTTAATTGTGTCTAATTTTTTAATGATTACCGGAATGTGTTCTTGCAGGTGCCATTTAGAGATGAAATTACTAAATGTACAAATCGTTCTTTGTACATTTATACTAAATGTACAAAATGTTCTTATTTCAATATAAGAAGAAAAGAAAAAGCTTTTCCCAGCTTACTTGAACCAAGAAAAATTGGGATACATGTTTTATGATGCTTCGTATACAGAGGTAGTGGCATGACCTAACTGAAGGTTTGAGTCAGAGTTTAGACTATAAGGAGTGTATTTTCATTGCATTGCACCTTCAGTCAGTTTTACACAATTTTATGTGAAAATGGTGAAATCTTTATGCCAATGCAAGGTTATTTTTAACATTCCAGTCTTTAGGAAAGGAAGTTTTATTTTTAAATGTGTTCTGGAGCCATCTCACAGATTTAGTTAGGAACTAGGGATATCCCTGTTTCTTCTTCCTCTGTCTCCATTAGCTGAAAACATCAAGGCAATGTGAATTTAGTGAAAAGGCAAGGAGCAAAGTGTTTGTAGGGCTGCTGAAGGTTTGCCTTAATCAATAAGGTGCTTGAGGCTGTAAGAAGTAAATTATTGAACAGCTTTATAAGAATTAGGCATTTATATGGTGAATACTCTTTTGCAATAATATTTGTTTGTTTAAAATATACAATTTCTGATGAAACTGTGTTTTCAGTAACACTGTCCACAGTCTTATCCAAATCTTTATTTGTGGCCTATTAATTTGTTTTTCTGGAGGTTTCATCAGGATCTTGTTTTCCCCAACAATGTTAAATTTTTTTGGTAGTGAGATGCAAGAAAATGTAAAATCCCTGTGATTTTACATATGTACAAGATCAATGTGGTCAAGTTACTAATGAAGTAGGATTTAGACATCTTGTGAAGTTTGGAATCAGTATAACTATTGTATATTAAATTAAAATTAATATACAATATTAAATTAGTTGTAATTAAATGTAATACTGAATAAAATGGTTTTGTTGATGAAAATGAGCTAATTGTTTTTCAAAAAACAAATAGCCAAGGAATCCTTGCCTTTCCATCTTTTCATTCTCCCCCCAGTATTGCAAAGCCTGTCTGTAAAACAGTCACTGGACTGTTTTAATGGCTTTCTGTAAAAAAACCCAAATAGCTATCCTCGGCTCAGTTTGATATTTTTTTTTAGTGAGATACTCTAGAAGTAGTAATACAATTGTAACCACTAATAGCTATACAATATGTTGGGCTGTTTTTATTTGAAGATGGTTTCACTGAGGGTTCGGAATGACTTGGTAGACTGGGCTCTCCTAAGCAATTTCTATTGACAAAACATAAAACTGTTACATTTGAAGAGTGGAAGCCACTACTCTGGAATTAAAATTAAAACTTTGGTCTATACAAGGTAAAAGGCAAGCCTGCAGGCTGATACAGTGACATAGATTCCTACTTATTTAAAGCAGAAATGCATCATCTGGGGGGGAGTAGCACGGTTCTGGTAGCTCTGCATGAAATTCGTATATAGTTCCAGTGTGTCACATTTGAAAAGCAGGAATCTTTGAAAGACTTAACAGGATTGTTAGTGGGAGTATTTTATAGGAAGTGTTTTCTTGTATCTTTTACACAAACACATTTAGTTGTTTTGATACAGCTACTTTGTTAAAGAAAAATGGTTTCCTTACCTTTTTTTTTTTGTTTTTCCCTGTTTGTGTTTCCCTGCTGTTTTTCCCTGAGCATTAGATTTTCACATGCAGAAATACAATGATGCTGTGTATTTCCTCTGTCTTCAAAGTTACAGTCTTCTGACTTGCTGGCAGCTTTATTATTATTGTTTTAAAGCTGATTTTCCAGAGAGAGTACTACAGAGGACATCAAGATGTGGACAGGGTAACCATAAGCCTTCTAGAAATCACTGCTTTGGCCATTTCATATGCATTTATCAAATCACTTTCATAGAGGGGATTTGCTGAGCTACTTTTCCAAATTTGAAATTAAATGGTCCTTCATATGACTCCCAAGAAAAGTATTTTCCTTCATTTTCTCATTTTTTTCCAACTGAGAAGGAGGAAAAAAGTTTTGTGTAAATGCGCACTTAACTGCATAGAAGCGTTGGTCAATGGATTTAGATGTACAGTGAAGAGACTGAACTGCTTACACATATCCTTTTTCATGGAGAGGAAAGCCACTGAGTGTTGTCTTTATATCTTGCATTTGGACTCTGGATGTCTATTGCATGCAATAGCCTTCGCGTGGCTGCTGGCTAGTCCCTAAAAGCTATCTTGACTGCAGCCTTGCATTACCTCTCCATAGGTTATTGTCCAGTTTATGTAGAGCAGTGTCACACAATGTGTTATATTTCAGTGACATCTGTGTCCATCTATGTTTTGGGAAGATATTATGTGTATTCCTTGATGCTTAATCCCTTTCAGTCAGGGACTATGTCCATTATACTTTATCAGGAACATGGTGTGCAAATATTTAAGACTTGTATGTAATGAAGTTACTAGGTATCATTGCTGGATTACCGTCATGTATGATCTATTTTATCACAGTGCATTATTTATAATTTTATTAATTTATTACTTTTTTCAAGTCCTAAACCCTGAGCTTAATCATGATTTAAAGCAGAACAATTCAATTTCAAATACTGTTAACTGTTTTCTGTTGAATGAAACCCCCAAATGATTTATTTACTAAAATCATAACAATATGCTAATTTTAAGTGTGGCTTTTTGACTGTATTTGTTGTGTTATTAAATAGCCAAAAAGCATAATAACTATCTATTTATGTAACAGAAGTATTTAATCTTTTATATTAGGGAGTGTAACATTGTCCATGATTTTTCAGGCTAGAAATTTTGGTTTAAATACTTTAAGCTGTTGAATTAGAGCATTGCTGCTTAACTTACATGTTTCAAGAATTAGGAAAACACTAACATTTAGTGAACAGAAAGTATAACACTGTTCTCAAAAAGAAAAAAGGGGAGAGAGAGGTGTAAACCTGTGACTATAAGATGATATGTCATTTTTTTAGAAAGTCTGGATTTAAAAATGAGCTGAAACTGATGTTAAAATCTGATGTTAAGTCCTTACTAATTGCTATTGGGTCATCATGCTTTGTGTTAATGCATACAGTAAATCTAGATATGAGCAGGTATTGTCACATTTTATTTTGAAGGGGTTAACTTAGTGTCAACACATGATAGCATATTTTATAGTTCTTGTGTTAATGTTTGAAAGTAGTGCAGATTTTAAAATACACTAATGCTTCAGAAGGAAGGCTGTTTAACACTATTGACCCACTAGTGTTTTGCTGGTTTCTGCTTAATAAGTGATCAGTTGCTGAATATGTAATTCTTTTTCCCTTGTGAACTAAAGTGATGATATATTTACAGATGAGTGATGATATATTTACAGATGAAGTAATCTTTTAGCTCATGTTAATTAAAAAAGCCCACCACCTGAAGTATTTCCACGGTTTTAAAACAAGCTCTTAATTTTAGATTAGTGAAGACCTGAAAAGTGAATTGGCAAATGAGCTGTGTGCATCAACCCCTGGCCTCACTGCAAATAAAATCAAAGAACAAATGTTCTATAAGGTAAGTAGAAATTGCCAGGTTCCACAGGTTTGCATTTATTCTCTTTCAGTTAAACTTGGAGTTGTTAAATTTGCATAATACTTAGATTAACTATTAGCAATAGTATCTAAATTAGCTGAGACTAATGTGAGGTTCTCTTCATATCAGTTTAAGGGTAGGGGGAGGGACTGGGAGAATGAAAGGACCTTTAAACTACTGTTAATGTCCTCTGTCCTGTCATCCCTTGTTTTTCCACAAAAATAGTCTTAAGTTTTAATGTTTCTCAGACAAATGACTTAAGTTACCTGGCTGACAGTTTGTTCAGGATTGGAGGCGTTCTCGAACATCTGTTGTTGAAACTAGGTTTGACCTGATTGCATTAGTCTGAAATTCTTTTTGCAAGAGAACAAAGGAAGAGGAAAAGAGTTATGTAACATAGCCCACTGATTCTTCTTTGGAGCTAAGTTGGTTGGGTTCGAGCTCTGTTTCCAATACCTTATGTACGTAGCTTACATGAATCAAATATTTCAAGATGTGTGAAACAGAAGGTCAACACAAATCCACTTTCAAATATCAGTAAGTGATGCAAAGCTACATACTTGGGCTAATAATCATAGATGCAAAATTTAAAGTAGCTTATTTTCCCTTTTAGTGTGACTTTTTGTAAGTAAACAATATTTTTCCATCAAAATACTTATCAGATATGTCAAAGTTAGCATTTAACTTCAAAGTCTTTGTTTTGCCTGGATAGAGTATTAAAAGACAGAGAATGACTTAAAGCTTTACTGGTCCATCTTGAATCTTAGGGTTGTAAACATTGTTACTGCATTATTTTGCTATTTCACAATGTGGGGTTTTTTCTTTCTTAGGTTGGACTTGCAGATGCTGTAGATCTATTTAGAGCCAGAAGAGTGTTCATTAAAGACGGTTTTGCATATGTGCCACTAAAGGACGCAGATTCAATTGTTTTGAGTAACTATAGAACAAAGTTATCTAAAGCACTGGCGGTAAGTCTGATAAAGTCTGATTTTTAACAACTTCTGTTGCATTGTTCAGTGACACTTTCGGATAGCAGCCTTTTGGATTTTTAGATTTATCTGTTTTCATCTGGAGAATACCAGAAACGTTATCAAAAGTGCTGTAGCTCTAAAAAAAAAGGTCATTATGAGCTGAAAATTAATTAATTTTAAATGGAATTTAGCATGTGATGTGCCTTGTGAAGAAATTTATGCTAGAGGATTTAAAAATGTTTCCCACATAGAGAGTAACATAATTTTTCATTGAAAATGGTAGGCTCATAGACACAACTGGTTTTTTTTTTTTTTCCTTTTCACATCAATCTTTTCTTCCACAACGTTTTATAACAGTTTTTTGTTGAAACAAGTGAAATAGTAATTTCTGGCTTTTTTCTTCTTTCATTTGTTAGTAAGAACTGAAATGACGATAGGTCAAAACACGTCAGGCAAAAATAAAATTCTTCACTGTACGAAAGTCTGAGGTATCAAATCTAGTTAGGACACCTATGGTAAATACTGCATGTGAATGTTCTATTAGTAATTTGGTGATCAATTTAGGAATTGATACTTTTGCAATGTTAGGCCCCTCACAGGGTTTAAAAGTTGGTCATCGTGTATAATGTACAGAATTTTAGTCCTAGAAATACAGCATTGAATAACATGAAGGCAGTTTGGATTGCTTTTTAAAAATGTTTTTAAAGCTTTATATTACTATGTCACATTAAGATCAAGGTTGACCATGAGTGTTGTAAACAGTGTAAAGTAAAAATGCAGTCTTTTAAGAAGCTGCCAGTATGCTAATTTTTTAACTTGTTCATTTTGAATATGCCTGGATTCTGTGGAATTATTTAATGTGCAGTGAAAATTGTGATACTCTTACGTGAACATTTCTGTTGAAACTGTTTAATACAACTGCAACTAGAGACATGCTTATTTTGGTTGATGCATAATGTTCTTGCTGAAAGCTGATAACACTTGTATGGGATTTAAAAATGATGAATGTATTCTATAGAAATATGCCTAAGTACGTAGGCTTTCTGCATCTATTTAAAATACTTTTGAGAAGCTTCATGGGCTTCTGGAATTTGCCTGTTGTGTGCGTAGCTGAGGAGAAGTCTGAAAAATAGTGGGAACTGTAGTAAGTAGACTACCCAGCTTTTCAGTTTGAGGAAAACTCCAACATTTTCTTACAAACACGTGCTATCTTATATATAATTCATTTAACCCAAATTACTTTGTTAAAGCCAATAGCTGCTTTGTAGTAAAGTACTTATTTATGTTATCCTCTGTAATCATAGTTTAGAAATTTTAACACTCCTGTGAGCTTAGAAAACTATCTTCTATAGAACTGCTATGTCTTAAATTAATACAGTATTTCAGGTTTGCATTAGTTTTAAGTTTTAATACAAACATTTTTGTTTGTTAAAATTCACCATGTTTTTGGAGTAAGGAATAAAAGAAGTTTAGTGATTTCTGTCCTAATCGAAAGCTTGTGATTGAAGTTATGGGGTTTTGATTACTGAATTTGAGAAACCACCCTTAATAAGCTGTTTCAGTTAATTTTAGCCATCACAGCTCACTGCTGAGAGATGCTGGGAATATTACTAAATTGAGCCTTCTGGAAACGAAGGCAAAAAATCCAGCATGTCTTACAGAGGTCAGTCTAACATTATTCTGTTACACCAAACAGAAGCATAACTGCAGCGTGACACTTGGTAGCTGGGTAATTAGTGTAGTTTTTTCACTGGAACAAAATATAATAACCAATTAAGTTTCAGAAACTGTAAGAATACACTTTTAAAGAAAGGATTGTACATAAGGAATCTTTTTAAGATCTAAAGATGGTAACGGTTGCTGTTTCACAACATGCAAATTAGGAGGATAACCTTTAATGATTTTCCTCAGCCTTATTTGGAGTGCAGAGGCACATGTCAATAGAAGTTATGACACAGTAGCACACTTCCAGTATTGTTTGTGAAAAGTAGTTGTTGAAATACTGTTTGATTTAGGCCTAAGTTCTGCAAGTACAGCTGTTTTAGTAGTGCTTGGTAATGCTTTTATAGCACATGGATGTTTCTATGTGTCTGCTGCAAAGGAGAAATAAATAGAGATAAATGTGCTGAATTTTAGGCACAATCATAGTATAGAGGTCTTTATGAGTTTGGAAAGTTGTGCATCAGGGCCAGACTTAATTAAGAAGTAATAGAGTCTTTAACAGCATCACTGATTTGTTATTTAATTTATCTCTTAATGAATGTATTTGATAACATTACCACTTTGGTAAGCATTACTTATGTGTGCTTTTGGGAGTATGTTTTAGTGTTTTGCAGCATCTGGCTGTTTACACTTTGTTCTCAGCACTTTCTAACGGGCAATCCTTCTTTTATTAGAATTTGAGAATTAAAGATCTTAATGGTGTGATAACCCAAATTAGGCTGTTTCTAAAGGAGAGGTTTGTATCTTCTTAGGGTCATAAAATTAGGCTGAATACCTTCATCTCCTGTGGGGTAGCTTGACTTTGGCCAATACTTTTGGCTTTGACAGTGTTATAAGCTTCTAAGGCACAAAATACCTTGAATATAGGGAGATAGTGGAAAGATGGTCTTTCAGGCATGTAGCTTTGTGGAATCCTTCTTGGAGCTCTTGCAAGTGATTCAGTTCTTCAATGTTAAAGCAACGTAGTTTTCCAGTGTGGGTGGTTTGTGTGGTGTTATTATTTGTGCTGTGATGCATGTTTTGCCTCTCAGGTTATTTGGTGCTATTCCAAGCAGTTGCACACACAGGTTTTTGGAAGGGGTTATCTCTACGCAGGAATGATTTTATGATCAAGGTCTGCCCAGTCTTTTCCAAGGTGTGCTGAAACCGTTACACTTCATGGGAGTGTGCTTTTGCTAAAGCTACTCTTCCTCAATAGCATTGAATGATTTGGGTGGTTGCATAGCCTTGTTGTGTTGCTTTGCTTCGTTGTAGACTTGGGTCACCACTGTCCTGTTACATTACAGGGAGATTCAAGTCAGGGTTACAAAGGAGGAGTACAAGAAGAGTGAACTGATATGTTGATACTGAGCTTTAAGAGAAGAGTAAATAATTCATAGCACCGACTTTTAAAAACAGTTTTATGTTGACACTGGCACAAATTCAGTTTAGTCAGAGTTATGCTTTAATCACTTAATGGGTAAGCCCACAAAGCGGTTGTATGTTTTGTTTCATCATTTCAAAATAAATTTGACATCTTGACTATGTGTGTATTTCTTGAGGCTTGATAATAGAGCGAGTTAATACTGTTCAAGCTTTCTTGACAGTTACAAATGCAACTGAAGAAGTTAATTTTATGCGCAAAATCAATACTGCAAGGACATTCTTTCTGTATTCTCTGACCCATTAGTTAATAATTTCCTTTGTCCCATTAATGATGATTAAACTGTAGAAACCCTAAACATTTTCTGTAGTTCATGTAAGCTGTAGTATTAGCTCCACTATTGTTTCATAACAAAACAAACTTTTATTAATTCAAATTGCACTGTATTTTATTCATTTAAACATTTCTGTAGTAATCCAATTTAAATATTTCTGTAGTAATCCAATGCTGCATTTTAGTGATTTCAGTTATAGGCATGTAGTGGACTTAGGCAGTATTGGATCTTTTTTTTTTTTTTTTTTTTGTGAGGATACTTGTTTTAATTTTTGATTTCTTGAGATTGGAAGCTTTGGTTTAGTGTTGTGGTTCAGAGCTGCAGACCTGTACCAGAGCTGTGTTGTACTTGGTACTGTGCAGAGGAGGATTGCTCCAGCGAGATCTGAAGCAGGACAGAAGAGGCTGCTGGGTCATCAGCTGGGACTGGCCTTTATCAGCAGCGACCTGAAATAATTGGGAAAATCACTTAATGTTGCATTAGCAGTTGCCTGCCTTGTTTGAATATGAGTTTTCATCAGACAGCAGTTTGCCTCCACAGTTCCCACTCGGTGTGGTTAACTGTGACAGGCATAGGGGTGGACAGCATCTCCCACCTGCTGAAAGTGTTGCAGTGTTCGGTGTGAGCTTCCCTGTGATGTCTGATCCCCGGAAATGATGTAATTTCTGAAGATGCATTTAGATTTTTGAACTACTTTTCTCATAGTACTGTTCAGTACTTAGCGTCTGATACAAATAATCTTCCTGCGTGGTTGATCAGAAAATCCTTTATATAGAGATTATGGTTTCAGGTTTATCACATAATTATCATTCTCATCTTAATGAATGTTACAGTTCAGAAGATGATTTGTTCTAAAGTTTTAGTGCTTGTTGAACGTTACATTTTAAAGCTGGAAGCAAATGCTTGAGAATGTAAAACAAATGTAGGGAGAAGAGTCCGCCGGAGTCAAGAGACTGCTCAATATGAGTTATGCATCTTGCTCAATTTTATTAGCTTCCAACATTTCTTATATAGCCTGATATACTATCATGCTTTTAAAGCTTAATCATGATTGGAACAAGCATTCGATTCATGCAGCTGTTTGCATCAGCAGTGTCTCGGACTTGCGATTTGTTACTTCTTCTGTCTACCTCCTGTTCTTGGTTTTGCAGCAGGATTCAAGAATAGATCAAAGTTACTTTCTTGTTAACTTCAGCACAATAATTTCAGCACAGTTCTAATTCCAGTACACTTCTAATTCCAGGCCTGGATAGTGCACTCCAGGCTTGGATTGTGCAGACCCTCAGGGGTTCCGTGGCCACGCTTCTGCAGCCATTCTTCTACAAACAAACTCTTCAAATTCACAACAAAAATGCTTATGCTACACAGGAATATTTACACAAAGACTTGTAATTATTGGTGATAGCACAACTGAACTTTCCCTTGATAGTCTAATGTTGATTTGTCATACTTCTATTTAAATCCAGCCCTTTTTCCGCCATGTTAAGCCTAGCAATTCAAGTTGTAACTTGGCTGGTCTTTGAATTATAACTTGGCTGCAAGAAGTTGCTTTTGTGAAAATACTTTGTTAGAACATCACATAGGTTTTAACTGTCTGCAAATTAAAATGTTAGCTGAAAGTAATGCAAACTGGCGCCATAAGAAATCAAGATTCCGATGTTAATATCTACAATGTTGATAGCACGTGCTTCTTCTTAATTTAATACCTACACTTTTTTTACTTTGCAGTATGACCTTGTGTAATCTGCTAAAATGTCTACAAATCAAATTGTTGGGTTTTGGGGACTTAGTACAAAAGGAAGACCTCACTGGTGTGTTCTAATTTTTATGTATTTTTTTGTTTATTCCTTTTCCTATTTGGGATGTAATCTTCAAAACTGTTAGAAATGTGGATCAAGTAAGTTGCTTCTAGCTTTACTAATGTTTGTAATAATTTGTCTTTAAATATTAGTCAAATATGCTATTTAGGTTGATTTATGCTATATGTTCAAAGAACCTGCTAATTTGAGGGAAGTATACATAACACCACCTGCATAATATTTTCTTCCTAAAACGTCTATGTCTTCAGGCAGTGAAGCATAAGGCTTTATGTAGTGGCATTAATGTTGAGAAAATATGATTGATGATGGTCTTATCACTTGAAATTCATTTCAGGTGTTGTGTTCCCAGTGTTAACTTAAAGTAATTCACTGTAACATAAATGGATGATTTTTATAATATGCACATACAAGGTTAGTAAGGTAATAACTTTGGCAGTGCAGGGTAAAATGTGATTACAGACTTTGTCCTCTGAATCTCTCAGGTGAAAGTTTGCAGTGAGTGTTGCAAAGAAGCAGCTGCTCTTCATTTCTGAGTAGCATTATTAAGGAACAGGTCTGCTGAACGAAATGGTGGTATTTTGAGTGGGAGAAGCTAAATCGGGGAAGTGACTTCGTGTGTATGTCAGAGAGGACTCAAGCCTGTATGCAGAATGGTTACCTGCAAGATAGGGAAACTCATTGGACTTTTCTTTGTGGGCCACTTTTTTGGCCATGGCCCCTTAATTGTTCTGTTGTTGGCTGTTTCCTGAAATCCATCGTTCGGTGTTTTATCTTCTCTGTGAATTGAAGTATGTGTGTTTCTTTTAGAGGCTACATAGATAGCTAGCAAAAAGTAATTGTAAATAATATTACGAGGCTAAATGAAATTTGACTGTATTCAGTAGTTTGTCTGTTTCTTCTATCTGCTTCTTGCTTCTGCTACTAATAAGGTTTTGTTAAATACTAAATTTGCAGCATAAACAATTGCTGTGGTCTCTGCATGGTCCTGTTTGATTTGTATGGAAATACTTCTAACTTCAAATCAACGTAGGTGTTTCATGATGGTAAAACTAACAGAGCAAGAGTACAGGATTTGAAGCATGTGGAAGACTTGCTTAACTGTTGTGATATTCCCCAAATGTCAGAAAAAATATTGGAATAGAATATATTATCAGAAAATACAGTTTTGTTTCTCTGTTGTGTGATAGATTCGATAACCTGGAAATGTGTCAATTAAAATAGCACCTGTTTAAATGTCACCTGACAACAATTTATTAACATGATGGTAACAGTAATTTGAGAATGATGCGCTATAGTCAGTAAGAAAGAACTGGAGTAGTGTATGCAGTTGATAAGTAAACAGAAATCTATTTCAGGATGACACTGTTAGAAATCTGAGTTTTCTGATTATTTTCTGATGTCCTTCTGTGACCCATAGGTAGTCGCTATGTAATAGCTGTAGTTGTATCTGTCTGGAGTTGGTTTACACTGGAATTAATGACGAATCGTTTCCTCAGCTGTGTTTTGACTTTTTCTTGGAGAAAACTAGTTAAGTTTCTCGAAGTTAACTGATGAGTGATCTAGCTGATCTTTACTGTGGACCAGGACCCTAGTGACATAGGGAGTCATCCAAACTGCCAGTGAAGATATAACTATCATGTTTCTCAGCCTTCCAGTGTTTCACTGTCAAATGAGACTGCTTTGTGTTGTGCAGTTGTTTTCTGGGGAAACTTGATTCATGTATCTAATTAATGCTAGCTGAATCCCTTCTGTGATAGTGGGGACTTGGATTTCTAACCCACCTGTAGATTAATAGAGGTTCATTACTGAGATCCAAGTTTCAACCACTTACTAATTTTATGTGTGGTTCAAGAGAGCACGATGTACCTACCGATGCTATGTACAGTAAATCAGAAATTTCACTTGAATTAATATATTGAGTCTTGCCTACAATGTTGAAGGATTCTGTAAAGGAGCATAACTCTTAGATGTGCTTTGTCTAAACCAATTCTTTCAAGTGATGTAGTTGCTTTTAGAACACGACTGTTATTCACTGGGCTTAACAAATGGATTCTTCAATTCAGGACTGTTGAGAAGCAATGTTGCTGCCTCACTGACACTTGAACCAACGTGGTCAAATCCTGATGGTTACATTTTGGTAACATTTCTAAATAGCATGCAACTTTCCTCCAAACTATTGTTTATGACTTAAACTTTGCAAAAAACGATGCTAAATTTGCAGTTCCTGTAGAATTTAAATAATATGCTTTTTCATGCTTGCATCTTTGTGTAATCACTCTAGTAACTAGTTTCGTCACTTCTGTTAGACAAATTAAAATTTCTTCTATTTGAAAGCTCTGTTGAGTACATGCTCTTACCCAATTCTTAAAATTGGACTTTTTCTTGTTCTAGTTCATCCTTTCTGCTAAATCTGAAGCCTTGTGTGTTGAAAGAAATGGAGGATTTTGGGGTTCCCCCCTCCCCCCAATTTCTTCATTACAATTTAGAGTGCCTGCCTTGTATTTGCTTTTCAAAGTGATTCTTTTCTTGCTTTGCTCCCATGTTAAAAGCTGTTTTGAAGCTAAAGGGGAGAGGAACTTTGTGAAAACTTTGCAATGTAATCCTAAAAAATTCTGTATTACAGAAAAATCACAAACAATGCGGGAGTAAATGCACCTGCATTCACCATGGTGGTCTTTCATTATCTCCTTTGTCTGTAACCGTTGTCTCTCATGATCCTTGGTTAGATGTTAAATTCGGGCTAGCATATTGTATGCTTTTATAAACCTACTCTATAGATATCCAAGAAGTTGCACCTTGTTTTTTAAATAATAAATCTTTTATAGCATACCAAATACAGTGCTCATAGGGCTTGCTGTTGTGAGTAGTCACCATGAATGAAATGAGTAGGTGTTGTGGCTGTTGAAAGCAGCGAGTACAGCAGTTAGTGTCAGATTAAACATTCAAGAAAGAGTTGGGGTCATGCAGGTTATTCTGAGACTTAAATTAAGCTGTAGTATCTTAAATTATGATTACAGTCTGAATTAACAATTTGGATTAACAGCAAAAAAGGCTGCAACAAATACAGAATGCAGAAGGATAGGAAGAGGATATGTTGTAAAATGTTTAATGCAAGCTTATGGAGCAGGCAAAAATAGGTTGAATCACTAAAAATTATGATGATTACTTTTCCAATTACATGATTTTTTTTCCCATACATTTTTCTCTGAAATAGAGGGAATGGCTATTCTCCCGAGTAAAATTTTACAATATCCTGAGCCAGTGAATGTACATATTCATGTGTACATATGTGATGTTAACACGTTTTTGCCATTCCTGCTAATGATAAACGTCGGCTGATGATTGGGAAGGACTAAATCTTAAATCCTTCCTTCAATTAGAAGGAAAAATGTGAAATGACTGTCAGTAGCTCAAAGTCAGACCTGGAATAAATTGAACAACTTATAGTTGTATGAGATGACACTGGGTTAATTAATGTATAGAATCTTCCTATAGGTTGGAGTACTTCTTTAAGCAGCAAGTGTAAGAATAAAGTATGCACAAGTCTCGTCAAGAAATGCTTTTGTCAAGACATCTTTAAAAGAAATTCTGCTGTAAGACTAATGTGTAATCAGTAAAATTAGTGTCTTTTTCACAACTCAAGTGTTTTGAACTCTTCTAAGAAAACTGGTAGCAGTATGCTTGTTGAACTTACTGAATATTTATTTTTAAACTTCTAAATATAGATGAAGTGAGTATTTTTAGAAGCTCTAATCACTGTCACTGCTGCTTCAGCTGATTTCTGGGTGGTCTTACTGCATGATGGTCATTTTACTGTAATTTTCCAAAGGGAATTTAATCTGTAATGATATTTCTTCTGCAATTAATTCCTAATCTGCATATTTATGCTAGCGAGGTACTAGCCATTTTTTGTAGTTCTTGTAAATAAAGATAGTCAGAATTATTTTTCCTGTTAATAGGCAAGAAGGGTATGTTTCAGAGGTAGTATAGTTCGGCAGAATTTTTGCAATAAAAAACACCTGCTACTGTTTTATGGGCAGTCTGTACAGGCTGTCACTGAAATAGTGGAGTCCTGTCTTCCTGAAATCTTAGAAACATGATTTAATTAGGCTGCAAAGGCAGAGTTAGGGTAGTTAAACTTGGGTCTAGTAATACTGAGTCTGTTGGTATACCCTGCCTGGCCCGCTCCCTTTCCAGCTGTGACTTCATTTTTGCGCCTCTGGCTTGTGAAGAAGCAGGTCCTTATCTGAACAATTGCTTGTCTCCAGGAGAACCTCAGGTGCCTTTACATTGCCTGTGCTCTGTTGCCAGGCTCTGACTGGATCATCACTTGCTGGCCACCAGGAGGAAAGAAACTTAACCTGCCTGAGGAGGGTACTACTTTATCCCTGAATATCTTGACTGCAGGGATACGTTTTAAAGTTGCGTAATCAATGTCTTATGCTCAACTGATTTCACACGTCCGCCCCCCTCCCCAAGCTGTTTTATTGTTAAGTTTCTCTTGGGTACCTGACATGGATTGTGAAAGGCTTTTGTTGGTTGATTTGGGGTTTCTTTTGCTTATATCTCCTGCTGCAATATCTTGGGTTATTTTACAGTTTACTCCTAATTTTTTGTTAAATTCCTGAATTTGTAACCTATAGGGAAATATTGACCTACTGATAAAACCTACCTCTTGCTAGCGAGCATACTTTCTAATTAATTTTCCATTCCTTATTGAGGAGTATAGCCTTGCATTTCCATGAGAGGTGTGCTATATTGTATTTGCATATTCAGTTATCTCATGTGATCTGTTCAGCCTGAAGAAAGGTATGAATCAGAAGTTGGGTGTGCAGACATTACTGAGTTAGCTTTCTTTGAGAGGCCTCGTGCTGCTGTGTTCTACCTTTACAGGTCTACCTTAATCTGCCAGTGTTTCAAGCCTGCATGGATTTATAAGCACTGGAGTCCTGAAAGGTGACAGTGAAATTTCTTTGTCTGAAGTGGCTTTCTTTTCTCTTGGGATATCTAAGGAGGAGGTGGTCTAGTAAGGATAATTTCTCCATTAGTAGGTATCTCTCTATGGCCTTGCCTGAGCTGGTTTTTTGTTACTCCTTCAATCTTCTATTACTGTGAAATAGAAAACCAGCGAGGTTTTCCATAGATTCTATGTGAGTTATGTATATTTGGTAGTCTGTCAAGTTAAAGTATGTATGTAAATGTTTTTGTATAATTTCATCTGTCTGAGGGGGGAGGCAAAAAAGTACTGTAATATAGATGTCTTGTAGTAAAAATGGATTTTTGAAAGGTGATGATGGATTTATTCAGCATCCAGGGTCACAGGAAGGTCTCCAGCTCTAAGTGAAGTTTTGTAAAAGCTTGTATATGCTCTGTAGATTTTGAAAGGACACTGATTAGCTGTTCGGTGTCTGACTTTTAGAAAGGCTGAAAATAAGTTGAAGTATCAGTGAAAAACAGACCAATGAAGATAGAAAGTTTCAATTTATATGTAGCTTGTGAAAGATCTTTTTAGCTATAAATTTTTTCTGTGTTTATGTAAACAAATTCCTTTTTATGTAAATACTACTATTTTTCTGTTTGTACGGGTCAATGTTTAATTTAAATAATCTGTAGTCTTGAACAAATACCGGAAAGCAAAGGGGTTTTTTATTATCATCTGTGACAAGTTAAGCAAAATGACATGATTTATTAATGACTACACCCTTTGTTTATATTTGCATATATGAAAGAAATAGATTAAATTTGGATGTAGTGCTTAGAGTTTTGTAAGTAATAGAAAACCCCATGATTTTTCCCTGTTATTTTCCTAGTTATGCTGCCAAGATGAGTTGAAGGTTGTTCTGTTACCAGCTTTGGTAATCCCAAAGGATTTGTGTTTCTTTTTCCTCCATCCTTTTGATGCATAGACAATAAAAAAACAAAACAAAAAAAAAACCAAACCCACCCAAAAACATGGAAATCACACACACCCCCCACAGCACACCCCCAAATTGAATTGTGAATCAGAAGAATCCTCTTTGGAGTACATGAAAATGTTGAATTACTTCTTTAAAAAGTGGGAATAATCCCGCCAATTGTTAACGTGAATGGATAAAACTGTTGGATTGGTTTTTATTCCAAATGAAAAGCTCTTAACTAATTTTTGGAAGAGTTGAGTTTCCCAGGCACTATTGTAGAATGCTACCTGTGTAATACCCTCTAGTGATGGCAAGCAAATACCTTTTTCTGAATAAAAGTTGGTATTTCATATTGCGTGAACAAATAAGTAAAAGAAATGTAACAGAGAATGTAGGGTAAAGAATAAGAGCTATGAATTAGCTTAAAATATATTTAAATTTAAAATCAGTCTCTTATCTGTCACATACAATAACATTTTGTCTTGTTAGATATTGTAATAAGTGGAATTTCAAAGGAAAATTACACTATTTCTTTTGAAACACTCTTCTAAACTTTACTGAAATTGTTTCTCTAGGTTGTTGTTACTGAACAAATTAAAATCTTGGGGGTTATCCGTTTCTAAATTCGGTATGTTTTCTCATGCTCCTGTATAAGAAACAAGGGCCATTGGAGAGAAGACATCTTGGTGCTGGTAGTTCTCTTTCCACCTTACAGTACTACTACACTCATTGTACGACTAGGCAATTTTAGAGTACTCAGTTATAAATAGTAAGTCCAGACTTTTGATCTGAAGCTATTCTGGGAGGAAAAAAAGAGGGGAGTGTTGTGGATCATCTGATGATGTGCATTTGCCTAAATGTAGGCTGGTGAGTAACTCCTGATTTTCATGATCAATACACTTCCTAGTGGAAAACTATTAGGCGCTTCTGTCCATCTATGTGTGTTTCTTATGGTGTAGGATAACGCTGGTAGAGCCTGCAATGAAAGCAGAGAGATGATTGAAGTAATAATTAGAGGGGCAATAATAAAAAATTCTTCCAAGCTGCATGGTTTTGAAACCAGCACTGTGTTTAAATCAGTGACTTGGGGGAATTTGTTCAGAATATGGTTCAGACAGAGGCAACGGGTAATTCTTGTGAAGTCCACAGCTTAGTACCTGGCTCTTAAAAAAAGTTGGATTGTTTCGTGAGAGGCTCTGGAGATACCTGAATTTAACTGATGCGAAGTAGAATATGTCAGATGATGCATGAACATAAACTTGTGCTCTGCTGCTGAGGGATTAAAAAGTAGCTGCAGGGTAGTGGAGAACAAAAGCTCCTGGCCTGCCCTGCACAGGGTGATCTGCCATCATTGCTAGCAAGTCTGTGCGGAAGCGGTATAGGGGTCGTTGTGAGCACTTTCAGGTGGAAGCCTTTCCTCTTCCTCAGGCATGAATATTATTATGAGTACTAGAAGGATATGAGATATTTGCAAAAAAGAAATCCATTTTCTTTTCTTACTTTTTTCATAATCTTTTGCCTTTGTGACAGTGTCTAGAAGCCACAGAGAAACCTTCCAGGAATAGAAAAGGAGCTTTTGCTTGTGTGTGTGTTTTTAAAGATAATGGTTCACCATAGAAATTTACTACTTTGTATAGCAGGTGGTGACATGCTCTCGTCTAGTAAAGTGATTGCTCCAAGCTCAGGATTAGTCCTTCAGTGTTTTTCTTATGCTTTCTTGTGAACATTGGGTAGTAAAATTGAAATCTTAAGTCATAGTGACGAAGAACTTCGCTGGCCACTGATGTGTGTTCCTTTAGCCACTTAAACGGCATAGCAAAAGCAACCACAATGGGATTGTGTATCAGAATTTAATGATACAACTTAATTTATATGATTCTGTTGCTTATACTTCTAGTGCAAGGTTACAGTTTGGATTTAGTGTAGTTCATCTAAGCAAACAGTAGGCTCAACATGAGCCAGCGGAGCACCCTGGCAGCAGAGAAGGTCAACGGTGACTTGAGCTGGTGTCCCCCTTTACCTGACATTCATTAGACCACATCTAGAATACTATGTCCAGGGTTTGAGGGCTCACAGTACAAGAAAGATGTTGATAAACTGAGGCAGGTTTAGTAGAATTCTACCTTCTATGTTTTCTGCCTGTCTTTACTGACAAAGTTGAGCCTACTGTTTGCCAGATCTTCAGGTCTGTACCAGAAGAGCTATTCTCCAGTGAGCTGGCCACCAGCCTTTACCAGTGCAGGGATTTATTTTGTCATGGGTACAGGACTTTTCAGTCGTGCTTTGTGAATGTCATGAGGTTATTGTTAGCTGAATCCTCCACCCCCTTCAGATTCAGGGAATGACAGCATTGCTCTTCAGTGTATTGACTAGTTTCTTCAGACTGTTGTTTATGAACCTGATGAAGAGGCATATTGTCTTCTCTGGGTAATTGGTAAAGATATTACAACATAGCTCTCGGGATAGGCGCTTGAGGAACTCCACCTATAACTGGCCTCCAGGTAGTGTACAAAGCATTTACCACTATCCTTTGAGCCTTGTGACCGTTTTTCATCAGGAGTTGCTGGTTTGTTTAGATCTTGATAAGAAAGGCAATCAGACTCAGTGAAGTGTTGTTTAAAATGCCATTTATTGGAAGCAGTGTGATAGAGGATAGTACTGATCATCTTACTCCCTTTGGGTTCTGGGAATCCAAGAGTTTTGAAACATCAAATGAGCCACCAACCAGGGCACATCTCGCTGTGTAGGTCCTGTCTGTGGAAGGTTGCCCCATTTTGGTCTTTTGAGCTCCTAAAAGGATTCATCGTTTCTACATGTTCACATGAAGATTTCTTGCCATGCTTTTAAATAAAGGCAAGGAAGTGCAGATGGTGCTGCTGCTGCTGGGAGTTGCCTACAGGCTCCTTCATTAGTTAGCCACCTAAGTTTGTCCTGCGGCCAAGGGATATTTGTGGCACAACACAGGCTGGAAAGCCAAGTTACACATGCAGTATAGTACAGCCCAGGCTTGCACCTGCTCCACTTTACTGTTAAGGGAATCCCTAACTCCTTGCTGTATAGTAATCTTCCATTTAGGATCACTAAAACGATCCAATGGGTTTTCATTGATCTAGTGGTCAACTTAGCTGGACTATAAAGTTGCAGCTTAGAGTGATACTGTAGAATGCTGTGTGGAAAGCCTTGTTAAAGCCAAGGCAGATGACATCCATTGCTCTTTAGCCGCAGATGTACTCATTTTGTCTGAGAAGGCAGCAGAGTTGGTTAAAATTAAATTAATAACAATAAAAATTATTTACCCTTTGTAAATCCATGCTGGCTATTCCTGATGACCTTCTCCATTGTGTTACCCAGAAATGCATTCCAAGGCAACTTGCAATTGTGACTTTCCCAGGGTCTGAAATGAGGCTGACTGGCCTGTTCCCTAGTTATCCGTGTTGCTCTATCAGGAGATGGGTGCAAGACTTGCCTTCAAGGCATTGGGAACCTCTCCTGATTGCCTTTCAGCAGTGATAAAGAGGAGGCTCATAACATCAGCTCTCAGCATCCTCGGGTATCATCCCGTTAGGTTTCATGGACTTGCATGAGAGATGTCATGGTAGATCCCTTACTCAATCCTTTTAGACTACTTGGTAGTTCTTTGTTTCCTTGAATAATCTTTACAGGATATGAATGTCCAGAAACATTGTCAGTAAAGATGAGCAGAAAATGTACAGGATAGAGTGGTTCTCTAACTTGCATTTGTCTCTAATTAGTATCAGTACTCTTTGAAGCTAAAATACTTAAGATCAAATTTATTTCTGTTTATTTCTGGAAATTTGAAAAGGCAATATGTAGTATTCTTTTTTTTGTTTTTGTTTACTGTGTCCTGTCACTGAGCAAACATAATTAAGCTATGCACTTTTAGTATTATTTGGAAATAGTATAGCAATTATACTTCATTGCTTGCATAATTGGACTCAAGGTAAAGTTCTCTGTATTTGCAGAATTCAAGATACAAAGTATGGAAGTGGCAAAATACTTCTGGGTAATTATGTCAATATTTAAGTTAGCGTTTAAAATTTTGTTATGTTTTCTGTCTTTGAAGTCTTTATTCAGCTCTTTATAGTGAGCTCTGTGAAAGCGTAGTTTTCTGTGTTGGGCTGGAATTCGAGGAACCTTTTGCTTTCAGAAAAGCAAATTCAGACAAAATACTACAAATTAAAGGCTATGTATGAGCCTTCTCCCCAGGTTGCTGCAGCTCAATCTTATATCATGCAGTATAATTGGACATTTTGCCTACCGAGTGTGGAGTTTGGAGCAACTTCATATTTCATAAGCTCTTTGTAAGCTATGGGTGGTGGTTTTAGTTCTGGTCAGCACACAGTTAACGGGGGTGAGGTTTGGGAGGAAGTGCTGGCTTGCTGTTGCATCTAGTCTCGCTGACAATCAAATTGTCAATGCATTTTTCTTCCAGTTCTTAACTGACATGTGATGCTTAGAATGTTACGTGTCCAGGGTACTTAATTGGTGTGAGGCTATAGATGCACCTTCTGGCCTTGGCCGTCAGAGGGCACTGCAAGAGTGCTGAACGAGTTAGCGCAGGAAAGTGTGCCTGAAATGCAGCCTGTCTGTGTAGCAGTGGTATTATTACTTTAAGGAGGAGATGAAGACATGGTATTAAATTCTCAATTTTAAAGAAAAATGTATTGTATTTTGTCTAACGTGGAATTTACGTAAATGAGGTTGATTTTATTCTCTTGGTATACACCAAATGCAAATAAGCATTTTGCTAAATGTCATTAATTTTTAGTTCTGTGATTAATTTCACTGTATCTGTCAGTATGAACTGATAAGAAGAAGTTAAGAAATGGTCACCTTTTAAAAATTCTGATGATATCTTAACAGTAGCCTCATGAATCTGCTTGCATATGTCATTCAGAATTACTAGGCTTTTATGTATTTGTGAGTTGTAGCTGATTCTGTTTGTTTAATCTGGTGTAGCAGATATCACCTGGTACATTCGAAGTTTTCAGTGTCTGCAGTAGCATTATGTTTTGTTCATGACGTTATGACTATATAGGTTAATCTTTGAGTCATTAGATTTCATTCCATAAGATTTAGCACCAACTAAACTGAGTATCTGACCATAAATGAGCAATTACATTTTTTCTCCCAATTATTGTCAAGAATGCTTAGTATTTATTTCATGGACAATTCCTGTTCTTGTTTTCTCTTTTTAGTGTCCTAGTTTATTTTGTTCCTAATGTTTTGGTATTCTTATTAAATGGACACTTCTTGTTCCTTCTTTTAAGAAGTAGATTATTAAATAAAAACACTTTGTATCATATTTAGGTGATCAGTGATTTTTTTCCTATCAAAATATTTTTTTAGTAACTAATGCTGATCTTGGAAGATGATGCTATTTGAACTTATCCATAAAACAGAAAACTGTTATTAATCATTTAGCTTTTTATCCATTTCAAAACTCTGCTTCTATTTTCATGTCTTTTCAGCTTGGGCATTTTCCTTCAGCATCCTTTCAGGTTCCCTCAAGTCTTCTATAGCTTGAAATACTGCAGATGTATCATCATCAGTAGACATCTGGCTGTAAAAGTTATCCTGTGTTCAGAGCTTTGTTCTTGGCCTTGATGTGGTTATATTCATCACACCTAACCTTAATCTAAGTAGCGTTCTAGACATTCTTTGAATAGTTTAACATCTGCTTGTGTGTTTTAATTTTCCTGGAAATGTAGCTTATTGGATCTCTGCATTTTACCAGTTGGATATTTAGAGGGATGTCCTGCATTTGATACTGTATGAAGAGCACAGACTATTACTGCTGCACTGGAGTCACAGTGGTACTGTTTCCAGTCCCAGATTTTTATTCTTGTCAGCACAGTTACAAAATTGCATGTCAGGTTTCTTATAGAAAAGACATATTTCAGGTTTTAACTAATACTGCAGTTATGTCTAAAACTTTTCAAGGAGAAGATGTAACATTCACACCCCTAGTTCTGAGCTGTTCATATTTTTTATTTTTTTTACTGATCTGACCTCCCCAGACCCCTGTCTTCGACACATCAAGGGGAAAGGATAAAAGGATCTCATATGCAGAGTTTGCAAAATGCCTTAAATTTTAACTATATTATACTGGGTTATGCAGGCAACTAGGAATTTTTATTAGAGCTTGCGATAGCCTGAAGCTCTATGTTTTCATTGAAGGGAGAATGTACAAATCTCACTCCTTATCTAGATCTCTCAAGACTGGATAGTCTCTGGACATGCTTAACTTTGTCACACTGATTTTGGTTTTGGTATTTTGATGGAGCAGGAATCCTCATTACAAAGTGCAAATCCATCAGGTCTTTCAGAACAAGCTGCTGGGAGGTGTTCGTGCATCCTTCTCACCCCGTCAGCTACATGTTTTCTTACGGATGAGTCTGGACAGGGGTCTTGTTTCATCTTTTCATGTAGAACAGGGCGAACTTATCAAGAACAACTGGTCTTACTATTAAAGACTGAGACAAAGACGGCATTAAGTGCCTCAGCCAGTTTTCTTCCCTGCTGGCTCATTTTTTGGTGCATGGGGATGGCCTGCTCCTGCAGAAGCCTTTAAGACTTCCTTCTTGAGGAATGTTTAGCCTTCCTGGACCCCTTGGCCTTTCGGGACTGTCTCCTAAGGGGCTCTGTCTCCCAGGCTCTTAAACAGGCCAAAGTCAGCCCTTCAGAAGTAAAAGGTACCAGTTCTGCTGACCCCTCTCCTTACTTCTCTGAGAATTGAAAACTCTTACCATTTTGTCATCACTATGCCCAAAATGGCCTCCAACCACCACACCACCTACAGGCCCTTCCCTGGTCACAAACAGCAGGTCCAGCGGGGCTCTCTCCTGGCTGGCTCCCTCACCAGCTGTGTCAGGAAGCTCTTGCACACACTCCGGGAACTTCCCAGACTGTCTCCTCTCTGCTGTATTGTATTTCCAGCACAGGCCTGGTAAGTTCAAGCCCCCCGTGAGAAGAAGGGCTAGCAATTGCGAGGCTTCTTCCAGCTGCTTATAGAATATTTCATCTGCCTCTTCATCCTGGTTGGGTGGTCTGTAACAGACTCCCATCAGGATACCTGCCCCACTGGCCTTCCTCTTGATCCTTACGCGTAAACACTCAACCCTACCACCACCATAATTAAGCTCTAGGCAATCAAAACACTCCCCAACATCCAGGGCTACCCCACCACCTCTCCCGCCTTGTCTACCCCTCCTGAGGAGTTCAGAGCCATCCACTGCAGCACTGCAGTCGTGCCAGTCATCCCACCATGCTTCCATGACGGCAACTGTGTCACAGTTTTCCTGCTGCACAGCGGCTTCCAGCTCCTCCTGTTTGCTGCCCATGCCGTGTGCACTGGTGTAGGTGCACTTCACCTGGGCTATTGGTCCCGCCACCTTTCACAAGGGGGGGAGAAGCCCTAATTCCTACGTGACTGTTCTCAGGCACTTCCATGGATTCTAACACATCAATAACCCTGGTGTCTTTGCTGCTGCATGGATCTGCATCCCCTGCCTCCACTGAGACAGCAGACTGAAGCATCTTGCTGGCACACCATCCCTCAAATGTTGATGTGCTGCCCCCAGACTTACTGTCTCTAGCGAGCCTGGTTTTCTCCCTTTCTCCCTTCAAATCTAGTTTAAAGGTTTTTCAGAGAGCACTGTTAACTCCCGTGCAAAGATATTTCAGTATTCATGATGGATGTACATTCTTGTATGCAACAGTATGTTTCAGTGTTCAACATGATTGCATACTGATATGATCACCATTCCTTGCTCTGACACGTGGACACACGTGCAAGAATGTGACATAAGTATGTCTACATAGTACTCGAGCAACATTAGAAATTTTACTTGAATTCACTTAATTTTAATTTGTTTTGCTTTTCTGTTAACATTCTGTTCTTCAGTCACTTCGGTTGCTTCCATGTTTTCTTAGCAGCAGGCACAGGAGAAAATCTGAGGTGCCAGATTACTTGTTGCAGCACCTTTCCTCATCCTCAGTTTTCTGTTTGCTGCAGAGAGTTTGGTGTCCTGCATACTTAACTAAGCTGTCTACTGTTCTAAATACTTTATCACCTTATTTAGATCTATTACTGAAACTAGGTATTTTGTTTTTCATTGGGCTAATAGTAAGATCTGGGATCATCTTACCCAAGGCAGTTTACAAATAAAGTGTTAATATTACAATCTTATTTCCCACAGACTTGTCTTCTATTTGAATTCTGCTCGTTTTCAGATCTGTCTTACATTGTGTTGTGTGTTCCCTGCCTGGCAACAAATCCAATTGTGCAGGAAGCTTAACAAACCAAAACATAACTCTATTACAGAGGTCTACAATAGCAAAAAAATTATGAATAAACCGCACTGCTTACTCTTCGTAGAGCCACAGCTTTTTTTTAAAAAAGTTATGCTTAGGTGGTAACTGTGCAGCGTACTGCAGAGATCACAGAATTAGCTACATGTGGCTCTCTTCCCTATGGCTCCGTATCTGTGTTATGCCATGCTGTGACTGATAACTCTGAGAAGTGGATGAAAGTAATAACAGATGCAGTTTTATGCTAACATAATGATTTTATCCTTAGGATTTGTGGTGGTTTCTCTAGTGAAGGCTCTACATGTCTAGCACACGTGGCAGCAAATATGTTCTGTACGTGATTCTGCATATTATGACTTTATTGCATGTGAACTTGAATATAGCACAAACGTAGTTCAGATTTGCTTCTAATTTAGCCCAGGTCTACCTGATTTAAATGGCAATATAAATTCAGGTTGTCTCACGCAACAGCAATGGGCTGAAACCCTGTTACTGCTGACGTTCTAAGTGGTAAACCAATGAAGAAGTAGAGGCTTGAGTAACAAAATACATCAGTTCAAAATGTGTTTATCTGCCTCTGCAGTTGTCTGCTCTTGTGGTAAGATAAAGCAATAAAATAGCCTTGAAAAGTATTTGACACATTTTCTGACATGATTTGTCTGTAAGCAGCACTTCTTACATAGCTCACTTTTGCAGTTTGCAATGGTCTTTTCTCAAAATAATAGAAGTAATAAGAGAAGTAGTACTTCCTCAGTAGTAGAGATCTAACTATCCATCAGATAGGATGTGATAGTGATACCTTAGTAATAAAAGTTGTCTTTTCCTGTGTTTTTCAGTTAGCTACTTACTTGCATTTATAAGCCTTGTTTGTGAATTTTGAGTCAGAATAGCAGTGTGCTGTATATACTTGTGTACTGCATTGATTGAAAATATGGTTTAATCAGCTCTGTTATGATCTAGTTATGCAATGTTAGCTTAGAAGTCCCCACAGGGTACATCTGTTTAGAAACAGGCATTTGTTCCTAAAAAACATATATCTGAAGATACTTTGAGCAGTTGAAGGGATTTTTTTCATGCCTCTAGTTGTCCATAGACCCATGAAACTGCAAGTCTTTCTTGAAGAAGGGCAGAGTCATGTATGCTTATTTTATTATTTGTTATTAGAAAGATAAGTTTTGTTTATCTGCAAGATGAAGTGAAAGATCTTTGGCATACAAAATGATTCTAAACCAACTCTAGTACAACATTGTATGAGTTAAAGCAAAGGTATTCTAAATTTTGCAAGCTAGTCCTAACAAAATATTTTTCTTTCTCACAGAAATGTTAATTACTGGTTTTTTATGTACCTTACAGTGCATTTACATGTTTGTAATCATTAACTGAAAGAGTACTATAAATTATATATATTTTAAATGTGTATGTTCAGGATTTTTTTTATTATCTAAGACTTGAATCAAAAGAATATGTTAGTTTAGGAAAATGAAACAGACCTGCCTGTGTAGTCACTGAATTTACTATTAATTTAATTAAATTTGAGGATATGTATCACTGCTGTAGTCAGACAGTCGTTGTGGAGGAGGCAGATTCATTTAGCCTTTGAATAGTGAAGTTCAGAACGTCTTATTCCTAAACCAAGATTTACCTCACTAATGAATAAGGTGGATGGTGAAAACGGTTTAAATTCCTATTTGCTTATTATACCTTTTCCCTTTACTGTAAGTCCTGAGTACCTTTCTCAAAAAGGTGAAGAGTTACCAGGTGTTCTCTATGTTAACTAAGTCATTTATGATTCTCTGGAACACATAAGAAAGGTTGAAACATAAACAGAATATCTCAAATAAGGTAAAACTCGTGAGGTTTTGATAGCACATAATAGGCTGTCATGTAAACCTCTTTGTTGTTGGGGACTTTTTTTTTTGTTTTGGGTGGGGGTTTTTTTGGTTTGTTTAGGCTTTTGGGGGGGGGAGCTGCTTAAGTGTACTTGGTTAGCCATTAGGACTACATAAAAAAAATAAAAGTTGTATTTTTATTGAAAACAGATGTGAGAATTAGCAGATTTTTGTTTATGAGTATGTGGTAACATGCAAAAATATAAACATGCTATTTTAAACATCTCTGTTATATTTTACTTCTAGAAGACCATGAGATGTCTTACTTGATCACTTTATTAAGTCTTCAAAATGTTAGATTGAGTTAAACAATGATGTTTTATGAATAGTATCTTGGGTTTTTAAAGGTTTTTTTGTCTCTAGACTTGACTGATTAGCTTGTATAACTTATGTTTTATCACCTGTTTCTACCCAGAAACCCCAGTGAAAATCTGTGACTTCCCTTGCATGCTTTGTTGCTTCTGATCTCTCTATTTGGTGCAAAGTTGGCATATCTCATATATACCAATTGTATTACCACAGTGACCATTGTTCTTGAAAGATCTTGATCCAGCAGAAGGTTAGTTCACTCTGTTGAAAAGTTATTTAGAGATTGCCAGCTCAAGATCAAGGCAAATGCTCCTATAGTATCACTTTGTGTTAAAAATAAAGGTGGACTGGTTTTGAACCCTGGACTTGTGGGAACTGAACCTTCATATTCACAACTTAAATCGGGAAGATGATCTGGTCTGTGTTTCTGCCAGTGGTTCAGGAAAGGAGATGCATTTTTATCACCTGCAGGATGCATACTTTGTCATTGCTTGCTCTACTGTCATCTCTGTGTTTGGTGAAGGCTGTTATCCTTGTCTTTATCCAAGTTTCAAACTGTCTCAGACAAACTAAGTTACTAGTAACCCGTGTTTGTTCAGGAATTCAGTCCGTGTGTACATTACCTTCTTCATCTGGAGTACTTTACAGATGTGATGTTCAGTGAAGAACAACTGAAATAGCAGTGGATGGCAGGGATAGAGCTGGAGTGCCTCTTTCTGAAAAGAAAAGGTACTGGGCCTTACATGGAAGAATACCTCTTGCTAGATGACACAGAAGAGCTGCCCATCTTCAGTACTGCTTCTCTAGTAGTAAGGTTTTTGTACTTTGTGTTTATATATAGATGATTTCATTGAAGAATATAGTAAAAGATAAATTAATCGGTAAAATAGTAACCCCCTCCCCCCAAACCCAAATAAAAACCTAAAAAACCTGCATGACAGCATGACATTAATACACCTTTTTGAGCACATAGTTAAAGACGTTGAAATTTGTTAAATAAAACAAAACACTGCACATTGATTTTCCCCTTGCTGTCTTCATTTTCCATCCACCCTGCACCACTTGGTAGAGATGGGCAATGAAGTTGGGAACACAGGAGTGAGACTGAGCCTGGGAAGAAGAGAGGAGTTGCGGGAAGGTGATGTTTGGGTTTTTGTCTGTTTCTTACTATCCAGACCTATTTTAATTGTCAACACATTACATTACTTCTCCCCAGATTGAGTCTGGTTTGCCTGTAATGGTAATTGATAAGTGACCCATGAGCTTTTCAGTCTACTTTCTTCCACTCTCCTGTTAAGGAAGGGGAGTATGTGAATGGCTGGGTGGGAGTTTGGCCCTTAGCCAAGGTCCACCCACCAAACTGTTTCATGACCTGCTCACATGTTCTGTGAAGAGTCACATCAAACAAGTCATCTTCTCTTGTCAGGTTGTGACTGGTGCCATGGACTCTGGACAGGGCACTCCAGCTGGTTAAGGGGTTCGGATCTTGGGCAGTGGCCTGGCTTCTGTGCATGGTGCTTCCCCTTTTGGCTCAGCCTTTTGCAGTGTTGGATGTTCATGGATGTGTCACCTCCTCCTACCTGGGGCTATTATTTTTCACTTATTTATTGTTTTCTAATGTAGACACTTCGCATAAGCTATCAGTGGCCTCTTGACCTTTTTGACCTTCTCCATATCTAAAGCCTACTTGCTGTTTTTATGTGAGGTGCTGTCATTTGGGCCAGAAAGACAAACAATGTGTTGTAAGAATGTAAAGCTGTTATAAGTTCATCCACGCTTCTTTGTTTTTGCCCTGTGCATACCTAAAACATTACAGCAAGGCAAAGGTAGTCTTTTGGGTAAGGTTACCCCCATAACAATTATCTTTCCAAGTTTTCCCAGTGTAATCAAAGTCTTGTTTCTGAGTGAGACTTCCAGGCATGCTTGGACAATATACAATTGTTTTCATCTGTCACTTATTAAAGGCATTAGGTGCAGAAAGTTTGAAATAATAAATAAGTTAGAGTTTTGTTGCATGTGCGCTTCTATTTTGACTTATTGAGTTGACCTTAAAGAGCAGAGATAATCTTTTAGACAAATAATTTTGCATTAAACCTTGCTTTCTAAAACAATGTTGTATATGGACTATGGGGTCACTGTGATTGCTCTGACATTTTATCGGAGCCGTGTTCTGTTTTCTCCTAATCTCTTCCATTGTCTCTTGTACATATTTGAAAACAATTCTATTTTCCCAACATCAGTAACCTTATTGTCCTTGTCCCAGGTAATTTCTCTCCTGCTTGAATATTCTGTACAGGTTTAGTCTTGGTGAGGATCACAAGTTAGTGTGAAAAGAACCTGGTTTTCTTATGCAAAATAGATATTGGTGTTTCACATGATTTTCAGTAACTGTTAGAGAAAATGTTGTAAAAAGCAAAATAAAGAATTTTGCATATTCGGAGTCAGGGTTTTATGGTCATAGGGATGATGGAATATTTTGAGAGCTACAGGAGGTACACTTAGTAGGACTTGTCCTCAGTGAGTTTCAGGAAATAAAGTATTTTATTAAAAAAGTGTCACTCAACACATCTGGTCAGTTTAGTGAGAAGATCACTGGAGCCTTTTTGGTGTCCAAGTCTTATGCCAAACCAATGTGCAAAAAAAAAAAAAAGTAAACTGACTCTCATTGACGTTTATTTATTATTATTTCCTATTGTTGTGTTGATATACCACCCAGAACAAGACTGATCCATATTTGGGTCTAGTTGCTTCTAATTTTGTTTATAGACCTTATTTTACCTTATTTTTTTTATACTGTATTTAACAATGGCTTTGCTGAACTATGTAGAAAGTAGCTGTTGATGTATTTTATGTAGTCTTCCTCCACACAGGCTGTTTTCTGTCATGAGAGCATGCTACAAGTAGTTGTGAGCAGTTTAGGTCCTGTAGGGCTTTACAACTGCTCGGCTGCCACAGTGAAACAGATTTGATGCTAGCAGTAGGAGTTCCTTGGGTAATATAAATACCTGAACTAGTAATTACAGTCTCTGATCTTCTCTGGGTAGTAATTGTATCTTCTATTCTTCTGCCCCAAGGGTAGTCATTCAGGAGGAGTGAAACCTCTGCTGTCTGTTGCCATCAGACACTTGGCCAATACCCATTGTGTATTTTCATGGCTCCCAATGGATATTAAGCTGCGGTTTGAAGACTACTAGAATAATACAAAGAATATTTCCTCACAGGTTTTGCCTAACAATATGTTGGTCTTGCTTTAGAAAATGGATACTGGATCAGTTCAAAGACTAATGCTTGGGGATTACATTCTTCATAGTAACTTATTTTTAATGCCCCCTTTATTTGAGGACATTACTGTTAAGTAGCTTCTCTGAAATGCAATGGTAATACCTGGTTTGGCACTTCTTGAAGTTCAGTATTTTTCTTTTACGTGTTCAGCTGACTTCAAACACCCACTTACATCTTCCAGTCCTGTACACTTTTGGTTGCTGGACTACATAGTGTTTTTCAACCCTTGTGCTGTGGTCGTTATGTGCATTTGTTTGTCCAGTGTCTAATTACTTTATCAGTCATCTCACAGTAAGTCAGATGCATTAGCTAATAGGAGCAGCTTTCAGACTTTTTTCCAGATGACCGGTAGTCAGAAAAAAATACGGACTGGTGAGAGTCATGGTCCTAATAGTGCCCTCTGATATTTTCCTAGTGTCCTGTTCTTTAAATCTGTCCTTAAAAAGTAGCAGACACATCACAGTTACTAGTTAATTGTTCTCTATTTGTCTGCTAATCTTTTCACTTGTATTGTTACATGAAGAGGGGTCTAGTTTCCTGTGATTATTTTGTTGTTCGGATACTTCAGAATTTAAGAAGCCTTTGAAAATTCTTTTGTAATTGACATGTAACACGTCTTTCTTGTAGAGTCTCTGCTGTTCTGTACAGTTTCTATTCTTTATTTTTTTTGGTTTGTTTTTATTTGGTAGTGTTTTGCTTTCTGAGAGGTAATACTGTCTCTCACCTATTATTTCCCCATAAAACTTGTTAGGACTGAGTGTCTTTCAGATTGTTTTCTCTATCAAATGTGGTGAGATGAGCAAAAATTATTAATTGTAACACTTGAAGATAAATGTAGATAGCAGGCTCACTCTAGCTTCATTTTCTCTGGGAAAAACGTACAAAATACTTGTCACTAATTATTTACCTTTTGATTTTCTAGACCTATATTGTTTGAAAATGAGTCTGTCCTGTATTGGGTCTGGCTGAGCCCCATAGCAGCCCCCACAGTGCTGTGCTTGTATCGGTAGCTAGAAAGGTGTTGGTAACACACCAGTGTTCTGGCTGCTGCTGAGCAGCGCTCGCACAGCACCAAGGCTGTCTGTCTCTCCAACCTTCCCCCCATCACCACCAGCAGGGTGGGTGTGAGCAAGATCTTGGGAGGGGACACAGCCAGGACAGATGGCCCAAAGTGACCAACGGGATATTCCGTACCATACGACGCCTACTCAGCAATAAAAACTCAGAGAAAGGAGCAGGGAGGGGGGCATTTGTTATTTACAACATTTGTTTTCCAGAGCAACTGCTACATGCACTGAAGCCCTGCTTCCTGGGAAGTGGCTGAACATCGCCTGCTGATGGGAAGCAGAGAATAACGTCTTTTGTTTTCCTTCACTTCTGTGCGTGCATAGGACTTTTCCTGTTGTTTAATTAAACTGCCTTTATCTTGAACCACAAGGGGGTTTTTTCCATCTTATTTCCCCCCCTTCCCCCTTCTGCCGAGGAAGGGAGTGATAGAGCATCTTGGTGGGCACTTGGCATCCAGCCAAGGTCAACCCACCACATCAGTGAAGCTGTATGGAGTTATAGTCCAGAGGAGGCATGGAGGCTGAAAGATACAGTGTCTTGATAATATTAGATGTAATGCTTTTCATAGTATTCATCTTTAGGAAAGGGCTGAATTGCCTTTATACTCTAGTTAGGAAGGGATTTGCTAGCCTGTATAGAAGATTCTCATAAGGGAGGTCATTCTGTATGCTTCTGTGTGCAGTCACCCTTTTTCTTGAAGAGTCATTGGCTTTCAGGTGCAGATTGTTTTCTGTTAAATATATATTTGAAGCTAGTAAGAGGCTTATTAAGAAGAACATGTGTAGGATGAAGATATCATGTTGGATGGCTAAAAATAGTTGACATCTTTGCTTTATTAAAGCTCTGTCTAGGTAAAATTGAGTATTAGCAATGTGTCCTTGTGGCACAGAGTTCTAGTGGGAATGCACTGGGAGGACTGTTGCTGGCATGTCAAGGGAGGTGGTGATCCTTCCCCCTGCTCATCACCGATGAGGCCATATGCGAAGTACCATGTCTAGTTCTGGGCTCCCTCAGTACCAGAGAGAGATGGACATACTGGAAAAAGTCCAGAAAAGGGCTACTAAGATGATGGATTAGAGCATCTCTCCTGTAGTGAAAAGCTGAGTGAACTGGGACTGTTCAGCCTGGAGAAGGCATGGCTCGGAGGGATCTTACCAATGTATGCAAATACCTGAGGATGAACCAAACCCATGAGCACTGGTACGGGTTGCCCAGAGAGGTTGTGGAGTCTGCCACCTTGGAGATATACAAAACCCAGCTGGACATGGACCTAGGTAACTGGCTGTAGGTGGTCCTGCTTGAGCATGGGGATTGGACCAGATGACCTCTAGAGGAGGTTCCTTCCATCACCTCTGGAGATGTCCCTTCCAACCTCAACAGTTCTGTGATTAGGTGGAAAAGTAGCAGAAAGAGGCAGCAGAGCCAGTCCATTTGAGGGACTAAATCTGCCATTGCTATTATAGCTCATAACTTAATAGTGTTTTTTACTTTCTTGGCTTCTGTGTCATGGCTTCAGGCGGTCTTTAGCAGGTGTGTATGGAGTACAGTATTTGCCACTTCACAGCATTCTTGTTTGCATGCAAGATCTCTCTTCTATACCAGATGTATTCAGGAAAGTCATCCTAGTGGGATAGCCATTTTTTTTATGAGTGTGCTCCATGTTCTGCATCTCATTACAATACCATTGCATGCAGGACTAATTTAAACAAGCCAGGAGAAGTTACTGTCCAAAATTAGTGCTTTTCCAATGTTCATGTCTTGTTGTATACATGCTTTAAGATCCAAGATCTTGCCAAAATGTTTGGTGAAGCATTCTCAATTTGTCCTAATGCTTCAAGAGCTATAACTGAGGTTTTGTATCAATCGGGCCTGAGCTGTGCTGTGATTTCTTTCTGTTGTGTTCTCTTCTTTACCTCTTCTGTAAGTGGTCTTTCTTACTGGTTCTGTAAAATACAGTGTTATTGCTGTTGTTATTGTTTAACATCAAGGGGTAAAACACATCTAATTCCTCAACACGGTGGTGTGGTTTAACCCCAACTGGCAACTGAGCACCAAACACCTGCTTGCTCATTTGCCCCGCAGTGCGATAGGGGAGAGAACTGGAAGAGTAAAAGTGAGAAAGCTTGTGGGTTGAGATAAAGACAGTTTAATAAATAAAGCAAAACTGTGCATGCAAGCAAAGCAAAGCAAAAGGAATTCATTCACTGCTTCTCATCGGCAGGTGCTCAGACATCCCCAGGAGAGCAGGGCTTCATCATGTGTAGCAGTTACTTGAGAAGACAAAATGCCATAACTCTGAATATTCCCCTGCTTCCTTCTTCCCCCAGTTTTAAATGCTGAGTATGATGTCATCTGGTCTGGCCCGCTGGGGTCAGCTGTCCTGCCTGTGTCCCTTCCCAGCTTCTTGTGCACCCCCAGCCTCCTCGCTGGTGGGGTGGGGTGAGAAGCAGCAAAGGCCCTGTAAGTGTTGCTCAGCAGTAATGAAAACTTCCCTGTGCTATCACCCCTGTTTCCAACAGAAATCCAAAACATAGCCCCATACTAGCTATGGAGAAAGTTAACTCTATCCCAGCCAAAACCGGCAGGCATGGGAGGCAGTCTTAGATTCCACATACCCTTATGCAGGCATATCTGGTTAATGACTATTCCACCTGAAAAACTAGGACAAAAGACAGGACAAGTAATAAATACCCAGATATGCAGACTCTGAAGAGTGGGAGATAATTAAGATACCAAAGACCAATACTGTCAGACTACTGGCTTATGAACCATTGAAGGAGCAGCTCAAAGCCTTGATGGAAACAAGATTGTCACGTGTCTTGTGAAAAAGAGTAGACCTACTATGGGGCATTTGAGGGTGCTTGTGGGATTGTGTAAAAGTTATTATGGATCATCTAGCAGAAGATCCAAAGGCAGGAAAAGGGAGTAGATATATTGTAGTCCTATTGATCTGCTGGTAATTAGGCTTGTGCCCAGTGCCTTATCACTGCAGTAATAACTTAATAAGAAAATCTATCTTACTAAACACTATTTCTAATTATTTTCCTCATCGAGGGTTCTCTCTGTTCTCTGTGTGTGGTGCTACTGAACTTCAATTGAAAGTAGCTGGTGGGTAGTTTCAGAGGTCTGAGAGCCAGAGCCCACGGGTCTGGAGGCAGGATACTGGAGAGAGCAAGAGGGTCTGAGAGTTGGTGGCTGGATGGGCTGATGTCCAAGCCAGCTTCCAGAGACAGAGTCATGGCTTTGAGAAATAGCCTCTGAAGAGACCACAGTGTGTGGCCAGCTATGAGAGGTTCATGAGCGTGAGATCAGCCAACATACATGAAAAGATGAGACCATTTGTATAGTTTGTATATGCATCTGCTGTTTGTGTGTGTGTGTGTGTGATGCCTGTTCTTGTGTTTGTCGTGTTCTTTTGGTGGCTGGTGGTGTCTGTAAGTGTGTGCATGTGTGTGTATGAGGGCTGTGTGGTTCGTCTTGCAGCCGGCTGGGGCTAGGGTCAGGGGATGGTAGCAGCCTGGCTGTGGTGGGCTGGGAAGGAGAACATCCCTGGGCCTTGAAGCCCACCAGCTTCAGCTTCACTTTAGCAGCTTGCTGTGTGCACTTCAGTTTTTACTTAAAAGCACCAAGGCACAGGCAATAATAGGAAGCCAAATGGAGGTCCCGCTGCCATAGTTAGGTTGTAAGGCAATAATATTATGTTTTATAATGAAGTAGTTTATTTTTGAAGTCTTGGTTTTTCTGTTTCGTGAACTTGAGTCCTGAGGGAAGTGTTCTTATGTCCAAGTGTATTTTTATTTGGAAGTAAAATATTTGTAATAATTGCAAATGCAAATAATCAACATTTTAAAAGGGAGTTAAAAAATTGCATGTTGTTGGAGTTGATAGTAGTTTTGCTTAATGCAAATATCCTTTTCTGTTTTGGAAAGAAAATATTTAAATATTAACTCTTACTCGTATTTAGGAAGTGTCATTGCTGTTGCTGGCAATTGACACTTGAGATTAAGTAAAATATCAGATTAATGCTGGTTTTTAGCAGCATGGAATTTGAGTGCCTGTCATGTTTTTAGCTTTATTCACTAAATATAAAAATGAATCATAATCACTCATACTTGAACATATGGGAAGCCGGGACTTAAAACTCTTTCAAAGGTTGATAAGATTTGAGTTTGCTCCTTAAAAAAAAAAATTAAAAAAATTGTAAAATATGCATAACTGAGCAAAAGGATTTTAAATAACTTTTTACATTTAGAACATGGTTCTAAGTCTTAGCAACAAAACAATTATTTCCAAGCAGTACCACATATTGAGAGAATAAAACACTGAAATTCAAATGCTTTCTGGGGTTTGAAAGTAAGAGGTTGACATCACACAGGCTGTTGTAATAAAATCTTTTCTATGTTTGTTGTTACTAAAGATCAAGTATGGAATTCTTAAGGATTGTTTAAATTTATTTAAAGTTTTATAGTAACTTTCTCAAGGGAAAAAAGTGAGTATATGAAGATTTGAGGAGCTCATTAAACAGAAAATGCCTTGCAATAGAATCCCTTAGTTGTTAGTGTCTTTACCCTACTGTTTAAAGACTTTGTGGGAACATAGCCTTGGGCAGTGTTGAGTGTGGTAAATAATCCTGGACCTCAGCAGCAAGTGTATTTAAGTTTTCTGTTAATTATTTCTCTCTGAAAGCAATCTAAGAGTAAAATGATCTTGTTTCTAAAAAAATTACTTAATTTTGTCCTTAACTCCTGAAAAGGGATTTAACAGTCTTGCTAGAATTTGCGTCTAATTGCTGTTCACTAGTAATTTTGAAAATTTCACTACATTGCAGATGAAAATGTGGACTTTTGAGAATGCTTAGAGAATGGAAGTTCTAGTACAGAAAGCAGGAATGCTAGTAGTTCTTCAGAATTATTTGGTACTGGAGGTCTGTATTATGTGTTGTGTATTTGGAACCTTCTGTGTGTTTCGGTTTGTGCCCATTGCCTCTTGTCCTGTCAGTGGGCACCCCTGAAAAGAGCCTGGTTCTGTCCTCTTTGCACCCTTCCTTCAGGTATTTATATGCATTGGTAAGGTTCCCCCAAGCCACCTTTTCTCCAGACCGAACAGTCCCAGCTCTCTCAGTCTTTCCTCATAGGAGAAGTGCTCCAGTCCCTTGATGGTTTTTGTTGCCCTATGCTGGTCTCTCTAGTACGTCCACCTCTCTCTTGTACTGGGGTGGGGGTGCAGAACTGGACTGAGTAATTGATTACCAGTAGTAAAATCCTGTTAAGAAAATTAAATATCTCATCTGAAGTTCTATAATAAAACAGTTTTAAAACTGATTTTTATACAGTAACAGACATACTTATTTCCCGTAGCACCTTCTGAATGGCACAGAGCTTTAGTAATAGGGTTTGTCAAGGTAAATAACTACATAACAGCTTTTAAACTTAAGTTTTTAAGCTTAACTTAAGCTACATTGAATAGATGAAGCCCTGTAGTAGTAATGATGGCTGTGGTAAATGAGATTTTAATCAAGTGGATTGGATGGGTATATAGATGCTTGTTTCTTCTCTTTTTACTACGTATTGTCTTCGGCATTGGAGAAGTTTTGCTAGCATTGTTATTGTTACTCTTAAAGCAGTTTTGGAATGTAGTATTAGACTGATGAAGTTTGTGATGGGAAAAACCTACCATAGTTTCTGACCTTGTCTTTGAGAGTGCTTAATGAAGCAACAACAACTAATCTTTCATGCTTTCTAGCTGATTGCTTCTTTTGTAGTATTGACTAGTAACTTCTACTAAATTATGCAGAAATGTTGGTTTTCTTAATTTTCTTCCCATGAATGAAGGGAAGAGAGGGGAAAAACTTGAAAAAACATAACATTAAAACTTTGAGGAAATGTCTGAGTGACCTTCTCTCCCTCCAATAATACTCCATTGATCCAAGTTAATTAAAGCAGCAATGTATAGTTGAACTGAAGAATAGGTTCCAGGTTACCTTGGAGTACTCAAATTTGTATTTAGTCTGTGAACCTGGGAGAAATACAGCAAGACAAAGAACCTTCTGTTCATAAATGCCAGAAAAAGAAACAAAACATCTGCATACAGCTAAAGAACAGTAAGCCATATTGAAGAGATGAATAAATATTTGCATGTATCAGAAATTAGCAGTGAAACACAGTAAATTATTTCATTTTCCAGGCTTGCTGTGAGGACAAGTGTTCCAGTACACTGTTTACTTAGTTTTAAAATTGCTAGGCATCTGGAACTAGATACAAAAAAGACTGAGGACTAAATTATAAGTTGAGAAAGCTATCAGTAAAGGGCAGGTCAGTGGTGAAATGGTCAATAAAATCACTGAAGAACCTTCACTGTTATGGAAAGCAGTATTAACAGAACGTTTGGATTTTGCTGACAAGGTAGTTTTCTAAGTGGCTACTTCAGTCTGCGTATAATTAAAGCCTGAAAGACACTATATGCTATTGTAAGAAAGATGGAATTAATAATCTGTTTTGGGAGAAAACCAGCTAATGAGCATCTTGGTAACTGTCAACTTTAGCTTTATGTTAGAATGCAAAAAATACAAGAGATGAGTTCATTTACATACTTACACCCCAACGTGTAAGCGAAATGTGCACAAGTAATAATGATGCAAAATCCAGCAACAGTTCACTTACCAATTAAATAAGGTAAGGTTAATTACTAAAAAATTTACTTTAAAGACTAAGTATTAATCTTCAACCCAGATGTTATTTATACCTCAAGGTGAATATGAAAGCTAGACATTTCCAAATGGAAAAAAGGAATCAATTACTTTCAGAAGCAAATGCCTCAGGAAAACATTAATTATTATTCTGAATGCATTTGACAAATGCTGAGCTGAAATTAGAGGAGTTTGGTGTTTTCAAAGTTCTTAAAGTATTAAGTAAATATTTAGGACAGGCTAGCAAGGAAGTTCTTTGCAACTGTTAATTCGTTTCTTCTGCCATGTAAGATTTGCCCTTTGGCAGCTTCAATTAACTGGCTAAATATAAAACAACAATTATATATGTAATTTTTATAATTTAGAATATATATTTTATATTTTTATATAGCTTTTAAATTGTTAGAGCATTTAAGCAACATTGATAATAAGTGTTGTGACCCCCTTTGAGTCAAAAAAAGAAAAAAATACAGTGCTAAGAATATAACTTTAATTCCTTTATTAAAAAAAAAAGTTAGTGGTTGCCTTTGATTTGCTTTCCTTAAAACATAAAAGGCCACTTTCCATTCTCTTGATTTTCTTTAGGCTGATTTGTGTTATTGTGAAGGAGTTGTATGTGTGAGAAGGGTCGTGGGGAGTTTTATTCCATTAAAAAACAGTCCAAACCAAAACAAAAAAGAAACGTCAAAACCAATCTCACAAAAACAACCTCAGCCTTATATTGACACTTCATATCAACTCCTAGAGATTTGTGCGGGAATTCTTTTCCTGTCCTTTGAAAATGTCAGTTGTTACATTTGTACTAAGAGCACAGTAATGCCAATCTGTATTACTTACTTTTGCTGTATGAAAATAATCTAGATGCTTTATGCATTAAATTATATTAGCCCATTGCAAGAAAACATTTGGTAATGTGAAAAATATTTTGGTTAAATAGTTAGTTTTGAAAAAATGTTATGTCCTGTCACATAGATCGTGTGCAAACAATTAATGTGGAATAAATGTAACATTAATTGTTTGCTTTAGTTTTTATTGAGCATATTTCAGTATAAGTGCTGCTGAAATAACTCGTAATAGCTGAAAAAGCCTTGGCAAAATTAGTTATTAATTTTGTACAACACTTGAGATTTGTAACATGCTCTGAAAGGTTAAACCCCAACTTTTTTCAAAAGAAAATTGATCAGCACTAAAATGTCAACTGTCTAAGTACAGCAGCATACTGGCATGCAAACACTGTTCTCTTATTTCAGGTTCCCTAGCTGCATAGCATTTGCATTGTGACATTTTGTTACAACATTAGCAAGATAGCTGAAGTTTCAAAATCAATCAGTTTTTGTTGTTATGAGACAGCCTGCAACTTAGTTTGATGTTGAAGGTGTTTCTCTGAAATGTAATTAAATTGGATTCTTGAGTTCTGGCAATATCTGCATCTCATGACTACTTAGTGGTGGCTGCAAAACTGTACAGTTTTGAAGACCACATTAGGCTCTCATTCTGAAGTATCTCGAGGAAAAAAAAAGGCAAAAGGCAGCAATGTTAAAACTTTCTTAGAAGTACAAAACTTTTCTAGACATCATGTTTTAAGTTTAATTTAAGACAAGTATGTTTGTGTCTGGTGCATTTAAATGCAAGGTAGAAAAACAGGCTACCCTACTGGAGAGTTCATATTCTTTAAAACTACTTTTTAGGGAATTGCTAGCTAAAATTCAGGTTCTGTTGAAAACAAAGTTGTTTTAATTTTTAGACTTCCTATTCATCAACAGTGCTTCTAATTGGAGAGCAGTGTATCAAGAAATTTTTTGTGACTATCACTTTCCCCATGTAGGCTGTATTCTGGAATAAAAGGTAACACAGAAACTAGTATTAATCTCTGAAGGCAATCAGATTGCAGTGGGAAAAAGGTTTTACCTGAGCGATTTATTTTTGAAATAAGATGTCAGTATATAGTAGAGTCTCCTTTTTTAAATAATAGCACGATCTTGATTATATGCATTGAGAAACACTTGTAGTTTGACTCATTATAAAGGGAACTGAGACATGAAGGCCTGTTATTTACTGTAACCATGCTGGGTTTGTGCATGGTTCGTGTCGGTCCTGAATGCTGTAAAGAGTACTTTGATGTGCATAGAGTAGCTATAATGATATAGTGAATGTTACGACATAGTCCTTAAGTAAGTAGAATGTAGATGTTTCTACAGCATTATTTTTAACCTGTTCTGTATCTTAAAATGGGCGTGAGGGGAGGAAAGCCTCCCAAATGCTTTTGTAGCATCTCCTGGAGATTGTTTTTTTTTCTGATCAAGTAGACACTCTAGAAAGGTAACTAATCTGGATAGACTAGGGATTAGGAGAAAAATTGTGAATTCAGGTAAAAAACTTTCACAGAAAACAGCTTGTTGTCTCCTCTCATTTTTTGGATATCCCTGGTGAGGAGGGAAAGCTGGGATCTGTATTTCTAACTCTGAGGTATGTTGTGGCTATGGTACTGTCAATAAAAAAAAGTGTGTGTCTGGTTTTGGTTACATAAAAGCCGATTCTCTGTAAGAGAAGTTACATCTGGAAAACAATTCAAAATTTTGCAGGCCAACAACATCTGTGAATAAGGCTTGTCTTGCGTTAAGGAGTGAGTTGGAATAAGTGTAGTGCCAGTAAGTTAAACAGTTATCTCTAAATGTCGTGTCTCTCAAAAAATTCAAGAGAAAGATATGAATAGGTAAAGTAGTGTCGTACTGACAGACTAAAACATGATTTTGTTTCATTCCACTAAAGGTAATTTCTAATTGCACATGGTTACTTTGGATGTGTTACTACTGCAGGTGCTACTACAATATTATATTTTACTCATATCTTTGTTTCTATTTATCTTTTTCTTTAGGTCCCTCTTGCACTTCACTACTGTGCAGGGTCATACTCGGTTGGGTGATGCATTTAATGGGAACAAATAGACCATAGTCAGAGGTGTAAGAATGAAGGCTTTCTGTTTCCAATAGATTTACAGCATAATGATTTTTAATCACTATCTAAGAATTGAACGGTTTGAGGAGCAACACAGTTAATATCACTTCTGTTTTCTGCCAAAGTTTGTTTGTTAGATAGATAGTTTTTAAATTCCTGAAAATAGGCTTGTTACTTAGTCTTTGATGAAGATGAATTGTTCATATCAGGACCTTTAACAGCAGGTTTGAAGAATTTCAGGAAAAGCTGTGGTTTGTGTGTGTGCTACAAATGAAAGAAGTTTCCCCTTTCTCTGTCTTACTGGTCATCAGGTCAGATCCTACTTTAAATCAAAGCTAAGCTAAGTTTGTTTCTGACTGATCACAGAAACATTCTTGAAAAAAGATTTATTAAAACTTCTAGTAGGATGCAGTCTTAGCACCTTTCACTTAAAATTACAGTAATCTTAACCGTGACCTTACAGAAACTTTGTGACATAACGTTGCCTTGAGAAGGCTCCTGTGAAGTCTACATCTGTAGAACTACATCTCTCTTATTTTTATCTAGTTCATGTATTTATTTTCTACTTGTTAACACTGATTAACCTGTGGTATAATTGCTATTGTCTACAAAAATAAAGTTGTCAAGTTTATGTTAGCATGTGCGTTTCTACTTTATTTTGTTTTGCAGAACTGTTGGGAAAATCCACTAGAGGTGTAAGTTACTGGTATGTTTAAGCCTGCTGGATAATAGTTGTGTGGTGTTTTTTTGTTTGTTTTTTTTTTTAAGTGTTGTTTACAGGCCATTTAGAAACAGCTGACAAGTTTAATATCTTTTTTCCTGTCTGCTCCAACCTCAGTCAAAAAAAATATCTCTTGTATAACTTTGGCAGTGTCTTGGTTTTGGCTGGGATGGAGTTAATTTTTATCTTAGTAGCTGGTGCAGTGCTGTGTTTTGGCTCTTGATGTGAGAACCATGTTGACAGCTCAGGGATGTTTTTAGTTGTTGCTGGGTGATGTTTATACTAAGTCAGGGGCTTTTCAGTTTCTCAGGCCCTGCCAGAGAGAGGGCTGGAGGGACACAGGGAATTGGGAGGGGACACAGCCAGGACAGGTGACCTGAACTAGCCAGAGGGGTATTCCTTACAACATGATGTCATGCTTGGTGTATAAACTGAGGGGGTTGGCTGGGACCTGCTGGTCACTGCTCGGGGCCTGGCTGGGCATCGCTCAGCAGGTGGTGAGCAACTGTACTGTGTATCACTTGTTTTCTTTCTCCCTTTCCCTCTGGATTTTATTCTTTTCCCCACCCTTTCATTATAACTGTTATTGACGTTATTATTGTTCTTTCGTTTTTATTCTATTTCAATTATTAAACTGTTCTTACCTCAACCTTTGAGTTTTACATTCCTTTCCAATTCTCCTCCCCATCCCTCTGGGTGAGGGGGGAGCGCGTGAGCAGCTGCGTGGTGCTTAGTTACCAGCCAGGGTTAAATCATGACATTCAGTAAGTTTGTAATACTGCAGTTCATACTAATCAAAACCAATTCCAGCAAACCTAGCAAACAATATAAACTTTAATGCTTCCCCCCCTTTTAGACAACACACCAGGCCACTGTAACTCTTTGGGCTAATAACTAATGCTTTTCTGAACCGTCATGTATGTATTGTGTCCTTTTCAGAGCAAACAGGAATTATCTAAGCAAGTATTTCAGGGGAACAGTGAATAGGAAACTTTTTTTAAAGGTTTTTAAGATGAGCTAATGAAAAGCAAATGTCACAACTAAGTTTAAGACATTTTAACAAGAAAGACACATTCTGTGAAGTGGCATATTACAAAACAAATGAAATAGAAAACATGTAAGTTACAGCTTATTCCTTAGGCAGCAATGAGAGACTGAAGTAGATTCTCTCTTTAAACTTTTGAAGTCCTAACTGTAACAATTTAATGTCTGTAGTCCATACAGCATTATTAAAGAAGCATTTTAGTGATGTGTTTCCTCTGAATATGTTGTTAACATTACAAAGACAATGTTTCTTTCGTCTCTTCATAAAAAATTTTCTTAGATTGCATTAAATAAATAAAGAACAATCTAAAGCCTTCGCTGGAAGGCTGAAGTTGAAGTTCTGATATCCAAACTGATTTTGGTTTTCTTTATGCTCTGTCCTTTCTTATTGGAACAACTTGGAAACAAATGCAGGGAAGGGTTGCCAGTACCACCAAAGGCATTTAAGTGCATTTTAGGAACAAATTGTTGGTGGGAGAATGGACTAAGAAGTACATAATACAATAAAAGAATATGCTAATCCATGGTTTGTTTATTTGCTTTCTAAATAGAAATTTCCTCTTTATACTTAAACTTTTAGCTAAATCCTTCATTTTTCTTTTCATCAGTATACATAATGGGAAGACGCTAAAGGCTTCACAGTGTAAATTTTAATCCTCATAAAAATGTTGTCTGTAACCTGTGGTATAAGATTGAAAACACGTAGGCTTTTGTTTCCTTTCTTATTTCTAATTTCTGTGTTCTTACTATTTTCTAAAATTTGCTTGCTAGTTATCTAATTGAAACATAACAAAAGCTTGACAACTTTAGTTATTCTATGCTGCATCAAAATCACTGCTAAATAATTTTTCTGTAGATGTTTTTCACTAATGTATTAATGACTTAGTTAAAGCGTTAGAGCATGGAATATAGGAGTGTTATTTCTACACTCGTAAAATCAGCATATAATACTTGTCATAGAGGTTTTTACTTTGCTTAATCTACTGATTTTGTTACTGCTGCTATGAAGATGGAAAGACTTGGAATTGAGCAATGAAGTTTTATAAGGTAACCACTTTCCATACTCTTCTGCTTTTCTTTTCTCATCTCAGCTGTGTGCTTGGTTGCCACAGTATCCTGTTATTTCTTGCTACTGTTAATAGTGTAATCGCTTCAAGTCTGCCTTTTTTTTTTTTTTTCCTGGGGGTAGGAACAGTTCTTATGAACCTTTGTTGACCGATTTTCACCAAGGCTTAGAAACTGTTATACTAATGGTATAAAACATTTGTGGATAGTATAAATACCATGTAATTATCTTGTCAATGTTGTCCCCAGTAGCATTTAAAACTAGTTTTGGTACCAGTTTGTTTAATTAGAGCAATTAAAAATAAAATGGAAAAGCAAGCAACCTGGATGTGATCTCTCCAGTTTAGAAGTTGAAGCCCAGTAATGGAGTAATGAAGTATTAAGATGGTTGTGCAGGAAGATTGTAGGGAGATGTGCAATTGTAGGGAAGAATAACTGATGTGTAATACTACATATTATAAGCACAAACTTTTCCAGTATTTTTCTTTGACCTTTTTGAGACAGTATAAAAAAGAACTCTGAATTAGTATATTAAATTTGATAATTAAAAATACTATGATTTGTTAGTACAGTTTCAAATGGATGTAGTGACTGTACTCGTTACTTTTGGAGGTGGCTTCTGTAGGTCAGGTCTCTAGAGTATTGGGTAAACAGGAGTAGGGGTTGAAGTTCAGTTTTTTTCTATCTAGATGGGATCAACTTTCTGTGTCTTAAAGGGATATAAGAGACTTTGTTTATAGTGGATTTTGACCCTTTGCATTTTAGTTTCTATTTAAACACATGTACTCTTTTTTTATGCCCCCCTGCCCCCATATTTGGAATATGATTTTTATTTTTTTTTATTAAATTTGCCTCTGTTAATAGAAAAGAGTTGCTGTTGAGTGTAAAAGGTAAAAGGAGGTGGTGCAGAACCACCTTCAGTAGATTTTGTACAAACCAGTAGCAGCTCTTTTTGGATTCCTGTAAGGTAGATAACTAAGCTTTCAAAATACCGTGAAATCTATCATTAATCTGAAATTTGCCCATTTCTTATTGGTGCAAAATGATTTTATATATGTTGTTGATTGGCCCTGGCCGGCAGGAAAGCCCCTACCCCACCCAGCCCTTCCCCAAGGGCTGGGGGAGAGATTCAGAAAGGGCAAAAATAAGAGAACTCATGGATTGAGGTAAAGATAGTTTATTAAGCAGGGAGGGCAGGGGGAGGAGGAAGAAAAAAATCACGAGTGATTTTTGCCACCAGCAGACTGATGCCCAGCCAGGCCCTGAGCAATGGCTACTGTGGAAAAACTGCCCCTCAGTCTTATTGCTGAGCATGATAATTTGTGGTCACAGATGATGGTAGACTTTTGCAGATGACTTTTTTTCTGTATATTGGTTTTGGGTGTTATTGTTGAAGCCTTTTCTTTAGTTTTTATAGCTGCCTTGATTAATCCTACTTGAACCCTTATTTCTTCTTTGCATGTGGATTAGAGCTGTTCCTTCACACCCTTTGTTAGTGACATAACTTGTAGCAGAAATAGAGAAAAATATTCTGGGAAAATCTTTGTATCTGTTCTGCAGAAGGCTCCCAAACCTATGCCTGGTCTTAATCCAGACCTTGTTACACTGAGTAGCGAAGCACATATGGAGGTGGTTTGTTTTGGAGCTGCCAGTGGAGGTGTAGGTTAAATAATTTCAGTAGCCCCTGTAGAGAAGTTTCTGTATTTCAAGAACTCCAGAGTGCTTGTTGGGAACTGCGGGCTTGCCTTTAGAAGTACTATGTATTTCAGAGGTGCGTTTAGCACTTGATAGAGCAGTCCTCTATTCAAAGTCTCTGCAAGCCTCCTTCAAGTAAATGTTATAAAGGTTGAAATTACGAAGGAAGAAATTTTAGGAGGAAAAAGCAAGGTAACTTTCCAGGGACTGAGCATTCTTTGAGATACCCTGTCCCTAGACATATTCACAGTGCAGTCACCCTCCCTTTTAAATGATGTAATCCTGCCTGCCTGGGTTTAAAAAGAACTGAGGAGGCAAAAGCACACTAAGCCTGCTTGTACAGTGTTTGTTAAAATATGAAAGATATAGCATGAATGCCAGAACAGGTGAAAAAAAACCCAAAAGTTGGGCTTGACAGATGGTGTAGGGGCAAATCAACAGGCTGTAGATGTGGACAGCATGCCTTCAGACACTCCTTGTTGTTCTAGGAGTACTTGGTCGATAAGGAAATACTCTTGGTGGTTATTTACATTTTAGGTTCTGTAATGAAACCTCCTAAAGGAACGTACATTTCCCTACACCCCCCCCCCCCCCCCCCCCCCCCCCCCCCCCCAAAACTGTAGAAACAGCCTGGAGTAATTCAGTAGCCTGCCTCAGCTAAAAGTAACCTTCATCACAAACCCTCTCTTTCTGTGCTTTCCTCCTAAGCTTTCCATGTAATTTTTCTCAGTGACATCCAATTCAATGTGATATTTATTTTTTTCAAAAAGGTATTCATCAAATGGTCTGACAGCATATTAAATTTTTCTTGTGCAATACAGCTAATTAGGACATCTCATTTAGAAAGTAAACTCTTTGTGAAAATTAAAATTCTCTTATCTTTTGTGCAGAAAAACACTTAGAGAACAAGTAGCTCTCACATGATAACCTCAAAATCAAGAAATTCACGCACTCCTAAAAAATTGAGAAAAGTTAATTGAGCCATAATAATCTTGTTCTTAATTGCCATGTATAAAAATGTCATTGCCTTCCTGATAGCATGTGGAGCTGCTACTTCAGGCTTTGTGTCAAGTTAACCTTTTTTTAAGGTTTACAGTAAATCTTCAATACATTGCAATTTCATGTACTGGTTTCACGTTTGGATGGGGGAAAGAAAAACAGACCAATTCATAGACATCAGCCTATTAGTTGTCATCCTTTTGCCTTCATTATTATGTGAAGTACCACTGCCAATCTTAAATAATTCCAATGTTCATGTAGTTTTCAAATCAATGCGTGCTTTCTTTGTTCTGAAATTGTTATCTTCTTCATGACATATGAAAATGTCCTGCAGCATAGTGAACGCTAGAGATGTGATTGTTGCATAGAGCTTGACAGAAAAGAACAACTCAGCCTCCTGCTTTTGTACAAGATTGTGTAAAAATACTACAGAATTTTGTCAAAATTTTAGAAAGCTTTTGGAATTCTGTTTATTTCAAATATATGAAATATCTGGTAATATCTGGTTTGAATTTTCCCACCAATGCTTGCGCTGCGATTTTTTTAAATTATTTTTTTTTTATTTTTGTACTGTTCACAATCTAAATTGCAGGAAAGACAGCTGGTGACTCGGGTATTAAAGCTAGTATGAAGTTGGACCAATGTTATTGTCTCACATTTCAGTTGTTTATTTATTAATTTTCCTCATATTGTTAAGTATTCTTCCTCCTTTCTCAGTTTTAAATGTTGTGTGATATTGATCACATGGTGCTCAATTTGCCTTTAACGATCCACATCACTCACCCCAGCTTTCACCATCTCAGCTCAAATTTGAGGTGTCTGCGTGTTCTGTCTGCAGCTCCCTTTGCCCACTCCTCTGACCATCCAGGCCTTGGGACAGGAAATACCTGAAGTCTGCAGTGGTTTGTGATCTCTGTAAATCAAACTGCTTCAGCATGATTGGAGTTCGGAGCTATGCTCCTTAATTGACAACATTTTGACATCTTTCATGCATCTAAAATATGTTGCTTTTCTTTTTTTGGTAGGATGATCTTTGTGTTGAGTACCATATAGAGGTGAAGGCAAGGCTTGTGCCTTCATTTCAGAGTGATTGAAAACAATCTTCAGAATCTGTTTGGATTTTCTTTTCCTTTTAGAAGAATATTGCTAAAAAAGGACATAAAATTATTCGCTGTTTGAAAACAGTAACATTAATTTACCGCCACCTTGTAAAAACCAAGTGTGGCTCATGAGAAAAAACACAGCTGTGAGGAAAGATTTAATACATTAAAACTTTACCTTTTGTTTTTATAATCCAGGTAAATTAAAGGAAAACGTGCTCTTTCAGTTAAAATATTTCGATGGGCTGTCCTCAGCTGTGTTGAGGTCTCCTCAACTGTGTTTAAGGAAAACTGTCCTTAGTTTTGGATAGAAAAGACCAGTTATGAAGATCCCACATCTTCCTGACAATAGACATTTGAACTAACCTAATTTGTTGTAAGGTGTATGATCTTGTTTTCATAAGAGCATTTTCTGTAGAGAACTTTGTCTTCTCTTTCTAGACAATGTGATGGAGGAAATGGGGATTCATTTTTCTACTAAAATTTGCGTAGTTTCATAATTGTTGGTGAAATACAAGGCAGTAAGAAAAAAAAAATGAAGAAAAACATTTGCCATGTGGATTCTCCTGTGATTTCAAGGGTTTACATTTTTTTCCCCTTTAATGGTGGTTCCCGAAACAGCCAGCATAGGGCACTACTTCCATATTCTTTCATTGCAACAGCAGGAAAAAAATGGGGTAAGATCACTAGATCTTGGTTCTTCCACAGCTCCTACAAGTCTCCCAAATAAGTTTTAAAACAGTATTTCTGTTCGTTGGTAATGTTTATGTAACAATGTAGTTTATTGTATATATAACTTTGACAATAACATCAATACTTTTGCAGGCTTTGAATTTTATTTTTTCCTCCTTTACTACGGTCCAGTGTGACTTTCATAAACATCATCTTTTTGTGAATGCATTGTTTATAATGGGGAAAAACTTGGAGCTTTTTCTGATTAAATGTAATATTTAAAGTACTGTATAGAGAAAAATACTGTATGCTTGTCCCATGTAAAAATATACATATGTAAGTGAGTGTGTACACAAATATTGTTTACTGTATCAGTTAAGTTATTAATAGAAAGAGAAGAAAATGGTATTTCAGGTAATTCAGGCTCTGTTCTGATACTAGCCAAGTGGAATAACTTGGCTAGTATTTGGAGGGCTTCCAGTTTCTCTTCAGAAATAATTTCTGATTTTCTGGTTGTGTTTAAAACAAAATTAGAGGGTTACTTTATAGAGGATGTGAATATAGGACAACATGTGTGTTGGCCTTTAATGCTCAGGGGTAAGAAAATGAGTTTTTTTTATCAAGAGAAACTTCTGAGTAAATACAATACTTACTGAATTTTTAGTATTCTGTATGCGTCTCAATCTAACTCCATAAAATAAGAAAATGTGAGTAACGCTTTAATTGCCAAGATAGAAGCCTTTTTAAAAAGACAGATGACTGGATTGCTGAGACTACCTGACTTTTACTACAGCAGTCAGATTGGATGAGCACCCTTGGGTTACCCGGGACAGAGAAGAGCCGCGTTCTGAAGCAGTGATTGCTGCAGGCCAGGGCTGGCTTAACAGCTGAAATGACCCGTTCCTCCTTTCCCGCTGTCCTTGATTTCAGTAGCTTCAGCTTTCACCTGACTGACTAGCTGGTTTGAACGTACTCTCATTTAGGTGGTGGTTGATACTGCTCGCTTGAGGCACGAGTCTTAAAATTTGGCCCCAGTCTGACTTCTGCCTAGCAGCAAAGGTGATGAAATGGATACGCTGAATGGGTGATCTTTCAGGAAAATATTAAGCTCTTTTCATATTCGCACAGTCTACCTATGCGCCAGTGAAGTCTGGCATGGAGTTTCTTACGGTTACAAATAAGCCTCCTGTACCCAAACACTGAGTGCAGCTTTTTCTGGAGTATATTTATTTGTGGGTGATAAATAGAAGTTGCAGCCTGCTAGTTAGTCCTCCTTCAGTGCTTGCCTTTACTGATGTGTTGGAGCCAGCAAGGTGAAGCTACACTGTTGGTGCTAAAAGGTTTCTGGCTTTGGTTTTGGATTTATTTTTTTAAAATAAGATTTTAAAAGAGTACGTATAACGATGCATGCTATTTTGAGACTGTCTATTTTAAGTCTGTCAAATACTTGAGAACTTGATGGTAATTTATACAATGTGAAATATGTTGAAATTTTAGATTTATACAAAGGTAGTTTTCAAAGTGCAGCCTAACTTGGTAGCAATAGAATCACGAAATGCACATTATATTATATTAGACGTATGTCAGCAGTATTCAAAGTGCTATGCTTGTAACTTTTATAGATTAAAGGTAGACGCCTATATACTGATATTAAGCAAATTTAATGCATATAGTTTTCCAATCATTTTAGGGAATACACTAGTTAACTGGTATTATGCAATAGCGTGACATGTAGTTATTAATTTATAGACTACCACATTTGTCTTTCAAAAAAAGTTTAATCTTTTAACTAGTCAAATGAAAGAGGTACCTGGAAAAAAAGTATGTATTTAGTTTAGAACAGGCCAATGACAAAATACAGGTTGTGCCTATTTAAAAAAAAGTGTACACAGGGGAATGTCTATATAAAAGTAATATAGTGATAAACATGTAAATTTTTCTACACAAATATAAATTGTATATATTATGGCTTAATGGCCAATATTTACATTATGTGATTGCTAGAAGGCTGGCTGAGTGGAGTATGACTTCTAGTTCAAGTATGTGTGGAAAAAAAGTGTATCGCTTTCAATGATGATTTGCTATTTAATTAAAATAACATTGTAATTTTTTGTATAATATTTTTCACTGTTTGGCTTTATTAACTTGTAAATATTTCTGCAAACTTCAGATTCTGGAGGGTTGTGCTTAGTTATTTTTGATAGGAGGAAGTCTGTTTTATCCAATGTTGTATAAAGTTGTAGCAATGCAGGGTGATTTCTTATATCATTCCTGCTTTGTGCTATCAATTTTTTTGAAGTTAATATTTTATTAATTGAACTTCTGTTTTCTTCTAGCTGACAGCACGATCGCTGCCTTCCATACAGTCTGATGAGAGACTACAACCTCTCCTTAATCATCTCAGGTAGCATAAACGGGAAGCGTGAATATATTCTTTCATACAGATTAAAAGAATTGTATTAGTAGAATGTTTTTAGCTACATATTTTTTCAGACACTTCGTCTGTGTAGTTGGCTTTGACTGGAAAAAAAACACCCTGGAAGTATCCCTTGAACTTAACAAAAGCTTTATAAATGATATGAAACATAATTTAGAAGGCTGATGTTGCATCTATATAACGAGAAAATATTTTAGCTTTTATGATTTTTTTTAAAAAATGTAGTAAGTGCAGAGTTGTTAAGCTTTTTATAACTAAAACAGATTCCAAGTTGCACTGCTCAGAGCTTGGGCCTTCCTCATTGCAAATATTTTGTTCTCTGTGATCCTTTTGGAAGATTTCACTGTCGTTCACTCCATTGACATATGGAGTCCTACTTTATTATTCTAATGGATCTATGGAGGGAACTGAAAATGTGAACCATTAGTGTGTTCTACAACACATCTGAAATAGTCATTCCTCTCTCTTAGTAGTATACAGTATATAGAAGCTTTCTACTTTCTTTGAACATGTTTGTGGATTAAGAGTTAAGAAAAAATACTTTTCTGATGTTCTTCAGCTTAAGCATAGGTCTGGTCTCTTTCTTATATATGTGAGTGCTTTCTACCACTTTATATTGTTTGGGAGAGTTTTCTTACTATGGTAGTGTGCAGGAGAACAAAATCTGTACAATTAGAGGGAGATGCATTGGCTTAGAACCATTGAATAATTTAGCTTGGAGTGAACCTCTGGAGATCATTAAACCCAGCCACTGCTCAATGCAGATATGGTTAGATTGGGCTGCTCAGGTATTTATTCAGTTGAGTTTTTAATATCTCTAAGGGTAGAAAGTTACTTAAATATTGAACGTCGGTAATGAAAGCTCTGTTTTTGAAAACATACAGCTTTGAATTAAGATCACTGTTTCCTGTGGTACTTCACTGCTGAAGGCACCTGCACCCAAAACCTGACATTTTATTTTGATTTTAAAAAAAAAGTAATTCTTGTAATTTTTATTACATAGGAGCAGTTTCATCTTCTGTTGCTTTTAGTGTAAATCAGAAATGGAGAAGTAGCTTTCATTGCATCTCTGCTTATTTACATATGGTTGAACTTCGTTCAAAAGCAATGAATGAAAATATTGCAGTGTAACTGTTACGTAGCTGGTTAGGGGGTACTTCTGAGTGCCAATGAATTTCCTTGTCTTTGTTGCCATACATCTCACTGGGATTTTAGCAAAATATGTCTCAGTGGCATGCCTTTCTCCATTTGAAGCTAAAGAGCAGTTAGGTTAGCTTTTTATAAATCGTGCTTTCTAGCTGAGAAATTTGAAATTTATTTTGATACATGCTGTGCACAGCCTTTAGTATCACAGCAATCACAGTCCTTTCTGTGTGTTTTGTTTTTTATAGTATGGGAAAAGGAAAGGTTGCAAAAAAAGGTAGCTTAATATCAGCTACTTTAACAGGAATACTGTATCCTACATTTATGCAAAACGGTATTTTTTGCACATTCTTATGTTGGGTGTGTGTATGTGTGTTAAACATCTGGTAAGTTACTTCCATTTTGATTTTGCGAAAATGGAGGGGCTGTTCCCAGTACTTTTTGTCACCAACTGGAAAAACTACCTAAATGCTTACAAGCTGCCTTTTTGGAAGTTCCTTTAAAATAAACAAAATATGTCAAACTTTACAGCTTGAAAAACAAACTCTGTCAGTGAGCAGACAGATGACTGAACAGGTGTTTTTTTATTTCTGCAAATCTGTAATTTCTTTTTGCTTCATCTTGCTCATAAGAAAGGAGGATATTGGTTAGTTGTACCGTCATTGTATGAATTCTTAGAGCAGTATTTTTGTTTTTGGCATATGTCAATAGAGCTTTATCAGGGGAGCAAAAGCTTAGATAGAAATGCATGAAAAGAGCATACAGTTGAAGGTTACAGAGCATTGTTTGGTTGTTAATGCCCCACATATTTTTTTGGCAGCTATTCATATCTGCTTGTGACTTTAAATTAGCTAGTCCTCCAAAAAGGTCATTTTACTGTGGATTATCTCTGCACATATATTTTAATCTATGCCTATTTTTTTAAATGGACATAACATATATTTTGTAATTGGACTTTTCTGGGCTAAATACATACTCTATCTGTGACTTTAGTCTTCTTTTTTTACCCTATTCTGTTTCGTTGGTGCTTTCTAATAATTGTACTAGAGCAAAAAAGAGAACATTTTTAGTTAAAATGTTAAAGTATTTGATGCATGCTCACAGTAGGCTACAAGGAGATTTAAATTGCTAAAACTTCAGCAATGTAATAGAAATGGAAACTTTATGTCTAAGTGCATGAGAAGAACACTTCCATAACTCCAGCTTTTGAAGGAGTTTATATGGGTTTTGTGATGAAATTACAGGGTCGTAACACTCTACTGTTTTAAATCTTCTGCAGGCATATTTTCGAAGATAGACAAAACCTGTTGTATGCAGTCCCATCAAACTACTCTAAGAGTGTCTGTACATGAATTATAAGAAGCCGAGTTGACTTTTAGTGTGGTGAAGAGGTTGTTTAGGGATGATCAAACAGCAGCCTATAACTATTAGAAGGAAAACATCATGGTATTGGAATTCTCGATGGTGCCAGAGGATATAACAAATGACAGTAGTTACATACAGCAGCTTGGGAGGTTTAGATCTGATATTACGAAAAATACCTTGTTAGAATGATAGTGCAGCAGATTGCCAAAGGTAAAGAATCTTGGTTCATGGAGATTTTTAAGATGCAGCTAGAAAAAGCCATGGCTTATCTGACTAGTGTTGGCAGTAGTCCCACATCAGATGGGTTGTGGGACTCAATGCCCTTTTTTTAATGTCCTTTACAACCAACATTTATACAATTCTGTTATTTCTGTCTTCAAACGATAGTTCATAAGGTTGATGCAGAAACCAAGTGTTTTGTGAGATGGGATTTTTTTAATGGATAACACAATATTCGTGTAGGCGTGTTCACTCTCCTCACTTATGCTTATCTCACAGGCAAGTAAAGAAGAATGCACACCTTAATAGACTGGTGTCATTTACTGTCCTCAGCACCTATAAAGTGCCCTTCATATTCTCACTAAATCCCATTATATACTAGCACATCTGTGAATAATGCGGTATTTATCAGAATGATCCTACGGCTGTTCATTTGAAAGACAAAGGTCCCATTCTTGGAAACATCGATGTGGTGGAGGTTTCTTCTTGGTCAACAGTGGTGTGAATGTGTGTATTGATTTTAGTTGCAAGATATGTTTAGAAAACTTCTGGTCACTGAGATTTTTGGATTTTAGAAAAACAAGTTTTGAGTGATTTAGTCAGGCTAAATGAAGAGAGACATGAATTTATATAGAGAGGTAAAATCAAACAGGTTTTTAAAGTGAAAAATGAACACGCTGCTGCTTGCATTCCAGTAAACTAAAAAAAGAAATTATGAAGAACTGGATATTTCTAGGTAAGAAGCTTAATCGGGAAGTAACCTCAGAAGCTATGTGGAATAAAAGGAAGGATGAGTCTAAAATAAGAGCTAGAACTGGAAGAAAGAAATAGGAGAAGAAAGTGAGGGTGCTCACAAGCCTGATTGGTTTGTGCTGTAATGTGTTTTCAAACCAGCAGTAGGAAGCTGTTTGGCAACCTTTACTGACATGAAAAAGTGAGGACCATTGTTCACAGAATGAAGGATAGTCTTAATTCCCCACCCCCACCCTCCAAGGTTGCTGAGATATTTAAATAGAAATGTGGAGAAAATAATGGCAATCTATGGAGAAAGCAGCGTGATTTTTTTGTGATGAAATCAAGGGACCTTAGGGAATCTCTAGTGTGGAAAATCAGAAGACCTGGCACCTAAAGTTGCAAACCCCAAAGCTCTAGTACCTTAAGCTCCTTGGTACAAGAATCCAACAGCTTAGTTACCGAAGGCCACATGACTAGTGCTGGCTTTTTTATGCCCAGCTGCTGTCTACCACATATTCTGGATGGATAAAGCATACTCTTTTTCAGAGCACCACATTTGAAGGCGGTTTGTACAATTCAGCCTTTTTAAGTAGTGTCAGGTATCAAGACATCTTGACCTTGCAAAGTTCATATGCTACTTTTAATGTAAAAGTAAGGAAACATTTATGAAAAAATTTTGCTGTTTGCTTACCATACTGAGAATATTTGACCTTTTGAGAGTCTGAAAAGAAGAATTGCTTCTTCTCTCTCTACCCTGCTCCCCCCTGCCCCCCCCGGCACTGAGTTTTCTGTCCTCGCTGTAAAGTTACCTACCAAGTCCAGATGTAATGGTCTGCAAGATTCAGAGAGCATGCCCTCTTTTTAGCAGTTGCTCCTTAAGTCACACTTTCTTCACTTAAAGGAAAACTTGCGTGTCTTCTCTTTGGACCTCCTATTTCCAGGCCAATCCTTTCTATGGATGATAATAAGAAGTGGGTTTCTTTAGCTTAGCAATTTTTTTCATTATTGGTATGATTTTAATAAATACTATAGGATACAAGCAGATAGTCTAAAGTGATTATGGTAGAGGAGCTTAAGAAGTTACCAACATTCATCCGGGGATGTCATAACTGACTGAACAGTCATTTTCCTAATTGGTTGGTTGGGTTTTTTTTTAAAAAAAAAAGCCTAAGCATCAGCTGGTTTTTGTTGTTCTGTGCTTTGATTCTAATATTTTGAGGACTGTAATTTTTCTTTTGTTTGTAGTTTGCCGAAGTAAAGTTGTGCAGATCTGGTTCTATAAAGGAATTTAGATACTACTTCAGTAGAATCAGTAGTAATAGACACACACTGCTCAAATACTTTTAATTATTTATCCATTGTTGTGTAGTGAAACAAATCTGAGTACAGTAAGCTTGCCTAGCGCTCCAGTGTGTGCCAGATATAAGGCTAAAGAATAAAATGACTGCATGTATAATTAAACAAACTATTTGTACTGTAGTAAAATCAACCCTTAGCTATATGCTTTTCACACTTTACAGTATTAAAATGTCACAAAATGATCTGGAGCACCTAATATCATCATTTAGCTAAATTCCTTTTTCTGGAGTTAACTTCTATATGCCTTCAAAAGATTTAAGAAACGATACTTGTAAGTTAGTTGCAAAATCCCTCTTGCACAAAGAAATTTGTTCTTACCAAGACTTTGCAACCTGATTTTTGGATACAATATGCCATATCCAAAGCCCCTGTTTGCTTTATTGCCTTCTGTACTGTCAAGTCTTGAGTTTGGTTGGGTTCTGCTGTAAGCATTTCTCTTGGCCTGTTCTGCAGCCCTGCATATATCCTCATTCAAGAAGTCTGTATATTTAGAAGTAAAAGCTGGGCATTAGATGCTTGTACTTGATTTGAAATTACTTTTGTTGCAATGTCTATGTAACTGTCTGCTGTAGTGTAGGGTAACCTGAACTTAGCTCAGGTATCACAAGCAGCTTCGTTGCAGTGTGAATGAAAGGTGAGGCAGCACATGCAAAGTCCTGTGCTAATTTGGTCTGACAGCTACTGTCAAGAGTTAACATGTTTGTATATCAGTACTGCAGTAAAAGCCTTCCCAGCTTTTTATTGGTACACTTAAGTAGTTTTTGAGGTTTTACTTTTCCCCACGGTAGATGTTCATAGTGGTACATGAAGTTTTCTGTTTGTTAGTTGGTTGGTTTTTGTTTTTTTTAAATGCTAAACAAATAGCAAGTGGAAGAGATTCTTGATTACTGGAAGAAAGCAAAAGTGAAACCTGCCCTCACAAAGTGTAAGAAGGATCCATGGAACCATAGGCTGGTCAGCTGCATCTCAGTTCCAGACATACGAAGGACAAGAACATGATCACGAATGGTCAGCTTGGATTTGTGAATGGGAAATTATGGTTGGCTAACCTTGCAGCTGGGCATCTTATCATAGAAGGCTCAACAGGCTGGGGCAGGGAGGGAAGGAAGGCAATCAGTGGATGTTATTTATCTTGACTTTAGCAAGGTTTACGACACTGTCTCTTGTAACATTCTCACCAACAACTGATGAAGTATGGGCTAGGTAAATGGACAGTGAGGTGGACTGAAAACTGACTGAAGTGCTGTGCATCAGAGCATTTGTGATCTGAGGCATTAAGACCAGCTGGAGACCAATCACCAGTGGAGTACCTCAAGGATTGATACTGGGTCCTATATTGTTTAGCTGTTTCTTTAATGTCCTAGGTGATAGGGCATAGTGGGCACTCAGCATGTCTCAGATGATACAAAACTGGGGGGAATGGTTTACACCAGGTGTGCTGCCTTTCAGATGGACTTGGATAGGCTGGAGAAATGGGCTGACAGGAACCCTACGAAGTTCAATAAAGGGAAGTACCAGGCCCAGCATCTGGGGAGGAATAACCCCATGTACCAGTATACACTGAGGGCCGAACAGCTGTGAAACAGGGTTGCAGATGGCCTTGGGGTCCTGGTAGACAAAAAGCTGACTGAAGCCACCAGTGTACCCCTGAAGCAAAGAAAGCGAACAGTATCTTGGGCGACATTAGGAAGAGCACTCCCAGCAGGCTGAGGGACGTGATCCTTCCCTTCTCCTTGGCACCGGTGAGGCCACATCTGGAGGGCTGTTTCCACCCTTGAACTCCCCAGTGTGTATGAGGAGACGCTGAGAGAGCTTACATTGTTCAGCCTGGTAGAGATAAATTTCAAGAGGCTCTGTGTGTGTCTTACCAGCATGTATAAATAGGTGTCCGATAAGAGGGAGTAAAGAGGCAGAGCAAGACTCCTCTCAGTAGTATCCAGAGATAGGCTAGGAGGCATGAACTGATACACAGGAAATTTCCACTTCAACATAAGAAAACATTTTTAATGCCAGTGTGGTCAAACACCGGAACAGGCTGCTCAGAAAGTTATGGAGTCACTGTCCTTGGAGATGCTTATAACCTAACTTGATGAGATGTTAAGGAACTTGCTGTAGTTAACTCTGATTTGAGCAGAGGGTTGGACTTAGATGATCGTCAGAGGTCTTTCTCAGCCTCAGCAGTAGTGTGATCTTGTGATCTGAATTCTAAATGACCTCTCACCACTCCTTTCAGGTGAAAGGAAGAGAGGGTTTCTTTACCATGTTGACTCTAATAGTTGGTTTTATAAATCTTAATTACTTACATAACTGTCAAATACGGTTTCGTTGGTTTTGCCTGATAGAAAATATTTGCAGTGCTTAATTGGAAAAATAATTTCTTTCTAAATTTGTAAGTTTAAAAAACCATCTTTGAACAGTTTTAAATTATGCTGAACTGTTTGCTTTGTTTTTCAGCCATTCTTACATTGGCCCAGATTACAGTGTGCAGAAGAACACTGGAAAAATTTCTCTAGAACAGATCGATGCTGTAAGTCCTCTGTGTTTATTGAGTTATATGTTGATCTATAACTTAAAATTCAAGTACTCTATGTACATACAACATATAAAGCCTTTATCTTTTTTGCTTTGTAACACTTGGGAACCACTTGAACAAAATTGTGATAAAGTTTAAAATAAAGCAGAATTAACTGAAAATGCATTTAATCAGGATTTAGACTGGAGCTATTATGAATTGCTTAATTTGCTACTTAATTTTGTGAACTTTCACAAATACCTAACATAATTATGAACAGTGTCTAACAGAATTTTCATATTAAATAATTTTGCAACTCGTGATGTTTAGTTTATGATTATTGCATTGCAGTATTAGTCTTTTCAATACTATTTTTTTTTACTTTTGAGTTACAGAAGGGTTTTTCAAAACAAGGAAGTAAATACAAATGATTGTAATACCACATCAGTGGTGCAGAGGCAAAAACACTTTACAACTACTTTATCTGAACTTTATAAATCATGTGTGTTTTCAGTGTCCATCTTAACCATGATAGTGGTTCCTTTGGTAGTGAATTCCATGGCATAACTCAGATGTTAAAAATGAAAATGCAAAGCCCAAGTAAACTTGAATGTTTCGGGTTTTTTAGTCTCTGAAACCTTGCTTTATAAGAAATAATATTCTTCAGGGAAAAAAAACCCCTGCAGATCAGTTGCAGTGGATTTTAGTCCTGCGTATAGTTTTTCAAAGACATTTCAAGAAAAATACCCATCCCCACCTGCAACCCCCAAAAACTCTTCACAAAAGTCACCTTGCCATTCCAGAACCTAACATAAGGGAGAAGCAAGAAATACTGTAATGGAACTGTTGGTATGTTTTTCCTGACAGCCTTAAATCTGTGTTACTTGTAGCTGAAGATAGTCTGATACTACCACCTGTATTACTCTGTTATTGGATTTGATGGCTGCCAGACACGCTTGTGTTATCGGTCCCAAGGCACTCTGCACGTGCATGTCTATTCTTCCAGCCATTGGCATTTTCAAGTGGAGCTGATTAATAATCACAATAAACATATATCCTACAAATTAAAGAATCAGTATGCCTTAAACACTATTTTTCTCTTGACAGCTTTCTGTGAAGTCATTCCCTCTTTGCATGCGCCAGTTGCACAAAGCCCTACGTGATAACCATCATCTCCGTCATGGAGGCCGTATGCAATATGGACTGTTCTTAAAAGGCATTGGCTTGACTCTGGAACAGGCACTGGAATTTTGGAAGAAGGAATTTGTCAAAGGAAAAGTGGATGCAGACAAGGTAATTCATGAAATGAAAAGTATCTAAATATGTGAATGTGAGGATGTGGTTAATGTGTACATTGTACTACACGTTTGAATAGGTGCTTGTTAAAGTAGATAACTGGGCAAAAGGCATAGTAATGTCTTTTAAAGGTGGGGGAGTGGTTCTCTTTGTTTATGATTTTATTAATTTTGTTGGTCATTCTCCTGAAGCATAGGGAAAAAAGGCAAGCCCCAAAGAGGCTTTCTATAGATGAGGACTAGAAAAATCTTACTTTACCACTAAATCACTAGGAAACCAATGTCCTTTGGTGAAATACACTTAGTATGTGACTAAATTAATACACCCGGCAGGTAAGTGACCACAAACAGTACTATCTGAAAGGCAAATTATCCTTTTTTTTGTTGGTTAATAAAAAAAAAAATAAATTGGACAGCTGCATATGAGGTGAGCTTGCCTTAGAAAATTTATAGTCTAAGAATAAAAGAAGAAACTGGAGGTGAATGAAGATGGAAGAATATGTTCAAGTGAGAAAATGCTGTTCAGTGCAGTGGGCAGTATTATATTAGTCATTGTCCTAACACTTGCTAATATTTTTGAGAGTATCAAGAGTGTGGAGAGTGTAACATACATGTGCTGTCTCTTTGAGAGTGTGAAAAATGTATGCTAATTTTTTCAGGTTTGTGGCCTGCTCCTTACCTTGAACGGTGTATGTAGAATCGAGCAGGTTTTCTGTCATCAGTCCGTGCCTAGCCTGTGGCATGCGTTGGAACAGAAATTTCAGACCTTATATCAGTTTTGTTTGGACTGTGATACTTTGCATTTATTTTTGTGAGATCTCGGCTTTCCAGAGTTCTGTGAAGTATTTTGGAGTGTTTGGTAGACACTCTTTTGTTAGTTTAGGTTCTCTGGGGCATGGCTATTTATAGAAGATACAGGGCAAAAAGTAATGCTTGCTACAATGAATTATGGTACGTTTGTCTCTTTCAAGTCTCAGAAGATAGATCAACTGTCTGCAGATTTTTTGGGAAGGCGAAAGAGATTTGAAGGTATGATTTGAGTTGAGTACCTAAATCTCTGTAAATCTAGCTCCTTAAATTGGTTATGATTTAAGAGTAGATAGATATTTTGTTAAGAAAGAAATCCAAAATCCGTTCCCTGACAAAGATTTCAGGAAAGGATTTCAAGAGAGGTAATAAATTTTGCAGTTGAAAGCCAGTTAATTACTACTTGTATTAGGTTTGTGTGGCAAGGTTTTGGTAGCAGGAAGGGCTACAGAGGTGGCTTCTGTGAGAAACTGCTAGAAGCCTTCCCCCATGTCTGGTAGAGCCTGTGCCAGCCGTCTCCAAGATGGACCCGCTGCTGGCCAAGGCCGAGCCTGTCAGCAACAATGGTAGCACCTCTGGGGTAACATTTAAGAAGGGGGAAAAATAACCTGAGCAACTGCCTCTAGAGAGAGGAGTGAGCAACAATTCTGCAGCCCCCCAGGTCGGTGCAGAAGGAGGGGCAGGAGGGGCTGCAGGTGCCGGAGCAGAGATTCCCCTGCAGCCCGTGGTGAAGACCCACGGTGAGGCAGGCTGTGCCCTGCAGCCATGGAGGTTAACGCTGGAGCAGATCTCCACCTGCAGCCTGTGGAGGACCCCACGCTGGAGCAGGTGGATGCCCGAAGGAGGCTGTGACCCAGTGGGAAGCCCGTGCTGGAGCAGGCTCCTGGTGGGACCTGTGACCCCATGGAGAGAGGAGCCCAGGCTGGAGCAGGTTTGCTGGCAGCACTTGTGACCCCGTGGGGGACCCACACTGGAGCAGCCTGTGCCTGAAGAGCCGCACCACATGGAAGGGAACTGGGCTGGAGCAGTTCATGAAGAACTGCAGCCCATGGGAAGGACTCATGTTGTAGAAGTTCATGGAGGACTGTCTGCTGTGGGAGGGACCCCACGCTGGAGCAGGGGAAGGGTGTGAGGAGTCCTCCTCCTGAGGAGGAAGGAGCAGCAGAGACATCTGATGAACTGACACTCATTCAGTGCTACCCCCGTTTCCCATCCCCTTGCACCATTGGCAGGGAGGAGGTAGAGAAAATCGGGAGTAAAGTTGAGCCTGCGAAGAAAGGAGGAGTGAGGGGAAGGTGTTTTTAAGATTTGGTTTTATTTCTCATTACCCTATTCTGATTTGGTTGGTAATAAATTCAGCTAATTTTCCCCCAAGTCAAGTCTGTTTTGCCCATGATGGTAACTGGGGAGTGATCTTTCCCTGTCCTTATCTTGACACCCAAACCTTTAGTTATATTTTCTCTCCCCTGTTCAGTTGAGGAGGGGATAGAGTGGTTTGGGTGGGCATCTGGTACCAAGCCAGGGTCAACCTGCCTAGTTGTGTGTCAGGTTGTTGTTGCCTAGGTCAACTAGTATGCTAGTTGAGTTCAGGAAAATGCAGATTTTTCAGTTGCAATTTCCTATGCTTAAAGGAAACTGAAAGAATAAAACCAAGCTATCAGAAACAGTAACAATGTAAATATATACATTTACTATTTCAATGTAAGTATTTATTATTTCTGTTTTTAAAAAGTCATTGTATGAACAGGTGTGATTACACCATAGGTATATGCACATGTAGGACAACATGTATGCACCTTGGGTCTTTTTTTCAGTGACAGGGTTATAACTTTATAGCATCTCCCTTGATAGGCCCTAGAAATAAATGAAATTTTATGATCCTGTGTCTACCTTTGACAGTTAGAAAGTATATTGTGAATGAAGTAAGGAGTTGTAATTACTGCATTTTTCACAAGCAGGCTGCTACTTCCATGTAATTTTCATTCTTCTTAAGTTCTAGATAAACAGCTTCAGACCGGGGTAAAAAATAAGCTGATTTTTCACAGCTGTACCTTAAGTCAGTAGCCTGTAGGTTTTCATAGTAAAATGTCATATAAGGTTTAATGTCCTGAAAAAATGAAAATTAATAAAGTTCTTCTTGGTACTTTCTTCTTTTGACATTTTTATTTTTTGACACTCATGCCATTGTTCCTTTCCTGTAGAGTGGAGATAATTGTACTTTTTTTGTCTTAACAGAGCATTGTGAAGATATATGCATTATACTTGCTAATTATTTGTTCCTGGCTGTTGTATTGCAACAAGGGAGTGTTCAATTTGCTGCAGTTTCAAAATTATGTGTTTACATTAATCTTCAGTGGCTGCAACATTTATGTCAGTTCTGAATCCTAAGAATTCTTGGCAGACAACTTCAGTCTTCAGCAGGGAGTGAGTTACCTTGAACGCACCAGTGGTGCACTGGAGTGCTTACCAGCAGGCTAAGCATAGGCTTAGCACAAGGAAAATTTGCACCAAAAAGAACTCATCCTGTGCCGTGAATCAGTGATGTGAACATACCCCTGGGCTCATTGATAAAAACTTTTCTACAGTGTTTTTAAGAAACAATATTTTACCTTTAAAAGTAAAGTGTATTGTAAGTGAAGTGTGAAACCATGTATTCAGTGGAAAAAAATTTAAAATAGTGCCTACAAAGAAAGCACTGAAACTAGTGGAGATCCTCTGTTGGGGGGCAGATGATCACGTACTGGCATGTTCACAACAGTGACAAATACAGAGCACAAAATAAAATTAGGCACAGTAATTAAAATTACTGTGTGAATTGCTAGGCTAAGAGTGCCTAAATGGTAAGTTATTGTTGTTGAAATGATAGGATCAGCTGTGAAATGGTGGTAGATGTGTTGCTTCTTACGGATTGGTTATGCTAGTGGGCTTCATAATCTCAAGTGTTATTTTAAGGCTGTTTTGTTTTTTTTTCTGTAACATGTAATCTTACTCTAAATAGATATTAATTCCCTTAGGTTCATTCACATCCTGTTCTTGCTTAAGAAGCAACACCACCTCACCACCCCCAAAATAGGGAGGTAGCTCCAGTATGCTTTTAAAATACTTGAAAAAAAGAAAGTAATAAGATGAATGAAGAGAAGTTAAATAGTTACAGTATAGTTAGTTGTAAAAATGCTCTGGTAAGTTGAAAGTAAAATCCTCCTGTAGTGGAGATGATTATTTGGCTGTTACTGTTTGTATCTATTTGTATGATTAGCTTGTGAATGTGAAATCAGAGACTTGAAAGATCATGTAGTGTTTTGAACAAAGGAAAGAATGAAAGCTGTATCAGTTTCTTTAAGGCATTATTCAGTTACTTCTTTAGCAAATAGCCTGGAATTAAGGTTTTGATGCAGATGGATGGGTTTAAGGCAACCCACCACTTTTTTGCTTTCCTTTGCTACATATATACTTGTGATATATATTCTTTTTCTTAGCAGTATTTGATGCACAGTGATGGGAAATGTTCTCTTCTAGTACTCTGATTATTTACCATTTTTTACAGAAGAGACAGTTGCTAGTTGTGCACTTCTGTGTTGAAAAGTAATTCCTTTGATAATTGCAATTTGATATTGCACAGATTTTTATTATTGTTGCATATACTACTGAAGTGCATCTGAAAATTGCACAAGAGTTTGTCTCTTTCTTTCTCTCTTTAATAAATCTCCAAAATTATGCATTACTATGTTTACAAAATTATCCTTGTGACATAACAGCTTTCTTGTCCTTGTGACTTGTTAATGTGAGTGAGACATGGCTCTTCAGCTGCTGTGTTCTAGCACTCTTTCCTGGGGGATGTGGTGGCATTCAGGCTAGTGAAGCCTTTTATTCATCCTGACTTAGCTTTCCAGATCATCCTACTGCAGTTTCATATGGCTTGTTGTTTTCTGCAGCGGTTGGTCGCAATGGCAATGAGCAGGATGTTTTCTAGTTGTCAGAGGCTCCTGTCTGAGGTATGCCTCTGCATCCCTTCCTGCTGGTAAAGGTCCTCATGACAGACATTCTCCTGGGAGACGCAAGAGGAAACATTACTCACTTAACCTTGCTCAGCATCTGTGACTGGGGAAGAAGCAAACCATTCACAGTGAAGCTTTTGAGCTTCAGTTGATTTTTAATATATTCTAGATGTTTCTTACACATGTGATGATCATGTATGAATCTGAGGACAGACAACTTGCCAGCCATATACTGCATCAGTATGCAAAGGAATAAGTCTCTACTCTGTTAAGAAGTGATGAGGCTTCAGGATGAAGATACGTCCCAATGAGATAGTTTCAGTGACTGGATTTTCCTGCCTCTTCCATTTCTTTTCCAGATGATCTTAGGGAGGTCCTTGAATCTGGATTCAGGAGTGAAGCTTTACCTTGATTGCAAACAGCTGGTGGTGAATGTTTCTACCAGGGCCAGCTAGAAATTCCATGAGGGGGAGCCTGGACTGGAGACCTCCTGAGGTCTTTTCTAGCCTGACTTACCCTGTGATTCTGCATACAGGTCTGAATACAGGTAGAAGCACATTTCTGTGAGGACCAGCCACTAGGGGGAGACAAGATCATAAAGAATAAACAAATATAATGTAGAGATGTAAATTAGAAGTGCTTATGCTATAATGCTTTGTAGGTCTATACAATTATAAAATAACTCCATGTATTTAAATGAAAATAGAAATAGTCACTTCATAATCTGCAAGGCAGTGCTTTTCAGCGAACAGGACTATCCCCAGTGCAATTTATAATGTTTGGATGATATGGTGGTTCTTTGAAACAACCTCCACCTCCTTAAATCCCTAGGAATATTTTCTTTATCGGTCGGTTGGTTACATTTGGTTTTGCTATTTTACTCTCTCATTTGTTTGAGACTTGGGGGTTGGTTTGCAGCTAGATTGTTTTTTTTAGTTGCCCTCTTTATATTGCGTAATGGTGCCTACTGTTTCGGGAACATATTTTGATTCATAAATCAGAAAAAGATCTTTGTTCTGTCACATTCTTAATTAGAATTCTCTAATTGAATGTCATTTGCTACTTCTATTATTCAGTTATTTAAACTTTACAAATCTGCAGCCTAAAGTGACATGTTGAACAGCAAGACACAATATTTAACCTCTAAAGGATAAAGATATAATCAGATTACAATCTGATCTTTTTTTAATTGGATGTCAGTAGTACTATAATGCAAGTAGATGGCCAGGCTTGAATTTTCCTGAGATGTATAAAGGCTGTTATAGAACTTTAAGAAAATGTTTGCTGTCTTCGAGGATATAAAAAAAAAGTAATAAAAATGCAGCATATATTACCTGTAAAATCTTATCCCTCTGAATTCTGTGGAAGTGGAAGAGTATGTCGTGGTACCAAGGCATTAATATAGTTAAGCATATTGCCTTTGTTTTCATTGGTTATCAGGGGACTTAGATAGTCTTGATTAAATTCTCTTTTTGTGTTAAACTTATCATAAAAAGAAATAGAATTTTTTTTTGCATTCTACCAGTGAATGTAAAAATTAGCTTCAGCAGAACGACTTGCTGTCTGTATTTCTCTTTCGTTATTTGGAAATTGTCATTTCATTCTCTAGTTTTAGTGAGAAAAAACAAGTGAATTTTAAAGACTGAGTGAATCACTTTTATTCTGTATTGGCAAAATGACATTCTATTCATAACATTATTATATGTTGAATGGCTATGCTTACCTAGCTTACCTTTCTTTATGCTCAGAAAGTCAAAATACTTTTATGATATGTTTCCAAATGTTTTTTGTATTCTACAAACAGCTCAGGTTAGAAGTGATTTAATTATCAGAAAAAACATGAAAATGCATTTCCATGTACATGACTCATTTTGATTCCCAAACTTACTGTTGAATTTGCATTAAACCTTTTCCTTAAATGCAAGTTTGAAGAAAAAAACAGTAATGTGCAATTGTTACAGGGGTTTCAAAACAGTAGGTGGTCCAAGTGATCCTAGGCATGTAGGCTTGAAATAAAAATTAAGATTTAATTTTGATTTCAACCCCGAAGGCTAAAGAAACAGACTTTCAGATTTCACTATTCCCAAGTTCTTTTGTGTGGTTTTGGTTTGGGGTTGGTGTGTTGGTTGGTTGTTTTGCTGTTAGTATAATCCTTTGTGGCATTCCTCTGAACAGCCAGGTCTATGCAATCAGAGTATTTGTGCAAAACTGAAGTGACTCAACCAAGATGCTAGTTGTTAGGAGTTGAACAGTCTTAAAAATGTCCATAATCTGAACTCACGTCAGTCACATTAGTTTTGAGAAATCAGCTTTATGGTAGTGAATCAATCATCATGAGATCTACTCCTTTCATATAGTTTCCTTAATGTTTTGTTTGCATAGAAATTGAAGCTTGGATGTTAACAGGTGCATTGTTCAAATGGGACATAACTGTTGTTGAAAGTGGTATTTCATGTGAAGAGATGTCATGCTGAGATCAATTAGCTTGCATGATCTTGACTGAAGAGGATAGTCTGCGGTTTGTTTTACATTTTAATAAAAATTATGCAGAAGAAGTTTTTGAGTGAATTTGTTTTATAATCACAATTTATACAACTAGGCATGAGAATGAAAAGCATGACTTGAAGCCGTAAATGCATGGATTGTTGTTGCATCTGAGTCAAGCTGAATTAGTTCAGCTTTCTTGGTTGTAGCTGGAAAAAGATGTTTTCTTTCCTTTGGCTATGGTAATTTGCTAATAAGCAGCAGTGTGATGTTGGATGCAAATAACTGAAAATCCTGAGGACTTTACGCTGTGGACAGCTATTATTCTTCTCCATTCGGTTACATATGAATGGTTAGAACTGCATCTGAAAATTAGGAATTTCCTGCAAAACTTCTGTGATCTGCCCATGGAGTTTAGTCCAAGTAATAATAATATCCGTCCTTAGCTGAACGGAAATAACCTTCAATTGCTATTAAAATTGGGTTATTTTTGGCATTAAGTGTATCACAGTATGTATGTTAAGTCTCTGCAAGATTCTTGTTATTATATATTATTTTGATTTAAAGTTGTCTTTTATTGATGGGAATTTGTCCTTTTGTGTCTGTGTTGGCATTCATTTATTCTTGTTAGCATTGTATTCCCTTCTCTTGTGGAGCACTGCAGAAGTTTGAATCAGATGAGTAGTGTTGGCATATTGCTGAAATACTAGTTTGCTTTGATTTCTTTGGTTTTGTATACCTATTAACCAAAGCAGTAGGAAAGAGATCTGTAATGGATCCTGGAAATAGGAGGGCTGAGAAAGCATGCTTATAGGAGTTGTATTTGATTGTATTCCAAGTGCGGTACTTAGGGATATGGTTTAGTGGTGGACTTGGCAGTGCTAGGTTAATGGTTGAATAACTCTTTTTCCAGCCTAAATGACTCTGTGATCAAATGCGAATAACTTCTTCCAGAGTCCTGTTAAATTCTGCTAGGTCGTAGGAAGGAGCTGGGATAAGATTCCTCACTGACTGTATCAAATGTAGAGAATACTAGCAAAGCCTGTAAACGTATAACCCTCACCTGTGGCTAGGGGCAAGTCACTACCAGCATTGTCAGTGTTAATTCTCTTTAGTGTTGTGGACGCAATCATTCTGGAAAGGCTGCAGAAAATTTGCTCAACTCATTAGAGCTAGAGATAGCTGTTTGCTTCCTGTTTAATTAAGCATCGTGAGATCAAATCAAAATAGTTGGAAGTTGTTTGCATCAGACTGATTTTTTTTTTATTAGGACTTACAGTTAAATAATAATATGGAATTGCTGTCACTAAAAGTAACATGCCATCTTGTATTTATGGACATTACTGCATGATGTGATTAGTAATGCAAGTTTTGCAAAGCAGTTGGTACTATTTCTACTTTTCTGCCAGACAGGAAATCCTGACTTTGTTGCAAAGGTATTTACCGCAAACATCTATGTTGTTCACAATACTTGGAGAAATGTGTGCAAGTTTGTAGATAATTGCTGCTCTGACCTTTTTATTAAATGAAGAATATAGACATGTGTACCGCGGCTGTTTCTCTCGTAGTCCATTTTAGGGTTTTTTTTTTCAAATTAAGCAAGTAAATGAAGCACATCATAGTTCCAGTTGACATATAAGAAGTCAGATGATGAGAAATCGTATGTGAATGTAGGAGTAGATGTTCTTTGCGATACATGGTAGAAATGTCCTACCATTTCAGCAAAATATGAAAGTAATAATTTTTTCACAATTTCTGCCCATATGCAATGTATATTAATCATCACTGAAAAGATATTGTTAACTTACGACTTTATACAAATATATAAATGAATGAATATATATATATATACTGTGTGTATGTACCTGTATAAATCATGTGGAGGCTATATATGCATAACTGTATGCAGAATTTTTAAAAATTGGAGTAAGAATAGTAATACCTGGTAAGTGGTGCATAATGTTGTGCTATTGAATTGAACTAGTTAACTTGGGTGGTATTTAACCTTGCAGGTAGAATATTCGCTGCTAAAGGGAAACTGCAACTTCACTTGGCTTTCTTTCAGTGTACATGAGAATTTTGTTTTGCTTGCCACATCTGAAGTTCTGACCACTAGAAGGAACAAAACCAAACCAAAACCTTAACATTTTTATTTTTTTTTTTTACCTTTTCACTTGTAAGGATGTATTTTACTTTAAAACAATATTGCCTGACCTTTTAAACCCAAAGTCCTTACCAGTTTATTGGTAAAGTTAAGGATACTAAAGAGAAATTATCTTTGGGACATAATTATGTAGATTTAAGAGAGCACTGTAGTTTATTATACCCTGTAGCTAATGTAGATGCATATTAAACTCAAGCATATTTTTGTGTATTTCCCTCTGAAACTTTCTTTTCTCAGGCCTTAAATTACTAATCAGCATACCAGCGTATCTTACAGCTAAGCATACTGAATATTGACAAGAATCTGTTTCTCTGTCATTTTATATAGTAACTTTTTTCATAAAACAGTATTTTTGTTACAGAAACTTTTTTAAAAACCCTTAGAATTTAAAAAAATGTTAATTTTTGTATAACAGAGTCAAAACCTCAAAGCAGTATTTCTTAAATTAAATATGCCTAGTATAAAAACATTATTTTTCACCGTAGTTTTGTTTCATGGGTGTTACTTAGACCACAACTGATGATTATGTGCTAGAAAACATAAAATGATTCTAGACTATGATATACTGGGAAGTTACTGTCTGGGCACATAAATATTCTAGGAATCGCAGTAATAAGTAATATATGATATATATATAAATATAAAAAAATAGTAAGAGCTCTGTGTGTTGCTCTTTCACTGCAAACACAGTCCTTTTTTCGGTTGCTACCAGATTTCTCAGTTATTTCTGTTAAAACTGGAATTCTCCAGTCTTTGTTTTGAAGCCAAAGTTATGGTGGTGTTTTCCTATGATTATTCACTTTAAAGTACTTTAATTTGTTCAGCCTTTTTTTTTTTTTTGAACCTGTTAAACATGTATCTGTCTTTTTGATTTTCAGTTTTCATCATCTGACTTACATTATAAGGGAAAATTTTGAATGGTCTTTCATCCTGTGGCGTGTCTTAGGGACGGAGAAGAGCTCTAGCTACATAATCTCTCTTCCAGGACATTCATTACAGTGCTGGCATAATTTTAGTGATGTTTTTTAATTGTACTGTACTACCATGAAAAGAAATAGGAATAGTTTCCATAGTTGTTCCATATTAGGCACTGAAATCTGTATTTAGTAATCTAGTATATGAACAGGTTAGCGATAAGGTTCTTGCACTGAGAAGAATGAAAGCAATAATTATCTTTCCTGTACTAAAACTAATCTGGATTAAGAAAATCTGCTCTCTTATGGCTTGTTTCATTCCCAGCAACACACGTTCTCTTCCCATACTTTAGTATCTTTTCAGAATAGAATGTATAAAAATGGATGTTAAAGCTAGACTTTCAATTCTCTAAGATTCCCTTTGTACTCTTGAACCGCTTTCAAACTTGCACTTTATTATCACTGTAGAAAGACCATGTACTTGTCAGAAGACACTTCTGTTTTATTAGCCATCACAGCAGCAGCAAGGAAGTCTGTGACATTTAAAGAAAAGTAATAGATGGGTTTGCCTATCTGGTTGCCAGATTTCTGTGTCACTAAATGTGGTCTTTAGCAGGCTCTGTTGAACGCCTTCTTAACCATACAGCCCTCTCTTGACAGCCATCTGCTGAAAAATGCCTGCTGTATGTTGCCCCACACACCACCAATAATGTATTTAAGCTCTTCAGCTTATTTACCCCAAGTTCTGGGGTTTCTGAGATGCAAGTCTGTTCCTCTGTATCTTTTTGTTAACTTCCAGAACAAGTTGAATGACACAGCACGTCTCTTTCAGTTGTGTTCCTGTGCTTTTTGAACAGAAAAGTTTTGATAGAATGGTTTATTAATCTTGATATAATTGTTTGAAAGAATATTTTAAAATTACTTTAGTCAATGTTTAGGTTTTCTGTTATCGCATAAACTGCCTTTGAAAACAAAACCCAGAATCCTGTGTACTTGGTCTTCTCTTTTGATAATGTGCAAGTAATTGTTGTAATATCATATAGCTGTCATATTCCATTTGTCTGTATTCAGCCAGTAAATTTCATATTCAGCCATCCAGAAAAGCAGCATGTTGCATCAAATGTGCACTCCGCTGATATACCGCTTAGCCACGATGTAAATAAAAATGTATTTTTACTTTCAGAATTGGTTTAACTTTCTGCCGCATGTCTTTGAAATCTATTGAATCTCATGAATAAAGACAGGGCAGCTCTTTTATATGTTACTTGTGCTATGCACAATTTATGTTTCATAAATTTAATATATTGACTTAGGGAAGTTGAATTACTATGATAGACCTTAAGTATTTCAACGTTATAGAGGTTACTACTTCTTGAAAGGAGGTTAGGTTCTGATTTTATATTGACATGTACAGTGCTGTTTCGCTGTGAAACTGAATTCTGCATGATGTGGTGTGCTCTGAGCTTTTCCTGTTCCCGATGTCCCTTCTTAATTAAGTCCACTCACACAAGGAGAAAAATCTGCTGTACACTGGGGAGCAGAATTTAGTGGTCTTTATGGCAAGTTTTGCTGTTTAAATTTCAGTGTTTTTTTTTCTTTCATTTTCTAATTAATCTACTTAATGGAGTTGAGTTTGGGGCATGAGGACTGGGGCAGTACCAGTGAAACTGAGGAATTTTTTTTGTAAACAAGAAAGGTGGGTTGTTTTTTTTTTTTTTCTTAGGTGGACTACCATAGTTGGACTCTTTCTTGTATTTTGTTACCAGAGTTATTTCCCTATTTTTAGAACCTTACAGCAGGCACTAAAAAATGGGGTGCACGTTACTTTTCCTGAGACAGTTCAAAGCAGTCTGGCAGTAGAGCTTCTTTATTTTTGTTTGCCTTTTCCCTGCAGTTAATCATCTTTTAATTAATGATGAATTAACAATAGTTTTTTTTAAAAAAAGCAAAATAGTCTTGTGTATTAAAAAGAAGCTTTTTTCTGTCATTGAATGCAGAAAGGCTCATGTTGTACTTGCAGTCAAGAGTTCAAATATGTCTTGATTATGGTGCACTCTGTGTATAACATAGACTATAAAAGGGTCTTTAACAAGCAGTTCTTATTATGACAGCAAGGACTAACATCTGGTTTTCTGCACTTCCATTTCCTTTGATCATCATCTTAAAATGTGATTTTTGTCCTTTATTTTGCTGTTAATAGAGAATTTTTTTTTTTCCAGCAAACTTTTTGCAGAGGGAATGCAGGTGTTCTTGAGCCAAACTGTGCTGTTCAGAGAGCTCTGATACTTAGTTTATGTTCAAAAGGGTAGGCAAGCATCAAGTGTCTGTACAGTTTTGTGTTTTAATACCTTGGTTTTGTCATTCTTTTATGACTGCAACAAAAAAGTGAAATGTACCTATTTCAAGAGTAGACTTCAGGAATAGTTATCAATCTGAGGAAACGTTTTCATTACTCAGCCTCCTTACAGTTTTGTTTTAAGAATTATTTGATTTTTTTCTGTTTTAAATTTTTTTTTCTATCTACGCTTATATTGGGGATTTGTTGGTATGGCGAGACATTATATGATTGGAGACTTAATATCTTTCTGTTCTGACCATGATCCTTGTCCAAGAGGTTTAACCATTTCTCAGTAAAAGGCAAGTTTTTTGCCAGAGTTGTATCACATTTTGATAACTTTGTCACTTGGATTGTTTGAAGGGATATTCTTCAGCTCAAGATACTTTTGAGTGATCTCTTTGAGTGATGCTGCCGCTTCTGCAAATCTGAGGCTTAGGGTAAAATTGAATTTCTTGGACATTACTGTATCTTGTTACAGACTAGATTGGGTCAGTCACAAGATTTCTGATGAAAGAGGACTGCTTTACTGGTGGCCTGTTAGAACCTGAGGGTAACAGCAATTTACCATTCGATCTTGGTGATCAGTGAAGAAGGCCTGCTTGTGTTTTTTTAACTCACCTTGCTTCTTATATACTTTTTGTCATCTAGTGCTGGACTTGGTTTCAGATGTGGTTCTGATCAGTGTGTAGATTAAGGAGTAACAATCTGTAAAGGATTCTTAATAACATTACTACACTGCAAAGGTGCTTGCAAGGGCATGCAGTAATAAATTAATGAAGTAATTCAGTAATATAATCAGTCAAAGATAGGGAGCTTGCTCAGGTAAACTCCCTATGCGATATGCATGGTTTTAAAAGGGAAGAACACTTCTGTGGTTTAAGTAGTCCAAATGGTGTGCAAAACCTTCCAGAGTCTGCCTCAAAGATTGCATATTTAGGGAATGCTGCGTAGTTCAACCAGCTTGTAAAATACAAACAATTCAGTGAGCACATGAGGTCTTCCACTGTGTCAGGAGATGATTGTTCTTTGAAAACAAGACACTTCAGCTGTTGTGGTGAACTTGCTTAGATCTTTTGACTCTCTGGAAAACGTACCAAGTAGCACCAGAATATTGGATAATAAGACAGACTTCCTTGGATTAATTCCAGTATTCTGTCTTTGTCCAGAAGTCTTTGAAATTGAGACCACCCTAGCATAGGTGAATTGTAGCCCGTGCCAGCAGCAATGCTCTTCAAGAGCAGATCAATGCACTGTCCTTTGGACTCACTTCTGGTGCTGTGGTTGAACAGGTGTCTGTTGTTTTAATGCCAAGAGTCCTGTTCAAAATGAGGCAGGTCCGGCTAATTTTGATTGCCTGGAGTGGCTGAGACAGTTTTTCCTCAGGACTTCTCTCATTTGTGAGTTTCTCTTCTGCTGTTCCAGCAACCTGGGAGTCATCATACCCTATTTAATTTCCAGTTTTGTAGTATGGCTGGTTGGGTAGCTTTGCTTTCTGACATGCTCTTTCTCCTTCCATATAGGAAAAATTATCATTACTAGAATGAAGGAGCCTGCTATGCTAGAGTTATATGATAATAATTAGACATGATAACACATTGGACTATTTTCTGTGAAGCAGAAGATCCCAAATATTTAAGGGACGAGCTGGAGCCAAGTGTGGTGGCTCTCCTCTAAATCTCTTTGAAAGTCCATTTGGCTGCTGCTGTGGCCTATAACAGTCTGGTCTGCTGAATGCCTCTGTCTTTTCATCCACAGCTTTAAGGTGATGTGACGGGCTATTGAGAATAAAACCTCCGTCAGCATGCAGTTTGAACCTCATGTCCCAGTCCTGCATTTTATTGCTGATTGGTCTTATAACCAGAGTCCAGTTGGATATATTTCAGGATTCTTCACGAAGTGACAACATGTCTCCATGCTGACGTCAGTTTTCTTTCCTATTCTTTCCCTATATGTTACATTTTTATTGTACGTGCTGATCTAGGTTACAGTACAGAACATCATATGTGAGCACTCTTGTTTAGAGTACTGATAGACTTTGAATAAGCGGTAGGAATTTAGGTTTTGGACTTTGCAAGACTCTCTGGCCAGTCTTTGCCCATCTTCCCTGAAAACCTGTATAATATGTGCTGCAGTGTTATGGATGTAAGTATGGATTTCTCCCAATTCTGATACACTTACTGATTTTCTTTTCTCGTTGTTATGTGTATTCTTTACACTGAGATCCTAAGCTGCCGTTACAATCAATAGAGATCTAGCCTAGCCTATACAGTCAATAGTGTCTAGAGAATGATTTATTTAATGAGCCTCTAGGTGCCTACCTTAGGGTAAATTTAACCGCTCCCGAGGCCCCTCTGATTGCATTGACCTCCATTGACAATAATGGGAGGTGTCTGGATTTAGATGCCTGGAGCTGAATCTTCTGTAGATGTGCACAGTTAGTTACTGTTCTACTTCTGTTTAACTTTGTTAGTCGTTTTTTATTGTACCGCATGCCACATTTCTGTCTAGTTTGCAATCTGTTAACACAGTTAATCTCTTTCAGTGATAATGCTTTGTGCTCTCCTTTGTCTGTGTATGTTTTGGGGACTTTTATTCTGTCTGCCACTTCTGATGAAATGAGTAGCCCTGCTAATTTACTGCTTATCTTCTACTAAAAGATACACTTCCCTCAGTTAACTTCTCTGAATATTGAAATGTGAGAAACACTGATTGAAAAACATCAGCAGAGCAATCTGAGAGGCGTTGGTGTGCTTATAATTGATGGAGTACCAGAAGTAATGGTGTGGGTTTTTTACCTGACTGATGAAATCTCTTGGTTTAGAAATTAGTTATTGGACATTTTTTCATCTCATACTAAACTTTCTAAATGAGAGTGTTATGGAGTAAATATTTAGTAAAGGATTCAAGATTGTTCTCTCTGATGTTAGAATGACTTTTCTTGAGCTCCTTAAAACTGTAGAGAATGGTCTGTAGAAATCTGTTGAAAATAAAACATGTTTACAGTAATCGGATTTATTGTTTATTTATTATTTGAAGGAAAGTGCCAATGTATTTTTACAGATACTTAAGAAAAGCACATACCTCTTATGGTGTTGTCAAATATTGCCATTTTAATTTGGCCTTTGTTTTAATTTTGTTTAAAATGAGACTAGTTTCTTCTATTTAAAAACAAAGTGACAGAAGTTTGCATCACCTGTTCAGTGTTAATTATCATCTAAAATACTTATTTTCTTGCTATAATTTTCTTACACATCTTGATTATAATTCATAAACATGACTGTATCTTTGTGTAGTTGTTTCATTTTAAATGACGAGGAATTTACACCTCTATGTTCAGTAACACTCTGAACTACCATCATGAAACTTGCAATATTTTCAATAAGATGGTGTATTAATTTGTTATTGGAATTCTGATATGGGTGAAATTGTCACCCACAAACTGATTTTTGTCGTAAAATGGCAGTTCTTTTTCTCAGATTTTTCTTTTTTTGGTAGTCTTACTCCCTGAAAATTTTGCAGTAGGTTAAGCAAATATTTAGGAAGAATAATGATTCTTGGGAGGACAAAACCAGTGATACTCATAGCTATGTAGCATTTTTATCTTTTTCTAAGTTTGTATTTTAAAAAAAATATTAACAACATTAGAGAAAATGACTAGTATAGTTAGTGGAGTACTATGTGAAATGACTTGCACATTGCAATCCCATAAAAATTAGGAGATTAGTGCAGTGTAATATGGAAAGGATTTATTTCTTTCAGATACATCTATTGTTTTATTGAAGAAAAATGCTATGTATAGGTGATATTATGCCAAGGAGCTAGGGCATTATGCTAAGGGAATCAGATCATGTTCTGTAGAAACAATCTTCAGGCAAAGACTGCTCTATAATTCTGTAATCACAAAGACATTTCAGTTTACTACAAGTATAAATGAGTCAAATATTATAATAATCACTTAGTGTTGGTATTTTTCTACTCTTAACGGTGAACATTAAAATGAAGTCATAATTTTACATGCTTAAAGTGTTGTTTAAAGTAGTTTTTAAAGTATCTTTCACCTTTATGACCTCCACAAGCTGTTACACCCATGGAAACTTTATTTTAGTGTCAGTCCACAAAAGAACAGTTTGTTCAGTGCCATTTTCTTGTTCAGAGACTTCAGTTTGAAATCAGCTCCTCCATTGTTTGCTCCAATCAATCAAATCTGAATTGAAATATCTCTTCTTTGGACCTGGAAAGTTTTGAAATGCCTCTTCTGTATCTGAATAATTTCAAATAATGTACATGAACCATTAAGAGACTAAAAAAAAAAAGAAGTATTGATAACTTAGATACAGAAAGAAATACTGCAATGTCTTGAAGTAGCTAATACAATCTTTCATAGATGGCAAAGTATGTGTCTAAGAAAAATCACGTTGTTATAGGAGAGATGGCTTTAAGATGTGTTGTGCTGGTAACTTTATGCAGCGTCTTCAGGCAGAAGACAGCCTGCTGTGGTTTATTTTATGCGTTTCCTAGTTCAAAGTCTTGGTCCATGTAAATGTGTGGAAAAACAGTGTACGTAAATTGTATATTTAGCTAAGCTATATTAAGGCAATCTTAGACTGCTGTAAATAAAAGCCTACATTGTCACATTTTTGCATGAGTAGTCTGGGGTAGCTGAAAAACTAGTTCATCGGCCACGCAGTTTACACTCCTGTGGGTAGTATACAAGGAGATTGTTAAACCTTTTGATTTCCTTATGGTAGATGGAGCCATCACCAAGTTGCCTTGCTTCATGTGGGTTGGAAAACCTGAAATTGGAGAGGAAGAGGGATTTTTTTGTACTTGATTTGAATCAGTCTGTAATGACCACCACGCAACTTACTAGAATTTTCTGGCTTGATCTTAGCTGATATCTCTGATCTGTACCTTTAAGGAGAAACTGTGCTATGGGTTGAGAACTTAGGATAAATTGAAATTTTTTGTTGTTGTTGGCAGATAGAGAAGCATTTATTTGTGCTCCTAAATGACAACTGTGCTTGGGAAAAAATAACCTTAAGATGAGGTTATTTTAAGAGTGAGCTTAAAAAAAAAAAAAAAAAAAGTTGCTTGGAAAAAGATATGCCAACTAAGCAGTGTCAGCAGTAATGATTTGAGCCTAGGAAATGGATGAAAAAGTGAACCAATTATTTCAGAAGATACACAAGCGTGTGCGATAAATTTATGAGTTTGAAGCAGTTATCCATACAGGCTCAACAATTTTAGACAGGAAATTATCCAATGACTGTTTTAAAAAAAAAAAATGGTTAAACCATTACTTCTTCAAATTTTGCAGAGTTGGAACTAATCTGGTGGCCAGCCAAGAAGCTAGACAAAATTACTGCAGTCATTTTGCTTAGTTGTTAGGCTTTAAATAAATAAATCTCCCAGTACTGTAAGGAATAGAAGCATAAAAACTTACATGAGTATATAAAAGTAGTTAATGTGAAACATGAAAGTTTTGCAGAAGTGTGAACCTGAGCACACAGGGCTTGGATGACCTGTCAGCAAATTATTTTCCACCCTAATATGCACACTGAATATCAGAATTGGTAACAAAATTTATGGAGGACCTAGTTCTATTTCCAGATACTAATATGCAAATATGATGAGTGATAAAAGGAAGGTAACTCTCACTGATGACATGATACTTACTCTGTGGTGGTTGGAATGCCTCGGGAATGTCAGTTGTTATTGTTCTCTTTTGAAAGTGTATTCAGTTGTATCAAATTGACAATTACGATTCACACATGACCTGTCTTTCTGTTTTGTTCAATGAAAACTTTTCTTCAAAGGAGAGCATATACCTGCCAAGTGGCCCATTTGATGTACATCATAATTCCGTATCCAAAGATCTTGTGTGCATTTATGTGATCAGAATTTATTGAAAGTAACATTTTTCTTAAATTCCTATCTGGAACATAGTAATCTGGTATTAGGCTATACCAGTTGCAAATTTATAGCTTGTATATCTTTCTCCATTTTTAAAAAATACCTTTTTATTATACTTATACCTTAATTTATAACTTGCATGTCTTCTCATGAAGGCTGTCTAATACAGTATGTGTGCCTTAATGGTTATAAGGCAAATTAATCTGCATTAGTCTGATACTCATGTAGATATACCGCACAAAAGCAAAACGTGAGTTCCTTGCTACGGTACTCTCATCTATACCCTGTGAACTGTCCCCCAGCATCCTTGATTCTGGTTTTGGTTACTGGTTCAGTGCTAAGAGCTTAGTTTCTTATAGGGAGAAGAAGTGTTAAGAAAGCCTCAGTGCTGCCTGTTCCGGGATGCCCAGGATCATCGTTAGTGCGTTCAGTGTAATATACTGGACATCTTGGTTCATTACAACAAATACCAATGCATTAAAACTCAGAACTACCCACTCGTCGTCAGCAGTATACTTCAGACCAGGCGTCACGTGCATGTTACAGCCACGCCTGGAGGAAGGAGAAGTCCTCAAAAAACCTTGATATCTTCAGGGATCAAGTTAAAGTTCAGACAGTTGACTTGCAGTCTTTTACAACAAAAATTTACACTGCTGATAGTCCCAAGATTTGCACATTCCAACATCAAAGTGACAATTTTTGATAGAGATGCTGTTAAAGGGTTGTCTTTGCCTCAGCTTTTTGGCTTCAATGTGGACCATTTCATTGCTTATGAGATCTGCCTCTTGATCCATTTCTCCCTGACCGAAGCTGTGGACCATCCACCCAGCACATAAAATAAAAATGTCTTGTAGGTTTTGGAAAGCTCAGAGAGCTAAGCAGGGGCAAAATAATGAAAATAGTTGAGATGTGGGCCATACAGTTGAAGAGCTGCCGCTCTCAAGTATTACCAGCAGTAGGTGATCTAGTACATGTAAATACTCAATGGTATAATGATGTTGCTTTAACATTGATGCTTTATTGTAACTTTGGCAGTAAGTTCCCATTGATACTTAGCACAGATTATGGTGGGATGTATATGCATACAGTTTTTCTATGATAATAGAATAATTTTTTGCCTTTGTATTCTTTTCTTTTGTCTTAATGGAAACTGGTACAGAGTACGAGGGGAATGTATGCACTCCTGCAGCATCATTATTGTTGAGCAAGTTCATATCAAGCTTCAATAAAACCTTCAAAAATTGGTACAGGGCCATCACTGAAAAAGTGATTTTTCAAATCACTTAATTTGAGTTTTGACCTTTTACATTTTTTTGCCATAATGACCTTACGTTAGATTGCAGTTAAAATATACTGTAATAGTTGTACAGGTTTTTAAACTGGTTTTCTGAAGTAGTTTATAACGAAGCAATTTGTAAGCAGTTAGAATGACCCTGCAAACACCTACATGCATGACGTGTGCTGCACATAATTTTGTTCAAAGAACTGTGAAAATCCTACCACCTCAATTTGGGGCATTAGAATGGATAGGAAGGGACAGTTCCCTACCTGTGTCATCTTGTTTCTGCATATTTCAAACATGTCTAATTATACCTTGGTGGTATTGCTGGCAAAAGGGATTGCTCTCGTGGGGGACTTTTTATGTGCACATCCTAGAGTAATAGTATTAGCAAGGAATGAGTCTGATCATTGAGTTCATCCCCCAATGTACAGAGAAGGCTGTTCCGCAGTGTGTTTTCTGAAACGAAATGCTGCAATTCATGGTTTCTTCCCACGAAGGATGACCACACAGCCTGTTGGATATTGGCACTACTAAAATCCTGTTTCCTTGATCATTGGTAAGAAACGCTGAATCACAAGGGTGAGAGAGCTCTCAGTGAAGCATGTACCTGCGCGTATGCTAACTTGCACCATGTCGCTGTGTTAGTTGCCGCCATCTGCCACTGCGAAAACTCTTTGAGATCCCAACAGGATTACAAGAAAGCAATGAGAAAATATCCAACCTGTCCCAAAGCTATGTTGTGTTATTATGTATCTGTTGATTCTATTTACTGCAAGAGCTGCTTCTCAGCATAAAATAATGAGTTAGTAAAAGTAATTTCTGGGGGCATTAAGGCAAGTGATGTGAAAAATACAGCTCAAGAGTTTGGTATACAGGACTTTTAAAGAGGGGTGTTGATTTTCTGGCAAACTAAGCAATACATCCTGAAGCATTCAAGATTTGCTTTTCCCTTACAAAAAAAATAATTTAATTTAACTGCTTGCTCAAATAGCCTTTGTCAAGTAAATGAATTATGCTTTCATTCGTCTTTTGCAAAGAAGGAGGAAAGTTTCCAGAGCTGCTGGGTGGTAGAATAGGTAGCTATAGGAGCACAGACTCCATCTTCAATTTAATAGGTTCATTCAATGGTTGGGAATTAAAATACCCACATCTTTGTATTTGGTGTTTGCTGTTTTTCAGTAGATACCCCGTTTACAGCTCCTGCAGGAGCAGCAGCAGAACTCGGCCAGCAGCTGCTGCTTGCCCTGCTAAGGGGAGGGTGCCTGTTGCCCCAGCCCTTTGCGGGTATGTGCATGCACCTAGAGCAGATCCTCATACAGTCTTAACCTTCTTTCTAAGGAAGAGTTGGTAAGCCCAAGTCTGTTGCTAGCAAAAATAGCGGTCATTTACTATTCAACCAAGCAGTTCTTTCCTCTCCTGAGCAAAAAGGTTGACTAGATAGGAATATTCTGATGTGCTGGATCCTGCCTGTGGCTATGCTGGAAAACAATGTTACGTCTTCTCACTCTCTCTTTTCTTCCCCCCTTTTCCTTTTCCTTTAATCTTTTCAAATAAAGCCACTTTGTCAAATGCTCAGGAAGGATTAATTAGGTGATGTTTGTTCAGAGCTTTGGATATCTTAAAGCTTCTTTGGAACGAGTGCTGAGTATTACTCTTGATACATTGACTTGATTATCACCAGCATCTTGATAGAGGAGTTTCTTTTTTACCCTTTGAATCAAGTGCAGTTTAGGATTTTATTAAAGGTTGTGTGTATTTTTATATATATTATATGTATTACATATTTGCATATCACGATACGGATTTTGCATTATTTATATTTTAAAAAAACATTAAAGTGTTTTATATGAAGAAAAATACACTTCATTTTTCTCTTACCTTGATCTGCTAAAACAAGTTGTATTTCATAGCTATATGAATATTTTGAATTATTATGTGGAAGTCCACAGGCCAAACAGGGAACTACTTTTATCTGTAGAAATGAGAGTATCCTTGAAGTAGCAGTGTTACCAGTTATATGCTTGAATGTTTTTTCTCCATATATTACATTGTCTTACATTAGGAAAATACCAGAGTAAAAAAATTACTCTAAAGTGGTTTTGAGAAGAAAACATAAATTTTTATGGGAATTGTTTTTGTTCAGACACAGAACTTTACATAAGGTTAATGCTCAGATTTTGAACTGAGCAAGAGCACAGTTGTTCTTTTATGTATTGTTACAGCTTCTTTGGCGTGAAAGAGAGACTGAAGATGTGTAATTCTAAATATGATGCCTCATTATTTTACCCTATTTGGCTTTTTTAACACTATAAGTATGGTATTTGAACAAGTGTTGGTGTCTTACTAGTAGCTTATGCAACTCAATGGAATACGTATAATAAATTATCTGATTCTACTACAGATTTTATGTCACCTATTGTCATGTATAAAGTAACATGAACTCATGTCATTGAATGTTCTCCATGGGACTTAACTAAAATGATAGATTGATAGCGCTGTACTCAAGCTGCCAAGACAAATGTTTATTTACATCTATATCGCTTTAGAATATTTCATTTTATTGGAGGAGTTGTTAGTCTATCAGTAGATGAAAGAAATTTACGAAAACCTTCGTCTTTTGTACAAGTGAAGTATACTCCATTTTAGAATTTAATGAATTGAACTTCAGTGCTGAAATAAAGTATAGGTGAAGCATTATGCTTTGGGAGAAGAAGAGTGTGAATCTGACTAAAGAAACCTATATTTCTGTTCTTTGTCCTGATAAAGCAATCAATTTATGGGCATTTATGAAAGATTTTAAATGACTCTGTTTCCTCCATTTACTAACATCACAGGGTTGAAAATTTGATCTTTAAGTCATCTTATCTGTAAAGCAATCACCACATCAGCTGAAAAGGCCTTAAATCCATACAGTTAAACACTTTTCCTATGATGCATCTGTAAAACATATACATGTGCATATACAAGTCTATGTAATATAAAGATCAAAGCTAGCAGCAAGCAACTCTGTTTTTATTTTTCTCAGTTTTAATGTTTGGAAGATTTATTTTGTTACCCAATATTTCTATTTGTAGAGCAGATGGAATCACTGGCACAATATATTAGAACTTTTTCTTTTGTTTTTATTTAGTTTGACAAAGGTTATGCTTACAGCATTCGCCACAGTTATGGGAAAGAAGGAAAGAGAACTGATTATACTCCGTACAGCTGCATGAAGATTATCATGTCCAATCCACCAAGTCAAGGGGATTATCATGGTGAGTTCCTTGGGGGGGGTGGGGGGGTGGAAGTTTTACAACAGTGGAAATCCTTGGCTAGAGAAGTTACTCCCTCCCGTAGTCTCTTAAATTATGTATTTAATTTCAAGGCCATAGTAGTCTTGCACTGTTGTCTTTAGATTACACTTGATAGCTTCTGGATTTATATACGTTGTGTCATGTAGTGCTAGGGGACTTTAAATGTACAGATGCTTTAAAAAGTGACCAATTATAAAGGTGTTTTGAGGTATGAATTCAATTGTACAGAAATTCTGAAGATTGCTAGGGTACTTTAAAACATTCTACCTCTGTGTGACTAAACATGAAAAACCTGCAGTGGCTTCACCATTGATATTCTATTACTTAGTTGTTTGTTCGATGTGTCTCAAAACTGATTTTGGGACACACACCCCCCCTCCCCCTCTTATTTAAGGTGGTGGAACTTTCTAAGGTATTTATAAAGTAATATTTTTGCTAAGGACTGTGCTTTTAAAGACCAGTTGGTGCTTATTACTTGTCTTTTCATTTTTTTTCCCCGCAGCTATTAACTGTACTAGTGGAATGGTTGTTAGTAAGGAACTAAGTAAAACTCTTTTCCTGTCAGTGGATGAGAACTGTGGTTCGTTTATGTTAGGGTATTTTCTGTAACTCATGAGCCCATTGTGCCTCGATAACCATGCAATGGAGTAATTATTTAAAAAATACCCTGCAAAACCTCAAAATTAAAAAAGTAAGCAATTGTACACGTGGGCAATTAACTTTCATATTGATAAGCTGTTAGATAATTAGGAAGAGCTTAGCTAGTCTCTTGAGTGCCTTACTGCACTAACTCCTGGGTAAACAGCCTTGTTTGTGAGCTTGCTTGTTTTTTACTGCCAGGGTGCCCATTCCGCCACTGTGTTCCTGAGCTGTTGAGGCAGAAGCTGCAGTCATACAAGGTTCCTCCCAGTGGAATAAATCAGGTAAGGCATATTTTGTTTGGTGCTTTCATTAATAAGGCACTGCTTTTCAATTTTACTTTCTCTTTGTGTAGGAATGCTGTATGTGATTTGTCAGTGTGTATCGTGAAGTATCTCTCCTAATAAAATGTTTAAGCCAGAATATTGACTTACTGGCTCCAGTGCTCCCACTGATATGTTGATTATTTTCATTACCTTTTATTGTTTAGTATCATGAGTCAGTTTATTGCTATAGTCGATGCAATACAGAATTTTGTTTTACTTCATTTTACTGCACTGTGATAAAACAAATGTTTGAATCTGGTAGTGTTTTAGAAAATCTATTTTTGTTTTTGCAGTGACTTGTCGAAGACTCCACTGTGTAGTCAGTAGACATAAGTGATTATTTTCTGTAATAAACTAATAAACCCGTACATTTTTAAATAATCCATTGTGCTAACTTCCCTTAAACAAAAGCACATCAAATACCTAGTGAAATTAAGCAGAGATTTTTTTAGTAGCTTTTTAAAAGGTAACACTAAATTCAAAACCTATCTTATATAGCAAGGACAAGGCAGGAACTGGAAATTTTTGAGAGGTATACGGAAGGAATGTGACTGGCATTGCTTGATGTAGCAAGCGGTTAAGACTATAAAAGGGTGACATTGTTTTCGTTGGAGGAAGTTGTAGTGGTTAGAGTTAAGCTGATACAGTTCAGCAAAGAGTCGTGAAATCTGCTTTAGGTCTGTAGGAAAAACCTGCTTGAAGTTGTCATCGTTAGTTTGTGTGGAATGTCACCGTTGCTTGTCAGGCATCAACAGAATGTTGAACTAGATAGAAAAGAATGTGAAAGTTCCACTTAAAACTAGTCTCCCTTAGAAAGAACAAGTAGAATTAAAAAAAAAAAGAGAATAGTTTTAGAGTGTTTATTGTTCATTCATGATAATTCTTGACAAATTCTTGAAATACCCAGACTTTTTCCTAGGAATGTTGTTTCTTTTGTTTTTTCTTCTTTTCTCCTGGTTGATATGAATAAGCATTTGGCTCTCTTCCATGTATCTGATAGACACTAGAGATACTTTCCTTTGGCTTTTTTCCTTTCTATATGCATCAAAAATTGATGCTACTCTAGGATTTTTATCCTGCTAATCATTGGAAAGATTGGTGAGTATTTACTGTTTTAGCTGCCTTGCTATGTGTGGGTAGGATTTAGTAGAGGTTACTCCTTCAGTGAATTTGCACAGTAGGGCAGTATCTTTATATTTAACATAGTTCCTTACTTGATGTGAATTGGATTTTGTTTTTTGTATCTGTGTTTGCGTGTTTGGGTTTTTTTTCCCCTTGTAAAGTAGGATTGCAATGCACTAGGAATCTTAAATTTTCTTATCAAAAGTGATTAAGAAAAACAGTCTCCATCACTGTCATCTTTGCCCAGATGTGGATGCCATCCTGTTCACGGATTTTGTGGTGTCAGTTTAAGTACAGTTGGGGTACAGGGCTTTGCAGTGGCTGCTCCTAGTGTTAAACCAAACTAAATCCAAAACAAAACCCCTTCCACCTGAATAATAGTAATATTATTATTAATAATAATGATAATAACGATAATAATAGCGGTAGTACTAATAGTAATAATAATAGTGGTGGTAGTAGTAGTAACTAAACCCAAGACAAATGAGCCTCCACTCAAAAGCTGCTGCTGCTAATAAATAAATAATAATACAAATAAAAAAGAAGTTGGCTATGGCTGGGTTTTCAGAAACTGATATTTTGCATCAGTCTTTGAAATACTCAGTAGGATAAGAGGAAGAGACATCTGTCTCCAAGATATTGTACAGATCTTACTGCTCCACTGCTTGTTGCTATGTTTTCATGGTCCAATAACATTTGCATGACTAATAGCAGTTCAGGATCCTTCAGTCCAGACTGTGGCCTTTTAGAGTCTTCTCTGATGCTGGTGGTAGTTGCTGAGTATCAGAGATGTTGTTTTTCCTTCAGCTTAGTGAACGGTTATCAGTGGTGGGGGGTTTCACAGTCTCTCGAAGCCTCTGATGTTGTTGCTTTGCACAACTCTGGGCCTCAAGACTGACATTCAGTGTTCTCTGCCTGGTTTATGGTAGAGATGAATGCCTTGTTCTGGACTGAGGGGACAATTAAGTGGCCATGTGCACAGGGCAGCAAACAAAAGGAGCAGGCATTTTACATCAGTTTTCCAGGACTCTGAGCTGCCTGCAATGAGTGGAAGTCTCATATACAGTTAATGAAAGACAAAGTAGTTGAATCATCAACAAATGTGTGTCATGGGTGAGACGGGGAATGACAGCTTGTAGTGGATCTGGATACTGGTTTGGTTTTGTTTCTTTTTTGTTTGTATGTTTGTTGTAAGAATCAAGGAGAATAGAACTATACCTCTGCTTGATTGTCTCGTACAGTCCCTCATTTGCTCCCTGCTCTGGTGGTGTGTTTGCTGAGGTCTCAACTTTCCTTCCTGGCAAGGGAATCACTACCAGTCTGGGAAATTGGGGCAGAAAGTCATGCCAACGCATGCTTTGCAGCTGCTTGCAGTTAACAGTCTCAGGCATTACAGGCTGGTGTCCCAAGGCATTTTCCAGCATTCACCTCCATTCATCTCTGATCTCCAGGATCATCCTCAGCTTCCCAGGATCTTCACCCTCATTGTTCTGTGCTCCAAGCCCCTATTTTTCTTCATCTAAATAATCTATCTGCAAAACCTGTGGTCAGGTTCCTAACTGGTAGTTCTGCGTCATGTCTCTCTATTAATGGGACGATCAGAACGTGTCACTTCTGTTTAGTCCAAATGTTATCAAAATTTACAACCAGTCCATACCAGTTGCAGCTAGCTGGCAGGTTCATGTTTGATGGTTTGAATATTCAGTTTGGGACATTTTACAAGCCTCTATATGAAATCTGTGCAAAAGTAACTAGAACCAGCTGTTGTTTGCTCAACTGTTTCTCAGCTTGCTTCTTAATGGGTGATTCCGAGGGAGTTATGAGACTCCCTGCAGTGGCAGCAGGTGTCAGATCATGTGAACAGTAGACTTTTGCTTTCCAGGTTAGTAGTGATGCATGCTTCTCTGTGGCTAAGGAGGTGCTTTAAGGAATTCAAATGAAATCTCAAGACTTGCAGTCCCTGTTGAGTGCAAATTACAGTGTTCTGGAAATCACATTAAAAGGTAACGCAGTGGACCTTCTGTTCCTGAATCAATTAATCATTTCAGCCCTCCCTGCTTACAGCAGATATATCACTACCAAGTTATATTATATGTGTTATGTACACCAAGTTATATTTTTGTATGTGTCTATAAATATATATATATTATAACTTGGTGTTTACTGTATTTTATATATCTAATATACCAAATTATAACACTAACAAGTTCTGTATCAGCAAAATAAAATACTACAGGATCTGTGAAAGTAATGCACTGAGCAATGAAAGCAAACATATATGTGAGTACATAGATTTACATATTTAATGGACTGCAAACTGTGGAATGGTATTTTAGAAGTCACCTTTCATCAATGAGGCACTCCAAAATGGAACTGTCCATCTTAGAATCTAACGAAGTGCTGATATTTCTGTTCCTGGGATGGATAGGTTGTGGGACTGCTGTCAGCTTCTCTAATGGGGAAAGTTATTCTGTGCTTTTCCCCTGATACTTTTCTTCAGCAAGAATGCTCCTGCTGCACAAAAAAAATTAAAGATGGCTTGGGATCAGGCTGCTTCACTGTGGGATCCCGGGATTTGATCATGGTGTCAAGACATTCTGATTCTAGAATCTGGTCAAATTTACTGTCCAATCCTGTTTGAAGTACTTCATGTTTGACTTTGAAAAATAGAGTATTCCTGCTCATTTCTTAAGAGGGTACCTTTGATTATTATCAGGAAACAATCTGCTGGGCAAAATTTCCGTCCTGGTGTACTGTTTTTTTAGTTTGTATATGTCAAGTTTGCTATCCTCCTAATAAGTGATTTTTTTTACCTATAATTTATAGTATTTTACTGGACTTGAGAAGATAGGACTTTCTGAACTGACTCAGCTAACAACTGGCTGCATAAAATCCTTCCCCTTCAGACATAAATGTTTGTTTTTATTGCTTTTTTCCAAAAGTTTAGCTATGGCATTTCCTCTCTGAGAACCCACTCTCCCAGCAGCATATCAACTTAGCCATTCATTAATTTTTCGAACTAACAGGCACTTGCTTTCTTTCTGCCTTTCTAGGATTATGACCTTCAGTTGACAGTAATTGCAACAGAGCAGTAGAATCCTTCTTTTTTTCTTTCTTTTTTAACTCACCAATTCTATCCGTTTGGAGATAATACTAGTTCTTAAAATGAACTGTAGGTTTTTGCTTATAGCGCTGTGTAAATTCTGGGTGATTAATCTTGGTTTTATTTAGTAGTATATTTTTCACCTAGACTAAGTGTTTTCAGGGCTACAGATTCCTTGTATCCTATAAGCATGTATCTATAACTAGGAGACCTCTTGGGTAGATGGTTTCTGCCCTAGATTTTTTCCTACAATTATCTGACAATGTGTGAATCTGTTACATAGCCATTGTAATGGAAATGAATGAGGTTTTTAAAAGACATCTTCATGCTAGGTCTCAAGGAGCATATCTGTACCCAAGATCATGAGATCTTCAGAGCTCACACCTACAATTGTGTTTGTGTGCTCACCAAGTGTTTTGTTCTTGTTGAAACTTCTGTATAGTCATAGCTTTTGCTGAGCTAGATATTCCAGGGTATTCTTCTGGACAAATGGTATTTGTGAGAGTACGTCATGCTGCTTTCTTCAGATAAGCAGTAATAATTTTTTTCTCTCCTAAGCTACGAAGTCCACTTTAAAGGTTTCAAAGGTCAACGGTTTCTATTCCTTACTAAGATTAAATTCTCATTGTGAAACAGAGATTGACTGGAAGCTCATCAGACCTCCCAGAAGCATCAATCAGGATGTTGGTGCTGTCCTGGCCAGAGGGTCCAGAGAAGCGGTGGCAACTCAGGCCCCGCACTAAGGATTTTACTTTGCGTGGCTACTTCAAATCTGTTTCATTTGGGGTACAATTTCTGCAAGGGTGAACGCAGATACGCGAGTCTGAGTTTGGTGCAGACTTAGAACATGTCTCTATCAGCAGTGCCTGGAAGCCTGTGTTTCTTGTTCGGGGGACTCTTGTTTTTTCATAGCATCTGTTGAACCCTTATCTGCAGATCATAAGCAGTGATCTAAATCAGAACTGTTACTGTTTGAGGCTGTTTCCTTTCCATTTGTTCACAACATTTTTTTAATATTCATCAAGGTCCTGCTGACAAACTAACCTTGAGGATTTTTTTTTTTTTTTTCTTGCTGATGAGAGTCCAGGGGGGTCTCATGGGACAATGCTTTTTTTGATGTTTTATGTGTTTCTCTTCAATAGTCTTTGTGCCAGCTGTCAGCACAAAATGCATGGCTTATTTCTGAATATATTGTATTCATCAAGGGGATATAGATGTTTGAGTGGTGGTGGTTTATCTTCCATGAGGTTAGTTCACAGTGCTTTAGACCATCAGAAAATTTGGAATACTCACATGAGTAATTCTTTTTCCTAGTTCTCCCATAACTTTCACAGGTTATCTCAGGAGGTCCTTGAGTCATGAAATCCAGGCCACTGTCTTAGTTGATTGGCAGTTGCTTCAGGTGGATTTGGTTGTTGCAGAAAAGAATTGCAAGCAGCAACTGCTTGGTTTGTATGCATTTCCCTTGCTGTGTTTGCTGTTTATGCCATCTGTTTCTGTGCATTCTTTACAAATCACCTTGTGCTCCACCTTGATTTCAGGTCTGGTTTCAGGCTTGCCCTGTCTGTCCATTCAGAACCTGAGGCCATTTTTTGAGGAACATTGAGGTTCCTGCAAGTTATTGTTGGGACTTCGATCAAGTACTTCAGTTGTCCTTGAGATCTCTTTTTTCCAATATAGGTTGTAGTTGGTTCTCTGTGGTAAACTACATTCTTCTGTGGTCAAATGTTTTTTTTTTTTTTTTTTTTAACAGCAAGAGCATGCTTCCATCTGACGTTATCAAGATACGTCTATTAATGTTATTTTCAATCTTTTTCAGTGTTTTTACCTTGTTTATTTTGGGATATTTATTGGATTTGAAAAATATGGAGCTTTTCTTTAGCCTCTCAAGTACTGGACTTATGCTCAAAATTTTTAATTTCAGACCTGTCCATTTTTGTGTGAATGATGCATAGTTTTCCAAATGTTTATTTTGGATTTAGCTACGTGGTTATAAATTGTTTGTAATCTGTTGGCTTAGAGTACTCCTGTCTTCCCTTCAAGCCCATGAACCAGCTCCTTTCTTGTTTATAAAGCTTCTTCCTCATGGCTATTATGTGAGCCAGAATGTGGGCTAGTGTCCAGCCCATACGGTTGTGGTTTTACCCAAGATGGTTAGTTTTCCACTGCTGTTCTCAGTGTCCTGTTTCTAGGGCTGTCCTTCATACTTGTGAGATAAGGAGTACACCTTTTGCTTTTAGGTTCATAGGAGAAAGGAAGACCTTCCTTTGTTGGACATTTTGTGAGCTTTTACTGGGGAAAGAATTCTACCCCAAATTAACCAGTTAAATCTCAAATTATAAAATAGGGCGCTGTCGTGGTTTAACCCCGTCCGGCAACCAAGCACCACGCAGCCACTTGCTCACTCCCCCTCACCCAGAGGGATGGGATGGAGAATCAGAAAGGAATGTGAAACTTGAGGGTTGAGATAAGAACAATTTCATAGGTAAGGCAAAAGCCACGTATGCAAGTGAAGCAAAACAAGGAATTCATTCACCACTTCCCAGGGGCAGGCAGGTGTTCGGCCATCGCCAGGGAAGCCGGGCTCCAGCACACGTAATGGTTACTGGGGAAGACAAACACCATAATGCCGGATGTCGCCAGCTTCCTCCTCCTTCCCCCAGCTTATATACTCAGCATGACGTCATATGGTATGGAACATCTCTTTGGCTGGTTCAGGTCACCTGTCCTGGCGGTGTCCCCTCCCAGTTTCCCATGTCCCTTCAGCCCTCTGGCTGGCAGGGCCCAAGGAACTGAAAAGTCCTTGATTCAGTATAAACATCACCCAGCAACAACTAAAAACATCAGTGTGCTATCAACATTGTTCTCACATCAGAGCCGAAACACAACACTGTACTAACTACTAAGAAGAAAATTAACTCCATCCCAGCTGAAACCAGGACAGGTACCCTTACACATTTTCTGCCAGGAAATTTATAGAAGCATTGGACCTTGAATCCAGAAATGGGCTTTCAGATTTCTGAACTGGTGGCCAAGACACCTTGTTCACTGTCCAAAATCCCTCAGATAGTTATTGTCTTTATTACATCAAAACGTGTAAATGCTTTAAAATGATTAAGTCTTTCAAAGTATATAGTGTGAAAGTCTCAGAAGTAAGATTATTCAAAATAAATCTTTCTGACACTCTGGTGTAGATTTGTGTGCTGAAAGTTTCCACGTATTTTCTATAGATGAGGAACATTTAGTGATAGGAGACAACATTCAGCCTTTCCATAATTTTGAGAATAATAGTTGTGTGCTGAGGAGTATGTCTTTCCTATTTTATCTGACATTATACTTTCTCTAAGTTACTCTGTAGACCCTGTATCTTGACACTACACTTGTGTGGTTTCCCAGCTAAAATATGTGCCTTGTGTAATTGTCTTGTGTTTGGGTTGTTTTTTTTTCCAAGCACAAACATGCTTATTCATTTCAGTAGGACTGCTTTTGCATAAAAGCTGAACCAATACAATTACAGATTTAACTAGCCAGATCTAAGACTTCTTTTCTGATATTAAAATTCCCACCTGAATTTTTTAGTGTGTGTTTATTCGTGCTGTGATGTTACCATTGCTTGCACCATCAGTGAGTAGAATATTGTAAAGTATTAACATGATGTGGCTTAAAATCTTAAGATGACATGACATCTTAACATGACATGGCTTAAAACTGATAATTTTAAAAATTTGAGTTACAATATTTCTGACTACTAAATTTTCCCAATCTTCAGTTTATTGTTGGTAAGTGGAGACAAGTATTAGAAATGAGAAGTTATATCAGGTTATTGTCAGGTGAGATTATAATGTTAAAAGGCTGTATGTGATTAAATAAGTGGACTGTTCAATAATCCAATTTAAGTACTGGTAAGAAAAAAGTGTAGGCGTTGATTAATGAATGGGCTTGTGACAGTAAAACAAAAAAAAACAGCATAGGAAAAGAAAACTTGATAGAATGCAAGCCATACAGAAACAGTGAGAAGCACAGCTAACCGGTTTGATTATAAAAAACCAAGAATACAGAAGACTTCTAGTGTATGTACACAGATGTTACTATACATAGAACACAGCAGAAAGTACATAAGGTAAATAGTTGAACTGGAAAATGTATTTCTTAAAATTTGGATTTGATATTCTAACTACCAAAAGGACGTAATAAGAATGTACAGTCAGGTGCTATACTTATTATTGAATCACAGTGTGGCTGAGGTTGGAAGGTGCCTCTGGAGGTTATCTTGTCCAGCCCCGCTGCTCAGGAAGGGTTGTCCTAGAGCCGGGTGCCCAGGATTGTCCCCGGATGGGTTCTGACTGTCTTTGACGGTGGAGACTCCACAACCTCACTGGGCAACTTGTGCCAGTGCTCAGTCAAATGGGCCTTTTAGAACAAATAATACGACAAGTAGAGTTAAAATGCATAATTTTTTTCCTCTTGTTAAAGAGGTGAATGGCATTAATTTCAGTGTGTCCAATTTAGAAGTATTTAAATTCCTTACTCAAATCTCAAGCTGCAGTTAATTAGCGTAAATGGGCCCTGCTGGTGTGGAAGGCAGTTGTAGTTTGTTCATCCCTGCCTGTTGAGTTTCCATTCCTCTCCTTATGCTGGCCTTATGACTACGTGGTAAAATAATTAAAAAAACCTATCCAACTATAGGCTTACTTGGGGAACGTGAGGAGGAATGGGGTTCATTTTCAGATGGCAGGAATGGGTGGACAGAATTAGGGGCTGTGTCTTCACACTTCGTCAGCTTCAATTTACAGTGTATTAAACTACTCATGAAACTTTTATTTAGAAGAAGGAAAAAAGAAGCACACAAAAAAGTCTTAAGGCATAAACACACAGTTCAGCATGAGAAAACAGGAAAACAGTGAACGAACATCTGAAAAATATTTCAGGTCATTGTTCTTGAAACTGTTTTGTTGCAAACTTAGAATGTATATGAAGCAAATGCTTCAAATTTTTTTCATGTTGTAACTTTTATTTTTTTAAAGTATTTCAGGTGCTTGCTTTCATACTTCATAAGAATCCAGGCTTTGACTTAAATTGCAACAGAGGAATGTGGGTTATCTGTCATATCTAAAATCAGCTATGACTGTCTTTAAAATAGGTGGCTGTAAACTCATGCAGGACTTGTCATTTAAATGAAAACATGTCACTGAGAAATAGCCAAAAAATTCTAATCATAAAATGTACATTTTTATAACGTTATTTTAAAACTATGTGAAAACAGAAGTGGAATACTCAGGTGCATTAACCCTTCTCCCATTTGATGCTCACACCATTGGCTTTCAGCAGATGGCTGTATATAACTTAGAAAAATAGCTCACAACCAAGCAAACAAAACCAACTAACATTAGAGCTGTTTCCTTTCAAAATTAACTCAGTTTAAATTAACATCTGTCTTCATTTAATAAGCTGCCCAGGGTTTGCTGCAGCAAATATGGGCACATATTGACATATTCTTTTCATTCAGATACTCACTTACTCTGTTGTTAAGTGTTTAATGAGTTTCTTACTGACATACATGAAGTAAGAACTTCAGGCTAGAAAGCCTATACATGAAAAATGGAGGAAAAAGTACAGGTATTTTCAAGACACATTAATAAAATACCACCTTCTGGAGCATGACTGCCTTTTACTTTTTTGAAGTGTGCTAGAATATAATTAAGTTTTGTTGTTTGACAGTGTGATGGAAATTGCAGGGGAGAAATTGGTCTGTTATGGTGCCCTAAATATTACCATATTAAATGCTAAACACTGTGTGGTCAACTACTCTTCACTACAAAGGGCAACTCAAAGAGTCTAAAAGGAAAAGGAGCTCTGGCAAAGCTGAAACAATGATTTTCTAGGCTTTCTATTTTTTCCTTCAGGGAAAACAAATCTGAGAAAATTGTGCTATACATGCATACATTATGAATATGAAACCTTCAGTATCAGTTTTAAATATAAAGGAAATACCTGAAAGCAGCAGAAAGAACAGATGGCTGTACTGACCGGGAGGCAAAGGGCACTGGGGAGTCCTGGGGCAGGACTCAGTGCAGAGATGGTGACAAAGTGACCTGAAAGAGATGAAAACTGGAATATGTTCAGATACGCTCCAGCAGTTGCTCCCAGTCATATCTTCAGTCACCTCTGAAATAAAAAGAAAGTTAGAAATTAGTTATACTTAACTGAATCTATAGTAGAAAGATTTTAATTTTGAAAATGTACGTTAATTCTGCAATTTTCAAATAGAACTAACTGTGAGTAACTGAAAATAACAGTGAATAATCATAGAGACCAACCTACCCTGTTGTGCTACATCTTAGCTTTGAATGCGAGGATCTGTAAAGCAGGAGGCTGCATACAGATGCCAAACATCATCTTGACCTCATTAGCAGTCCATAAAGCAACATCAGAAAAGCAAGTTGCAGATGGCAGTGAAAGAAAAGGCACATAAGAACTAACAAAAAGAGTCCTTGAGTATGTACCTTTAATTGCAAAATAAAGCGATTCAGTGCGAATGTTTTAATATATATAGAGACAAGCTGCTGCTGTGAATTAAGGCAGTTTTAGGTGGAGATCTGTTCCTGGGTAACGCTACTGGAAAACAGCTGTGAGCTTGTTTTCATTATGTGCATAAATGTAGTAGGAAAGATAGTATTTATTATGAATGATAATTCTGTTTTATTGAAATAGAGGATTTTTAGTTTCTCTCGCACAGAGGATTCCTTTCTAGCTGAGTTCCATCCTATTGCAATTTTTAACCTTCTCTTGTTTTTTCTCTTAGCAACTTGTTCCCTATTAAAGCCAGTTAATCTATTAAACCTGTTCTTTGGATATGTTTAATGTCCCCCTTATTCCTTAGCCGTGTCATATATGCAGAAGGTGAACCTGGTCCCCTGTGCTGTGGCCAGTTTAAACTTACATATGTGCTAAATATCAGGCTCATCATTTGGCTGCCTTCTGTCTGCCTCTCTGAGTAGCAGCTAAGTTATAACTGCTTTTGGCTGAATGAGCCACAAATGTTGTTCTGGATGGTCTACCCAACCACAACTTTTAACCAGCGTGTAGGAACTGTATAGCTTTGTCATCTCTACTTGTCAAATTTGGCTGAAATTGACTAACCAGTCAAAGCTGGGGAGGTGGTGCGGTGGGGATGATAAAGGAGCACAAGTAAAATGATGACTACCAGTGCAATCAAGTACATTGATAAATTTAACAAACTGGATGGAAGTCTCTGATCTGTTCTGGTGGGCATCTGTTTTATGGAGCGCTCAATGCCTGGAAAAGAAGCGGCATGAAAACCTAGTTACCAGACTTCAGTGGGGAATGCTAGTAGAGGCCCTTCTAACAGCTTTTCTCAAAGATACATGTCTTGATAGTAGTACAGCAGAAGAATCTATGTGGGGACCTAATAGTCTCTGAGAGGTCTGAGAGGGGTCTCGGGGGAGTGGGACAGTATTTCCTTGGTGAAACAGCAATGTAGCTGGGCAGCAAAGGTTCAGCTGCTGCACAATAACATGGTTGCTCTTACAGATTGTAAAGTCCTTCAAGGCCAGCTCTGATAACATGGCCATTATAGCTGTCGTATGTCAGCAGCATTGATTCAATGGAGTCCTCTTCTCCACCTTAAGGGTGGGTCAAGATTTTCCCAGGGGTGGGTCAAGGGCTGAAATGGGCTTGGTTTCAGAATAATTTGCTCAGAATAATTTCTCCTACGCAACTGGAATTTATTTTTAAGTGCCTCTTTATTCTGTCGTCTTCTGTGCTGTGTTGGTCCGTGATCCCTCTTCTGTCACTTGAAGTTGGGATATTTCTGCTGAACTGTCAGAGAACACAACAGTAGCTTGGTCTTACATCCTGTGAATCGTTGTGAATTAGTACATCGAAAGCTAGCTTTGATAATCCTTGTCTTTTCCACTTTCCAGGTTGGGTTCAGTTGGGTAATGACATCTTTGCTACAAAAAGCAGCTACAACTATGGTCAGTGATTCAAAAGTTGAAACAAACCGCAGAATGACTACTAGCCTTTTAACTGATCAGCTTTTTCAAAAAGGTCTCTTAAATTACAAGAGGACTTCAATACCTTTGAACTTTCGGTGGTTTATACTCAGAATTTGTCCATATTGAAGTTTTTGTTTGCTCACTTAAGGTTCTGAGAGTTAAAATATCTTTGCACCTGAATCTTTATTTGTTTATTTATTGCACCTGAACTTTTTATTTATATAATTTTTATTAGGTGTAATCTTGATTAAATGAAGAATAATTTTGAGAAAACTCAAAGTATTTATGGGCTAGATTAAATTATTTAACTTATTTCAGCTGGAAAATTCAGATTAGAAAAGTCTGAATGCTACAGGACATTATGAATGTTTCTTTTAACTAACCAACAGACTTACAGGTCTTCTGATCATTACTCCAAATTGCATGAAAAACACTTTTTAAAAAAGTGCATACATACAACATGGTTAGCATTTACTGTAAAATAGGGATCGCTCTTTTGCATGGCACAGATTTAATTGTAACGAACAAACAGGAAAACGTAAGGCAACATGTAACTGAAGTGTTTAGACGAGTTTCTTCAATCCTAAACTGCTTAAGGTGACGCTGATTTTTTCAGTTAATTTTCAAAGGAGGAAGAAGAAAATAAAAAAACATGTATGTATACAGATAGTGCAAGATTTCAAACTTCATCGCCTATTGGCCTTGGCCTTGATCTTTTACAGAAGATTTAACAGGAGGTGGCAAGAGGGACAGAAATGTAATCAGTTGGGCTATTACAGTGAAACAGTGCCGCTAAGTACTTTCTTGGCAGTGTGTTGCTGGTTTTATCCATTCAGCAAATGTAATTTATTTATACATCTGTCAATAAATTCAATAATGAGTACAGCAGGGATTTAAGCTGGAGCGTATCGCTGTGTTTGACACAAAGGTCAACCTTGGGAAAGGGGCTTGAAATTAACATTTCTTTAAAACTATTTTTCCTTCCACTGAGGCTATCTCTTAATTCCAGCAATTTTCTCTGTTTGATAAGCAGAGGAAGCATGCATTTTGATTATATAAAGGAGAGGGGAGGTGAACAAACGAAAAAATTTCAACTGGCATTGCATTCTGGTGATAAGAATGAGACTTTATGCAGCACAGAAGAGATTACCTGAAGTAGAATTGGGAAGCAAATTGTATTTACAAAAGATGGCATGATTTTCCTAATAGGTGTTCAAAACAGGCTATTCACTCACATATTCTGCTGAGCTTGACTAGAAATAACTTCATTTCAAAAAGGACAAATCTGATTGACGGTAAAAGCATTCCCCTCTCACAGATACTTGTCTAAAGGATTTGCATTAAATTTTCTTGATGGGAACACAGTAGTATTTTATTCTATATCTGCATGAACTGGTAATGTGGAAAATAAAAATACAAATAGTGTCTTAGATTGCTTCATTCTTCAACCACTTGAATTACTAGATTTATGTCTGCAATTATGGAAGAGATATTGCAGTATGATATATCGTTTGACAATGACTTTCACAATTATATTGCAAAAATAGAGATTCAACTTATTCTTGAAGTTAAGAGTATTGAAATTATGTTTTAAGGACTAGGTGTGTCTTCCTGTGGTTTTATCTTGTTTTTAATGTAGCCAGGGTAATTTTAAGCTATAGTTGTCTAAATGTTGTCAGTTACCAGTAGGATATGCAGATATCAAAGATGTCATGTGCTGCAAATTTTCATGAGCTATTATATAAGGCTGTTGTGAAATACCTTGTCATGGTAAGTATCAACAATATGTATGTGTGCTACTTCTGAATCCGTTACATTTTTCTCCTTCTGTACAGATCCTGGAATTGGTGAAGGGCATGCATTACCAGCTGGCCTGTCAGAAGTACTTTGAGTTCGTGCATGATGTAAGTAGCTACTGATTTTTATTAGACTATAGGCACCGTCTTTGTCTTGAGGAAGGCCTTGGAAATCGTGCATAAAGCTGAGAGGCTATTTGCAGTTTTCATATCCATCGTTAACTGTCTTGCCTTGTTTTTTTCCATTTCAATAATTTCATATATTTTGTAGTTTTATGCATTTATATATTGATGTTGTCAATACCCCAAACATTACAAGATGTAGTAAAAGATTATGCTTTTTTCCTAAAAAGGTCAATATTGTTGAATTTTATCTATTGCAAGGCATTTAATTTTTTCAGAATCCTGTTTTTAATAAAATTTGTGGGGTTTAACCCATTATGCAAGTTTGATGTTTTGAGGTATATCTTGAAAAATAAACAAAAAGGATCTAAAAGTTGTAATGAAAACTTTAATGTCCCAGCACATACATAGTTAATATTGTTAATTTTCACTTGATATTTTTGGACATCTTTAGTCATGTGTGATTAGTTTTCAAATATAGATGAACATTCTCAGAGCTTTCCCATTTGCTTAATCATAGGCAAAGTTAAAGTAAGATCCTTCACAAAACTGTAAGATTGCCACAGTCCTCCTCCTATGTCTTTTCTTAATTTAAAGAACCAGCTTTTGCATTGGTTTAAGACTGCTTGTCATCAAGAAAAAACAATGAAGCACAGCCCTTCTTATACCTTTGTTCTCTCCACAACTCAAAAAAGGAACCATCCCTTTCAGACAGCAGGCTAGGGAACAGCCTTGCTGAGGATTAGAGAGCATGAGGATTAGATGACCCACCCAGAGACATTTACCTTTGATTTCTTTCGTTCTTACTGGTTTTGACATTTGATTTAAGTGGAACTGTGTGTCTCCCCAAATTTCCAGCAATCCTATGTGTCAATGTATAGCAAAGGCATACTCAGTGTTGTTTTGGCAGTTGTAATTTGCGAGGAACACTGTCTTACAGTCTTAGAAAATGATAAAACAGTCCTAATATTCTGGAAGGAAAACAAAAAATATGTACAAATTTAAATTTAGATAACACTTGCCCTGTGTAAGGCTAAGTCAGTGGAAACAGTATTTGTCGAAGATGACTATAGAACCCAAGATCAACATTCACCAAAGGATAAATCAGCACGGTGGCGAAGAGCTGTTGTGTTTTAGGAAAGCTGCCTTTCTATTGTTCCATGGCAAATTCCAGAACAGCATTATTTTTTTCAGTCTTGTGGTAATACAGGTATCTGTCTTTGCTGCTTGCACTAAGAATCTTTCTGCTTTGCTTTCGGTAAGTCTCTTACTTCAGTGGGAGAAAGCAGAACATGCAAAAAGGCACTTTCTGCAGTTTGAATAGCACATGCTTACGACGGTATGTTTTAAGGAGAGTTTAGCTGCTAAAGTTGTTACCAGCGTGCTCAGAATGATTTTTCTGTCCTATGACTATGCTTTAGTAGTTTTTTTCATGAGGTGGTCAAGAGATGTGTTTCTGAAGCTGGTGTGGTGACAACTAATCAGACAGTCAAACCCTTGCTTTCTTGTACCACTAGCAGAGCTTTTCAGTGAAGGAAATTTCTGAAGAATCAATCAGCATAACATTCATTGTTATTGTTTCTTCAAATAGGTTAACAATCTTAAGTAAAATTTTCCTGGAAATAATGGACTAGCTCACATGGACGATTTCAGCTTCAATTATGTGAAAATTTTACCGAGGAAGGGTTTGATATATGTTGGGCAGAGCTCTTAGTGTTACGTATAATTCTTGAAAGTTGCAGAGCATGTGTGGATTAGATCTACTATGAATGACTTTGTTGTGGGGACTTACTTAAGATTATGATATTTTTCTAAGTTCACTTGGTCAGTTGCATGCACACTGTCTCTGCTTAAGGGCTCTCTGCATTTCCTCCCCATCATCCTCTCTCAAATTTCTACTGCATCTTATGCTCACACTGGCAGCAGCTTTGCTTCAGTTGTCTAGTGCTTGGCACTGAGACTATGCCAATAAATCCAGCGGCGCTAAAGTGAGAATGTTTAGATAAGTTTTTTTGAGGGGTTTGGGGGGGTGTATCTTTGCATCTCAGTGCTACTGGTTCAGATAGCACAAATTACCTAAAAGCTGCTTCTCTGAATATTCTGTGGAAACTGGCCTTACTAGTTTCAGTACTACACCTCTCTTGGACTTTGGTTTCACTGTCCTACAACCACACAACGAAAGCAGCCATGATATATGTGGTCTAGTACATTGTCTTCAGGCAGGAACTAATGGGTTAAGGAAATGTGCGCATCAGCAATTTGTTAGGTCTTTCAGTAAGTGTAGGAAAGGAAAGCACGAAGTGTAGTTGTTGTGGCTTAACCCCAGCTGGCAACCAAGCCCACACAGCTGCTCGCTTGCTCCCCATCCCCGGGGGATGGTGGAGAGATTCAGAATGGTAAAAGTGAGAAAACTCATGGGTTGAGATAGAGACTTTTTTTATCTAGCTTTACTAGGGAAAGCAAAAGCTGCACACGGAGGTAAAGCAGAACAAGGAACTCATTCACCACCTCCCACTGGCAGGCAGGTGCAGGAGCAGTCTGCAAACTAGGACCATGCATGGCAATCAGTTAGCTGAGGGGAATGTGCTCGAGCTTGTCTAGACAACAATTAACATGATGAGGCATGTTTACAGAGCACAGGGGAGTGGGAGACGGATGGCGCCAAGGAAAGGTAACACTTTGTGGTTAATTGCTGGTAGTTAACCACCAATCGGGGATTGCCCAGTATGCAAGGCTTAGCTTCAAGAACCAATCTGTTTAAAACGCACAGCTTCTGAGAGTCTATAGAAACTCGTGCTTCTGTACAATAAATTGACATTTGCTTGCATCAAGCTGCGTCCCGTCTCTTCATTCGCCGCAGGCAGGTGCTCAGACATCCCCAGGAGAGCAGGGCTCCATCATGTGTAGCGGTTACTTGAGAAGACAAACACCATCACTCTGAATGTCCCCCGCTTCCTTCTTCCTCCCCCAGCTTTATATGCTCAGCGTGACGTCACATGGTGTGGAGTATCCCTTTGGCCGGCTGGGGTCAGCTGTCCCGGCTGTGTCCCCTCCCAGCTCCTTGTGCACCCCCAGCCTCCTCGCTGCTGGGGTGCGGTGAGGAGCCGCAAAGACCCTGGCTCTGTAAGCCCTGCTCAGTGGTAACAAAACCTTCCCTGTGCTATCAACCTGGTTTCCAGCACAAATCCAAAACATAGCCCCATACTAGCTACTGTGAAGAAAATTAACTCCATCCCAGCCAAAACCAACACAATAGTGCATGAATAGTTTTACATATTTTTCAAGTTCTGGTATATTAGGGCATACTCATTTTTGGGAAAGCTATTCTAAATAATAACGATGTGATTCGATCAAGACAAGCTGTTTGATATATGTGAAGAAAAGAAGGTCTTTTGACTTGATAAAAGACTGAATGGCCTGTAGGGTAGATATTTTTAAACGTTATCATATTTTAATAAGAATCAGGAATAAAGTATGCTTATGTGGCAACTAGAGTAAGCATTTAATCAGACACTACCAAAAATATCTTTCTTGATGGTCAGATTTGGATTTTAAGCCATATGGAAAGCATCATAGCTCTTTGATGTTCTAATATTTGTACCTGAGTTTGCAATAAGTTATTTCATGTTGGTTATCCCTTATAGATAAGTTTTTACTTTCTACTGAAGTGAGGACACAAGGCAACTTGCATAAAGTGGAAATGAGACACCCTAAAAATGTAAGCAGTGTAACCGTAACCCAAAGTAAATAGTCACGTTAATGAGGAATGCCTTTCATGGTCACAATAGCAGCAAGATTATATTTTACTTTAGTTGGTAGAATTGGATGGCAACTCAAGAGGGAAAAATATTTCCAGTCCAAACAGTTTGGAGATCTTGGCTACATATATGCAGTCAAACCAGATTGATGATATCAGCTGTGAACTACTAGTAGGTTAAATAAAGGTCCTTGTGATGACAGCATGCCTGTAGGAATAATTAGTGTTTTCAAATCTGATTGTTTTAAGAGCCCCTGAGCATTATGTAAAAATAAGAAAGCTTAACTGGCTAATATTCCAAAGGAACTACTGATGTTAATGTTGTTTACCTGAATATTGCTGTATTAGTTACTTTTTACAGATACAGCTGTAACAGATGTTACTTATTAATATTTATCTCTAAATACTTTATTCTTGAGTACTGATATTTTACAATCCATATGAATTTTTAAGAAGTAAACGAGATCTGACACATAGCAAACTTCATTGTACAGAAGAATCACTTTTGATTAATTTATTTAAAAACATATGCAAAACCTGTTTTTCTTAGTCTTTTGTGATCAAATCACAAGAATACTGGATATTTTTTTTTTAAAGGGATGTGCTTAATTGATATCATTTACTGTAGCACCATGATCGCTCCACATGGGGAGGGAGCAGTTTAGAACAAAATTAAGAGTTACAAAGCGACTTTTAAATTGGTGTGATGAAAGCTGAAATTTTAAAGTAAAAAACCCCCAGAACTAATTAAGAGGAAAGCCAGCTTTTCACTGTTATCGCTTCTTTTTAAGCCTTTTTGGTGTAAAGAAGTAATTTAGCTCCCACATAATGGAAATTGGAGCATAAGACTGAAATGAAATTCAGTGGTGGCTTTGGTTTTTCTGTTTGGTTTTGGGTTGGGTTTTTGTTGGGGTTTATTTTTGTTTGTTTGTTTGTTTTTCTTTGTGCCTTTGAGTACCAAATTAGTGTGCTGGGCCTGTCACTTATTTTTACGATTTTCAAGCAAGGTCACTTACTACAGTTGCTAATGTCTTCGTGTCTGAATTAGATTGTGTTATACATGTCTGCATTTTCTGATGGAGCTAAGCTAGGCAGCGGTAATGCGTTTAATCAGGATTCCATTTAGAGCACACATTGATCCTCTGCTTTATGATTTCTTACAAGTGGCTGAAGTTTAAACTGATGGGTTTTGGCACATTAAATCAGCCACAGTATATACCCTCATGAGACACTGTGTGTGTGCAAAGTTGCTTGTTATGCTTGGATTGGCCCAGCCCTTCTGGGAAAAAGAGGAGATAGTGGTAGCAGAAAATTACCAGTATATGGCTCTTAGACTTCCTTGGTTTTTTGTGTCCCAGGTTTGTGAACCTTTCCAGTATTTTTTAAGAGCAGGATTTTTCTTGCGATGTTCTTAGTATTCACATAAACTGACAGGCAGATAAAAGGTGCAGATTGCCTGAGTAGGAGGTGGAAGCACCTTTTAAAGTAAGCATTTCCAACTTCTGAGCCCCTGAGAAGAGATACAAAGGTTGTAACTGAGACTTCTGGTGAGCATGTAAGAACAGCTTACTTTTAAAACTGAAAGCTTTGTTGATTTGAAATATTTGACGAGCATTAATTGAATGTTCATATATCTAATAATTATGGAGCTGAAAGAATGCACCTGCCAAGTAGAAAGGAGCAATAAAAATACGCCGCACCTTACGCTAGTTTTCTGTTTTCTTTTCCACTGAAGACGAAATGTTCTTTTGTATTCGTTGTGCATCTGAGTTTCAGGATGCTGATGCTGGCTGGCACTGATGGAACAGACATCAGCTTGATCTATGGGGCTGTTGCGTTGTAAACATTGCATTTGTACCTACTGGAGAAAGCAGGGAAGTAGGTGAACCTGCCTGTTTCCATTCACAGTTTCACACTGATACTTAAGATCTAGATTTATACTGTGCTGTTGTTACAACTTCTAGTAGTACTCTCTACTGCTGTTTGCAGTCTAGACTTGTCTCAGTCCCTCTTTTGGGTAGGGAAATGCTGTTTTAAGGTGTAGGTTCAATTGTCCTGCATCTGTAAAGGTATGCCATTTCACTTCTAGTGTTTTATATGTTTTGGGATGTTATTTTTACTTACTACAGCAAAGACAGTGTGAAATACTGTTTGAATATGCCAAAGCACTAATTTTATTTCTAACATGAAGGAAGAAATTTTCTGATGAAAGTAAGTCTGTGTCATGCTAATACTTACTGGGATAGTATTTACAAACTGATGCCTTTTTCTTCAACAAAGTTGGAACTTACTAAATTGCTAATTAATTTGTGCTTGAGTGTGAAAAAGATGACTTTTAAAAATAAATATAATAACTCAATGTTCCTTTCCTATGCAGGTTGAAGACATTGGGTTTTCTTTGAATCATCCTAATCGGTATTTTACAGAGAGTCAAAGGCTGTTAAGTGGTGGTAGAGAACTGAAGAAGGAATTAAGTAATTCAGGAACCTCTCAACAAAAAAGTAATAGTCAGGAAAACATGAATTCGAATACTACTCCCACCTCTTCAAATACAACAGATGATGCAGAACTGGAGGGACTGGAGGCATACTTCACTGAGGACTGAGCAGCTGTGTTACTTGTGTTTTTTCGTTTTGGTTTGGTTTTGGTTTTTGTGTGTGTTTGTTTGGGATTTTTTTCTTTCTTTCATTTTTTCCCTTCTCTGGCTGAGTTTGTCCCTAAACTAAGGAATATGCACTTCACTACCTGGAAGACACAGACATGTAGTGCTTTCAGTAGCCTGGAGAGAGAGATAACTGTAATTGCACCTAGTACTTACTGCTTTGGGACATTGTTTTATGTGGAAGGATGGGAAATGAAAGTTCCTTCCCAATTATTAAATGATTTTTGTCTAACTTTTTTTGGTTTTCTTCAAAATGTTTAAATATTTGTATCCCATTTTATGGTCACTTTTATATGTTTCTTCTTAATGAATAAATTGCGAAGCAGATTTTTTTTTTGTGTGTTTTCTTTTTAGTTGTATTTGGATGATAATTAAATAGAAGTTCTTATGATCAAAATTACCCTCTGGAGGAGTCTGTCTATCTCTCTTCTACATGAGGAGCTGAGGGAAATCAGCTTCCTAATTTGTGTATCTTGACACGACATTTGGAGAGCTGGTTTTGGTGCTTGAAATAGAATATAAGCAGAGTTTGGATACCTGTATGTAAGAAGGTAATCCAAAAAGCCGATGCATCTTGAAGAAGCTAAAAACTTATTAGCATATGTTCCTTTTAAAGTTTCCTTAATGTCTGAGTGTGGCTGGAGCCTCCTGTGTCCTACTAAGCTAAACAGCCATCTGAATGCAGCTTTGGGTTGCCTGAATTCCACCCATTCCTCCAAAGCCCACGTCATCTAACACACCAGTGGCATTCAATTGAGCAGCAGCCACTGTCCGATGCGTGGAAGCTCTAAATAGAGCTGCTATTTTATATCATGCTGTAGAGTATTCTCTTGGGGATCTGAAAGGCTGAAATTTTATTTTATCTGATGCCTAAGGAGTTTCAAGACAGCATTACCCCCTCCCTGGAGAGTGACCTAGCTACTGGTATAGCCCTGTAACCACCTAAGCACAGAATTGTCGTTGCTAGTATTAACTCTGCACGGCCTTAGTATGGAGACTCACTGAGCCTGATTTTTCTGGGCTTGTCTTGCCCTACCTGAAGCTTTGTTTTAGCCATAACAGCAACTGTCAAATGACAGCCTAGCTTTGTACAATTGCATGGTGTACCGCCTGTGTTTATAATGATTTTGATGTATTTCTGTAGCTAATGAGTCATAAGTAGTTATTTTGTGTAGAATGAATTAATCTATGATCTTGGATGCCAGATGCCCCATGGGTATAAACGAATCATCCATGGCCGAGGGCTGATCCTTAAAGAAATACAACCTAAAGAATAGTGCAAAAGAAGTATTTAGGAATAGGAGAAGAAAGAACAAATATGCAACACGAGTAAACCACACGCTATAGATATATAATTATTTGGCTCCGATGTGGAATTGCCAGAGCATTGAAGAACAGCAAGGTTGTTTTTGGAAATGTGTAATATTACGCTAGGTGGACTCTAGGGGAGAAGAAAGAACATTCTCACTGTCAAATGTCCTACAGCTCCTGATGAATGACTTGGGACCCTGACTGTGTGCTGCTGATCCTGGGACGCTGAGTGTATGAGTATGTAACATTTGCTAGTTGTATTATGTTAAAGGTTTTATTTCTTCCACAGTAATTGACTGATTTAGACTATTGTGACTCGTCTAAAGACTATTCCATTACTGTTAAGATTTGGGGCTAACTGTAAATTTTTGGCTTATCTTATGTAAAGCGTTCCTTTAAGTTCCTTTACCTCACGTGGGGCTAATGCAACACCAGGCTTTAAAAACAAAACACGTCATTTGTTGTTAAAGAGAATCTGCCAGGATTCATTGTTCCTTTTCCTTGAATTATTCCTAAATTTATTTAGGGACTGCTTTGTGTGACCTACGAAGCCTCTTATCTTTGGATATAATATAGTCAAAGGAGTTGTAGGAATCCACCCTGAGCAAAGGCTCTGCGTCTGGACCTGCAGGGTGGTGGTTGTTCTGGGCCCAAGAAACCAGGAGTTGCAAGAGCTGTCAGGTTGGTTTCTCCTGTTGGTAAAGCTCCTGGCAGCGCCCAACCTGATGTGTGGAAGTCCACTGCTTCTATCAGGTGGTTAAGAGACTTAGCCTTTTGAAGCGTCTTTGCACGTGGTAACTCTCCTCTACTTCTGCGTTACTGAATACCTGAGTTGGAGGCACCTTAGTGGACATCGTGGATCTTTTTAAATAGAAGTGAAACTGCTTCAGACCTGCAGAAGAATGAGGTGGTCGAGGCAGTGAGTGAAGGTAATATTTCCCAGCCAAGGGAAACTGTGAATTCTGATTCAGTAGGAAAGTTTCCGTTGTGCCCTAGCCCTGCTCGTGTAGACATTGTCACTGGTGTGAATGAAACTCCTAGCTCTTCCATTTCTGAGCTTTACATGTACCTTGAAATCTGTTTTGTTGGGGATGGGCTGCTTGTTCACGTGTTCTACAGTGGATTGCTGCATTAGCAGAATAAAGTTATTTTTAGGAATTGAAGCATAAAATTTTTAAAAAATCTCTATTACAAGGAAGAAAATATAACCGCACAAATCCGCTGAATGAAAAATCTTATCTGAAATGCAACAAACATAACAGTATGTGACAAAGCCTTTGTCCTTCAGTGGTTTACTTCGTTATTGTGAGTTTACCTCTCTTGATTAATAGTGCTACGAATTGCTTTAAACTGTATTTTTGTCTCTCTTATTACCTGTCAGGAGTAATAATAAACTATGTAACAGAAAAATGTGCAAATGATAGCATAGAGTTATATGTAACTAGCAAAAGATTGAAATTAATGCTTTTGTTGCTATTCAGGGAAAATGAGAATATATTTTCATATTTCACAGCTTTTGACCATTTTAATTTTTCTTTAAAAGTGGAATATTTTATTTTAATAATATAGAAAAATCCAAAATGAGAATCCTCCTTTTAAGCAGTTGGGCACCAACTCCTACTGCTTTGTAAATTGCTTAAGAATCACTTGTTCCTTGATTACAGAGCTATTTGAGATCAGAAAGGTAAAATCACTAAGTATGTAAATCACTCATTTTAAAACAATTCTTGCATTGTAGTAGCACTATTAAAAATTGTATTTAGTTAGAAGATAAGGATTCTGAAAACCAAGTGACCCTGATATGATTATGCAGTAGTCAAAAATAACAACAAACCAGATAACCAAATAAAGCAATAACCAAACAAACACCCACAAAATCTCAAACCCTATTCTTTTGCAAGTTGAAAAGAAAATGAACAGTAAAGCATTGCAGATGGATCTATTTGCAAGCATCAACTCTCCTGCGTATCTTTGAAGAAAGTAAATTTTGTTATACTTTGCTACTTGGAAAACAAACAAAAAAAAACCAACCAGGAGACACACAAACACTTAAAGCTTGAAACTGCTCTGGACAAGACACATCTGTATTCTGGGTCAGTAAAGGAGATACTAAGGTAATACCTGGTTGCATTTCTGAGGGGGTGCACTGTGCCAAAAGGTAGCCCTGTGCAGCCACGGTGCTGAGGTAGGAGCTGCTCTTCTTGACAGCTGATCTTAAATGCACCGCAGTTGATTCAGAGGCAGATGTTTGAAAAGGAGCGCTCTGATCTTTTGAAGTGCTAGCATCAAAGACAATAAAACAGTCTCCGACTTCAAAGCCTTTCAAGATGTCACGGAGAGGAGAACTTTACTAGTGGGTGTGCTGCAGAGGGGCGGGCGAGGGGCTCGCGAGCTGGGTGTGAGATACAAAGTGCTCTGCTGAGATGGCGAGAGCGGCCGGTACCGTCATGGCACGGTAGGAGTGGATCCATGCAGCAAAACAGCTGGTGCTGAGCACGTGGCGTTCCTCCTGTGCGTGCTTCGGGACTTCTACTTTGGGCTAATTTTAGTCTTACAGTATGGCTGGAGTGGTCATTAGACAGAAGAACACTGCAGAGCATGCTTTTTGGGTGAATTTCTTTCAGAAGGAATCCAGGTTGCACATGCTCAGGCCGATCGGCGGTGCCAGCCAAAGCAGAGCAAGTGGGGGTGACTGAGAGATTCCTTGAAGATGCTGAACATCTCAGTTGGCCTCAACCAGTGTAATTTGTCCTGGTTTTGGTGGGATAGAATTAATTTTCTTCCTAGTAGCTGGTGCAGGGCTGCATTTGGGATTTAGGATGAGAATAATGTTGATAACACCCTGATGCCTTGGTTGTGGCTGAGCAGCGCTTGCAGAGCCAAGTGCTCAGCTCCTCACGCCACCCCAGCAGCGAGGAGGCTGCAGGTGTGCGAGGAGCTGGGAGGGGACACAGGCGGGACAGCTGGCCCCAGCTGGCCAAAGGGATATTCCACACCGTATGACATCTGCTCAGTGTATAAACGTGGGGGAAAGCTGTTTGGGGGCTGCTGCTGAGGAACAGGCTGTGGGTGGTGAGCAGTGGGTGGTGAGCAATCACTTTTCATTTGCATCACATGTTTACCTTGGGTTTGATGTATTTATCTTTTTAAAAAAATTTCTTCACGGTTTATGATTGTGATTATTTCAATTATTAATATTGTTACTACTTTTTTCAATTATTACACTGTTCTTTTCTCAGCCCATGGGTTTTCTTACTTCTATCCTTCCTACTCTCTCCCCCACCCCGCTGCAGGGCTGCGAGCGAGCAGCTGCGTGGGGCTGAGCTGCCGGCGGTGGTTAAACCCTGCCAGACACCTGGCAGCAAGAATAGTTTAGAGGATGAGGCAGGGCAACATCTTTGCCATGCAGGTCCTTGCTCTGTGGTGCATTTTCACACGGTTGTGAAATGTAAAATTTCTTGTAGTTTCTACTATTGAAATACTTAGGGAAGTTTAATGTATCAAAGTTTGTACTATTTGAAAAAACTTTTTTCCCACAGATTTGGTGATATATTAAATACAATAAAAGGATTCCAGAATCCCATGGTTAGTTCCTTGGGAGGGGGTGTGTGTGTGTTGGTTTTGGGTTTTTTTTTTTATTTATTATTTGTTTGTTTTGTGGTTGTTTTTTTTTATTTAGACCTGTTGGACTGTCAAGGATATTTCTGTTACCTGGGTTGCTATCTTCTTCTGGCTTCCTTGCTCAGATCTGTTGCAAAGATGTAAAACTTGGAGTTCATTTATGCTTTTTGTTTCTTCCCTAATGCACCTGAACCCCTAGGGCAGGGCAGATGGAATCCAGAGCTTTTGGACAAGCTTATCTATCCCGATATAATTACTGATGCTTTCCTTGTTTTCCCATGTGCATATCAGAAACATCTAATGAATTACAGCTAGACAGATGTAGTCAAGGTCTCAGTATCCAAGTGGTTCTTTTGGGTAGATTTCACACCACGATTTCTATGCTTTAAAAAAAAATTATATATATATATATATATAAAAAAAATATTCTAAAATCTGTCTATTTCAAGTCTCTTAAAAATCCACAGAAGAATCATGCTGTCCTTTTATGCCATTGTACGGGGTTTGTTTTGGTTGGATTTTTTTAAATTGATTTAATGAATTTTCTTTTTTTTTTTTTTTAAAAGTTTCTCTTACAACGCTGTAGGTCTACTGAGTAACTGGCATCTTTTAACTAACCTCTGCTGTTCACAGTCTCCTTATTTTACTATTCTGTGTATTCCTCCTTACCTGCTACATAGTGGATGTTATTGGCGGTGTTTTTTAGAACTTGTATGAAGTCAGCTGCTTAGTTCACATTAGCAGAATAACCTGTCCTTGCTGCCATGCTTGCCAGTTGCTGCCTTTCATGTTTTATTATCCCTTCTACTGTACAAAATGTTACCATCCTTCACTGGCCCGTCTAGTTCATGTCAGTGGATCCCTGTTTTGAACTGTTTTGAGAATATTAACCTTTCTTTCCACCTGGATCTGCACTCTTGAAGTACTGTTGGTAATGGTATTACCTAACACTAGAAGTTTTACCTTTGGTATCTAATTGAAAAAAAAGAAAAATAAAGGCTTTCACCCCTTAGCACACTTACCTGCTAAGATTTGTTTAGATCCCTCAAATGCTGAAGAATCAAAGGCATTTGAATCAGGCAAAGGTTATGACAAATGGGTGTAATTGTTGTAAAATAGAGATAAAAATGGTTGGATAAAGTCGAGTGAATTGTAGCTGGGAAATATGTAGGAATAGATACCTAAATACTGTTTTGTTAATAGAGGAATCACTGGCAGGCTTTAGGAGTAGGTTAGGGTAGGTGAAAAGTAGATTAATGGCAGGTAGATCTCCTGAGGGAGAGCAGGACTTGGTGATTGGGCTTCAAAAAAGCAGGAAGATGTACGGAATCTCAACATCTCTTAAAACAAAAATGATAACGACAATGAAAGCACCACAAGGTGTGTTTCTAGCCAAAATGAAAGTTCTCAGCCAAGTTGAAGATGTTTTGTCATATAATCATAAACCTTAATGAAGATGGTTCACGAACATAGCATAATGAAAAGGACATTAGTATAGCAGAAGCAGATATGGCACAACTTTAATATTTAATTTTTAGGAGAATATGTGTTGTGGGAGGTGTTACGCGAACAGCCTGCCATGCTTAATGGCAGCACTTAGAAAGTGAACGTCAGTAAAAATCCAGTTAGATCAGAAGAAATGTCTTTGTTCAAACCCTGCTGGTCAAATTGATGCATGAACTACTGGATGAAATGTAATGGTCTGTGTTTCACTGTTCAAAGCAGATTATCCGACTGGCCCTTTTGGCCATTAAAGTCTATGACACTTGGATTTATTTTTATGTTTAATAAGAATTTAATCTTCCAAGCTGTGGAGTGTCCTTGGTTCAGATAGCTGCTGTAGTGCTCCTGGGTAGAATATAGAGGCAATCTAAATATAGAGACCTAAGAGTGAGAAACGTGTGATTCAGCCACTCGTTGTTCAGGTCTTTGGAGCGTCAGTAGTTTGGCCAGCTACAGTTTTTAGAGAAATGGTTGGCAGTAGAAAAATATCAAGAAACATGCTGAATTACATTAATTCTGCTGTGATCTCTGGTGTGAGAACATAATTAAAATTATGTAATGTTCTTAACATGCCGTAGGTAAAAAAAAAGCTGTAATTGCTGTTGGTATATGATTTTGAATGGGAAAAAAGGAGAATCCTTTTCAACTGTGACTTAGAAAGGAGGCTAGGGGTTTCTTGCACTGTCTCTCTGTTAAACCAGGAGGCACTACTGAAGATAATGGTTTTATTTACGTATTTATTTATGAACACGTTTTTTTTCTTTATTATGATGTTCTAAGGGGTGACTGTAAAACTGCATTTTTCAGGATCTGGTATTAATAGAAATATAATTTTTGATAGTTAAGGGAACTTTTCACTTGGATTTAGGCATTCACCTAAGGTCTTGCTTCTCACAGTTTCAAACTATTACAGCATATCAAGAATAACGAGTACAAATATCTGTATCAATGTACAAATAGCAAAAGTAAACTCTATGGTTTGAATATTGTTTCAAGTCAGTTGTAGGATGTGTAGTAACACTTACAATGGTTGTCTGTGTCAACCATTTGCTATGTAGTGCAGCTATAGTAGTCTGCTGAGCGCAAGCATATGTGAAAGAAGTGCAGTACCCCTTTCCCTGCCTATTTCTACTCAGTACATATAGAAATGAGCCTGAAAAAAATTCTCCCCCTTTTAACGTTCATTTAAAGGATATTATAATTCTGTTTTGTAAAAGTTTCAGATGTATTATGCAGTGGAAAAAGACATTTGAATGTCCTTGTAATTTAATCACTGGGTTTTGTAGACTTTCTATCTATTGTCTCTATATTTTGACTTAAACAGACTTCTGTGAGATACGTAAGGCCTTACCTTGAAACCTCAGGGTTTTGCAACTTCGGATTAAAGAATGCCATTTAATTTATTCTCTCTCCATGCATCTGCCAGAAAAAAGTCCCTACACAATAAAAATTTTAATGACCTTCGCAGACCATATGAAATTAACTCCTTCCTTTGCCTTTCTGAAGTTCCCACCAAACGAAATGATAAGTGCATATAGATAAAAAGAAAATCTAAGTAAATTTTCTTCTGAACACATTTGACCAACTTACTGTAGGAGTCCCCCTATTACACCCAGGTCTCATGACAATATATTTATGGTAGTTCCAGATACAATGTTTTTCTTTCGATCTCCAAGTTGTTCTGGAGGATGTGTAAATGGGACTTAACCAAATCAACCTTACTACCCTTATTAGAAATAAAAAATGGTAGAATATTCAGCTTGCTTAATTGCTTCTGAACTGATCTGAAGCTCAGCCACCAAGCTGGCATGACCAAATTGATTATCAAGCAGATTTGATGGGATGTTCACTCTTTAACTGCGATGTGGGCTCCCAGCACATGCACATACTGAGTTAGATGGCAGAGGAGAGTCACTTTTTTCCTGTGGGTAGCCAAAAACTATTTTAAAGCAGTTCACCTGTGTGACACTTACTTAAGGTTCTTAAATACAGATCTGGGAGGGAAAAATTGCATCTCTATATATGATACAGCTGTATAACTGGTTCTGCTAAAGCGCTTTTGATAGATGTTTTTTGTGTCTGAAAAAACAATAGTTGTAGCGGTAACATACCTTTCATATTTTTGCAAGCGATGTTCTTGACAATTACTTCATTACATGATAAGCTCAATATTTATTAAATTGTCTGTTGTGCAGAATTTAAAACACCCTAAACTCAGTTCTCCAGGAATGCAGCTCAAATCTCTGCAGTAATCCCAGCCCCCAGCACTCTCAGTTCTCAGTTCAGATCCGGTTTCTCAAAAGGCTAGTTGGTAGTTGATCTTATTCTTGAACATGTAGCAAAGCTTTTCTCCTTGTTATAATTTAGTGTCATTTCAAAAATTTTACTTCCCCTCTTCAGCTGTAGCAATCCAGTATTTCTGGGTGATGTTAAAAAAAAAATAAAATTTAAAGAGCTTTTAATCACCTTTAAACTATTTGGAAAACACTGCATTTCTTAATTACAATCTTTTACTAAAGTTTCTTAGAATCAGTTGGAGCTTATTGCCAGTGATGAAGTTTGTTCCCATTAAGTTACTTTTTTCCCCCTTCTACCCTCTGAAAGTGTTTTTTTGCTTGTGTGGATAATTTGCCGTGCTTCACTGAGCAGAATCTACAGCATGAATTAGCTGTATGACCAAATAAAAATTACCTGAGGAGTGTTTCTGTAGCCTGCAAGAACAATATCTTAAAACGGGAAAGAAAGTAGTACCCCTATGTGTAGTGTTATTTGTTCAGTTGTCACCTTCTTAATCATCATAACTGTAGAGAACACGTAATTACTAAGACCTGATGTTGTCCATAAACCTCAAAGGAATGTCTAAATGAGTGCATCCCCAGGACTTCACACGGACCATTTTTAACAGACATTGTTAAACTGACGTTCTAAAGAGGTGGATTCACTCTTTCTACTTCACTGATCAAGATTTATACTGCAATTGGTAGGTATCAAGATATGTCTTAAAAGAGCTGCAATTCATAGTGTCAGACTAAAGTTTGTTCTTCATGACTGTTTTCAGCTGAGGATTATGGACTTAGGTCTGCCAGGCAGGTGAATAGTGCAGCACGCCTTGACCAGCAGCTTAGAAAGCTCAGAGGTCTTACATGAAGCGGAATGCTCAACGTATAGCAGCTGCACAAGGAGGTAAGTTGATTGGGATGAATGTTTTTAATCGTGTGAACTAAAGCAAAGTGGTAGGAATATACCAGAAGTATCTTATTTCCTCTTTCTACTAGTAAGCTGAAGGTTGTTGACATTTCCTTCAATTCCAGACATCTATATATTTTTATTAAAACCAAGCAAACATCACCTCCACATGCTATTCCTGGGTACTTTTGAAGCGTTTTAATTTTCAAATGTCGGTGAAGGATTGTTCTGGGAATGAATAGCTGGCTCTTCTCTGTGTCTTCATGGTTCACTGTGGTGAGGGTCTTGCATGCAAATCCTTGAATGATGCTTAACCTAAATCTACCCTCTGAAAGTGTTTTTTTTGCTTGTGTGGATAATTTGCGGTGCTCCACTGAGCAGAATCTACAGCATGAATTAGCTGTATGGCCAAATCATGCCTGCGGAGGGAAAATTCTTAAAGCCATGGGTTACTCTGCATCTGTTTGTTCTGCCAGGTGGAAGACTGAAGTCTAATAAATTTATACTTCTAAACTAGTCTCTATGGGATGTTTGTAAGTAACTGGTAAAATCTTAGCTTCCCAGGGGTGGAGGAAGGACTGTGAGGTTTCCTTTGGCGGTCGCTCCTGATGTTGATCGTGACTCAGAGCAGTTGTTAGCACCGAAAGGAGTCAAACCGGTTCCTTGGGGTCACAGGGTGGCTTTGGGATGGGGAAGGGAGGGATGAAAGCATCAATATGTTTATTTTCTGCATGGGTGAACTGGTTGTGGAACAGTGAGCTAAGCGGGACATGGGCTTTTGGCTGCATGTGTCAAAACCAGCCATCAGGTCCCTAGAAAAACAGGAGGTCTTGTAGGTGACATCTGAGGGACTTTGTTTATAACTCATAGTTATTGGAAGGCAAATTTCTTTAAAAAAAAAAATCCTATTAGATTTGCATTTCTATGAATGCACAGAATCACACTATCAAAAGAATTATGATGTTAAACCTGGTTGTTTAGCGTAAAAAAATTAAAAATATTAAGAACATTCTTGCCCATAAGCAAAATAGTATGAAGTGGTCATTTTGGGGCATAGTATTCATGATTGCAGGCTGCCGTTAGTATTCACAGCTACTAAAGGAGGGATGATTGAAGCCCAGGAGCTTTTTCCTTCTGGCAGACAGCAGGCCTTTCCATTTGTGCGTGCTATCTCTGAGCAGGGTTTCAGTGGAAAATACTTCCTAGATGGGTTTTTGTTGTCAGGTTTGCTCGTTGAAACAGATTTGGCTTAATGGAAACATTCAGACGAACTTCACGCTGTCATTGTCTTGTTCCGTGTTCAAGGAATTGGGGAAGAGAGAAAATACGCACCAGGAACACGTGAAGACCTGCCTGCTTCCTTCATCGGTCTGTAGGAAGCTGAAGGTTGCTTAAATGATAACAGCTCACCCGAGTTGGCGGCATTTTGGTCAATAGATGTTGTATGAAAGATTGTTTTTTCCCACAGAACACATTTTCTATTTCTAATCTCCAGCACAATACTGAGATGCCATGTACTACAGATTGCTGTCCTGTGACTTTTTAGAGCATCAACAGACTGGAGCATGGCAAAAACAAGGCGCCTTTCCCTGAAGGACAAAAACTGTCTGGATTAATTTAATCTGCTGCTGCTACAACACACTTTTCTCTATGGAAGAAACATGCTGTGAGGAGCACAGGGTGCAAAGTGCAAAGAGGTGCAGTACTTGGCATCTTCTTCACGTTTGAATGCAAATCAGACAGCAGCTTCCATTGTTCTGCTTAAAAAATAAAGGAAAAAATATAGTTTGAATTCATAAGGAAATGGCTGGAAGGTTATAATAATATTATTACATGTATTAATTTCCAGAGGAGCTATTGTGGCAGGGTCTCATTGTTCATGGTCTCATTGCACAAGAATATGGAAGACAGAATAATTTTTGTCAACAGCTTAGAATTTAAATTATGAGATGTTGTGATGAGAGAATGTAGCAAGTACAAGGGGCAGGTGATTAAAAAAAAACAACAGAAAGGATTGTGACCAGATGTTTTTACATTGATGTGTTGTTGTATAAATTGAAGGTTTGAGGTGGGTTGTCAAAATAGACATGTTAATTATGTCCATAGTCTCAGCTGGCCACTTGCCTATCCAATGTGGGCTGGCAATTTACCATAGCTATTGTGACAGAAATGGATACTGAGGAAGGCTTTGAAATCAATGAATACAAAGCAGGAAAACACATTAAATCAATTTACATGCTAAATAACCCTGAGCTGAGGTCTGTGCCTCCCTTACTGCCTGAGTTCTCTTGCCATCCACAAACTTCTCAGGATCTTTGGCAATGCAGAAGCTCTTGTTTGAATAGGGACCCTCACTTTCTGGCTCTTTGTTTTGCATTATTGATGTGACATTGCAGCAATAACAAAAGGTACAGAAATGTGCCTGTTTCACATCTATATCCATGAGAAGGATGCTTTTGTATCTGACAAGACCTCCATTCATGATGTTGCTCTTCTGAGAGTCTGGAAAGCTCAGTATTCCACTGCCTGGGACTTCTGGATGAAGAACAGCCTGGGTCTTGTTTTATCGTTGCCCAGGTCTCCTTTATTCAGCTTTGTAATCTTTTTGTCATCTTATGAAATATCTTTTTATTAGCCTTTATGGTTTGCTTTCTAAAGGAATGCTTCTGTCATGTGAGCATTTTGATGCACAGCAGCCCTGCTCCCATGTCTAATATGAATGGCACATGCAGATGATTTATGGATTGCTCCAAAAGAAATGCTTCAGAGTCAGGTTTGTCTTTGCAGACCTTTCAGCTGTGCCTTGTTCAAGGAAAAAAAAACCACAGTCACTGGCAATTCTAATTCGATATGAGTAAAAATACATCGGTTTTGAGTGACACTGGGCTAACGCGCATCATGAGATGACATTTCTAATTTGTCATTTCAGCTATGTTAGCTCTTAGGTGTCAGTTCATAATTATTTATAAAGATTACTTTAATGTATTGAGGTTTGGTGCACTAAATTGCATTTATGAGTGATCGCAAGGGCATCTGGAGCCTGGATTTCTTTGCTTGTTTCAATCCAGATAAAAATAAGTATTATGCACACAAACTAGCCATGATACCTTCTGTTTTGAAGGACCGTCTGTTTCCAAGAAGCTCTAATTCAGATGAGAAATACTGGAGCTGCTTGCAATGTCTCCATCCCACCTCTAATTCTCATAGCACAGAATGGCAATAACAAGCTTGATATATACTTATTGCTTATTCGGTATATTGTTTATTCTGATGGGCAAATCTTAAATTTTCATTGTTATTGCTGCTGCTTTGAACTCCCTGAGCATTTTGAATTGAGATGAGTGCTTTCTACCTAATGAAGCGAAGTGAGTGAGTCCTGTAACTTCCTAGTCCGTATCTCATCCCTGGCAGCTGTAACTGTCTGGATGCTCAGGAAAAGGAAGAGGACAAGTGGGCAGTGATCCTTCTCTGGGCAATACATGGATTTTTAAAACAGTTTTTGAAGTAATGTATATTTTTTACATTTGCATGCTTGTGTAGCAATAGTTCCCATGATAGGGTTATGTGTTATGTGAAAAAACGCTTCCTTTTTATTGTTTTAAGCTCGGTGCCTGATTGTATCATCATGTTGTATGATGAGAAACAGCAACTAACTGTTCTTCTCACCTTGTCAGTGTAACAGGTCCTAGCTGTCCTTCCTCAGTTATTACTTTCCTAAACTGAAGAGTCCTCCTGTGTTTAATATTTCTGCGCATGGATGTTCTTCTATGCCTCTGATATTTCCTCTTCCTATGTCTTTTTTGTATGTGGTTTATCTCTACCCCAGACTTCAGGCTGTGTTTTCAGTCCCAGTGCTCCAAAGACTTCCTCGGTCACGGTGACAGTGCAGCTAACGAGTCTCACTGCACAGCCAGAGGCACGAGCTCACATCTCCTGTCGAACCTGCACGAAGGCTGCTGCCAGCCAGCTCGTCTGTAATTGGGTACCTGGCTGTTTTGGCTGGTGGTGACCAAAGTTGGATGAACGTGATGCAGAGAAAATGACCCTCTTGTGCTTTCTTGGTCTCAGAAACTGAGATGCCTCAATCGCATCTGCCTGATAGAGATCTGTGCTGGAGACTGACCTGTGTGAGTATTTGTTAGGGTATATAGATCAGTGAGTTATCTAGGCAATGCAGTGAAAGCAAGTAATTCTGTAACTAAGAGTTTGCAGAGGCACATATTTTTTCTAATTTAATCTCTCGTATTGTTCTAATATTTACCAGTAAAGAAAACAAACATTTCTTGTAACTAGAATATATATGTAGGAGGAGGTAGTATATTAAACAGATATAATAGGAAGGATTTTTCATAATATTGTTTTTCATAACAGATCTAAGGCATATTAAACTTTGTCATACTTCATGATGAATGTTGAGATTAATATAACAACTTAATTTATGTGAAGTATAATCTAGGCCACTCCATGGAGGCCGGAGTGCTCTGTTTCAAACATTTCAAACATCTTCTGCCTCAAGCAGAGGCTTCAGCTGTGGTAAGAAATCTACCACTAAAAAAAAAAAAAAATGCCTATTAAAAAAGATGCTTATTGGGGTGGGGGGAAGGCGAGGTGGATTCTGTCTTCATTTCAGGCTCTCAGAGAAAGGATAAATATAAGGCATCTAGGATTCTGTAAATTGTTACATTTTTTGTTTTCAGAAAACTGTTTGTAGGTGTGACAAACGTGATTTGTCGTCCCTTTGGACTGCATAGAGATACTTGATTGATTTCGGTGTTGTGAAAGCCAAAGCCAGCCCCGTGTTTTATCACCGTACTCCTCTATGGCAGATCTTGAAGATGAGATGAAATGCCCCTAATATAAACTCTTTTTGTAATTACTGATCGACCAAAGAGTAGGATTGTATATACTTTGTGAACACTTTCTCTTGCTCTGAGCGTCACAGATCTCACAGTCTCTAAACACAGGTATTTAATGTTCATAAATGTCTTTCTATTTGAATGCTGTGTTTTGTATTCCAGTCTTGCGATTTTACAGCCAGAGTGCAACTCTGGCTTCAGCAAATTTGATACACCACCTTATGTGCTGCAGCAAATGATTTTGGATTGATGCCATAAAGCTGGTTTATTTTGCATTTTAATAATTATTTTATAATCATAACTAACTGTTAGCAATTTGTAATATGCAAATTATTTCACAACCAAAAAAAAAGCAACAAAAATATCTTTTGCTTGGCAGATTTGGTTGACGAAGGAATAAAAGAACTCCTGTTCCTGTTAACTTACCTGCTTAAATGCAACCTAATAATTTATGACAAGCAATTTTTGGATACTTGATATCAAAAATGGATACTTTATTCATCTTTGACATGATGACTGAATGATCTTCCCCACCGTAGATATGTTCCCCTAAGGTGTTAGGGTTAAAGAGACATGTCTGGAGCTAATCAAGAAGCGTAATATGATCTCTAAGGTCTTTTCCAACCTAAATGATTCTATATTCTGTCTCCCGTTCAGCTCTTCCTAGCCATAGAAGTTTTTATTTTCAGAGCTGTCAGTTGATTATGTTCAAGATACTTCACGAGCACCGGAATATACTCAAAACAGTACTCTGGTCACTTAATTAATTTTTTTCTGCTATTCCAGAATTGCTTTAAATAAAAGATTTTTTTAAAAAATTACTTTTTAATAGTACTTTCAGGAACAGAAGCTTGTTAGAGGGGTGGAATTGCAGAAGGAAATTTATGATCCGTGAGCAGGCTTCCAGTTGTTTGGCTTTTACCTCATGTTTTTTATTTGGAATGGGTGTTTGAAGTGTTACTTTGTGTTTCTCCACAGGTACTTCAGTAAGCAAATGCTTTTGTTCATGACAAAAGACTTGAGAAGAATAAAAATTCACTTTCCTGTAGCTACTTTTTGAGCTTTCAGTTCCAAGGACATAGTATCAAAGAGCCTAAAAAGATACCAAACAAGAAAGTCAAAACGACAAAGTATTTTTGTCACCTTACTCCCTTAAATCATGCCTGAAGTCTACAGGGGAGGGAAGGCATGTCCATCATCCAGGAGCCTGAGCCTTTGTGGGAAGACTCCTCTGCCTGCTGAGCAGCACCCGGGCTGGGCAGCTGCCTTGCCTTGCCTGGGGATGCTCTTGTGTGCAGAGTCAGTCACTTGCTTTTCCTTTTCAGAGTGGGGATATATTCTTATAATCTCTTACGATATGGAAGCAGTAAATTTTCTATTTTCGGAACATGTTTTATTTGCTCTCCACTGCTGATTAACATACAAAACACATCGTTCTATGCCAGATGTTGTGTCTTTTGCCTTATCCCTTGAATTTTAGTTGTAGGCAGAGGTGAACATTTGGGAGCTATTCCATAGTAATTTCTTTTTCTTAAATGATAGGGTAAGAAGCTGTACTAACAAGGATTGCTTAACAGGTCACACTACCAGTGGCAGCTGTCAGGTTGCACAGTGAGCCACAGATGGGAACTGAATGCAGTCAGAAATAAATGCCTTGTCACCACGGACTGCAGGCAAAACTTACTACTTCTGTGTTCTGACATACATATTTCTTATTAATGCACCACAACATGGCGTATCTTAAGGTGTAAGTATAGGTAAAAGCAGCCACTTAACATTATTTTTTTTTATTTGCTTTACTCCATATTTAAAAAATGAAAATACCCTAGGGCCTGGAGGGGGAAAACAGTATTATCTACCAGCATTATAAGAGGATACAGAATGGTTTGCAAAGAGAATAATGGAAATCTGTGGAGTTACACTTCAGGCTGTGTAAGCAGGTACAATATTCAGCTAGCATGATGGAGTATGGTGAGTAGGGGCTAGGTGGGTAATCCTGCAAAAAAAGAAGGTTCGCATCCCATCAGAGGCAGCAGGAACAGGGTTTTGCCTTGGTGAACTAGGAGGTGATGGCGAGCCCATTAACATATGATGAGAAAAATTTTTCTTGCCCGCTAACCAGAAACTGCCAGGTTAATGCCAGGTAAGAGCCTGTAAGGCCAAATATTTCCCGAATTTCAACCTGATTGCAAACCCCTCTGTTTACAACAAAGTTTTGGTAGTGCTGAGCCTGTATCTAGACTTCCCTGGTTATACCTCCAAAACAACCTGCTCTCCCTGGGAGGTTGTGGGGAAGGGCGCAGATAAACAATGTGCTGCCTAAAGCTCTGAAGTGCTGCAGCTGCAGCGACAGATTTTGCTGTTGACACTGGCTTTCCCTGCTCCATTAACCTCTTCACGCCTCTGTGACGGTTTGAGAGGACGCCCAGCTCTGCTCTTGACGAGCTTGGCCATGGAGGCAGGGCCGCACAGCCGCCTGTGTGGTGCTGGGGGTGGGCAGGGGACAGCCTCCGACACAAGCAGTCATGTTTTACTTCCATTGCCTCCCAAACCAGAATTACACGATATTTTCTGCGTAACAGGAGCGAGTAGGAAACAAAAGCCTCTGGTTGCATAGCCCAGGGTGAGGCTGAAAACCTTGTGGCTTTGGTTGTGCATGGAAAGCTGCCAATTTTGCAATGCTTTCGCGTGTGCCGGTTTTGCATCTGGAGTGACAAATTTTAGGAAGAGCTTGACGTTGCTAAAAATAAAGGAGAGTTGTTTGCAAGGCTCTTCAGAGGGAAAGGACAACGCCTTCCTACAAAGTGAGGAAATGGGAAGCGGCTAATGGAGCTGACATCTCCCGCGTGCCAGCAGCCGGCAGAGAAGCCCTTGTGCGGGGACATGCTGGAAATGTAGGGACAAGAGTGAACGAAATGTGTTACTTTTCCCTTCTTAATGAACATACCAGATTCACGCTGGCTTAACAGGCACAACCCTGTTGCTGCTGTTAGCATTGACCCACTGAAGATCACCTTTCTTGCCACTCAAAGACCATGCTGCAGATGCCAGGAGAGCTTGTGTTCAGTTTGAGATGTGGCCATAGATTTTGCTGGTGACCTGTGGCAAATTGCCTGCCTGCCTCACCTGCAAGGCAAAGGGAACCATTACCCTTCCTCATCCTGGTTCTGGCCCGTTTGCATCGGTCTATACCATGTGTATTATGTCTCCTACTTTGTATAGCATATTGAGAGGATTGCCTGAGGTGGATTCTCCAAGCTTTCGTGAAATGACAATGAACAGTGATAAAAGTTCCCTTTCCAGGGATTTGATGTGTGAAGGCGTATTTTACTTGAGCAATAACTTTGGATTATAATAGAAACAAATATTCCAGGTGACTGTCTCTAGCATCCTGATGCTAAAAGTTGTGGATGTTTGGAGCATTCTTGCTAATTCTGTCATGTTTTGGATTTCACATTGGTCCATGGATGCTAGATTTCCATCTGCCATGTGATATTTCCTTCAAACCTCCTGTGCTTCTGGCAGCTCAACTGTGAAACTCTTCCCACTCCCCTGTCACACTGTACCCTCTGCTTCGCTCTGAAGGGCCGCGTGCTGCCTGTCTGTAAGGGCTGCAGCACTGTGCACATAAAGCAGAAAGCAAAAACTTCCTTCTACCTGCGTGGGTGCTGCGGGCTGCTCTTGACCTGTGTTCTCTCTTCTGCTCTGTCATTTCCTTTAATAGTCAGTTCAGATCCAGCCATGAAAAGTCTGCCATGAACAGCTCCATCCCACTCCTTCAGAGTGTGGAAACCTCTGTTGAAGTTATTTGCAGTGTTGTGGGTATCTAATTATTTTGATTGGTTTGTTTTTCTGTGCTTGCATTCCCTCCCAGCACAGCCGGCATGACTGTGTCTGCAGCTTAGGAAAGAGGATCCTATCTGGATGCTTTTGACCAGCTCAGCTGTTCTGTTTGTTTCTGTTTCCAACACAAAAGCTCTGTAAGCTGGTTAAATACTTCATGAATTTCTTGCCTGCCTTAGCGAGTCAATGCAGGGACATGCAGGTCCAAATAAGAGCTAGGCTTAGTGTGTGGATGCCAGTGTCTTATAAGTGTTTTTTTTTTATATGTGGATGCCAGCGTCTTTTTTATATGTGTGTGAGATTTAATTCAACTAAGTTTAGTTTTACTATGTAAACTGACCTACCAGCTAGGTTTGAGGGAATTCACAAGGCAGAAAGGAAGACTGGTTTTGTACGGACTAGAAAAAATTATAGTGAAGAACCCCAGAAGGAAAAGTGCAATAATCAACCTGTGACATGACTGCCTCCAAAGAGGAAAAGAAAAATAATAGATGGTAACAGATGTGACTGACACAGGCTGTAAGAGAGGGAAGGGGGAACTGAAGATGACGGTTGAGATATGGGCCCAGAAACTACAGCGTTGTGGATGTGACATTTCTAACAAAGACCTGGGAGAGAAGAAGACAGAGGATGAATTAAGCTTTTGATTTTATTTGCACTAAGCTTGGGATGTCAGGGAACCTTTCAGAGGGAGCTGCCAGTGAGACAGCACAACCTACAAATGTGAAAGGAATTCAGTTTTTTAATGGCTGGAAGATTTCTAAGTCTTAATGAGATGGCAGCAAGGTTGTTATTTATGATGTCTCTGGTGCATAGTTCAAAAGGAACTGGAACACAACTATGAATCCACTGCACTTAGCTCCCCCCCACCCCCCTTTCCCTCTAAAAAAAAAAAAAAAAAAAAAAAAAAGCCATATGGCTTCCTAAAATGATGATGCCCTGGGGCTTCTTGGCAGAGCTTGTAACTTGTGATCCTGCTTTTTGCCTATTTTTGTTAGGAAACACTGAGTGTGGCTGTCACCTTGCAGATTGCATGGTATACTCAGACTCGGCTTAGGTCTGCCTTGCTCTCCCCAGCCCAGTGGGCACTTGGTACATTTCAGAGGTTTAACTGGCTTTGCATTTCTCTTTGGTGGCTCCTGAGCCCTGTAGATCTGGCATAAATTCATCCTTTTTCTCAGTCCTACTCAGCATCTGTTCTGCTCAGTGGGACAACAGGAGGATTAAAATGGATTAAAGTTGGGTAAAGTGCCAAGGTGCCAATAATAAATACAGGAAAGAACAAAACTTTCAAATCTAACTGATGAAAGGGTGGGGTGGCAAGGAGGGAAACACAGCTATATTTTTGGATGGAAATCCTGACAGCTCTATCAGTCAAGATGACTTCTCACATTACAAAGTGTTTGTAGCCCAGAAATTCCCCTAATTGCTGAAATCCTTACAAATTGATTTGCAGATTGCATTGAAATTTTTTCTACCTAAAAGTCATTTTTGCTAATAATGGATATTTTGAAACAGTAAATGAATAATGTACAAACCGTTTGAAATTTTAAAGGTGGGTTCATGGAGGAGAATGTAATCTGCCAAGGAGAAGTGAGGTCATTACCTGTGCTTCTCTGATAAATGTTGCAGGGTGTTGAGCAACTGTGGGAGGGTCGGTCTTTGCAGTGAACTCATCCTTGTGATTTGTTTGTATAACAAATACATAAATGTATAAATACCTCGATTTGGAGGTGTTTGCGCCCGTGTTTGTCATATTACGGATTGAAATTCGTTGCCCTACAGTCTTTGGGCAGGCTTTCCTCATTCCTGTCAGGGTTTACTAACATCAGGCTAATTGCTTTCTTACTGCTGGAATAGGGAAAATGATGTTTTTTGTTGTGCTTATTATTATTATTATTATTATTATTGGTAGTATTAGGGTTTTTACACAGCTTCCTGGAGCAGGACCTGCTGCGTGGGGTCTGGAGGGACCCACTGCTCTCTGACCTTCACCAAGATTTCTTCAGACAAGTCCTATGGAAAGTAAAAACAGTCAGCCATGATTTTTAAGTCCAAACTTCCAAATCTTTTAGTACAGCATGTGTACTAGTAAAGCTATATGCACCTATTGCAAAATGTGTTACTTTATAAAATGCATTTCAGGAGATGAAACTTTTTTCCATGATTTCTAGTAGATAATCAGAAAACTGCCTGCACCATTTAATTATGCCATAAGATGTTTCAGCTTTAGTGAAATGGCAGTGTAAAAGTCTTAAATATTGCTTACATTAAAGAGATGGGCTGTTTAACTTTTCGATAACAGCAGCATCAACAAGACTCGCAATATAAGTAATTAGTTGCATTTGCAGACACTTGGCTATGTTGCAAATTTAATATAATTTCATTGATTGTCCCCATAGCTAATACACGTTTATATTTATTTGAGCAATAAGGGGGAGAGAGCAGAGCTGGGAAGCCCTTACCTTAAAGTAAATCAGATTGATTTTTACTTAACTTTCTCAAGGAATACTGGATAGTTTAACAGGAATTGTACCCCAGTGATTATGATGAGAAAATAATTGCACTATTTAAAATAATTGCCATCTGGGCTTTATATCTGAGTGTTTGCCTTACTTGTTCATATAAAATGGTCTAAACAATGAACACCAACATGTAATTATACGTATTCAAGTGCTGTTATGAAAAAATGGTTTAAATGTGAAATCAGACTTTACAATGTTTAAAAAGAATATGTATTTATTCTCATAATGATTTATGATAATTCTGTTTGGTTGTAATCTCTCACCACATCAAGGCTTTTTTCAGTTTTCCAGTTGAATTGTTGACTCTAAGCTTACAAAACCCAAGGACAGAAGCGCTTTGTGCAACTGTGTGTGTCAGTGTTTGCTACAGGTGATTGGAAAGTTTTTGATGTAGGGAAATTCTCATCTCTTGAAGTTAAAAGCTTTGGGCAAACATTTCAGGGAGACGTCTGTTACAAAGGCTCCTCAGGTCCTGGCCTGGTGCAGGTATTAGAAAGGTTGAGGGAGCCCTTGATGGCAGTGGTTTTATGAGACCATAGCTCAAGCCTCATGATTTCGGCTATTACCACTCCCGTTAGCCTATTTAAAACTGCATTTAGATAATTTCAATTTCTAGCAATTTGTGGCCATCAAAAAGCTCCCCACCCAACCATATGGAGAGTATAGGAGCTTGCTTTTGCAATTCTCTTTCTTGGGCAACTTGAAATCACTCCATGGACTCCTTAGGCGTCTAGAAGCTGCAAATTGGAAACCAGTCATTTAATTTACACGTGCAGTGTGGAATATTGATCGCACAGTACCATGGCTGGGGAACTGCTGGGAAATCAGACATCTCAAGGAATGGTGATTTAACACTGGCTATCTGCAGCAATTATCTTACCACCATGTTTTTCTCCTGCCCCTTTCTGAAGCCATGCACTGTTGTTCCAGCTCATCCTTATGACGGGCAAAACTTAGTGGTGAAATATGAATCACTTTGTTAAGCAGAATTTTTCTTTTCTGGCCAGCCTAATTATAAATGTCAGATGGTGCATATGATGCACCCAGTAGCAGGTACGTAAGAACAGGCAATTGCTCACAAAGAGATGTGTTTATTTTTGTGGCATTGCAGCTGGGCGATTAGCATGGCTTGTTTTCTGCGTAACACCAGAGTCACAATTCTAGCCTAAGGGACATTATTAGTTACTTGCTCATATTTATTTTTTTTTTTTTTTTTACTGAAAAGGATTGCAACTTGAGCTCAAAATGACAGATGAAATTGTTGTTTGTATATCAAATTGGTCACATTAGTGTCTGGAAATTAGCATAACAGATATGAAATCCTGCTTGAATTTCAGAAGGCAGCTTCCTTTTGCAGCCCCCTGTGGATCACATTTGAGGTCGTTAAGTCATTAGCAGGCAGCAGGGAAATTGTAATTTTGCTTTTCTTCAAACTAACTATTCCTCTGTGCAGCCCCTTTTCTACTCATGTTGCCACTTCTACTTGAGTTGATTACTAACACAATCTCAGAATAAACCTACTAGTTATACAGGAATCTGAGTAAAGCCATTAAATCTACATTTATAAATTTATCTCCCTGGACTTAATTAGCATTATCCTGCTGGATACTCTGATTCTACACTTGCTTATCCCTTGACTTTGTTCTCTTGTTTGATAATACAACTCCTCATAATCCACACAAGCCTTGCAATATGTTTCACTCTCTGACATTTCACTTTGTTGCTGATATTCATCACCAGGTATCCCAAAAATGCCTGTCAATTAATCAGTCATCAGTCTGCAGAGTGTTATTAGAGCCAGGGACTAAGCCCCCGGCTTCCAAATGAGGCATCATTTATCAATTCGTGTGACTCTCACTTTGAAAAAAAGAGAATTTTACTATGTTGTTGCCAGCAGCCTTTAGGATGGGTAATGTACGAGGCAAACTCTGGGCTGAAACCTACTGGAACTTTTGGAGGTATCTTTCAGCTTCAGTGGGTTTTGGCTCCTTCTAGCCTTATCTGTTGTGATCACTGATTATTCTGTGTCATGATTTAAAAAAGTCTGGAAGTCGGTGTGGCCTTTAAACGCTGGTTTGACAATGATGATTTCCATGAATTTTAAGAACATGAGCTGGCTGAAGCAATTGCAGAAATATTATAGGTTAAATTTTCTTCAGCCATTGGAAGAAATTAGTAACTGAAAAGCCACTTTTTGGTAATCCTGCCCTCGCTTTTTCTGCACAATTTCATGCTTTCCATCTGTTCTACACATTGGAGGTAGTTTTTTAAGGGGAACAGCCTATTTCTGTAAAAATGAGCAGGCTTCTGAAAACAAACAGCAATGGTGACCACGGGGGGAGTGTGAGCTGCACAGCACAGCACAGCACCTGGGGTAGCGTCCTCCATCTGCTGTTGCCTCCCACCAGACTTAGCTATGTCAAAGGAGAAGCCAAGAAAGCATTGCTCTCTCCTGTAAGAAACATCAGTGTGTTCTGCTTAACAGAGAGCAGCTTTCTAGACAGTGGGTTGCTTTCCAGTCCCACTCCATTCACCCATTCGCTATCAAAGCCCCAGGCTCAGGAATACTTGAGAAATGCCTAGCTATAACTGGACAAGGATGTCCCTGTGTATCAAATACGTTTTTGTAAGTCACCTAAACATTGGTGTTCTCTGTCTGTGTCCAAAAGCAGTGTCATAATTAGTGGTAATATATTTGCTTCCCAGAAATGCATTCCCAGATGTGTTCCATCCAAGGAGTCTTATGGCTTGGTGTAACACGTAGTCAATGAAAGAAACACTGTACTGGATCTGTCCATAAGGTAGAATTTAAGGGATACTGAGAGTTATGCAGGACCTCAGATTTATGAACCCAAGGGAGATAGTAAAGCTTTTGTTAGCACCAGTAGCTTGTGATGTCTAAAAGTGTCTCCTCCATGACAGGGAGGAACAGCCAGATCCTGGCTCCAGGGAAGGCACAAGTGACATGGGAGGGGAGACTGGGGCTGCTAAGAGCTTCATTCTAGTGCTGCTGTTTGGGGGATAAAGGGGCAGGTTTAGGACATGCCGTTTGCACAGGCGGGTGATGGTCAGCTCTGCCTGCACTCGGGGCTAGCTCTGCTTTCAACAAAAGTTTATTTTAAACATATGTGTTTCTAACCTAAATGTGAGTTACTATCATTTTCTTCCTTATCTGATAGTCCAGAGCAGAATTTTTATGTTGGAGGTAAATTAAAGAGGCTGCTGATTTTTTTTTAAACTTATTTATGGAACATGTTGCTCAGAGAGAATGGGTTTCAAAGGAAAGTTCCTGGTCTGAAAGAGGCAGAGGGGGGGTTTCATGCCCATCTTTCTCATTTAAATATGTGTTCTGATTGGATTAGTAGTAATTTTTGAGAAATATATGAGCTCCACTTTTTTCCCAAATGCCTTTTCATCAACATGCAAGGCAAAAAAAACAAACACAAAACTTTTGAAATTTTTTTGCAAGATAAGAAAGTCTTATCCAGACTTATTTGGCTATTCACAATATCACTTGAAAGTCTTTAATTGATATAAACTTTCATGGATCCTTCTTCATCCCTTGTTTTTGACAACATGGAACAGTTACTCTCTGTGGTATTTGATGAGTAATGGTATTTGATGAGTACTCGAGCACTGGTTGCTGTAGAGATGGAAGCTCAGTGCAGAAGTCAGGGGCAAACAAATGCCAGTCATGAAGCTGTCAGTGAGAAAAGTGAGATGTGTAATTAGCAGAGATGTAATTCAGATCCCCACAAAAGCTTCAGTGCTGAAGTGTCCAGTTTAGATGTGCATAACAACTTTTTATCCATTTTGTACTTAATTGATCTGGTTCTGGGCAAGGCAGAAGTGTAGAGTGAAGGGAGGTGGCAGCGGGCAGTGAAGTGACTGTCACTGCTTTCGGGAGCTGCTGGGCTCTGCGTGTGCCCGAGAAGCAGCCAAAGGCCTTGGCCACAGCTGGAACCAGGACTTGAGAGTCAGGGTATGTACATGCAGATGCACGTTATCTATATGTACGCGCACACATGCATGCAGTTTGCATCCTGGGTGGTGTATTGTGGAAGCGGCGCTGCATTGCTGCAGCAGCTGTGCTGGCATTGCATGGCTGCTGAGCCCTGCAGTAAAGATACAGGTATAGATGCTGCTTTTGTTACGCTGTTTCCTCAGACAGCCCAACTCGGCTGATAAAAGCATATCTGTACCTACTCTAGGGGTTCCCCTGGCAGAGGTAAGCTGGCTTTGAGATACAATTTCTGTTTGTTTATTTATTTAACGTTCATAACCAACATAGCTGCTCCAGCAAAGCTTTACAAGGGTAGCTTTAACCTTGATAATAAAATGACCACTGTACTGCTAACCTTTGCACAGTGTCGTATTTTAGGCAGGGCTCACTCCATTTTTAATGGGATGTGTTCAATGTAACGTAGTACTGCAATCTGTCAGTCAATAAAAATGCTATTTCCTCCCCAGGCTATACGTGTGCTCACCTGTTACAACAATATTGAAATGATGCCAGTTGCATCGTGTTTGTAAACAGTGCCAGATTGGGAATGCATGCTCCATTCTGTAGGATCATGTCTGTCGGGGGATGTGAGCATCACTCAATTAACCAGCTCCCTTTGTTTTCCCTGAATTTCTCCTTGGCATTTACTCCTGGGGAGGCAGACCCTGCAGGCAGCTTTATTTGTAGCTCAGGAAAAAGACACACTTTAATACGCTTACGCTGTATTTATCATCATCTTGCCTGCCTCCAGAAGGAAGCTGCAGACACTGTGATGGATGGAGGATGATTCTGCCAGGTTTGCTGTGGTTTCTGTAAGTGGCGTTCTCCATCTTTGGACAGAGAGACATGGTGTAATTTCTTGTGGCTGTGCCACGCAGCGGAACTCTGATCTCTCGCTCCTCACTCTCTCTGCAGGTAACCATTGCCTTTTAAAGGAGGTTTTGCATGATCAAGTACTGGAGTTGCTGTACCATGGTACTTGGCAATGGTTCAGATGAGACCCAGCTCTGCAGCCCCCGGCGCCTGGTTTTCTGCGGGTAGAGGTACTGCAGCATCAGGTCAGGGCTGTGTGTAGCAAAAAGCCCCCTAATAATTTAGTTGCAAATTAGGTAGATACATCCAGAGATGAGGATACTAATGAATTCACATTAATAGAGAGCTTTGTCATTTAAACTCAGCTCTGGTAACAGCTACCTCTTATTTATATTAATATGGTTTTGAATTGATTCCAGTGTATTATCACTGAAGGGACGTATTGTTAGATAAGAATATTAACCTGCTTCCTGGAGAACAGAGTTCAGCGTTGTCATCTTATTTGTTAACCTAGTTCGCTTCTCACCGTGGACTTACACTGTCCCCATCTGCCTCGTGTTCCTTTTAAACAAAGCTCCAAATAAATGACTCCAGATAGACGTAATTTTCCTCCGGCTTGTCCGTGTTGATGTTTCCTCGGTGCCTGTGGCGAGGAGGGCTTTCTCAGCCCCTTGCTGCCTCCTGGCTCTGTGGGAGCAGCTCTTGCTGTGGGGCCAGGGGAGCTGGCAGTGGCTGGTGCCAGCTCTGGGGGTGGTGGCACTGCGATGGCTGGGGTGCAGCAGTGCGGGGCCACGCCGTGCATGTCACTGCTTGGAGGGCTGAGCAGGGCTGATGGGGGCAGGTATGGCCCTGATGACTGAGACCCCTGCTAATCTGGCTAATCCCCCACTGAATGTGTGGCACTAGGAAATGACTTTTTCTCCTTAATCAGATGAATGAACACAAAATGTGACTGTTCCCTACTGGCTATGTTGTATTAAGTGCTGAAAAAAACCCAGAGATTAAATAACAGCTCCAGAAATCAATCTCAGTAGCTACTTATTGGGCTTCCCCCCCTCCCCCCAATATACAGTGGAGATATAGAAGCCTTAAAACTGCAGTATAAAAAGTCAGAAGATGAATATTCTGCTTTCAGACATGGACTTTATGGTTTTTAGAAGGAGGAGGAAATTTCTGTATGTAATTTAGAGCATTTTGTATTATAAAATGACAATGAAGTAACTTTGGCAGTAGAAAAATAACTGGTGTGTGTTCTATTTGTTCTTTACTATTTCTGGATAGGGAATGAATCTTCTTTTTGCACCATGAGGCTCAGCTATAAGTTTTAACAAACATAATTGGGGATCAGCTCAGAAATGGCAATGTCTGCTTGCAGTAAGGGAGTATCTCCTAATCAAGAGGCAGAGCCATGGTGGAAATCCTGCTTTTTCCAAGCTAGCAGCTTTAGGAAACTTGCCTTTCAAGATGTTTGATAGAATTGGTAAGTCTAGGGAATTAGCTAAAGAAGATTATGGATTTTGGGTTAGGATAGCTTCCAAGATTGGTCTAACCTGAACCTGCACCAACTGGGCACAGCCCCTCTCTTCCCCAATGTGGGCTGCATTGCCAGGCCTTTGTGTGTCTCTGTGCCCCAGTGTGCCAGGCAGATCAGGGTGGTGGGGAAAATGAAAGCCAAGCTTTCTCCCACCCCTACTGAAAAGTTACTGCCCACCCCCCAACACTAACTGGTGGCTGTTAATTAGGAGTTACTTTTACTTCCCACCCCCTTAAAAAAAAAAAAAAAAAGTCAATAAACCCCCAGGCTTATCTGAAGAAAAGCAGAAAAATGTCAGTCTTATTGTGCCGAGAGTAATGTTGGAGCGATGCACCGCTTGGTCGATTTGTCCCACTATGTACAGCCAGGCTTATGGCTACGTGCAGGCACTGGGCTCATCCAGGCGGATATCCATTAGGTTCAGCTGCTCCGCGCTGACACGAACTCGAGTGCTCTCAACAGGGGCTTGTTGTGCTGAGGCTGTCACCTTGAATAATGGCTGCTCATGTGATAACTCAATGTAACTATCGGATAGCGAGTGACTTACCAAGGCTTTTTGTCGAACAACTGTACAGCACAAATTCAAGTTTTTTATAAATGAGAACCAGTGCCTATTACAATTAATCAGAACGTCGCTCCCTGTACTTATAGCATCTTTAATTTACACCCGTAATCAGACAAACCCATTGTGATAACAGACTTATTTTTGCTGTTGTAGGTGGTGGTGGTGAAATGCACTTCAAATGATCTCATCTTCAAAACTCTACAAAATTTTTGCCAGCTGTCCCAGGAGAAGCCAGCTGGCCAGCATGCTGGAGGACATGGGCTCAGCCCTGCTGTCCTCAGTAACAACATATCCGCTCACGTGGAAGGATGCCAAATTATTATTACAGCTAAGGAATGACTCTCGCCTTGCATGGGTATGTCCTTCATGCTATGCAAAGCAATAGGTTGCACTGCCGATTCCGGAGCTTTCTCCCTAAGTGTTGGCCTTTGGGACCCAAAAAGCAATGAGGAGAGAACTGCAATGAAGAGAGGTGAGAAATGGAGCAGGTTTGTGGTCACGGAGGGATGGAGAGGGTTTGAAGAATGACAGTACTGGTGCTCCCAAGGAATACTGTCTGATCCTAGGTTTTGAGGAAGGTTTATTGCTCTGATACAGTCAGCGATGTTAAATGAACATTTTGTTACACAACTTTTTCTTTTTGGGATGTAATACAGTATCTTTTTCCAGTTTTACTAATGTAGGTTGGATACCTTTCTTTAATAGCAGTCAGGATATATGGGTTTGCTTTCTCCCTTCAGCTATGGCCTTTTTATGGCGTTCCTTAAACTCCTGTGGAGGGAATTTGCCCAGGGCATTGTACAAAGTGTTCATATAGCGCAGCCTGCTTGTGATTGTGGCTGGCAAGTCTGACTTGCATGGACAGTGATAAAATAGCTCTGGTGTCTCTGTGACACTGGTGATGGTGGAGTCCCCCAAAATGAGTAAGAAACCTAGGTGCTGACTGCCTTGTTTTTTTTTCCAGAGTGGACCAGCATGTAGGCTAATTTGTAGCCTTAGGTATTCATTTTGCCACAGACTGTGGTAATAGCTGATGTTGGTCTCCCATATTTCCAGGCTAGTGGGATACTGGAGCTGGGCATACTGGCAGGAGCCTCTCACTTGTAACGTTGTGTTTGGAGAGTGTTTGCTCAGTGGGAATTTTGGGAAAGGAGGCCTGGACAGTCTGATGTGCACAGCTGCCATAGACTAATGAGGGTGTGTTTTGCTCACATGCTTATTCTGACTCCATAGAAATGATCCTGCTCACTGGCAACAGAGTGGGTTAGGCAGAAGAGAGGAAAAATGTTTGGTCTTTGAGATTATTCTAAATTTAATGGCTTCTGAAGACCATTTCCTCCCTCCAGGCTTTCTCCCTTGCTTCACTTCTATTGTGACAAGGGAAAAGATGGATTCTCTCTCTTCTCTTTTCTCTCTTTTCTCTCTTTTCTCTCTTTTCTCTCTTTTCTCTCTTTTCTCTCTTTTCTCTCTTTTCTCTCTTTTCTCTCTTTTCTCTCTTTTCTCTCTTTTCTCTCTTTCTCTCTTTTCTCTCTTTCTCTCTTTTCTCTCTTTTCTCTCTTTTCTCTCTTTTCTCTCTTTTCTCTCTTTTCTCTCTTTTCTCTCTTTTCTCTCTTTTCTCTCTTTTCTCTTCTGTTTTACAATGGGAGATAACTTGGTTATAATGTAGTGTTACTTCTCTCATCTCATATAGTGTTTAGCAGAGGAACACTTACAGCAGCACCCAAATTCCCACCACACAGGCCCCGGATCTGGCAATTTCAGCAGCTTTAGATGAAACATTTTCTTCCCACCCATGCAGTCTTTCTGCAAAGCTTCACCCATTTTGCTCCAGTGTTGGATACCAGAATGGTTGGTGCTTCACAGGTGTAAAGCACTGGCTCTCCTCAGCTCCACCTTGGAGATGCATGCAGAGAAGTGCTTTTGGTACCCAGTACAAAGTATGAAGCCTGCATGTAAAGTTCATTGACATTCCTGAGACTTACTGATGGCCGCCTGATTCCCAGCCATTTGTTTGACACAGGTAGCGTGGGGTGAATGACAGCACAAAAGGCTGTAAACCAGCTTTCATATTTTAATCTGGCTTTTCTACAAGGGGAGGGAGATTGTTTCCTGGCATTCCTCCACAGCTCTGCACAGCCTAAAATTAAATTGCTAGAACACAGCCCTAAGAGATTTTAATTTACATTTCAATAGTCCAAAGTAGCAGTTAGTAAATCTTCATGGCGTAAGCTTCGGCTTCTAGTTAATCACTGAAGTTTTTGATACTGGGGAGAAATAAGTGTTTACTTGTGAGTGTTGAGGTATCGTTTCCTTTGCTGTGGAAGGGTACGAGCACAGGAACGCTGCCCCTCTGTTAGAACAGTTTAAAAAGTATCAACCCATAGCTTTTCATTCCTTCCACCTCAGCGGAGGAGTGACACAGGAGGAGCAGACAGTACAAACTAATGCTGCTCACCCCAGGTGCAGAGGAGAACTGCAGTCCCTCCTCCCCTCCCACCCCTACCCCACCTCAGGTGATTTATTAACTCACTGGAGACAAAAAAAGGGGGCAAAAAAGGTCAAGAACGTAGTTTCATGCTTATCAGAGGAAGCAGATGCTCTGGAACTCAGTCGTACAACCATGACCTTGTTGCCAGGCTCTGCCCCTGGGGCTCTGGGGAGCTGCTGCTGTGGCTCCCGGGCTGTGTGAGAGGGGCAGCCACCCTGGCCAGTTCTTCCTCCACCTGCAACTCCCTCATCCTCTTTCTCGCTAGCGAGTGGGGGAAGCTCTCCAACGCTGCTGCTGCGCTGATCCTCCATCTCATCACCAGTTCCTTTCTGTCCTCCTGCCTCGTCCCTGGTTAGTCCTCTATCCTATAGGACTGGATTGCCCACATCGCTGAAAGGCAGCAAGGCAGCTCCACACTTTTGACAGCCTGGACAACCTTAAAAGGTGAGTTTTATGCTGAGGTTAGTGCAAGAGAGGCAGCAGTTGGTGAAAAATACCGAGATGTGTTCACAGCATGGGAAGCACAAGGCATCCTGTCCTGTCTGCTAGCCAGGCAGCTGTGAGAGGTGATGCTGCAGTGAGGAAATGGATCTATCAGACAAGAGTAAAAATCCAAATTACTGTAATGGGGAAGGAAATCTGTTCCTGGCTTACTAATGCATGAAAGAAGCAGGACTGCTGGTTTCTGCAGATCCTTTTCTCTTTTCAGCTTCTTCCCTTTCACAAGGGAAGCTTTCCATCGCTATCCAGACCTCCCTGGTGCAAGGAAGATGCTGTGGGGAGTTATGTTCTGACCTGGCAGTGACTTTTCCAGTCTGTGCCTGTAGCATCCATGCCAAGGGAGGAGGAGATATGTACGTGGCCCTGACAACACCTGGAGAGGGCACCCTCAGCTGTAAGGCAATGCTGCGGTGTTTGAAGCTGCTGCACCTTTATCTTTAAAAGCCTCCTTGGACTGTGGCACATCTGGGACTTGCTCCTGTAGGCGGTAGGTGCAATGGGTGCCTGTCCCATTGAAATACCAATATCTAGAGGTACATGCAAAAAACCAACAACAAACCAACCTGAAAAAGAAGAGGGAGGGCATCCTGGTACAAAATTCTGTTACTAGGTTAGTCTGAAGAATCCCACTGAATAGCTGTCTGCGGAATTACTCTTTTTGTATCTTTGTTGCATTCTTTTTTCCCTTTGATAGGAAACACATACTGCAACTGTGGGAAAAACCCACCTTCCAATAAAACAATGCTGAGCAACTCTTATCTAGCATCAGACAGACTTTTGACAGAAGCAGCTGAAACATTAGAAGTTGCATTTCCATAAACTGAAAGTGCATGCTAGGCGGGGGACCATTCATCTAAGCATCAGCACAGAGTTTCCTCCAGCAGAAACAAAAAGGTAAGCTCCACACATCCAGCTGATTAGAAGCTAAAAGGACCTGACTCTGTCACTGAGCATGCTGTGAGGTGGCCTTTCAGGGTGTCCCCCTCTTCCTCCCCCCTTTACCTCCCTTTATACTTTCTCTGTTATGCTCTGTTGTCCTTCCTTAAGATGTGCTCTATGTCTTTTCTGGAAAATAAAAGCCCCAGTTTAATTTCCCAGACTCCCATGTGTACCACCTGCTCTGTGAATCCCACAAGGCATTTCTATGTGTGTTGGAAAAATCACCTGGGCTGACAGATACAAGTGTCATGTTTACCTTAAATCTGAAATCCAAAGCCCTCAAACCCAAGAAGCTGCTCCCTGAGCAGGACTATTATTCCTTGAGGACCACCTCCCAGGTTACCCTGGGAACAGCTACAGATGCTGACGGGAGCCATAAGAGCTATATGATGTTACAAGAAATGGAGCCAGGTACTATATGTGGGTTACTGTAAAGAAATTCCTTAGATTTTTTTTTTTTTAAAAATATAGCGAATGGATGTATCAGGCAGTGGGTGACCTCAGCAGTGTGGATCTGAATCGCCTAATGCTTGACAAATGGTTTAAACTCAGTGGCTGGCTTTGGAGGAATGGAGCATGCACTTAGCTCAAGCGTAAGCATTTTTTCCGGAATAACACAGAAGGTAATGTGCTAAAATAAAAGCAGCTGCTTTATTTAATGACCCATTTCATCAAGTAATTCCCGTCTTTAGCTATGAAATGCTAGCAGTTTTCAAGAAGGCTGGGAGTGTCCCAGCAATGATGTGCCTGTTATCTTATTTATGAGGGAAGGAAAGAAGCAAACGAGAGCTGTAAATGATTCCTGTCAGTGCTGGAGGCATCCTCTTCTAACTGGGCCTGGCATGGTGGGAGTCGGCTCCTCTCTGTCTCATGCCAGGCAGAAACCTCTGCCTTGCCTCTTTCCCCGCTCCCTACTACACAAAACCATTGTGTGTTTACAGGTAAAATGGCAAAAAATATTTTAGTAGTGTTTTGGTGTTGGACTGCAGACTCTGTGAGTGGCGCTGGAGTTTCCCTCGTGCAGTGCCGATGGGGGTCACTCGGCGATGCTGCTCTAACATCTGCCACTCCTCTTGTCTTCATCCTCTGCCACTGGGAATAAAAACTGAAGAGCTCTGCTTTTACCGTCCAGCAACTAATCTAGTGAATAATAGATTGCGATTGTACGTTATGCTTTTGGAATACACTGGAGCAGATGTGGTCAGTGCCTACAGTCACACATGCTCCTTATTTCTCCAGAAAAAGGATATTAAAGAAATGAAATACAATAAAATAGAATTATTCAGCAGGTGTTACTAACTATAAGATAATGCAATGCAGTTGTATATTTTGTATTTAAAAAATGAGAACAATTCTGCACTTCATATACTTCTCTAGCTGTTCTTCTTAGCTGATTCCTTCAGACACGGCTTTATGGTTCTGCCGCACATGGGCTCAGTTCAAAACGGCCATAGCAGAACTCCCAGCAGGTCCAGAAAAAAAACATGCAGAATGTGCAAAGCTACATAAAAAGATAAAATCTGCTAAGTTAGTTTTCAAACTGTAGCACACCTAAGCAGTCATTACAGATCTAGTTTGGGGCGGCGGGGCAGAGGAAAAAAAAAATCTTTTAAACAGGCAATTGGTAGTAAAGCTCATGGCCTGTCAGGCAGCTCATCTGGAGGGTTATTTCAGTCTGGACCATTTCTGGAGTCCATTTCCTAGCGCAGTCCCACGATTGCCTGTGCTGTGCAGGTGGAGGGGCAGCAGCAGGGGCGGGAAGGGTTGGCCTTCGCCTCCCAGTGTCACCAGAGGCCTGTGCTGTGACCCAGGTGTCAGAGGCTCTCCAGCTGGTGGGACCCCTGAGGACTCATTTGGTGGTTGGAAGTGATCTGCAGCTGATCCTCGGAGCTGTCATATGTGGTCAAACCCATACTTTTTCCAGGTGAGTGTGCCCATAGAGCTGTGTGTTAATAGGTAAGGTAAGATGTAGGTTGGCTAAAAATATACAGTAATCTCTAACCTAGTTAAACATACAACTTTCTTGCCTGATACGCTTTTCACAGTTTAACATTTACTCTGGTAGCTTTTATGATGTCCTGTCTACACTCTGAGGAATCAAACTTCTTTTTTTCTCCATTAACGCATTTCTATGAAACAGGCAAATATTTTTCCTGTATGCTTTTCTCCCATATAATGTCCTCTTTTTTTGTTGTCTTCTAGCATGCTGCAGTCACCATGAAAGTCTCTTGTGACTATTGCAATGGATCAAAGTTCAGAGTTGGTTGCTTTCCACCTTGACCTCTTGCTCATATATGTTCACTTGTTGACATTAAGTAGGTAAGATCTCTTTTTCTTGAGTCATTGTTTATGTTTCCCAGTTTGCCAGAGTCTGATAATAGAACTATATTAGGTTACTCTTCATTTGTAAGTAGCAACATAACCTTTTCTGCAATGACTGGAGGTGGAATAGCCCCAGGATAAAGGAAAAGTAAATGACGGCCCTATTATGGTGACATGACCTTGACAGTGTTTCTCTTTGCCACAAACTCTCTGTCCCTTGTGTGTGGGTAGGGCTGCTAGGGACAGTGCGCTGCTTTTCTGAGTTTTTCTCTTAGTGCCCAAGGTTATTAATTGGAATTTCATTCTCTCATTGCTTATATGTGATGTCCAGAATTCACATGTTGAAGGACAGTTTATCTTTGGAGTGCTAATATATAAAAGCGGTGCATTCTTATGGAGCAATTTTATTTCCTGTGTGTATGCAGGTTTGGATTTAGTTTTGTTCATTGCAGAGGAATTTCCTGATTTTTTTCCTGCTTATTTTCTTCTTGCTTTTGGCCCTGCAGATGCACCTGGAAAGTTAGGTTTGTGGTGCTAAGTTGAGCCCCCACTTAAATCTGTGGGAGGACACTAAAGGCACAGAGAAAGGATGTAGCCTGTGAGAACTTCAGTGATGGAGGTTGTGTATGATGCAGGAGTAACACAGAGGGAGCTCTAGGTTGGCTGGAGTCAGAAATACCCATCTCCTTATTTGTGAAATGAAAAACTGTCTTGTAAATCAGGAAGACATGATGAACACCTTGACGCTGTTTATGCAGAATTGGTTTGCAAAGTTGAGTTGTTTTTGAAACAAGATTTTGCTAGAGACATACCACTGAGACCCTGCCCTGAAGATAAATAAAACTTTCAGGTACGTGGAGGACACTACTTCATGTATGACCATTTCCTCTGCACCATGCAATAATGTTTCATTGTAGAAGGTAGGTCAGTTTTAAATGTTTTTTAAATATGTTGTGAATAGCATCCATCAGTAAGAGGAAACACAAGGGGCAGCATGTTTCCCCTTGAGTCCAGCTCTCATGGTCACAGGTCTGTAGTTTCTGGGTAAGAGATGTGAAGGCAAAGACAGCGAGTGTTACTTTATATACATCAGATACCCTTTTCTTTTACTGGTCAGGTTTAATATCATCCATGTCAATGTCATGCCATTATTCCAGCAGGAAAAGAGCCTCCACTGCTCTAGTTTCACTCCTACAAGGAATGAAACAGTAAAGCAGCACTAACACCACAAAGCAGACCTTTGGTCTTCACACAAAGTTTGGTGGTATGCAGGAACTATTTGGCAAAGTTATTGAAGGAGGAAATTAAATCTGCATAAGCCTCTGGAGTTTTGGTTTATTTCAGCTTTTTGAACAGCACAGACTTACTAGGAAGTTTGTCAGTGTCTAATTCCCTCAACAAGCAGCTGGTTTGTGCCATAGCATCAGAAAGCCGGTATGAAAAATACCAACAAACATGGGTTTCGTTAGCCAGGAGAGTGCATGTTCAGGCATATTGTTTAAGGGTCCCTTAAAAAAATATAAAATGTGTTGTTTAAGCTCCTTACAAAATCGTATCAAATCACAAGTATTGGAACTGAAAAATGGGAATTTGTAAACCTTTCCAGGCTTACCTGCAAACTCTCAAAGCATTAGTGAGATGAGCAAAACTCCTGTCTTTTTGACGGAGAAATTTGCTTATGGAATTTGTTTATGAAAAAAGTTGGTGTTAGAAAACTGAAATGCTTGTAGCACAGTCCTGTGCCTGGGGGAAATGGTGGCTTCTCAGGGCCCCAGATTACACTCATAATAAACATTCTTCACCCAGTGAGAGCGGGCTGGTTAATTCAGTGGGCACAGGGCGGGCTGAGGTGCCATTTTGCTCAGCTGCCAGCTGCAGCTCGGCAAAGTGCTCCTCCCCGGTCCCACACTGATCCACCCGGACAGGCTGCGGAGTTGGGGCAGCCACTTACGGAGAAACTGCAGGCTAATCTTCTGGCAAAATGAACCTTTAATAACAGAAAGTGTCATGGAAACAGAGGAGGAAAGGTGGGAGAGGACACTGTGCGCCCCTTCTCCGTCAGGCTGGGATTTGGGGCTTTCCTGCCTCCCCTGGTGGAGGGGCATGGGGTGGCTTCAGCTGCGTATCAAGAGCTGTATTTCTGGCAGGACATGCTGAATTTGTCATAAATGTTTCTCAAGAAGAGAAAAACTTGTACACGGATTAATTTTCCTTGTCCTGCCAACCCCAGGCTAAGCTTGTCATTGCAGCCTCATGGACATTTCCAGGCACGAGTTTCGTGAGGCAGACATAAAGCGGTTCTTTGAAAATTACAATCCTAATCCATTTTTCTTCAGCATAACACCTTTAATAATTGATATCTTCTCATCAATTTTCGTTGTGGAGAACTGAAGTAGATAAATCCTGCTCTGAACCACTGGACAGTGGTTGCATCAAATAATTACCAGAACTTTTACTGCTCAGTTTATTGGAGCTCCTGAAAATGCTTGTAGGTAATAGTGGCACAATAATGATGCATATGACAGATGAAACCCCACCTTATCGTTAAATATATATTTATCAGGCAAAACAGCAGTGATAATGGACAATTTTGAGTTTGGGTCTCTGTTCCATATCTTATTGCAAAGAATGCATAGTGTTCTGTCAAGCACTAGGTTGTATAAGGGTTTGAGAGCATTGGCTAAGGAACAATGAAAAAAAGGTAATGTAATTTTTTTAGTCAAAATGTTGTATAGACTCTCTGAAGCAGCTGTTTATGATATAATGTCACTCACTAAATGCTAAAAGACAGAGCAAGGTGCTGAGAGTGTCCTGTACCTGGGCTATATGTAGGGGAATAATCTGTGTTCAATAAAGGCTACTGGTGGGTGTGTGTGTTCATATATTCAGGATGACTTGCATAAAGGTGTTATTTGGTGTGGGGGTTTTTTTTTTGAGTAAGAAGTCTATCTGTCACTGCTTTTTCTAACAGTGTATTCCAGCAGAGAGCCCTTGCCCCCACAGAGAAAACCCATTCCCAGGAGCTAACCACAATTTCAAACAATACAGGAGTTTCAATACATTACGGAGTCCTGCACATCGTCTGGCTGCTTCTCGCTTTAAAGATTTATAATATGTTTAATATGGAAGGAAACTGGAACCACGAGTTGTAAGCTATTAATGGAGGAGCAGTAAACTTGTGCAATTGGGTAAGGTCACTTGCTATGCACCGTTGGGAAAGAATAGATTCAATATCATTCAGATCAATGCACTTCAGTACATTCTCTTAAAATCCCAATTTCCAGGCAGCCTGTAAACAATAACCATTTCCTGAAGCAATTAACAAAGTATAATGCAAAAGCAAAGCAGAAATGAAAACAAAAATGAAATATCAACTGTAAAACACGGAGTAACCCTGATGTCACTTCTCGCTTAGTCAGGGCTAAGTGCTGTTAATCTACTCTTTGTAGCGTTGACAGGTGAATGTCTGAGATTTTAGGTGATTTATATGCCAGTTGTTCGCTTTGCAATTCAAATGACTGGAAGTGCATGTGGTCTGTTGCCAAATGTCAGCTCAGAAGAGGTAACCTGCAGCTTTTTGTGCTCTGGGAGTACCTTGAGCTCCTCTTGAGTCATTCCCACAGGTTGTACAATCTTTTTCTAATTTGATCGTATACACCTGGTTGTGTAAGTACCACAGTGCTATCAGAATATCTCATCTTTCCAAATCCTGTAGCATAACTCTTTGGGCTGTAAATATTTACGGTACAGATATGACCAAGCGCTGCGGTCATGCAGCTGGTGGTATTGCTACTGGCACTTACAGACCAAGGGCTGAACTTAAGCACTTTGTAAAGCTAAATTAAAATGTGTTTGCTATCAATGAAACAAATAAAATGAATAAAAGAAGAATAAAAAATAGACAATGACTTTTGAGTGGACAGACAGGATAATAGAGAATGCTCCTCAAAAGGAGAAGACAGTTCCAGTCCTTTAATTTTTCTTGTACAAGCACTAATTAAGCCTGCTGGGCCAAATGATTCCCTCTCTGACTCTTCCAAGGGCAGCAAGTACCCTGAAGATCATATCTCTGTTTCAGAATTATCTATAGCAAAGTTCAAAGCAACGTCCAGCTTGAAATGTAGATGTTTTATATACATTTATAAACTGTTAGATGTAAGGTCACACTCAATGCTGACAAAAGGATCTTGCCCTTCATCCTGCCATGGGGTAGGAAATCCCTGAAGGTGTTGGGCTGAAACCTCATGGTGCAACCCTCTGGTGCTACAGAAAGGCTTTAAAAAGATTTTTTCTTTAAGAAACCAAAAAACCTGTATGAAGTTAAAAAAAAGAAAAGGTGAAACCTTTAAGCAGTCATTATTGTTCAGGTGTTTTCCCTTTAGGTATTTCCCAGGACATAAAGGTAACTTTATGTCCTGAACCTGTGTAAAACCCCAGTCCTCTCCCAATATCTGTAATATTGATTCAGTTATTTCCGAGTACCTAAGGACAAAATTTGTGGATCACAATAAAGACAGGAATTACCTACTTGTTTCTCACCAGCTTTTTCTAGCATTGTGTTCTCTTCAAGCTTATAATTATCTAGCAATCCCTTAGGTAAGAGATAGCAGTTTATGAAACTTTTTACAGAAGGGAAATCTGTACATGTCTCAGTTACCGGGTTCAGTTTGGCACTTGACATGTGTTGTCTTTTAAGAGAAGAATAATACGTTTTGGCTGTTACTTTAATGGGGGAATGTTGAGCTGCTGTTGGGTAGAGCTATGTGTTTTTTGTTCTCTCAGTGTAGTGGTAGTGTTGTCTTGCTGTTATTATTCACTTTTTGGGTTGCATTAAGTTATTTGTTAAAGGCACTAAACTCTGTTTGGCTGGAATGGCTATTTGACTACTTTGCTTTATCTGAAAATAGATGTAATGCTATGAAATCCAAAACCCATTGCTGTCTGGAACAGTGATGGTCCCCAGAAGAAGAAATGTGCTCTAAATAGCGCCTTTTTACAGTTCACGTAGAAAAGATATTGTCATTTAATTTTGGAAAAATGCATATTCACATCCTATTGTGCAATTGTAAATCTTCATGCTTTTATGAAGATTCCTGACAAATTTCTGCTTACCTTTCTGGATTTTCAATTTGCTGAGCAACCAGAAGGTACATGTTTGTAGGTTTTTTGTAGTGAGGCTCTCAACGGCTTGAGAAGTATAACTTCTGTGTGTGTGTGTGTGTATATATATATATATATATATGGATGCCTGCAGATTTCTCTGTATCTTTTCAGATATTTTTCCCCTCTCCCAAAGCTTTGTCAAACCTTTTTTTTGTTAATCTGTGGTAGTTTTTCTATGTTCTTTAATGCTTTGTAAGACTATTTAATCAGTCCATTATACAGCAGTATAAAAGTCACTTGAATGATATGTTCCCCAATAGCCATAACTTGGCTTAATACCAACAGGATAAACAGCTCCATAGATCTTTCAACATTACCACCTTTTTATTCTTTTCTCAGACTTGACTTATGGGATAGACTTTACTTATTTCTCTATATCTGAGCTGCGATGTCATGTACCTCTATGTAGTTAACAAGTCTGTGTGACTGCAGAGCTCTTCGGTTGTGCTTTGATTATGTTTATCTTCAAGTTTTTCACTTCACATTATTTTATCATACACATTAAAGGTGGATGGAGAGATGACTGAGGTAAATCTGAGGCTTTGCGCTGACTTTAGTGAGCCTCAGTTCTGTCCCCATGGGAACACCCAAACTCTTACAGGACAAAGATTAGTTGGAAATATCTTTGTCTGTTATCTGTTAAGTAAATCTATAATTAACGTTTATTATTCAAAGTAAAAGCATGGTATCCTGACATCTAGTGAATTCTGTGTCCTGACAACAGAACCTTTTATTAAGCTGACTCGTGTCATTCAGAAAAACTGTCTTTAACTTTCAAATTGGTTCTAATTCTTCACACAGCTTCCTGAATTGTAGTAATACATTTTATGAAAATCTATTTTCTTCACCATTGACTGCTGGGATTCAATGCATTAACCTGTCACTAGACATTTCAAAACCTGACAAATTCATGTACCATTTGAAAGGCTACTTTCCCCAGTTCATATATATAGGAGGAGTTCATATTTGTTCTGCAAGTAATTTCTCACTTCTGAAATTCATTTCCTGCTGTGTGCAAAGGTTGTGTTAGGTTTCTGCATGTGGCTTCAGATTTACAGCTGCAGTGGTATTGCTAATCACAGGAGGCAAGTCTGAGATGGAGAAAGGAGCTTGGAATAGTTGGCAGTTCTAAAGTGCTGTAAGAAAAAGGTTAGCTAAAAGCATATTTGAAGTCTAAAAAGAGCAGATGTGGAGATTTGGTCAAGTTACTAAGGATGAATTGTAAAGAACAGAATAGGAATAAGAGAAAAAAATCAGAAAACCCAAGACATACAAAGATAAGCAAACCAAGAATATGCAGTATAAAATAAATCATTATGTAAGTACCACAGCAGGAACTGAAACCTTCCACTCAGTGAAGACGGAAAGTTGTGGACAGATCAAACCTTAAATACAGAAATATTTAAAGCTGCCTTGGCTTCGCTCCTTAGATTATCACTTGGCCAACTGCTATTTAGCTTGGCATTAAGTGGGTGAAAGCTCAGGTCAGACCAATGGAAAGACAGTTGGGAGAACACTTAAAGCAGTTTAACAAATTAATCTGGATCATGACATCTGTGCCAGGATATTGGAAGAACTGGCTTAATCAATCATGAGTCATTATTAGTCTTTGCCAATTTGTGGAGGGTGAGTGAAATTCTGAGGGAATGAAAACTTGGTACCTATCTTTATCTTCTTAGGGAGAGAAGCTTTTTATTCTTTATTCTGAATAAGAGAAAACCAATCCCTCCAAACATTAATTTTTCTTCTCTCTGGATAGGACAGAAAGAAATGGGCTTTCAGTGCAGCAGGGCATATTTGGATGAGACAGTAAGACATTAAAAAAATCCACCAAACCTTTCTTATGTAAAAGGGGGACTTATTTGTGGAAACAGGTTGCTTAGAGAGGTTTTGATAGCACGATCGTGGTGCATGGTTAAGATTAGGTTAGACAAGCATCTGCCAGGAATAGTGTAGGTACATTTGATACTGCTTAAATGTAAGAAATTGATCATATTGTCTCTCAAGGATCCTTTCAGGTGAAATGCCTGTTTCTTATAATGTCATTATTAAAAATCTGTATTTTGAGTGTCCCTGTACCTTCTTTTATTTACCAATATATAGAAATCCTTGCAGATGAACGCTGTTGTGTTTTCACCTCTGATACTGCCTATGTGAAAACCAGACCTTTTTAAAATGACAGTTTGTTGGTGTGTGTGTCCCCCCCCCCCCCCCCCCCAAATTGTATGAAAACATACCAAAACATTGTGGGAAAGCTTCCTCTGAATGACTAAAATAAAAAATATTAAAAATAATCCATGAAGAATACAGGGGAAAAAATACCACAGAAATGTGTTACTAGGCAGAAGGGGATTATCAAACAGGTAGAAACAAGAATAATCAGCAGTGAAAGCAGGCCAACAATTAAAAGCATGTTTCCAATAAATAAGTAGCTAGCACTTTTACCTAGTATAGTGTCTCTGCCTGAGTCTGTAAAATGAACTTGGATAGTATAAATGCAAAGTGTGTCAGGGAGGATGAGTGGTAGCACCTTGACCTGCTCTGCTCAACAACCTTCCAAGGGCTGCATTTCATACAACAAGAGAAAGTCAGCCAAATATAACAGGTTGTGCAACCATCTTTTCTCTTTCCCCTTTCTTAAACCCTTGATACATCCTAAGTGCTAGTCAAAACACCTGCTCTGCTGAGGAAACTATCTTCAGTGTATGTTCAATTAGACAAATGGTATAATGCCTCCAATTATAGGCGTGCAAAAAAAAAAAAAAGAAAAAAAAAAAAGAGATTATGCAGATGATGAAGATCTGAGGCAGAGTTCTTCATCCAACCTGTCCGCTGTCACCTGTGGGGACATGCCTCTGCTACTAGCATGGAGAAAGTGGCAGCAGGCAGGGCAGCACCCTGGCGCCAGGTGAGTGGATCCCATGGGACCTCCCCTGTCTCTCCGCTCCCTAACACAGCACAGACCATGAGCTGGCTGTGGAGGCAGAGTCTCCCTCCTCTGCCGATTACTGTAAAATGATACAAGGCTGGTTCCATCTTTTTTCAATGTATTAATGCTTCTGTGCTTTCCAGAAAAGCTGTGGATTCCTGCGTAGCCTATTTAGTAGTCTGTTCATAACAGAATGTTTGTTTTAGTTACTTTTTGTGGACCTAGAAATTTTAATTTTCTGGGAGTCTGTAGGCCATAGGAGGAAAATCACTGCCTTAAGCATGCAGTGTAATTGATGACTGCAGAGGGCTGCACGATTTCTGCAATTAATAATGGTCTTTGTGTTGCGGAACACCCGAGTCAGAAATCATTGTTTCATTCTGCTAACTACAAAATTACCAAATCTTCATGTAAAAGACGGTCGCTTTTCTGAAGGGTTTATCATCCATGTTTTAAGCCAGTGGAAGGACTTGACAAGCAGGCGGTGGGCAGTGTAACACAGATGATTACGTGCAATTAAGCTGACAGCGGCGGTCACAGACTGCCTTCTGCCCTCTCAGCTTCTGCTTCGCCGTTGGCTGCGGCTGCTCTTAACAGTGGGTCTCCGATTTTCTTATCCCTCAGGCCTTCTCCTTTGCTTTCTTCAGAGCCTTTAATTTCTTTTCTGGACCTCTCAATTTCTTCCTACATCTTCTTCATGCCTCCTCGTGGCCTTTTTACTATTTCCCTCTGGTATTTATATCCTTCTTAGTGTTGGTTTGCCAAAGTAAAATACCTTACATTTCAAACAACAGTTATAGGAAATAATCGCTATTAACCTTTCATTGTGCGCCTTTTCTTTTTTGTATGTAACATGCTTGTTTTCCTTGGCTGCTTGTTATCTCTTTATGATTCTTATGGCAGAGATTGGGGTTTTTTGCAGCACCTGCTAAACTAGGATTTAAATCTGTTGGCACCCAGATACCTGTTATAGTCCTTTGTTGGATGATATTATAAATAGAATCACTAGAAAGCTCTTGGTTTTGAATACACAAAAACCAAACTGTCTGAAGACTTACTGCAAAGAATATGGGGTTTTCTGGAGAGAAGAGTAAAATAAATATTCTAATTTTGCTTGAAATTTAGTAGAAATTTAGAGAATTTTCCCCATTATTATAAACCATTATGTTATGTTTCCCCATGCAAAAAGTTGATCAATAGTTTTAGCTTCTTTTATAGTAGAAAAGTCCTAGGAATGGCCAGGGTATGTTCCAGTTTGAATTGCATTGATAAAAGCAGGACCAGCCTGAAACTTTTCTAAATGTTGAATTTATTTCACCTTGTGTGAGTCTTACACAAAAAACACTTAGAGGATTCATGCCATGCAGTTCAGGCAATATATTTTGGCTAAGTCAAAGGTGTATGTATGTGAAATAATAGGCACCTTCCCTGGAGGTATTTAAAAGATGTACAGATTTGGCACTTAGAGGCATAGTTTAGTGGTGGACTTGGCAGTGCTAGGTTAATAGTTGGACTTGATGATCTTAAAGATCTTTTCCAACCTAAACCATTCTGTGATTCTATGATTTTGTATGTAAGGGCTTCTTTTTCTCCTTTGGTTTAACTTCTGTCTCAGCAACACCTAACGAAACCCAAAACTTATGTCTTGGAAACATCCTTATACATCTGGAAACACTGCTGCCGTTGCACTGTTGTTATCATCCAAAAGATCAAACCTTTTAGGACAGGACAGACAAAAATCAGTAAGGGCCTTTGTACAAGTTCTGGTAATGTCATTCTGTCTTTAGAGGCTTGGCCAACTTCCCTTCCTCCCTTCCTTCCTTCCTTCTTTCCTTCTTCCCTGCCTGCCTGCCTGCCTCCCTTCCTCCCTCCCTTCCTGTTAAATTACTTTATTATTCACATATTTCTCACTGCAAGCATATTAAATGTAACTCAGGGATGATCAAAGCAGCTGAAGTTTAGATACTACATTTCCTTGCCAACAATTTATAGCAAAGCAGATGTGCATGCAAATTATACCTATCTTAATTCCAGAGATCACTATCTCAGTCAATTACTTTAAAATAACTTATATCTTTGAAACATAAAATGTGATAAAGAAGCTTTAATCCTGGATAAGGAAGGTGTCAGTAACTACCCAACCAAGTGCAAGACTAAAACATATGGTCACAATTTCCAGACTTTCATTGACCTCATGGGAGCTTTCAGTAACAAATCAATTACGAGGTCTATGTATAAGAGGGAGAATTGTGCACATGTGTGTCAGAGGTAATAAGGCATATGTCTTGTGTTACAAATTGTTTGCTTTTTGGGTGGATATATTCTAAAGAGCACGAAAACCATTGTTTTCTCTACCTGAAAAGAGCAGTGACATTTTAACTGAAAACGCATCAAAAGAAAAGAATCCATGATTCTATGCAGAAAAGTACAGAGACATATGTCCATGATACTTCATACAGTTGATTTCCTCCTCTTTTCCTTTGCTCACGTATGCCAGTTTTATTGCAGTGCTGTCTTTGTAGAAGCCCCTTGTATTCTTGTACTTGCACTTCTGCCTTCCTCAAAAGTTCGTACCACCTGTTATTCTCAAGAGACAGACCCTCCTAAAGAAACCTGTCAGAAGAGGCACTCAGCAGTTCTGACAAATAACTGTCAAGAGTTTGATTTCACAGAGTGGAATAATTTGTAATCTTAGCCTTTCATTCTGCATGTCCTGTTGCCTGCACCCTTCTGTCCACAGTTGTTAAGCACGTGTATTTAACCCATGATTCCTCACGTGGCACAAGGTGTGGTTAAAACCATGCTGAGCACTAGCTACTTTCAGAGATCCCATAAATGCTTCCAGTCTTTCAATATCTTTTTTACCCTTTTCTTGAGGGACAGAGAAGTTCTGCAACTAGCACCATTGGCTGAAAAGGGGTGCTAGAGTACTCCCAGCGAAACAGACCTTTTCTCATACTGGGCTGCTGGTGCAATGTGGATACATCATGAGCCTAACAGAGTCTGTTTAATTTTTAAAATTTTCTTTAAGTCACCAGTTTCTATCTCCTTTTAAATTGGTACTATCTTTTCTCTGTCCTCTCCCTTTCTTTGTTACCATAATTACAGCTGGTTCAACAGCAACATTTTTAACATCCTTCTTTTCTGTTGGACATTGAAAGTATTGATTTAACATGTGCCTTGTGTGTGTTTCTTTTCTTGTTCTGGGGTTTATTGGAAGGCAGATTGGTTGTTAAGGCATGCATTTCTTTTGTTCTCTGTATGTGAGACCCTGACAGGACACCTAAACAACTGCTCCATTTCTAGTGAAACCAAAATAAAGGTTACCAAGTCATATTCCACTTCTATCTCTACCCCTGAGTACGATAACCTTCCTCAGGCATTTCTATTTGTTGGCAAGAGATGCTGTGAGTAGGAAGCATTTTTCTCCCATCATTTCTTCATATCCTCTCTTCATTCCCTGGGTTTTATTTGCAAGCACTTTGACATTATGTTCTCCCCAAATTTGGAATATCGTTGCACTGCTACTTTTAAAAACCACTAGGTTCTGGTGGAAAAGATACATTTAAAAGCCCAGTCTGGTGTCCCCCAGAAAGTGGGTCTTTCCACTGATATGTCATCAGCCTCTGGTTCAAAAATGGACAAAACAGCTCCCAGGAAAAGGTTTTTGCATAGGAAGAATCCTCTCTATATGTCTGATAGAAACCACTTCTGAATAGTGAGGATATGACGCCTGGTGATTTACACATGGTAATTCTCCCTTGAATAGTGTGATCAGAATTATGCCTCTTTAGCATTAAGCAAACCAGTAAAAAAAATAGTTTCAGTTTGCTGTGGTATGTATACATCCTTCTAGTAAATCTGTTTATCTTTGATATTTTTCTTATCCTATTGTTCTCTAGTGAATTTATGCATGTAATCATGCATTGTCATAATGGCTTTGTCTTGCCCACTCTGTTTTGTTCTCACATCTTGTATGTTTGAAATGAGTTAAATATAAAAAGAGAGAGAAAACCTCTGTGGTAGATTTCCCTTCACATTATCTCAGAAGGGAGTAGTTCATTGCTATGCTAATAGGGAGCACGTGGCACAGGGTAATTGTTACAAAATATTCCTTGCAGACGTCTATCATCTTTTATTGTCGAACACTAAATGTTCTGCCCACAGTAAGGATGTAATTTACTCTGGGCAATAAGACCAGACTGCACGGTACTTAATTATAACAAACCTCTGCAGCGTTTAGCCATGGTGGTGCATGAGTAGAGTCCACTCTCAATAAACCGCGGTGCTGCAGTGTGGGTGCTGTCAATAACATGTACTCAGCTGAGGAAGGTCAGCTGTGAAATGAATTTATATAAGAGACTGTCAGGTCACAAAACCTCTGATTTGATTCTAACAGGACTGATTTCCTTAGACTGTGTGTATGGCATGTGTTTATTGAGTGTGTAATATGTGTAGTAAGGGTATGGATATAATACTGCTCTACAGAACTGGAAAATTTCCATATTCTAGCTAGAAAGAACAGTCTTGTACTACCCATGAGGTCAGACTAGATGATCATAGTCATTCCTCATGGCCTTAAAATTTATGAGTAAAAGGCAGAGTGGTCCACAAAACCTATGAACAACTTAGCTAGGCAGACCTGGTTTTCCTTGCAAATACTTAGATGAAGCAGTAATGGTTGCTATTGAAAAAAAAACCCGACCTCTTGAAGCTCCTTTGTAAAATAAAGGAATAATAATCATTCTGAACTACCCAAGGGTGTTTTGTGGCTTATTTAGTGCTTTCACTGCATGTTCAAGATTCTTCTATAAAAGGCACTGCTATATGTAAGTGCTGAGTATTGCTATTATTAATAAAGGACCATAATGGTTCTAAATTTAGAGTTATAGTTCAATATAGAGCTTAAGCTCTTTGCCTGGGTTACAGCCATGAGGGTCTGCAAGTAAGCAGTCCCTGTCAATTACCAACAATGACACGTTTAAGATAGTGCCTGCTTGTGTCTCATCATTTTGATTTGAAGACACTGTAGCAGGAACATTCAGAATACTAAAACCCCCAAGAGAAGATGAACATGCTGATAACATGTGCATAAAGCTGTCAAAGGCAGAAAACCTTGAGTATGTCTCCAAGCAGAGCTTTTGCAAAAGCAGAAGCTGAATGTGCCCTTCGAACACTGTAACATGTATCATACTCTACATCTTAAACATACATGTGCTAGCAAATAAACCGCACCACCCTATAAAAATGCTAAAAAATGCTTTCTGTTCTGTTTTTGTATGTTATATGTTTAGACTAGCCATCATTTGGAAAATGTAAAGGTTAGCTTATATAGGCATTTAATGCTGTCCAGAAATGTAGGGGCAGCATTAGGAATTTTCGTTAGTTTGTAATGGGCTATTAAGTATTTATTAGGCCACATCATTGCTTGTTTGGTTTTAACTCTGATGTACACAGCTGCTGGAACAGGTTTGGAGCCTGCAGTTGCCCTAGGGTGTGGAGAGGTGAGACGGGCAGCAGGCAGGCAGTGGTGTTGCAGTGATCCAGGTGGAGTAAGAGCAGCAGGAAGGGGGCACAGTCCCTGTGGCTGCCACCATCACGTCTGGTGTGGTGGTCCTGCTCCTATTCTTGGTGTGAAGAAGGATGTGTTCAGGGAAGATCTGCCTTGTGGGTGTAATTTTGTAGAGCAATTCCTGCCCTGCAGGGACAAGAGTCACAGAACCTCCCATTTAGCACAAGCTGAGGGATCTCTCAGGATCTCTTTCAGTGTTCTTTTCTGCAGATTTACTCTAGAGTAGCTCATATGAATTTGGAGAGCTAATCAGAGAAATCTTGAAAATATGGTTAGCGCTGAAGAGTTGTCATCAGCGTTCCTCCACCAAGTACTTTCAAGTCAATTTGCTTAAGGGGGAATTCAAATGACCCTTTTATGTTTATGAGAAATATTTTGTTTGATGGGGGCTAACATACACCAGATGTAAAACACTGCAAGTACAGCTTCTCCTGGGAAAGATGTCAATGAATCCATGTTTAGTGGTTAAATACTTTTCGTGCTGTATCAAACTCTTGCATAAGAAGAGACACCTGCACATCCATCGTCTGATTTGGAAGGGGAAAAGAAAAGGATAAAGTATTTGAATAGCACAGATACCCTTCTTTAGTAAAGGTTAGACATGCTGTTAACTTACTCGTGTCCTCAAAAATAAGTACATGTTTTTGACAACCACTATTTTTCCCCATAAAAGAAACATTTGTGCTTTTATTTTTGGAATTCACACTTTGACTTATTGAATACAATATAAATAGGCACTACTGTGGCACACACTCACAGCAAGAACAAAACTCTGTCACAAAAGTGATCTACCACACAGGAGCCCACTGCTACCATTTCTCTACTCTGCAGGCTCATGCTGCTGAAAAAAACATGAGTCAAACCTAACTCTTTGCAATCAGAAAATAAGGTAGTTGAATTATTTAACATATGAGAGACTGAAGTGATATGAATGCAAAAGGCCAGCAAGCAAGATCAATTATAATGTTGAGGACTGTCAAGAGTTTCTAGTCTCTAGAGACATCTGTAAATCCTGTATCCACGGAAATGATACACTGTTTATCTAGGCCAGGCTGCCAGATGAAATATATATTTATATATTTTCCATTCCAGGCCAAGCTTCATGTTCAAAAATGTCGTCAGGAAATATGAACAAACACATGGTGATAGTACCCTTCAGCTTTGTGGTTACACCAAGTTTTCCTCTCAAGGCAGTTCATTTTCTGTGTCGAGGTATGCCCGCTCGCGTACCTCATTTTCAGGCGCATGTAACTGGCTCTGCTGAGGTGTGTGGCTGAACTCATCTTCACTCTGAAGGTGCTGGAGTTTTGATAAAGGGCTTTTTCAAGCCAGGCAGCTCTCATTTTCTGGAAGATTCCTGCGCTTCATGATTTCTTCACACTCGAACATTACAAACAACAGCCATTGCGAAGGCTCCGGCCTGGAGGGTGGCAGAGGGCAGGATGTCTCAGGAGGGAGCTTCAGGTTGCTAACGGAATGAAATGTACATTTGTGTGGAGTTTGCATGGCAAGGTTTTGGTAGCAGGGGGCTATGGGGGTGGCTTCTGTGAAAGGCTGCCAGAAGCTTCCCCCATATCCGACAGAGCCCGTGCCAGCCAGCTCCAAGATGGATCCGCTGCTGGCCAAGGCCGAGCCCATCAGCGACAGTGGTGGGACACTGGGACACGACAGTGCCTCTGGGACAGCATGTTTCAGAAGGGGAAAAAAACCCTGCGCAACTTTAGCTAGAGAGAGGAGTGAGACTATGTGAGGAGCAGCCCTGCAGCCCCCCAGGTCGGTGCAGGAGGGGCTCCAGGTGCCAGAGCAGAGATTCCCCTGCAGCCATGGAGGTTAATGCTGGAGCAGATCTCCACCTGCAGCCTGTGGAGTGTAGGGGCCCTTTGTGAGAAAAGACTTTGTTCATTGTCTGGGTGCCAGGTTGCAGAACAATTATGCCTTAAAACGTGGTGAGGAAACAACCAGCACTAAAGTGGCTCTCTGAGCTCACCTGCAAATCTGTTCTGTGCTCACCTGTCTGCAATGAGGGGCTGCCCAAAGCCTCCCACACTGAAGTACTGGGGAAGAGGAGGTCTCCTCAGGTGAGCCTGGAGGGAGCAAACAGCTTGGTGGGGTGTGAACTGGCTCAAAGGTGCTTTGCTGCACCGAGGCATATTCCAGGGCAGAACTGGGTGGATAAGTGGTTGTGTATAACCAGTACTGATGTATGCAATAAAGGTCTCGCTTGGGGTCTGTGCCCTCATATGCCACAGCAGAGGACTTCATGCTGGAGCAGGTGGATGCCTGAAGGAGGCTGTGACCCCGTGGGAAGTCTGTGCTGGAGCAGGCTCCTGGCAGGACCCGTGGACCCATGGAGAGAAACCTGCACTGGAGCAGGTTTGCTGGCGGGACTTGTGACTCTGTGGGGGACCCACACTGGAGCAGTTCATGAAGAACTGCAGCCCATGGGAAGGACTCATGTTGTAGAAGTTCATGGAGGACTGTCTGCTGTGGGAGGGACCCCAGGCTGGAGCAGGGGAAGAGTGTGAGGAGCCTCCCCCTGAGGAAGAAGGAGCAGCAGAGACAGCGTGTGATGGACTGACCACAGCCCCATTCCCTGTCCCCTGCACTGCTGGTGTGGAGGAGGGAGAGAAATTGGGAGTGAAGTTGAACCCAGGAAGAATGGTGGGGTGAGGAGATGGTGCTTTTAAAGTTTGGTTTTAATTTCTTATCATCCTACTCTGATTTTGATTGGTAATAAATTAATTTCCCCAAGTCAAGTCTGTATTGCCTGTGATGGTAACTGGGGAGTGATCTCTCCCTAGCCTTATCTCGACCCACCAGCCTTTTGTTATATTTTCTTTCCCCTGCCCAGCTGAGGAAGGGGAGTGATAGAGAAGCTTGGTGGGTGCCAGGTGTCCAGCCAAGGTCAACCCACCATTATATTATTATATTACATTAAAATGAATGTCTTTAAAGGGGAGGGAATTTTTTTTTTTTTTGTCTCAGACCTGGCCAGGGACAGAAAAAGACAGTCCTGCTAAGAGATGGACTGAGGTTCTTAGAGGAAACTAAGCGTGTGATTTTCTAGAGATCTTGACCCCTCTCTTGACAGCCTTGTCTGTCTCACTGTTTTCTCAGACTGCAATTTGATCAGCTCTCCAGCCTGCTTTTCCATTGTTACAATGAAGATGGTAAACACCTTTGAAATTGCTATAAAATCTCTGCTGTCTCTGCAGAGCAAATCAGCTTTGGCTGTTTGATGGCCCTCCGGAGGTCAGCTGCAGCAGTCCTAAAGCAATCAGGAGTGCTTTTGCATGTAATAACAGTGAAGTAGCCTTTGTCTTCCACCCCCATACCTTTGTTATGCACATGCACGGCCTACATCCTAAGGGTCACCGAGTTGCAAAATCACCTAAAAATAGGAAATGCCAAAAAGGAAGCTGAGAGAGCTGTAAATTAGGGGAAAAGAGAAATTCTTAGGTGAGGGAGTACTATTGCCTGGAGGGAAAGTCTTTTTTGGTCTTTGCCACAAAACTCCTGGTCACTGCTTGTCCACTGACTTTTTTTCACATGGTCATTGTCTGGAAAGGTCTCATGTTTTAGTTCCTGACTGACTACATCCAAGTTCAATGCTCAAAACTGTTAAGCACTCAACAACTGCCACTGAAGATATCAAAACCTTGATATTATGCTTAAGATATGCATATGGAGTCTGGTAAAAATATAGGGCTATAAACATGGGGTTATCCAACTATGTATTGATATTTCCACCTTGGCTTCTTCTGAAGGTGAGGAGCTGACACCTGTAGGACATGATTTATATTATCATAAAGCAGGTGTTTCAACTGGTCTCAATAGTTACTTCTTAAAACTACCTATATCCTCTTTATTGCTTTACAGAGAAAGTAGTTGTCCAGCTCAGAAATGGATGTCTACTATGAGGGCATTGAAAACTAGGTAAGTCCGAGCCCCTTAGTCTTGGTAAACAATATTGCAGCATGCAAGGTCTGGAGCATCGCACTGAACAATGAAAGAAAAATGTGTTTATTTAGTTGAGTACTGATTATTTAATTCACTAATGATGTGGGAGAGCCTGGAAAGAACATGATGTCAAAGACTCTGTAGTTATTAACTGTATCGTTGTGAATTTGCACAACGTGATGTTGTCTGTAAAACCTTAATTCTATGATTTTTTAAGTTTTAAATCCTTGATTTTGCAACCTTACCAATACTTCAGAAGAAATGCCTATGTATCCTTGGGTCTTTAGAAGTCAGACTGAAACCCCAGAAATTTTCTCATGAGAAATTTTCTATTGAGAGAACTGGAGCCCTCTATCACACAGATCTTTGTCAGTTCGGAAGCAGAATAACTGATAGCAGTATCAGATTGTCATTGCCTGTGTTTACCAGGACTTAAGGAGAATGAAAAGTGCCCTTTCCAAGGTGCTTTATAGCCCATGGCTGATATTAGAGGGGTGGTGAGGTTTAGGAAGTTGGAGTTATGCTCTGCATTTTGAAGAGAAGTTCCTTTGGTGGTCAGAGATCCTTCCTGACTACGTCTATCGTAGTCTCTTCCTTAGTCCTCTTAAGTCAGTCCTCTGAAGTCAGCTAATCTTAGCCTTACCAGCTTCTCCTGGGTCTTTAGCCATTTCTTGTCTTAACCTAGTCCCTCCATCTTTTCCTCCTTGTCCCCCGTTTTTGCATCAGGTGGCAGTCTTATCCTTGCTGCCTGGGTGCCAGAGCTGGGAGTGTTTGAGACTACCGAAGGCCATGTCCTGAGTTTTTGTTCTTGTGAAAGACATTCAGTAAGGTTTTATAAGAAAAGCAAGACACTGCTATCTTTGTATATGCCTTGCAGCTTGTAATGCTCATACAGAAGCAGCCTTTGCCCCTTCCCATCGAGCTGTCTCTGTCTGTGTGGTCTCTGCAAGGATGGAAAGATGTGGGATCTGGCATAACAGCCAAAATCTGTGAGAAAACATAATATGTTTGAGGGCTTATGTCTTATATTTGTTTAAATGTCAAGCTGTTCAAATCAGCTAAGAAATCAAATTGGTCTGCTCTTGCCACTGGCTTTCCTGAGCATCCTCATTGGTGCAGCACTGTGGGAGGAAGGGCAACATAATGAAGGGAATGTTCGCAGTCTTTTTTTTCAAAATAAGGCACAGGAAACCTCAGAGCACAGGAACCTCAGGTTGTGCTAGAACACCCCAAAGGAGTAATTCCCAAAAGCTTTGCTTTAAATATTTATTGTTCTGTGCTGCAAAAAGCAGTTGCCAAACTGTACACAGGCTTGGTGTCAAACAGTGAACTTATGCTGGGAAGGGGCAGATCATTTAATAGTGACACCACATAAATTGTTGTTACCAAAGTCCATATTTATCCTATTAATAAAGATTTTGTCATTAACATTTTGTGTAAATGAGGATAATTTATTAAGTGGGGGGAAAAAAAAGAAAGCAAGGAAAACAGATTGCTCCAGAGAGCAAAGAAATATATCAGTGCAAACATACATAATGAATGCAATTTGTAAAGCACTTCTAATTAAAAGTTTCGAACTTGAATTATTTCATTTGGTTACAAAACTTGAGCATGCTTTAGTAAGCCCAACTTCTCAGATGATCTTTAGGCCCCTTTTAAGAGAAAATAACTATTATGTTTATATTTGTCTGTTTGTCATTAAGAAATGGTTTATTTATAATTCAGCAGTGGGTTTTAAGGAAAATATTTGGGAGCTGTGCTTTCATTCATCAGTGTTTCCTCGGAATTTATTTCCAGCTACCTACGCCTTTTAACAGTGATAATTGTTCTTCTTTATAGGACTGATGACTAATACCAATGCTTGCATCCCTTTTTTTACAACAGACTTAAATAACTATCCCCTAGCTTGGGATAATGAATGCCTACTGACCTACACTCCGAACATATGATATACATTATTATGTGTTTAAATACAGACATAGAAAAGATGCATCTGCTGCAATGAGGTGACTGGTGTCTTCAGATGATTGTTTGCTTTGCGCATATTAGTGGAGAAGGTTGTCTCAGCTCTGTTCCACAAAACCTCTGGTTTTGCATAAGAGCTTGTTGCACAGACTGAAGCAAGACTGCAATCCCAGCTTTTGAAAGCATTAGGCAATTGGAGATTAAGTTGGGTATGTATGGTAAAGACAAGTGTTTTCTGCCTTGCAGTCTTCACTGCTACCAACAACATGTATCCACCTGAGTGGAGCCATGGACAGCTCTAGGAATGATCCATCCTCTCCTCCTTAATTTTAAGGTTCGGTATCAACAACACAGGAAAGCCTGGAGCCTGAGATACAGGCTGGATGTCCAGTCAGGGAATTGACCTGATAGGCTTTGAGATATTAAGCTTTAATGGAAGGTAAAAAAATATTGTACTTAAGCAGTGGTTGACCTACTTGTATGGCTTTATGTGGCTTTTTTTCATGTACATGTGCTGTGTAGCCTCTCCCTGTGGTTCTTCCTGACCAGTAAAACAGACTTGTTCAATTCATTTTTGGGTAGAAATGGTACACCTTGTATTTAGTATGCTTGGGAAGTGGTAGGTGAGACACAGAACTTCTGACACATCTCACTGATATTTCCTCCTCCTGATTCGAAGCAGATTTAAATATTGATTTATTCCCTACTCAGCTTAACTTTTGGAGTAGGATCTGTGAGATTTAGCCTTAAACCAGGGAAAAAAATTCTCTCCCCAATTTTAATGGAACATAACATTCTTGCCTATCGCAGCACCGCAGTGAAATTTGTCCAGGTGACTCTTCTTTAAAGGCTGAAGAGCAGAGGGACTCTGTCCTTGAGTCTATCCTTGGACTGTCGTTCTGCACTCCCATAGAAGCCAAGTTCACTTGTGACACTTTTTTTTTTGTGACTGATCACATGTTCTCCTTCAATAACCTTTTAAAATTACTAATAAATTGACTCATTATAAAAATAAAGACTTTGCATCTATGTCAGGAAAAAAAAAGGTGCTAGCCCTTGCTAATACCTGCAAATAGGTTTTCTATTAATGTATATTAGAAGTTGCATTTGGCCATGAGAAAGTGAAAAGAGCTATATAAACCAGAAAAAGAAGAGGGCTCTTGAGAATCTTTCCACTGAAGTTTAGGAGTGAGAAAATTAATTTTCTAACCTTCAAATCTGAAGCCCTCAGTGCAGAACCTGAGAGTTTAGTGTTCAGCTTTTGTGAAATGCTGAAGTGTGCAGGTTTTTTCAGAGACATTAAATCAGGATTTCTCCCAAATTCTTTCTTTCTTTCTTTTTTTTTTTTTTTTTTTTTTTTAGTTTTAGTTAAGTATGATGAGGTTTGCTTTCCCTCTGTTTTAGGACCTTAATCTTTCCCACAGACATAATCATGTTTTGATTTGTCAGTTTGCCCTCCTCCTGCTTACCAGCAGTTCTGCTTGAGTAATCTCACAGCTTGAAAAACTGGCATAAGTATAATATAATTTCATTTGATATTGCAAGAGTTTATTTCCTTTTTTCTCCATGTAAGTTTTGAGAGTCAGGAGCATTTTATGCTCAGTGATTTCCCTCCTACATCATCATTTTGCACTGCCAGGTGTGCAAACAAAGAGCTAGGAAACTGTCTTGGCCCTTCTTGTAGTGCTGATAATCAACCTGCTACTCTTTGCAAGGCCGTCGTGTTCAAGTACAGGATCTAACACCTTGTGAAGGAAACTTTCAGCACTTGTCTTTGAATTGCTCTTTCTCTGCTCCAGACAAATGTTGACATTGCTTTCCTGGCTTTTGTAAGGATACTACAATCTTGGCTACAGTGATGTGAGGAGGAAGCAAAACATGGATGTACTCAGTCTTTCTTACTGCAAAGACTGCTTATATACATCTCAAAACCTCTTTCAGACTATTGCACTAACGTTTCAGAGTGCTTTAATTTTCAGATGAAAACATGTGATGTGGGGAGAGATTTTGGGCTTACTTCTTCACCCTAGTCCTTACGTGTCAAGGATGAGTGTGTGTGTCTTGGTGTGTTTATGTCTCATCCTGCTCCCTGCTGTGGTGCTCTGCATTAGTTCAAGACATTGGTTACCATTGAGACCATCACTCCCAAATAGCAGGGTACCAAAAATCCTGGTACCAAAAGGTTGTTATGGGAGTTGGAAATATTATAATTAGTGCACAGACAGCATGATTTTGTTGGTTTTCCCAAACGGTGATCAGATTTTTTTTTTCTCTCCTGCTGTTCCTTATTTTGTAAATCTCTGGAGTTAAGCGGCTGCCAGGAGGTGGTGCTGATGTACTCCTCTTGTGCAGGAGCTGTGCGACACCTCTGAGCTCACTGGGGTGAGAGACAGTTTGATTTTGGCAGGGATGCAGGGATGCACGGGCTAAGAGTATTCAGTTACATTTTTATGTCAGTTAAATTTAATCTCACTGAAGCTACCTGCAAATACTGTGCTGCTGTATTGACTCTGCTGTGAGGGAGAGTTGGACTTTGGTCCGTATTCTGATTCCAAAACACACTGCACAGCCTTCCAGGTACCAAGTTCCTCATCTGCAGGATGGCAGTCTCGATATCTAGAAACTTCCTAAGAAAAGCACTAGAGATTAAGCAGCCAGTGCTCAGACCAGATAATAAAGATACAAACTGCAAGTGTGAGTTGCTCATTTTGTAATTGTAAATGGTTTGGGAGAGGGACCCAGATGTATGTCAGTTTGGATTGCATTGCATGGGAAAGGCGGTGATATTTCCTTTGTACTTCCCTGTGTTGTCATGTTCCCATGGGACCTGGAAGCTCCATGGAGCCCATTTCATCTGGTGAAGTAGATGGTGTTTCAAGTTGCTGTAATCAGGACCAGCATGATCTTTTACTCACTTTCAATAGTTCAAACACATCCCTGTTACAGATTTGCCCTGGAAGAGTTAAAGCTCATTTTCTCCATGACCACCTCACAGCTCCCTGGCCCTCACCAGGCTGCTGCTCCAGGCCCAACTAGTCTGTTACAGTCCCTTAGTTTTCTGCTGTGGCTTCAGGCGATATCTGCCTCACCTTGGACTTCTGGGTGATGATCAGACTTTTGAAGCTGCCCTTGTTTGTGTTTTGAACACTCGGCATGGCCCAGAACACCAGGCTGCGACCCTGCTCCTCCCATGAGCTCCTGCTTGCCCTGCTACCCTGAACATCCTTCTTGCTGCTCCCCTCTTTTTCGCCCTTTTCTTTCTTTGATAACTAATAAACGTATAAAAAAACCCCAACTACTTGTAGAGCTTATTCTACAGAAATCTGGCTGCCAACCTACAGTTACACTGGCAGGTAGAAGCTGAGGAGAACTGATATTGAAGAGCCGGTGATTGCCTGTTGTATCAGTTCTTTGAGTTCTCCTTAGATGGTCTTCAAGTAGACCCAGCTTGCATTTCTTGGTGCACAGTTACATCATTGTTGTTCCTCTCTGTAGCTTTCCTTCTCTCTGTTGTTTAATGTCTGATGTACAACAATTCTTCATCTAAGTATGTTTTCTTGTGCATCTTTTCCTGTAGGCAGAACTCATCTTCTGGCTGAAGGTCTGCTTCATACTCGTGCTCTAAGGCTTGTTGTCTGTCTTCAAAATGGCATAATCTGTAACAAATGTACCATGTAAGTATGTTAAAAATACATTATCTTTATTCCTACTCTGTCTGTGAATGCTTGATAGGCAAAGAAATGTTCAGGAAGCCAGCATCATAAAACTCTTGTGAGCACAAAACCTAAAATCCTACTGTTAAGCACTGGTATAAAAGACTTGACTCCATAAAGACAGATAAATCTGCGCATCACATAAATTCCCTCTCTGGACACTAATACTCAGATTCACTGCTTCCAAGTACTTCAGAATTTCGCATATGTATTTTTTTCTTTCACATAAAGGTCTGTCTGAGCATGACATCATGGCATTTACTCCTTCTCTCTGTTGCAAGTCTAAAGTTAACTGTAAATTCAGTCTTGTAACTAAGTTTAATTTCCAGAAGAATACATACTCTTCAAGGAGGTTTATGTCATTTTCTGAGGTTTAGTTCTCTTTCAAATGACCTCATTTAAAATACTAGACTATAAGGCAGTCCTGAGCAGTGAAACTCATAACCTTTCATGTTTGCACGGATGAAAAGAAGCTGATGCTCTGATTGGTTTCCTACACAAGTCTCTGGAGAGATAAATACAGCAAGGGAAATAGCAAAGACCTTGCTGTACAATAATCTGTTTCAGTAAAGTCTGCTCTATAAGAAGGATTAAAGAACTGTGACCAGGATCAAGTAAAATGTAAGCATACGACTGCTAGATAGGAGAGGGGCAATATCGTTGTGACTGGTATTCTGCTGCAGTCTGGAAGAATTCACAATATCCTCTGGGCTTCCATTGCAATGACCAAATAAATTCCTTCGTGGTGTGTTTCGTTTCTTTTTTAACCTTATTAATTAGCTTAACCTGATGGTTACTCCTCTGCCCCTCCTCCAGCCCCCTTTCTCCAGTAGCATTAAAGCTTTTTTCATAAAGGTAGTTTGCAATGTGTTTTGGTTGAATAAGTGCAAACAGCTTCATTCCTTTTAGGTCTGACTCACTGCTGAACTCAAGTATTTCTAAATAGTTACGTCAGGGAATATTTCCATTAAAGCAGACTTACTTTCTCTTGTCACAGATCATCACCAGACCAAGTTTTCTACGTCATCTTCTCAGGTTGTCTCTGACAATTGCTACTAGTTATTCACTTGCATCTCAGCATGACCCTAAAAAGAGGTGTTTCCAAGCATCTTTCTCATTAAGAAATGGCAAAGCTTTCTATCTGTGCCTTCTTGCTGGATTATGTTTATGACAGTCCTATTTGAAAAGTATGTCTCAAAATGCTTAGGGACAGGCTTTATCTTGGAGTATGACAGGAGCCTGAAACAGGATCTCTCTGGAACTAGTAATTTATCCTGTGGTTTACTTTTTGCTGAAACACTAGAATAATTCAGTCTAATTTACATCAAGAGAATATTTAGTTTAGATAGTAGAAAAAGCTTTCTCTCTAGGGCAAATATAGCATGCGCAATTATAGAGAGCCTTGGGTTAAGTTCATGCAAGAAAATTGGATATGTGGGGATCTGGAGACAGGGGACTGTGTCTAGGTGCAAGGAGGGATGGGGGTAAATGAGAAGTTTTCAGCCAAGTGTCTGTCTCGGGCTTGCTCAAAAACTCATTCCTGAGGGTGCTAGGGTGACTTACTCTGGTGCAACAGTGATCTGCTCTGGCCAAAGTCTTCCTGAGCTCATCTGTACCACATGGTCCAGGGCTGCTGTAGGGGCAAAGGACACGCTGGGTGGGTGCAGCTCATCCCACACTCTGACAAACAGTTTTCTGCACCTGCAGCCTTGGTCCCTAGGTACCAGGAGAGGTGTGTCAGGATACTAAACTCCCTTGTCCTTAGAAGATGAAGTTGAATGTCTCACTGAGGGCTGTCCTACATGACCCTTGGATGCCTTCTGGTTCTGCATTTCAATGATTCCATTACACAATAAGCCAGGAAAATAATAAAACTCCATAAATACATCACCTATGACCCTGGAAATGGTGGTTTTGTAGAACTGCTTTCCTGTGTTTTTCATTCAAGGTGTATTGTGCTGTTCATTACAGTATGTCACTGTGACAGTAGCATTATTCTCTTATTTACAGTTCTTCCTTTCTCTTAAGCAGTGAAAATAAAAAGCAAATCAATGCCATTAAAGAGAATAATGATAAATACACCTCATGCAAGGTTTGTGCTCATATATTTATTTTTTTCTGAATTCTCATCTCTGAATGTACTTGTACAGATGTAATGGAAGAATGGAGAAAAACTCCAGGAAAAACACCCCTGCAAAAGAGGGAAATACTGTGACAGGCTGCTGCATTTACAAAAGGTTGAAAACAATCCAGTGCCCTACACCCCCCTCCGCCCCTCTGGCCTTTACACAGATCTGCTATATGATTAAAAATGTCAGGGAAGAAGCTCAAGAAAGATCAAATTAAATGACACAGGAGACAAGGGGAGTCAGTGCATTTCTGTACCAGTCAAACAACACTCAAACTTCAGTAACATCATCATGTTTTTCAGTCAATCTGTGCATCACACTGTGAAGTCTCAGATCAAAGACCTGTTAAAAATCCACTGAGGAAGTTCTCCATAAGGCAGGAGCCTGCAATCTCTCAGAATTTATTGTCAGAGCAGCACCTATGTTGTGGAGGGAGTGACGCACTTCACTTGGAAGAGAGAAGTAACAATATGTTTATTGATATAAACCAGTGATTTAGCAAAGTCTGATAGTAAATGATAGTAAACACTGGTTTAGAGAGATTTGATGGCAAGGTACACCTGATTATTTACTGCATGGAGGACAGATAAAACTCAGGGAACCTGCCTGTTGAGTCATGAGGTTCTGAAAGGACCGCCTTGCATTCTAAACTCAGAGAGGATTCTAGGTGCAGCCGTGTCCACTCCTAGTCCCAGACATCGTCAACAATTTATGTCTAAAGGATTACAGCTACATAATCAATCCTTTATATCACTTAGCTAAGATTTCAAAGTTTCAGTACTCTAATTTACTTACCGAGTATCTCTCAGCCTCGAGGAGTAACCTTGAAAGGCATCCCTGTTCAAGGGGAGATCCTGGTGTGCAGCCCGCTGCCATGTAGGAGAGCTCCATGCACCCTGGGCTGCACACTTTGTGGAGTAAGATGATTGACCCATGGTCATATTTGCATCCTGACTACAGATGTTAGTTTATTCCAGATTTGGCTTGAGTCAGACATTGGCCAGCACTGTGGTTAGGTGGGTGCATTGCTCAAATTAGCTCCTGGCTATTGTGTTGTTGTCTGTCTCCCCTGAATCCACCTCGAGACAGATGCAGCCATCGTGACCAGACACGTCCATTACAGCTGCCACTGGTGGTTATTGCTTGAGCAGTGTTATGGGAAATAAAGGTCAGGTTGTGGTGCGGGGAGCACACCATCACAACCTAACACTGAACTGCACCAGCAAGACAGTATTTCATTACCCTTTCTGTGAAATTCTGAACTAAAACCTTTTAATGAATTTCCAGGTTGCGAGTAGGGTGTGCAAGGAAAGGCACAACATTTGGAAACCTCTTGGGGTTTCAGAAGTGAGGAAGTTGTGGTGTGATGCTATATTCTCTGCAAGAGCCTTGTTCCTCTCTGCTGCATCACTCAGTGAACTATATTGACTGCTCAGTTCTTCCTGAGTGTGAATTTTGCTGAGGAACAAAGTGACAGGGATAGAGGGTAGTGTGTGTAGCCAGCACAATGCCTTTGCTCTAAGGAGTGGGGCAGCCATGCAGCATTTAAAGTTGCTGACTATAAAGGAAGAAACGAATCCCATTTGCATACTCCTCTCAGGGAGGGTTTTTCATTAGTGAGGTACACCCTCTTTGTACTGTACCAGTCACTACTTCTGAAACAACCCTGCTGGGCTGATGGGAAGCAATTTAGAGGGACTCAAAAATGGTTCAGTAAGATGAAAATTTTCAGCAGATCATTACTGGGCCAGTATTTCATAGGTCTGACTGCTTGTTAATTAACATACCTTGACTAGATCTGCCTGCAGCTGGAGTAGAGCACATTAAAGAGTGAGCTAACAAATTATCTAATAAATACTCTGAGGTAACTCCATCCAAAGAAAGGCTGCCTACGTGTGATATGGCTTGGAGGTGCTATATTTTGTCTGGATGAAAGGAAAGCTAAGCTAAGCTAAAATGAAGAAAGGTGCAGCAGGCAGCTGTGAGTATGATCTGGGCTGGAAGCTGAATGCCAGTCACAGAGGAGAACAACATCAGGGTAGACAGTGATGGGTGTGGGCTGTAGTCTCAGGTTAAACATGGAAAAGAGCACCTAGAGCAAATGGCAGTACTGGCCAGGAGCAGAAGGTGATAGGTTTTGCACAGTTCATAAGCATTACAGCAACGGAGCTGCACAGCAAGGTCCTGGCCAGCTGCATGCACTTGTGGAAGCAGAACATCTATGGTTCTATGGTCCCTAAAGGAAAGAAGAGCGTACAAAGGGTCGTTTTATGCAAAGTGTGTGTGTGTTTGTGTGATGCAGAGAGAGAGAGAGAGAAAGAGCGAGAAAGGGCTTAGTCTTTCTTGCTGTGAAGGAAAATTGCTGTTGGCTTCCCTGTTGAAAGCATAGAGTCTGCAGTTGTCAGTGCAATAATTTCATTACAGCACGCTCAGGTACCTGGTGGTGATGCTCCCAATGTACAGAGGTTGCACCCCTTGCAAGGGAATTTGTTGAGACTTTCCTAGTAAGCACTGCATCCTATATCCTCAGCAAATTTCATACATCATGGCTGGTTTCCCTGGGGACAAAATATTTCTGTTTCAGCTGCATTACCTAAGAAATACACCTGCTCCTTTATGTAATCAGCACCATCTCTACAGAAGAGTAAATAGCTACACATTTACCTGACACGGCAGATGTTAAACATGCTTGTAAAACGGCAAGTAATGGCTGAGAATTAGCTTTGCAAAATCCTCCATAAATGTTATAAAGAAATAAAATAGGTAGAAGACACAGCTTTGTGCATTTTTCTCCATTCATTTGCATTTGTTCTGCTTGCAAGTAGCAGAGTCCTAGATAGTCTGTGCGCATGTAGAAGTGCATATGTTTTTACATGCTTTTATCCATTTGTCCTAAACTCCTGTAAAACCATTCTACGTTGGGCATGAATGTACACATGCATTAGAGAAATACATTCATAAATACAAGGGTAGATAATTTATGTGTGTGTTTATGTGTGGTATGTAAGGTTGCCAAAGGAGGAGGAGAGAAAGTAGATGCCACTTTACTGCTGTTTTTGAAATGTTTTCATTGCTACTTTCAAAATGCTGCCTCTTCTTCAATTTGATGTAAGACTTTGCTGAGGAGCAAGATGGGAGTCACCAGCAGCTTGGTGGTTGGTGTCTTGTTTGTATGAAAGGGAATGTCTCCTGGTTTGCAGTATCTGAGCTCAGCAGTCACTGGCAGCTGGAGGAAAAAGTATATCCTTGCCTTCTTCATAGCCTTGCAAACTTGTGTCTTGCATACAAGTGTGAGATCATACCATAGTCTTATTTCCTGCTCCCCTACCTCAAACATTCTTCATGTGGGCAGAGGAGAGATGTGCTTAAGGACCTTAGTTGTAATTTCCCTGGAAACAAGCTGTAATGTTCTCTTATCACATAATGACACATTCCTATTACAGAGAACATGTGTATATAGATATATATATACACACAACGTGTGATTTTATACATGCATTGTATATACATATGTGATCTTTTAGATATATGCACATGGGCTCACACTTGTGTGCATACCTGCATCATTTTCTAAAGACTGGACACATATAATTTAAAATAAAAACCTATAAATGTTTTGTATTTAAGTAATACAAAACCTCTTTCTGTTCTATAGTATATAATGTCGATATGGATGATTCTACAGGACTTTAGAGCTATGTGTGTTGGGATACCGCATTTAAATATGCTTACCTTATATAAGGCATGATTGCATTAATACGTGTGTGTATCACATTATTCTGTAATGCAGGAGTATGTATGCATTTACATAAACTTACAGACTAACCCCACCAGAGATCAGGCTAAGCTGTTCTCAGCAGCTGGATGCTAGCTGGAAAGCTAAGGCACTGCACGTGCCATTTATGCAACACAACTACTATAGGAGAGACAGCTGCTGTTTAAAATCTGTAAAAAGATGCTTCAGCAGCTGTGCTATCAGCCAGTGAGCGTGGCATTCCCTTGCTGCTCCCTTCAGCCACAGAAGACTCTAATTCAATAGCATGTGAATCCTTTGCTGCCTGAAGCATCCAGGCAGCAGGCCCAGAGGTCCTTTCAAATCAGGGGTTTCACAGTTCTTCCTAAGCCACAGGAGATGCTGGTGCTCTTCTGCTTCACAAAGACAAGCAAAACTGGAGCAACACAAAATTGTGGGAGGAGCAGCTCAGGAGGAAGCTCAATAGAGCAGAGAAACGGGGACAAAAACCCTGCTTATCATATTACTATATAGTAACACAACTACTAGGACAATCATGGGGACTCTTACCCTTTCTTTACCATAGAGCAGTTCCTGGTCATCCTCACACATGATCCTTCCTCAGCCCTTCCAGGAAGAGAGTTAATACCCTTTCCTGCCACCTCTGCCCTCAGACGAGTATTTATCTGTGTCTTGTCTGGGGATAGCACTGACCACCCAGCTCTCCTGTGGCTGAGGAGAGGTGGGAAACCTCTTGGTACAAGAAGTCCTCAAGGAGAACCTCAGCTTCCTATGGAGGCAGGAAGGAGCAGCCCCACCAAGGCAGCATCACAGAACTCCTTTCTACCTCCAGGCTGTTTTTTTGGAAAGAAGCCACCGCTGTTAAAGGTTACCCTGCTGCAGCTGCCCGCATGTGTGTGTTGCAGCCCCTTTCAGACTGGAGAGCCGTAAGTACCTGTTCCCTACACGTCAGCTGTTCTTCAAGGGAAGTTAATAAAACTTTTCTCATCATTGCCAGGGACCTCTAAGCAAGTTGCCTGTCTGAGTCCTGTAACCACGGGTTCACATAGGCATGTGCAAAATTAATTTGCCTCCCCCCTGTTTCCTACAGGTTAAATTCCCATTGCTAATGAAATGAGCTTTTCTGCCAGCTAGACTGAACCTTCAGTTTGCAACCTGTTTACTTAAAGAAGAGGTCAAAATGGTTATTTAATAGAAAATTCTGTATTTTCCATTGTCTTGTATGGCAGGTCATTCTTTACGGCCCAATCCAGCAAAGCAGGAACTCTTGCTACAGTGTTGGGAAGTTAGAAGTAGCGTTACACTGCTTGCATGTTGAAAGTTGTATGTGCTCCTAAATGATCTGCCTGGATAGGTGCCTCACTGGTGTCACTGGAAAGTGGATGAAAACCTCTGCTTTTGTTTGGCTGCATTACGTTTTGTATGTAGGTAGAAGGCTGCAGGATGCAGAGCCGTGTGGAATCAGAGCCTTTCTGCTCTGTGTTTCAAAATCTTTCTGGTGTTTGAACTGTAAGCTACGATGCTCTAGCACTCGCATGAAATCTGCGAAGAGTGCAGTCTTGTGAGTCCTATTTGTGTTTCAGCATGATTTAAAATCTCTCCTCTACCAACCAGCTGAATAACCAGCACCATCCATTAGCTGAACTTAAGTATGGGATGACCAATAAAACATGAAGTTCTGTAGAGTATCTAAGGACATAGCAGATGAGGTGCCTCTGATAAAAGACTGTATTCTTATGATGAGAGTTTTTCAATTAATTCCTTTCCCGACTCCTTCATTCTCCTAAGAGCCTGTGACTGCTAGATACAGGGCTCTTAAGCCTTTATGGTTGTTTCTTTTTTGGTTTTGGTCATAACTTCTTGCAACAAACTGAGATAGTCACATTCTGGTCTCCTCAACCTCAGCACTGTTATGAAATAGAGGGGGGTGCTGAGCCAAACCGAGCACAGAGTGATCCATCCACCACCTACCAGCGGAGAGCCCGGAGGGTCTCTTTCTGCAGTGCTCAGGGGCTCAGTCACACTGCTGTTAGACAAATAACCATAAATCAAGCCCAAAGAGAAACTTGTTTTCTAGGTTCTCTCATGCTCTCCCCCATGCTCATCCTAACTCTGGCAGAAAAAATATACTTTCTCGGTTTTCTAAGGAGGTTTTGTTGGGTATGACAGTGCTGTAACTGCTTCTTGTAGATAATAGGTTTAGATGTGCAATAATCTTTGTATTGCTGCAATGTGCTCCAGTCCTTTACAGGGAGATTTTAAAGATGCACCTCAAATAATTTAGTCCCCTGGATGATCATAGACACATGAATAAGAATACAAAAAGGATTTCTGAATGTTGGTGCTTTGCTCTGGTAGATATTGCCTGAATGGATACTGCCTGTTTCTTCTCCTCCGAGATAGGATTTCTTTGTTACGTTAGCATTTGGATTGTGTACTGTTTTGAGTTTGGACTTGCAGGACTCTTTAACAGCAAAATCAAAACACCTAGTGGCTCTTCTGCCCGATTAAAGAGCCACCATGAATATAATGCGAAACAAAACTATTCCCCAGTCTGCATTTTCACCAGTATGCAGGTGTCTTTTATAAACCAGTCCAAAAATCTTATGAAGATCTCTGGTCGGATACTGACTTTGCAGACCACTTCTCAGACTCATGAAAGTGCCAGAGTACACCAACATCTTGCTCTGATAGTTTGTGGCTTCTTTGAATAGAAAACAAACTGCCTTTTGTTGCGCTGGGGCAGAGCTCTGCGTGCCACCGCCTGGGGTGTGCTCTGCCCCTCAGCTCTTCTCCCAGCCTCACCTTTGCAGCACGAGAGCTCGGCAGCTGCCCTGCAGCAGGAGGGAAATGCCAGCTCCAGAAGGGCTCCTGCTCCTCACTCCCCACGACCTGTGGGTACTGCCTGCTGTGTTGCGACAGTGTTGAGATGTACCTGGTGATAAAATGATTAACATGGACTGTAGAGCTAAAATTAAGGCAGACAAAATTTTCTTCAGCTCTCACCAGAGCACACAGTCTCTACCACCGGATGTTGGCTACTCGATATTTCCAGCCTCGCTGAGTTGGAGAGAGTTTTCAAAAACCTGTCTGAGTGTCACTAGCTCTGCTCCAGATGAGGAAGAGTGCTTTCAGTTTTTAGGCAGTACTTCAGTTTAATCTGAAAGGCCCAACAAGCTATTGCAATGTCATTTCTTCAAAAGTCACACCAGCCATGCTTCCAGCTTCTACTGGAATGCAAACACTTCCTCTATTTTACAGGGAAAAGGAAAGAAAATCTATCTTATTGGTTTTTTTTTTGGTTTTTTTTTTTTTTCTTTCTTAAACAAACTGACTGTGAGATTAACCTAAAAAATGAGTGTGGCTTTGAAAAGCATTAATTCACCATTTTCATTTTGCGTTTGGAATATTGCACAGGCTCATCAGCAAACAATTGCTCTTGGATTTCAATTTCTGTTTTATTCAACTGCACAAGTTTTATGAAAGTCACACAGAGCTATGTGTACAACATGATACCTGCATGACAGAAAATATGAAGCATCAGAAAGACTAATGTAATGGTAAAGTATAAAACAGTGCCAAAAATAACAGTTCTTTGAATGTACATTTAACAGATGAGTTGCTCATTCTACAGTAGTTGACTGTATAAGGCTATTTATGCATAAATCACTTAGTTCAGCCTGACTTCTGCATTGATGGGACATAATTGGTCTTTAAAAGTTTTATGAAAGAATCACAGACTGTGAAATTAAAGGAGGTTGTGTTGTTCAACTTTGCATTTCTGTCAACAGCCAGGAATATCACAACAGTAGAAAAATACCTATTTTCTCCTGAGAAAGAACATTTTATAGATAGTATTAAATTTGTAATTATATTAATTTATTACTGCAAAATATTTAGTACCATAAAATTTTTCACTTTGTATCTGGAATTTCTGGAACAAAAGCCAACAACATTGTGATAAATTGATTCACTTTCTGAAGGAATGATGGTAATATTTCATCAGCATCATACCTGAGTTGCAAGGCTCTTCTTTCAGAACAGCATTAGACAGCTCAGGCATTGAAGGGATCTGAGTTTTGTGCCTATGGGTTACCTGCCTTGCAGGCTTTATATGGTGTTACTTAGGAAATTGGGTCTGGTCAGGTTGAGATAAAGGGGAAAACATTTTGCTTGTCCCCATGATTTGGGAGCAAATGGACAAGGGAAGAGGAATAGGTAAAATGACACTGCTCTTCCACTGGCCAACATAGGTGTGATGATGTAGCATAAATATATTCCATCAGTGAATCCATTTCTGCTGGGAGCTAGGAAGGAACAACAGTGTCCTGAACCACAGCATCTACCTCACAGTATTCATGCCAGTACAGCAGCACCTTGCTATTGCCTGCATCTTGTAACAAAATGAAGGCATTAGTCGTTGCTGTGCTCGAGACTGTACACTATTAACTATTAAACTACTAATGTGCTGCCAATAGCTTGATATTACCTGTAGTTTTATTGACTGTACCAGTTTCCTCATCTCCTTTAGCATCTTGGTTTTGGAATAATCACTCAACAACTTAATCTTTGTTTTCTAGGCTTTTTGTAGGAAGGAGTGTAGTGTGTAGTCACTGCACACCTACCCCTTTATTCCTCCAGCTGTTTATTTTTGAATATGTATCAAATACTTCTGCACATTTTTCAAGTTGGTTAATGTTTTGAAACTGGAAAAACAGGCAGAGAACCGTGAGCCAGCCTGACAAAGGCTTTAGTGGTATATTATGTACTGTAATGGGTATCAGGGCTGAGCAGAGGTGGAGAGGGAGACGGAAATTATTCCCAAGGCCCGTGTAATTTTGTGGACATGAAAAATAAATTGCTTAACCTTTTCGAAGAGCTTCATGTGCTGCAGTGGCTTGCCTCAGACCCCAGATGCAGATGAAGGAGCCCTTCTGTGGTTGGAACCTGCTGGGTTTGCAATGGCTGTGCACAAAGGCCTCCAACGATCCCGTCTTACCCTCCTCTGATACTCACAAATCCCCCTGGGCCCTCCTGGTGGCTGATGTCCTGGTGACGGGCTAGTTCATCCTTAGCCTTCTGTGTAAGGATGGGAAAGTCAGGTTGAGGAGTCTGAGGAATATCTGCTGTGCAGCCGAAAGAGAGTGTCTGTGGCCATGTGTCCTGCAAATGGATGTTGAAGGAGCTGCATACAATTACTATGGATTATTGAAACAGAATAGGCAAAACTACACTTAATGCATCAAATAGAATGAAAATAGTTGTATCCTTCCCTTACACTTTCTTTCTTATTCCTGTTACAGTCTGCCATGAAGTTCTCACTGCAGACAAAATTACAGCAGGACTATTTAACCTAGGCAGGGGTGTGTGTATGCAAACATCGCAGCATGTGATGCAGGGCAATTCGTTGTAATGTAGATAGTCTGCCTGTGGTTAAACTTTTACCCTGTCAGATATTTCCCTACTTTGCATGGTAATTGTCTTCTAATGTTGCTAGGTGGCTGCAATCCCCAGTCTGATAGTTGTGTGATTTGGGATGCTTGCTATGTTGCAAGAAAGTAATTGTATTTTGGTAGGATTCCTGCAAAGGCTTATTCTGAGCAATGATCTAGCCAGGCATACAAGGAGCATGCCTTCTGCCTTCTACCTTGCTCTCCCAATGAGTCAGTGTTGGTTGAAAGAAGAATCAGAGGGTTTTCCATAGATCTCCAGAGAAAGTCACACCAGACCTCCTCTCAAAATTTCTGCAAGAGGCACAGAATACATGTCAGTAAGGGAGTTCAAAGAAATCTGAAGTGTAACTGTATTGGGACTGGTGAATCATCTATGGGGGGAAAAAAGGTGATGACTCTGTAAATAGATGGGATGAATTATACTGAAGGCAGAAGCACGGCTGTAGAGGTATTGGCAGATTAATAGGTCTAATTAGCATAATTCTATGGGAATCAGTTGAGTAATGACAGTATCTGTCAGGTGAATGCAGAAGATCATTCCTAAGACATTGACAGGGATCCAAGCAGCCTGTAAAGAAGTGTCCAAAAAGCAGGAAAATGTGTCAGATCAAAGAGAGGTTTCAGTACAATTACACTTAATTAAGCGCACAGTTATGCGTAAAACATTTTTCTGAAAATCTTCCTTCCTCCTTTGATTAAATCCTGTGGCTCTGTAAACTGTGGACTAGCTATTTGCAATAATTCATCACAATGCATTTCAGCCTTCCCTCCAATAACTAGCAGAAAAAGAAGTGGCCTGTCACTTTACAGTTTTATAAGACCAGGCCATTAAAGATGGGAATGGCCAAAACAGATGTCAATGCTCAGGCTGCATACCTTGCTCTTAGGTCCATGATGCTTACGGCTAGCTTCCTAGTAAGAGCAGAGTGTAACACACTGATATTGCTGTTTCAGAATGATTTATCAAAATGGACAGGCGGTGTTTAAGAAAGCTAATGAGAGGATTGACTTGGCAGAGAATGGCAAAGTCAGAAGACATACCGCAGAGGTGTCCTGTTGTATAGGGATGGAGAATGGGACATACATGTCCAGTTACTGCCCAGTACTGCAGCTGTAGGAACACCTTCTTACCAGCCACAGGTTCCAAGCAATGATCATGTACACCCTTCATCTGCTCAAGTGGGTGCTTTAGCATAAAGGAGGCCGAACATTATCTTGTAAATGCATTTTCCTTCAGCTGCTGGCATTGGCACACTTTATTGTTCACCGTGGTTGGGACTCACTTAAAATATGACAGGCTTTGATAGACTGCCTCAATTGTTGTTTTTTTCTTTCCTTGATAAGGCCTGTTGCATTTTGTAGTACTCTGTAAAAAATGAAGGCTGCTTTCTGATAGTAAGAACCAGTCAGAAGAGAAACATGACATACACAGAAAATGGATATTGTTTATAGATTTGATAACGTTGGCTCGAATGTCTGCATAAAAAGTTCCCTTTTGATTTTTGTCAGAATCAGTCACATTAAATGGCTTTTAAGTTCCACCTCAGGTAAAATATTCACTTCGCGGACTTTGCCAAAACTTTTAAACAGGGGTAGAAAAAGCAGAATTTATGATTTGCCAGAGGAGGCTCAGTAAATCTCAAAGGAGCCAGTGCCTCTTTTAATGCAATACCTTTCCAGCCTCTGCTTTCTACTTTCTAATTTGGTAATTTCCTATACACAGGTCTGGTTTTGCTCCACTGAGCTTGCACCACGGGAATGAACTGGCTTTGCTTTCTGCATGAGCAGAAAGTTTCCTTGGAAAGCATGGCTGGGAGGCACTGACATCACTGCAGCCTGCAGTCACAACATCCCTGCAAAGTGCATATGCTGTTCTCACTTCACAGATGGGGAAAGGAAAGCAGGGGAGTGAAGGGATTTGCCTAAGGTCACGTAATGAATCAGTTGCTTGTGTTGGATTAATTACAGCTCAGGACTTCCATGCTGCCAACCCTGCGCTCTCTCCAGCAGACTGCACTGTTTCCAGTGCCACAGGGAGACACAGGATCGCTTTTGCCCTACTAGTTTAGAGGACATGCAGGTGGTTTTACTTAAGACAAAAAATAATCCTACTGCAAATGGCTTTAAGAGACTTTGCTCTCCTAATGCAAGGTGGCAGCTCTGGAGCAAATGGTTTCTGCCTGTGTGGTTCTTGGCACCACGGACTTTACGTCATTGCACAGAGGTTTTAGTGTCTTAAAGATATTTTTCTGATAATGTTATATGGGTCAACAAAAATATACAGGTTAAGCCACGGAAGTCTGGATTTGTTCCCATATTCTTTATTCAGACACAAGAAGTAGATGTGTCTTGACACACAAACCAAGAGCTAGGTAAAAGTAGGCCTGTCCATCATACAGCATGGGATATCTTATCATATCATGTAACTTTACTGAAGGGGACTGACAGAGCAGGGCAATCATCCTGCAAATGCTTCCTCTTGTGCACATGCCCACATCTTGTGCTTTGGTGGGATGACAAAGAATAGTAAATATGACAGCCAGCAGCGAGTGTTTGGAACACCACGCTCCCGAGCTCTTCTGTCTCCACCGGGTCAGCTGTGTGCTTGCTCTAGCAGCTGGGAGGCTTGCAGGAAGGGGTATATCTAGGCACTTGAACATGGGAGCACTGCTGTGCTTAGACAAAAACAACAGAATATGTGAGGCGTACATGTTTTGACAAGAAAACCAACAGCTAGAGTGTGAGCAGAGCTGCCTATGACATGCACTGGAACACTTATCAAAATAGAGCATGTTTTGGGAATAAGGAGGTAGCAGGGAGAAGCCGTAGAGGCAGCAGAGAATATCTGAAAGGCGGAGATGCATGACAAGCAGAGGAAGGAAAGGTTTTGCTCCTGCAGGGTGCTGAGCACCCTTAATGCCTGCTGAGTTCAGGGGAAGAAGGAAAAATCCTGAAGTCATGTCTATGCCGTCTGAAGTGCCTTAAGTGCTCCTGAAATTTCCTTCTTAGAGCTACTGCCATTTCACTGCAAGCAACCTAATGTGAGCAGAGCTACTGTACTTTTTTTTATCTGATCTTTGCAATGCTAAATTGTTATATCTTTCTGATCATGTGTTCTGACAAAGCTCATCCAGAAGCGTATAGCAAAAAAGGTGACTTTTGCTGCTGTCACTTTTATTTTCTCAGTGAATAATGCAAGAGAGAATTTTCCATCCCTGAAACCCTGTTTCTGGCTGGCCCACATAGTAATGTCAGCTCTATAATGTTTTGCTCCCTGAGAATGACATTATTAAAATATGCAGTGCTTAAGTAGGATTGTCTCCATGGTCGGGATGCTGTGATAAAACACCATTTTAAAAAAGTGCTTATCTTTAGGTTCATACTAATCTACTATTGTTTGTACACATGAAAAACACAACTATTCAGACCGCATGATAATTTTATATCCAGGGTATTACAGGTGAAGTGTTCTCCTACGTCCATAAAGAATAAAATCTGCTTCCCTTCAGGTTCTTCCTCGCCTCTGTTTCAGTCAGTGGGATGAGAGCCGGGAGGGTGGGTTCAAGCCCTACAATAGCCACGGGAGCGGCAGTGCCACACGCGGGAGTTTCATTTAGGTTGTTCCCAGCTGGAATAGCATGTATTCCTTCGTGTCTGCAGATGAGTGGTCACCCTGAAATTGCCTTGCACTACTTGTGGCCTTTTTCAGAGCAGTGAGATAAATCAGAGCTCTGCATGGAAAGCAGCAGTCCATCACACCTGTATAGACTTGTGACACTATCAGGATGGGTTTTGTTTGTCAAGCAGCCACTGCATTGCATGGAAGCAAAGATACATCGTTTCTGGCAGATGTAATCTTGGTCTGCAGTCCTATTTTATGCAGAAACAAAAACAGTCTTCATTTCTATTACTGCACTGTTATGAAATATCTGAAAAAAAGTGTAAAACAACCAAGCAGATGAAAACAGTGTTTACAAAGGAAGCATTGCAGATGTTTTCCTTTTGCAGGGACGTGTATGATTAACTGCACAATAATTTAAGGTATTTATTCAAAAGGGGATTGAAGGACTGTTTCTTCTAGATTCCCTTGATGTGCACAGGTTTCTGATTTTGCATAGCTGGACTGCAACATTGCTGGCTGCCACTGCTCTGACAAAGTGTAAATTGTTAATCCCAGCCACTTCCATGGTATAGGTTCTCTGTGATGCAGAGACATGACTTCTTTAGCAGAAGGTCAGCTGCCATTAAATATATGAAATTAGCTGACAAAAATCCTTTTGAGAAACATGTCTTCTACTGCATAAGCCTGAAGTGCATCGTACATAAGTGCAGTGTGTTTATATATAATAATAATGGTGATGAAAATAAAAAAAGATAGAAAATATGTGTATATGCAGCTATAAAATGCCATGTTTGGTAGTAATGTAATTATTGTGCTGCTATGTTAAAAGTCATGCAACTTTAGAACTTTACTGTAAAAAAGTAATGATGACTTCAATATTATGTCAATTAAATATCTTTCCTGTCATATATTATTATCTCTGTACTGCATACAAAATATCTTTATGAAATTATGCTAATTCGTGGTGGGTCAATTCAGCTTATACATGAAGTAAGTACTATTTTAGCACAATCCCTGCTTCATTTATTGTTTGATAGGAATTTCTAGGGGTCCTACTGTGTAATTTTTTGCTTTTAAAAAAATAAAGTGCCTTCACAACTCATTTTTTTGTAAAAATTTGAAATCAGGATTTGGGCACAAGCCACCTTCTAGCCCCACCTTCTAGACCATGGCTTTCTAGAATATGATGATATGAACCACTCCCATTATCAAATCTCAACATGAAATCCATGCTGAGGGTTGAAGGCAGGCAGTCCTCTGACCATGTACAGAGCTGCCGATGTGTTTAGATTAATCCCTTTTTTCTTCATAGTTAGAGCACTGTCTTTCCAGAAAATGCTGTGTTTTGCCATGGTATCTCACTGCTGGACTACTGGTTTAGGATGACAAAGCAGGGAGGTCAGAAAAGAGCTGAACAAGTGAGTTGCTCTTAGAGCCCAGAGCTCTCATCCATCACACATCTCTGTCTTGTTATTAGCAGCAGCAGCAGAGCCATGGAAGTCTGGGGTATATACCGGTGAACTTGGTGCTGTACTTTCAGGGGCATTAATACTTTTCTTGTCAGAGGCACTTTTCTGTCAATATAATTGTCCTCATGGTGATGAACAAGCTGCAGTCAATGTCTTGAATACTGGACACACTGAAATAACAAAGTAAGGGAGAAAAGGAGTAATTGTTGTAAGTGAAATGAAGAACTGATCAAAAAATTGCACAGACTTGTTGAAAAGAAAAGAATAGCATAGAATAAAATAGAATGGAATGGAATGGAATAGAATAGAACAGAAGAGAACAGAAAAGGTGAGCGAACATCACACACATACTGTTTTAATACCATCCCCACCTGAAAGGACATGCAGATGAGAATATATAGTCTCTCTCTCTCAAATTATATTGTTGCTGTATTGATAATTTAAGCAGCCATGGTAACTTGGAGTTTTAAGAAGCCTGAGGTCTAGCTACTCTCTCAGAGAAGGTGGGTTTTTTTGTTTTTTTGTTTGTTTGTTTTAGCATTGGAAGTGTAACATGAGTTTGATGGGTTGCTGAAGTGGAAAGTTATTGTCTGTGGCCTTTTATTGTAAGAAGCAGGGTCTGAGATAAGTAATATGGGAGAAGTAATGCCTGATAAAGTAAACTTCAGTTTTATAGCAGGGCTGTTACTAATATTTGGAAGTGAAAGTTAAGGGTTAAGAAGCAGGAGGTACTGAGTGTAAGGCATCCCACTGTAGTGCTTAGGTGGTTACCAGGTGGCTTGATACTCAGAGACATTGAGTTTTGAGACCTGAGAAATGCAAGGGGTCTGGAGCAAGCAAGAAATATATAAAGTGAGTCATCTGTTGTCTGTTAACATTTATTTCTAGATTTTGTATGGTTAATGTGGAATACTGTTTCCTCTTCTGTTCACAGTTTCTATGCGTTAGGTTGAATGTTATAAGCACATAAAGAAACCTGTACGTATAACTGTTTCCTATCAATAGATTTTTATTTGCCAGTGTGTGTGTTCTTCTGTGGGAAGAATTGCTTGAGAGTGTTTTTATGGGAACATTTTTGTTCTTCTTCAGTACTAAAGTAATTATGATTATTGCTGGAAACTTCCTAACAATCGATTTATTTAAAAGTAATGCATTGTCCTTGATGGGGTTTTACACAGGCTCTGAGAGATACAAATGAACCTTAAGTGCAGCAAGTGAAAAAGGTTGATCTGCATTCCTGCGATTTCCTGTTACTCGTAGTGGGTGTTTGCACTGGTGCCATACGTGTATCCAAGTCATAGGACAGAGTCCCAAATAATGCAGTCTTTGGGGACATGTCCAAACCACCTTACATGGCCAACAGTCATTTTAGGCATCTTCTTCTGAAGATTAACCATGCTTGAACTCTCAGCCTTCTTCCAGGTACGTAGTGCAACCCAGAGCCTTAGAAACTTCCTTGTATAGATGGTGTTATGGAGAATTATTACAGAAATGTTCAGGCTGGGAATGTCGGGGTGTGGAAGCGCTGAGGGAAAGTCAGGACAAGGGCTGTGAGAATGGCCTGTGTTGATGGATGGCAAGATCCCAGCACACATCTATCTGCAACTTCCCACCAAGACTGGGAGACAAAGGGCAATGAGCCAATCCTGATGGAGGCGGGGATGGGGATAGAGAAACTGACAGTTCCTAATGGGTACAAAAGGCTGTATCTAAAGCCAGCTCATGGTCACCAGCATAAGAGGAACCCAGAAGATGTGAGAAAGGCTTGATAGCTGGTGTCTCTCGATCCCCACATCATTGCAAAGACTCCTAGACACAACACCTGCATGTACATGGCTTCTTGCCTGAATGCTGGACATATGACTTGACTTGGGCTCACACATTTTAGTGTTGTATGTGGATATAAGAAGGTGAGTTTCAATGACTGAAACTGTTTTTTTTTTGAAAATAAAATCATCTCCCCCTCCTGTAAGGTCCTGCATTGTGATTTCCTATGTGGCTGCAGCAATACTGCAACATTATTTCCTACAGTGTTACCTGCTGTTCTATGGAATTAATGTATTCTGTAAAAGAGAAGAAAATCAGGCTCTATATTTAAAACAATGCACTTATCGTGCCTCTTGCAATTTATATATTGTAGTGAACATGCAGTGTATTTTTTTTTTTTTTTTTGTTTGTTTGTTTGTTTGTTTTGGATTGTATTTATAGAGAACTCTGGAGGAAGTCATAACAAGTGTGGGTTGATCCTGTAGGAGGTGAACCGAGTACATCTGGTTGTGGAAGAGGATGGCAATACTCTTCAGTACAAAGATACAAAGGGTGGAAAGCAACCTGAAGAACAAGACAAGTAGAAAGAAGGTGCAGGATCAAGTACAGTTGTCTGCCAAGGGGTCACACAGATTGTGGCTGGATTGGTGATGGGGAAGACCACACAGAGATCTGCTTGCCCAAGGGGTGGCAGGAATACACCACACTTGTAGAGGAGGTAGTATTTCACTGTATAAAGGAGTGACAGGAGAATGCATGGCAGGAATGACTGAAAGGATGAAATGGTCTGAACTGGATGAGATTCCATGGATTGGAGGAAGGAGGAGATGAGACAGCTTTTCAGAATCTCTTCTGTGTGGTGCTGTGAAATAGACCTGCCTTGGTGTTGGGCAGGAGTGGATAAGATCCACAGATGGACAGAAAGAGGCAGAGTAAGTTTTCTGTTCCCAAGAAAAACATGCCGGAGAATTAAAGACCACTGAAAGCATGATCATTTCTTTGGAGGAGAGATGAATGGAGGGGGAAGTCACCCCTTAATGTAGAAACTGGTTGCAGGTTTGGGTGTAATATAAAACAATGATGCCTTACGCAGATTGCATTACAGAAGTGTCAGCCAGTTTCTGATTCATAAAGTTGAAACAGAACAAGGCTTACAGGCAATACTAATGCTTCCTTCCTGGAAGGAAGGAAGGTTTACTCTGCTGAGTAAACTCTAAGGTGCTACCATACCAGGATGGACAGGAGTAGCCTGCATGTTTGCTTCTGCACGTGGCTTCTCATTGACGTAAATCTATAGCATGCCACAAAAACATCTCAGGCTTTTGGTCATTCAGAAGCATTGTGAAGCAGGGAACAGATTGGATCACATGGAGACAAAAGTCACTGCTGTTTTGGCAGCTGTAATATTCCTGAACAATTTTCTTTTATAGTAAAATGGAAAGGTGACATATTTTTGTTTTGAGATGCTGTTTATGTCTAAAAGGATCTGAAAAAAGGCAGTCAAGAAAACCAAGCTGTAATAGGCTTAAATTTGCTTTGCAAGGGTCTGCACAGTTCTCTGAAAAGTTTTTAGGGCTTTACAGGTTGAAAACATTTGACTTAAAATGATGCTAGGGAAACCAGGTGACGTGTCTAATTTTCCCCTGGCATTTGTGAAAGGAGTCTAAATGAGTTTGGTAGATGTGCATGCTCATTTTGTGATGACAGGAGATTTTATTTTTCACTGGTGTGTCAAGAAGGATTGAAAGAGAATCAGTGTAAGTAAACCTCCAAAGCTTCCTATATTCATTGTTCTGGATAAATAACTTAAGAATAATGTGCCTTGGGTTTCTGTTCTTTTCAGTTACTGCTAGTATCATGGGAAGAACTGAATAGTTAGCAAAAATATTAAAATGTTGTTTTTTAGATCTCCTGGTAGATGTGATCAAGCTGGAAGGGAAGATGCAGGTCATTTACTTTACCCAAGGCAATTTGTTAATTTCTGCTTTTGTTTCTTTTCTAGTTGCCTTACTCACTCTGCAGCTGCAACACAAGAACATTCAATTTTGCCACTCTCTAATTTGGTTTAATTCTTTATAATGAAGAAAAGCTTTTATTTAAAATTATGAACAGGTGTATTGCTGTTCTGGCCATTGGACAGATCCATGTTCAAGTGCAGCTAGGTGTCCTTTCATGTAATTAGAAAAGTCAGAAACTTCTGGTATGGTGCTGCCTTTTAAATCTGTCCTCTGGGGTTTCTTTTCTGTTGCAGTGAATGTAAAGCCTACGGCAGCTCAGCTATTCCTAATCCAGACGAGTTTAAATCTAGCTGGGTTAGTTTAATTTATGAGTGAAGGCAGCTGAAATGGAGCTGGGTGACTTTGTCCTGAAATGGATTATTAACCCTGTCACGGTTTGCTTTGGCATATCCATCTGTGGGGACAGGCACCTGGGCAATGCTGTAGGCTGCTTATGCTGGAGTCACCAGAGGCTGCTTGATTACAGACTGACTCACGACAGTGCATTTGTAAGCACAGCTTCCTGCAGTTCTACATCAAAGCAGTTTACAGACACTTAGGCTGTGTCTATACTAGTAAATTGTGTGCAAGACTGCTGTATGGCACTGAGATGGACTGACTTTAAATGACCTCCTATTAAAATCTTTCCCTCATTACCCAGTGTGCCCAGTGAGCACCGTTTCTGGCCTGTGCTAATTCCTAAGACCAGAAATTGTCTGGGAGCAGGAGCCTGTTCCAACAATTCCCCACAGAGATAACTGAGTGCCCAGCTATATTTTCTGGGACTGTTCAGTTTATTAGCCTAAATATAGTGTAAAGGGCTACAAATACAGTGCAAAGGGTTACACAGCTCTCCTTCGAGGTGTCTGTTTTACAGAGGAATAGCCAAACTGTGCACCCACCACCACAGAAGAAAAAAAAAAGAAAAAAAGAAAAAAAAGAGCCGTATCTTAGTATAGGACTCAAGTCCCAGCCATAGCATTGAGTTTAGTTTAAGTGTTTAGCTCAGTGTGGTCCTAGACTGCTCACTTGTACCCTGTTCATGGTTTACAAAGACTTTGTTTGATCCAGCTGGAATTTAGCTGGGAATATGTGTGAAGACATGTTTCTGCCATGCGCACAGGTCTCCATGCCATGCACAAATTATTTCCTTCTATGTGATGTTGCAAGTCTTGTATAAAAATATATATATATACTTTTTACATAAAATATCTTTCTAGCACTGCAGTTACTTTCCTGAGTCTCTTGTGATGTTGGGGATCAGACTCAGCTATATCAAAGTTTTGCTCGTTTTTCATTCTTTTTCTGATGTTTTTGTCAGGATTCAAGAACACTTTCACTGTGTCACTTTTGACATTAAAAAGGTAAAGGAATGAGGGAATTAATCCTTTAAAGCCGAATAGAATTATAAATCCCATAACTAGTGAAATGACTGTTCTCATAATTATGATGTTTTTTCACTTTTGAAGTGTTTGAGGTCTGCATGCACCACACTGCTCTGCTCCAGTGGATTGGTTTTGTATCTGGGCTTAAGACCTCATCAAATACGTGCTTCCCTTTCTGTGTGATGTTGGGTACTGGGATGTCGTGAGATGGAAACCATTACGTGTGGATGGTTTCAGAAGCTGGTTTCCTGTGGGCAGGAGTTTCTGCCCGTCAGCAGTCACAGCCTGCCTCAGGGAGAGATGTCCTCCAGGTGCGACTCCTGCCTATTGGCTTCAGTCAGCCCGCAGATGGCACGTAGATGTGTTTGTGTGAAGCAGACACCCTCGGACCGCGTGGGCTGCCTTGAGTTCTGCTGTTGACCTCATCTCCAGCCTGGCTCCCTAAGCCTTGCTCCTCTTCTAGCTTCAAAACTCGCTTTATTTTGGCTGTGATTCCCGACCTGTTCCTGCCCGTTCACCCATTCCACAGTACCTCTGCTTACTGTAAACAAACCCTGATTTCTTGAGCTTTGGCCAGGCCTTCGGCTATTCCCTTTCCTTGACTTGCCACGTGTTGTGGCTCCTGGGCTGCTGCTGGGGTCTGGGCTCTCAGCCACAGCACTTGCCTTCAGGTGGGGTAACCAGCCAGAAGCAGGGACTGCAGCCTGTCGCCTATAGCACACCAGCCTGCAGCCTGTCCCGTATGGAATCCTTCTCTGGTGTGCTGCATAGGCAGGATGGGCTTGCTATATCCATTATGTTTTGACTTTTGCCATCTAGGATGGTATGGGAGAGACGGCAGGTGAGTGTGTCGGACGGGCTGCGAGCCATGTGTGATAAGTAGGTTTTGTGAATCCATCTGGCTGTGTTAAAATTTCCCGTCAGGAAGAAATGTGACCTTCCATAGCTACAAGTAAATTATTTTTCTGACTTCAGAGTCAGGAGTTTGCTTTCCAGTGACACACTGTTTCTTTTCCTAATCTGGCTGTGTGTGGCACCATGGTATATGAACAGCATGGGAATTTTACATCAAGAAAAATCTGATGCCAGGCCAACACTGAATCTTATCTGGTCTGGACACAATACGAAGATAACTACACTGAGGGGCTGCAGCATTTAATCTGTTGTTTGCAACAGAGGGATTTCTCAGGATGCCTTGAGTTTAAACCAAAATCAGAAACCTGAATTCAAGCTATAATCTGCTTTTTGCTCAGTTTTTTAAATTATAATTTATGTATAATTTGTTTGTTTTATAGAATTTTTCAAAAAGGCTATGAATTCCCTGCTTATATGGGAAGTTTTGACATTTGGTAAGGTATTTGGTGAGCAGATCCCAATACTGGTGAAAATTTTCCTGAATGTGGAAATCTTTTCATAGAGACACGAGCTTTTTTTCATGCTTTGTGTCAATTGGTAACTTTGGACAGGGTATGATCCAGTCTGAAATTGCTGGGATTTTCCCTTGAGGGCCTCCTTTTTCTGGGGGAAACTAATGTCAAATATCAAAAGTGAGCACAGCAAGACTCCTCTCTCCATGCCCCCTATGTGTCTCCTGAGAGTATCTGACTACGGTAAATGTTACAAAGTCAGGATACGGAATACCAGGGATACGGTTACCCATACACCTTCTGCTCTTCCATACACAGACACGATCTTTAAGTGCATAACCACCCATTAATGCTTCAGTGAGTAGAGCGCTGGTTTGGAAAACTGGGTTTTGGTTTTGCCTTTGCCAGAGAGCTGCTGCATGGCACTGGGTCAGTCAGTTAAATCATAAGGCCATGAATGTGTTCCCAGTGTTTTACACCGAGGGATAAACCTGCTGAAGCGGGTAACGCTCAACATCTCCAGCTATGCCTGCAGGATCTGTGCATTGAGCTTGCTTAAGGTTTGAAAGATCACCCTCCTATTTAGCTAAACTTGGGAATAAGCAATTAATGAATGCTTTTAACAATTTTAACTTGACTATCTGTGCCTCAGGTTCCCAACTATTCAGTGAAAAAAGAATAGCATCTATCTCACAACAGCTGTATTGTGGAAAGAAAGTAATTAATGCTTCTAAAGTGCTTAAATGCAGTGCGTCTCAAAGGAAAAAAACAGAAGGAAGTAAATAATTCTGTGATGTGGGCAAAGCTTTTGTATATATGTTTAATAAAAAAAGAAGAAAAAATCTGAATCACGAGCTGAACAAGAAGGTTAAAGCAGAATGCTGAAAAACAGCTCCTGTACTGAATGAATTTGTGATCCCATGGAGAAAATGCAAAGTTATAATGTAATTAAGGATTAGAAGAGAAGATCAAAGGAGCATGCTAAAGATTTTTGGATTGAAAGACTGATGTAAAACCCTATTCTTCACGTTGGGATGACAGGACAAGAAAACCATGCAAAAATGCAACAAGGGAGATCAAGATTGGTATGGAAAACTTCCAGGTGAGGAAAATTTTCAAACACAGACATGGGGGATATACAGTCCCATTCTCCATGTACTTTGCCATTTTCATCCCAGATTGTACCTTGTTTTTTCTCTCTACTTGTCATGGTAAAATTTAGGTTTTTGTTTTTGTTTTTTTTTAAGCTGACCTTGTCAGCATTCCTGTACACCTCCTCTTTGCATTTGAAATCCATAAAGCACGTTAGCAACATCAGGCTGTTTGCTATACTTCTTTTCATTCTTCTGTGGTGGGATTGTTTATGTATTTACCCTTAATGCAGTTTCTTCAAGGAACTCAGTCTCTTTAACAGGTTTCCACCTTGATAGCCTTCCAAGAGGCTGTATCTTAAAATTTCATCAGTACCTTGAAATCTGTCTTCTTAAATACCAATTTTTATTTGCCTGTTCTTGTTTCCTCTAAACATGCAATTTCACTTGTTTTTTTCTAGATGCCCTTTCCTTTGGTATTTGCAATAACATCCCCCCTGTTGGTTAGAAACTACTAATGGCTTTCTGTGCTATTTAATTTCAAAACAATTGTCAAAAGAATAATAAAAATGTAAATTTTCAAAAGAAATTGTCTACCAGTTTTTCCTGGCTTGGCTCTGCAGGGAAAGTTCCCCCATTACAGCATCCGTGGTCTTTCCCCCTTTGAACAACACTTCCCAACAGGTCAGGTTTTTGGTGGACTAGAGAGCTAACATATGCTCCTTGACATCTTCCTTGATGACGAGATAACATCTACATTATATTGAGTAGTCCTGTGATATGAATTAACCCACAAAGTCTCTTATTTCAGTTGAGTGATACATATCGATGGAATAGGCTTGAGTCCAAATTCATATATCTTTCCATTTTTGGTGCAAATTGTTATTTTCTTTTTTTAGTTCAAGTACATTTTGTAATTCTTTCATGTTGTGAAAGGTGACCTTTAGTCTACCAAGGAAAGAAAATTATTAATCGTTCTCTGATTTCTTCCAAGTAAAAAAGAACAAGAAAGAAAAAATATTGAGAGAATGAAAATGTGGGTGGCTGGGTAAAAGTGTGAGGTGAGTAAGGAAATATGGTGATGACTGGATCTTGATTGTGCCAAGAATATAAAGGAAATCATAGAAATGCATGTCATTTTAACTCATATTCTTGTAAGTAAAATGGATCAAAACAGCATCTGCGAACTCCTTCATTTGAGCTCATGGTTTGAAGAAATGCTCTGATATCAGCAATATGAAATAAAAGCAAATACAAAGTACAGTTCTTCAGAGGCAAGTATCAAACACAAATACTGAAAGGTGGAAATAAGTAGACAACATTACTTCTGATAAGGGCAGGGGATTATAATGCAAGATGCATATAAACAAGGCTGAGAAACAGTGCTGTTGCCAGGAACCTAATCTCATTCTGGAATTAGTATTATAAGGAAGAGGATAAGTCAGACAGGAGGGGTAATTATTTAACTCCAGTTGGTGTTAGTGAGGTTACCTGGAGAACTATGTCCAGTGTTGTGTACCAAGCCTCAGGAAAGATGTAAACAAATTGCAGACCATCCAGAAAAGAGCATTAATAATTATGAGAGATTTATGAAGCCCAAGCAACAACAACAGCCAAAAAATGTTTGAAAGAGTTGTAGCTGTTTTGCAGAAGTACGAAAGACTGAGGAGGGACTGGAGCTGTTTTCTGAGATGTTAAAGATTTTTATAAAGATACCTGTGATCAACTATTCCACAGAGTCACTGGGAAAAAGAAAAGAAGAAAATATAATTTGAAGGCAAGATGGCTTAAGGTGGATACGAAAAAAGCCTTTTTCATAGTTAGAATTGTGGAAGTCCAGAAGAGGCTGCATTAAGGATCTTGTGGCATTAAAGATTGTGAAGAACAGCTGAGATGAACACTTGCTAGGGATGGTCTCAGATTGTTTCATAATATCCCACCTTGTTCAGGTGCTTTCCAGCCCTCTGTTCTTATGAATTTTTACTTGTCTGTCATTTGTAGTTACAATCTATAGCTGTAAAAGAAGGATATGATATCAAATAACTTGCAAACAAGACCCCACTGCATCCAACAGTGCAAGACTCACCATCTCAGCATTGGATGAGCTCGTTAGAGTCCCAATTTATTTTTGAGAAAAACAGCTTCAGTACTCTCCAGCTGTTTTTCCTGTTTTTCATCCCAGGTTGAATAGTTCTTGGAGCAGGGGTTGAAAGCAGGATCACATTCCCCACATGCCCTCCAGAATCAGAATTCCTCTCTCCTGCTTTCCGTATTGTTTCTCTGCTCTTGGGCACACAAGATGTGGAAAGCGCCTTTAGTGTTATCTAGGTGTTTTATAGAGAAGTGTGCAGCTTCTCTGTAATGGAGAGCAGCAACGATCAGCACCCCTTTAGGCTGGTCACTGTCAGAGGGGTGTCTCTTTGCTTTTGGGAGATATCCCAATTATGGAGCTGCAGCAAAAGGAAGGGAAAGCACCACTCCTTTTTTTTTCCTTCCCCCCCCCCCCCCCCCCCCCATTGTTTCCCTATTTTTAACAGCTGTTCTGCAGCACAATGCAGGAAAAACTTACTGGATACTTATTAGATCAAGTCTCTTCTGGGCTTGGATTCAAGCATATTCACTTTGGAAGAAATTCCCTCAAAAAGAGACAGACCAGTTCAGTGGAATAACCTGTTCAGCCCCAGTGACAGAATTTCTAAGCAGTGAAAGAAGTAGGCATCTGTGTACAAGAATGTAGTCAGGAAACTTGAGGGCTTTATGGCATTTCAGGCATACCAGTTCTAATGACAGCCTTACAGATTCCTCTTTCTTTTCCGTAGTTTGCCGAAGCTAAGACAGCATGCCCTTCTGCCATTTTATGTAGAATGCCTGCTCATGTTCTGCGAGCTAAGGGCTGTTTGGATTTTCCCTTTTCCCACATTTATACAGTAGCATGCATATATCCACCTTTCTAGAATACAGTGCTTATGTCACCCTGTGTCAAGCTGCATGAATATATTCTGCAGAGAAGGGAAGGTGACAGCTACAAGCAACCTTTTTGTACTAAAGTATAAAACAGTCTATAGCCTGAAATGGCTTACCTTAGGGGTTGAGAAAGCATTCACAGTTTTGCTTAATTTTTCAAGATTAGTGAGTGTTCCATAAGTGTCACTTGTATGTGGAATGAAATAATTATTTTAATCTTGGAATGATTCAAGATATTCTTTTATCTCATGTAAAATTCCTGGTTTTGATTGTGCTGAAGGAATGTTCATTATTGTTCTACCTGAGTTTATAATAATTACTATATTGTTTTCATTGAAAAGAAAATCCATTAATAGCATAAGGGGGTGTTTTCTGTTTCAAATTGAGTGAGAGAATTCAATCCCAGATGAAAGATAGACAAAATGAGATATCTGTGAATCAGTTCCCTTTATCTCTGAAGAAGATTTTAGGTGTTTAGATGTTTAGAAAATGTGTACCTACAATACTGCCTAAATAAAATGAATGGGAATAAATATGTTTTGCTAGGAAGCAGTAAAAGTTTTCTGTGTTTAAAGAACAACTTTCAGTTTCAAATAAAAATAATAGCTACAGCAGAAGAAAGAGAAATTGGAAATGCCTTGGAAAACTAAGTAAACCTAATAAAATAGATTAGTCTTGTTTGACTGTTTGGGTAGAGTATAAAGACCTAAACATTGCAAGTAAACAACTATTGACAGACAAACCCCCTCCAAAGCTGTGAGACCCTGACCTACTAGCAGTAGACTGTGGTCCTGCATTCAGAATAGCTGGTTGTGGAAATATTGTTATATGCAGAAAGAACCTCTGTTATCACTAATCTCTTAAAAATCAAACTCGGCAGTGCAGTATCATAGTTACAAATTGTGCTATTTCTGTAGATGTCTTGGTCAGGTTTTTTTCCACAAGGCTTAATGTCTCTTCTTGTTAGGAGCTAAATCCTGTGGTTTCTAACTGTGAAGTAGTTCTGGGATGAATTCTTACAAGATTAGAGGACTGCTCTGTTACAGCATTTTTTCAAATTAATACAATGACTATTGTTTCTGTTAATGTATTGCATTATTTGCTTCACTTCACTCCCTAACACTTCTTTCTCTCTGAAAGAAAGCTAAGCAGTGTATTACATCAATTACAACATGGCATGCACCGTAGGCTGGTGTATGGGATTTGTTTATCTCCTTGTTTTTCAATACTTAACCTTATGGCTCAAGGATCATTATGTGCCCAATTAACTTCGGTTTATATGCTCCATGTGTTTTAAGTCTGCAGAGTTGTTTCTCTAAAAAAATTACTTTTCTACAAAACTCTGATCGTTTCAGCCAGCACAGGCCACACTGAGATCTGGAAGTTTATTACCTTACCATGGGTCAAAAGAGAACAGATGTAGCTACTAAATAGAGGGTTGAGAGGGAATAGATTTGGTTATGGAAGACAGATGTACCTTAGTTTCTTTGAGACCGTACCAGATACTTGGATGTTATTCAGGGACCATTAAAAGACAGAACTATCTACATTATTTTGGCCTAGCACCTTTAATAATTGCAACTACATGTTAAAGGCTCTCAAGAAATTAATAAATTTAGTGCCTCTAATTTCTTTTAACCAAGGAACTGTTGAAAAATCAGACTCCAGAAAATCACCCTGTATATAAATTTATCTATCTATCTGTCTCTATATGTATTTTCTTGTTTGCTGTGGATGAAATTTCTTGCTAAGATGGTAATGCTTTAAAAAAATATCTTATAGGAATCTGTAAATACAACTTTTGGATTTTTCAGTTTCCGCTCTTTCAATGCAGTCTTGTGAAACCGTCATTACCTGACCGTTACTTGGGTTTTAGTGCAATTGTCATTACTTGAAATATAAATATAACTTTAAAAATGTACATTTATTTTGAAAGCTACAGTTCATTATAGGGTCTGAATTTATGTATTTAGGCTTCTGGAACACTAAAAGGACATTTTCTGAATATGTACCCAGAACTTTTGACATAATATAAAGCTTAGGAATCCTAAGTGCAGCACTGAAAGACACCCCTGCTGAAAAATCATTCCTTAGAACATTTTTAATCTCCTCTATCCTACTACGTACAAAGTTCAGGAAAAATGAGGGCTGTGCAATGTAATCTGGAGGTCATCAGAGCTGGGCTGTTTCAAGCAAAGAGGAAAGTATGAATTTCAAAGGTGTGGAGCCCCTGCTAAGAGTGGGCTGCAGCATCCCCCTTTAATTTCCATCTATAAAGCTCCAGTCTGAATCCCCCTACTAATTCTTAGTGAGCAAAGGTGGCTTCAGAGAACTGAGAGTCTCCTCAAGTAAGCCTACAGTTAGCAATTACTGTGAATGCCCAACTTAACCTAGCCAATTGCAAAGCTCTACCCCTAGGCCATTCCACCACCACTATTTTCGCTTTTGGCTAGTGGTAATTAGAATGACTCTGTGTATAGCAGTGCTTTAGGATTCGTTCCCAATAATTGCAAGATTCTCTCCTTTTGAGGGGAATGGTGGGAATGTAAAGACTGTCAGTACTCAAGTGAGTAGCCGTCCACCTAAGAACAGACCCATTCCAGTCAGAGCTATAACAAAATTTGACTACTAATCTGTAACAAGACACCCTGCTGGGAAAAAATAACCAAGTTACAAGGCACCTCTAGAATTTTTTTTTTCCCTTGTGGGAAACATAAGGGTACTTACACCAAAAAGAGTCAAAATTATATGTAATGATACTCTCAGCTAAGAATATGATAATCCTTTTAATGCAGCAAAGAGTAAGCACATTAAATGGTGTAAAAATTTGTCATCCCAAGAGAATGTGCGTGAAACCTCATGGAAATGTAATAATGGATTCTGATGCTGATGTGTTAACCTCTTCCAAAACATACAACCTCCTCCCCTGCCATGTAAAGGAACTAGTGATTATTACATGCTCACGAAACAGATGTGAGGCTTGGCAACAGCACACTTTTTAAATTTGGTTAACTGCTTATATACATAATGATTGGTTGTTTTTTTCAATATATTGGAAAAGTCTTTCTGAAGCTACTGTTCAAAGTAACAGAAAAAATGGTTGCTTAATAGAAACTGCTTTTAAACAAGGGCTAAGCAATATGGTACAAAGAACAGTGGGACATCCTCCAGTGACTGTCCCAGAAAGGATGGCATTTCATACTGTTTTAAGCTGAAAGGTTCTAATGGCACAAATAGGTCTTTGTTCTCAAACTATGAGAAATCTTATTAAAAGTAATAACTACAGTAAGGACCCCTGTTCAATTCAATGAAGGTGACTGAGCTCCTCTTTTGCAATGAGGCAGCTGTGCGGAGTAGAGATTACTGCCAAGTTTATTGAATTGCACGGTGAGCTCTGGGCAGAGCTCTTGTGTGGGCAAAAGGGCTTTTGTGCCTGGATGGCCTGTGTATAGATGATGTAGTTAAAGACCAGGAAAAGGAGTTCAAAATGTGACTTTGAAAGAAAGGAGGTGGAGATTCATAGGCAGTGAACTCACCGTTGAGATAAATGTCAGGGTTTCTCTAAGGAACAGCCTGTTCACAGTTTTTCCCCCCCCCCAGTGTTCAGTGAAGGAGGATTTTTTTTTTGAGAGGGGTGGGGGTGGGGGTAGAGTGTGAAATGAATGGGATGACATCAAAGACATTCCTGAGTCAAACAGTAAAGTCCTCTTCTTAAATGCAAATGTCTTTTCAAGGTCATGAGTGCTGATAAATAGCATGGGCCAAAAGGACTCTTTTGCTAAATCAATTTCTAAATCTTTTTTTCTGATGATGACAGAGTATCAGATTTTTGGAGCCCTGCAAGACAAGGGTCAGGCTGTTGATAAGCACCTTTCTGCTGCCCTATGTTGACAGGCTTTCCTGGGACAGCCCTTGGTTTGTGTTCCTGTCTGCTCTGGGGCCTCTGTGCTCCTCTGGCCTGTGGAGATGGGCCTGGAATGGGCTGGTGGCTCCTGGGATGGGGCTGGGAGGAGCTGGGGCAGGGTGGCGCTGGGGCTGCCTCATCTGCTGTTGTCTGTGCTCCTCTGTGGGTGTGTAGACAAGTTTTTACACCATACAACATGACATAGACAAAGTATTTGATATTTAAAACATTTATTAAAAGTAAATACTATATTTAGAAGCTAAACATCTTACAGAAATGCAAATCAGACCCATACAATTTCCCTATGAGGGAAAGGTCCATGCCTAGACCAAATGATGAGATAAGATGATAGCTAGGCTATGAGTCTAGAACTTATCACATTGGGTCTTCAGTAAGAATGGGTGTTGCAGCGTGCAGGACCATTCATACTACCTCATTCCAATTTAAGCCTTGGACACTTGTTTAGCAAGGGGAAGCTACCAGGCTCTCTAGGTGGCTCATCCCCTTTAGGTAAGGAAACAGCAACGATCCATATCTTTGGTGTGTGTGTGTGTAAAAAAGTGGCACTAAAGAAGTAATTTTTTTGTGACATATGCTGAATTTTGAGGAATGTTTGTGGAATGTTTAATATTTTCACTGAATGCATAGAAGGACATTTTCTAATTCTAAACAAATAGGCACTTGTGAATTTTAAGTATGAAAAAATATTAAAAAGTAGTTAGCGGTAAACTGAATTAAAACAAACAGGTGTGAAGAAAGGGTAAGCAGGAGGTTTTGTACTGCGGTCACCCGACATGGCAAAGATGGCTTATGGTTCCTCAAGGACTGATTAGGCCTATAATGATTTTCACACTAGCAGAACACACATATTATTAGTTACAGGTTTATTTGAAATTCAGCTCAACTGGTGGAGCTTATTTTCCCAATTTTTTTTTTTTTTTTTTTTTTTAACATCTATAGGGTCTTCTTGTCCAAAATTGCTATGATGACAAAACAGGTCTCTCAGCATAAAAGCATTTCTGCAGTAACCCAACAGAATAGAAGCTTACATGCTCAGCATGGAATTTCTGACTCCATGGGAATGCCTTTACCATATTCACATGACAGTATAGGCTGCTGTAACAGTAGCAAACAAGGTAAACCATGTGTGCCTGGCCTGTGGAGTCCTTGGTCCTCAGCACTGCAGAGAGGAGAAGCAGTCTTACCAGCAGCACTTGTTAAAGTCTGCTGGAATGCAGAAATGTTACAAAATCCATTAATAACTGTGCCCACAAAGAGAAGGTGACTTAGCATGTTTTATTTCCTTTAATTTCTCATATTGGAGAGGAAGACAAAAAAGAAATATGCATGGAGTCACAGATTTTGACCTCAAATTGGTCTCTATTAGACATGAAATCTACTTTACTATGTAATCCGCAGCATACCTGCCTATTCAGCCAACAGTTGCTGTGGGGAAAATGACTTTGTTAGCTTTTGCCACTTTCAAAGAAAAAGTTACTTGTAGAGGAATGAAGGCAGTGGGTTGATTAGCATTGATAACATGCAGCTGTGGCCTTGCCTCAGCGGCAGTGGGTTGATTGACATGGACAATGTGCAGGTGTAGCTCCTTCTGCTAAGTAGTTAAATAGCCCTGAGGAGTGTGTGATGGGTGGTTGGATGAAGGAGAAGTGGTGTGGCCTGACCTCTGGAGGAAGGAGAAACAGCATGGGCACTAGAATCTGACCAATGGTAAAAGCCTTGTTGCAGCCTACTGGTTTGTGCTTGACAGTTACCGAGCCTGTTTTCTTTGGTTGAATGGGTGAGCTTATCGCTTGTGGATCAATGGCGAAAAGAGCCAGAAAATGAACTCAATGCCAATGAAACTATTTAGCTGGGCCCCCACCTTATGTTTTCCTCCTCTTTTTCCTCTTTCTGATGGAGACTTTCTAAACTAAGTATGTCCATCCCTAGGGGGAATATTTCTCAAAAAAAGTAATATAGATAATTCATCAAGTTGAAATAGAATAGCATAATAAAAGTGGGGGGAGATTATACTGTAATAGAATGCAGGATAGACAGTGACATGTTAACATTATTCATATAGATGGATGCTAGTGAGATGGAAGTTAAAAAAGCTGTCTCTTGCAGTAGGCATGTTTTAGTTTCCTGCTCAGTACAGCTTTCCAGTGTTTTTGTTGGTGTTACTGAAGAACAATAACAAAAATAGCCATTAGAAACATGGGATAAAAAGAAATCTCCCCCTGCCCCTTAACAGCCTTACCATGCCTCACCCTGATTAGGATCAGTGAGGCTGTGTACCTAACTATTCGTCACCCTGTTGCAATTGTGGTTTATTTGAGTAGTTGTGGGTTCCTGCAAGGGTGGATGTGCATGTGCGTAGCTGTAGTGAGTTTTTATTTTTTTATTTCTTCAGATGCCTAGGTTCTGACTTTGCTTTGACTTTCACTTGCAATACTGCACTATTGTCCTCTCAGCCCCTTGCTTTCTAGCAATATGTTTTCAAGCTCCTTTATTAGGTTTCTGTCAATGCACAGTCTAGTATTTACCCCAGAGGAGAGGTTTTCCATTTGCTTTTGCTATTTTCGTTCACATTATGTGACAAATGCACTAAGATCCAATGGGAAAAGTCTTACCATCCTGTTTCCCGATTCCTTGATCAACCTCCTACATTACTGTAGCTGTAGATGCTTACAACTTCTAGATAGCCCACTTCTTGCTCCACTCATTTTTCATTCCTTTTTCTCTCCTAGATAAATGATGGCAGAAGACCTCTGAACTCTCTTATTGCATCTGTTCCCCCTTTATGTTCACAGGCTCTCCTTTCAGGACTGGGCAGGCTTGCGAGTTTGTATTTAAGTCCCTTTAGAAAGCTCCTTGTTTGAGTCTTACTTCTGCCATTGCCACTGGTATTCTTTAACTTGCTTTTAACTGCTCCCTTTTGCTGAGAAAGTTGGAATTTTTGCCTTCCTAGATTTAAGGGCTTCACCCCCATTTCTACACTCTGTTTTTTTGGATATTGAGAAGGAGGGAAGAAAGAACCAGAAAACAACACTTTTAAGTTGAGTGCCCTCTCCACCTCTCCAAAGGATCTGAAAGCCCAGAAAGACAGCTCTGTTATTTCTGTGGAGATTTGTTTTCCATTTGATCATGCTAAGATCAGTCAGGGTGAGCAAAAGGTTTTTGAGAAGTAAAACAAATGTTAAACCATGCTTTTATGTGAGCTTTATTTTTTTCCTTGAGGATTTATTTTCTTTCATATTATGAAGCACCAATAGTGCTGTCAACTATAAAAGATTAGATCTTGTGGTGCGATGTGCCCGGGTTTATAGGATCAGGCAGGGCATGGTGAGAGTTTTTCTGGTCACATTTTATCTTTGTAAATTCATAGCATCGTCTTTCTGTGCTTGGCTTGAGCAGTGAGGGCTCACAGCTTCCACTGCATTTTCTCTAATAGCAGAACAGCCTACCCGTTCAGCATCCTTCTGCCATTTCCCAGTTCACAATTTCAGGTGAAAGACAAGTTCCTGAAAGGCTCTATGACCTCTCCTGGTTGTTTGGGCTTTACTGGAATTCAATACCAAGAATTTGTCAACTTTACTGTTGTTCAGTTATGGAAAAGCAAAATTAATTCCAGGTTCAATGTGATAGCATTTCTCTGCTTGGAAATAATACAGCTTTGATCAATACTGTGTTAAAGGAACTTGCCCAGATACTGAGTGCTGGCTTCTACTAGTTTTACTGAAGATTTGAAAACCAGGACAGTTAAAACATGATAGACATGGAATTTGGGGTTCTAAGCGCAGCAGCTTCACTGGCATGTATGTAGCTTGGTGGCAGCATACCACGTGTCACGGCATGATGGTATCCTTAATATCAGCGCTGTCCATCTCCTGTAAAGGCACACATTGGCTGGCCGTGCAAATCGCCACAGATGCCAGTGTTTTTATCAACGTGAAAAACGGCACTCATGTGGCCATAAAGCACAGATAACCCGTCTGTTCCTCCTCACTTGCTTGTTGGGGTTGAAGTTTGCTTTGGACAGACACACACTGAAATGCTGTGGGTCTCTCCAAAAGCTGGTGTTTGATGCTTGCTCTGTCTAGAAACTGGCCCCCAGGCCCTGTTCGTCTCTAGTTGCTGACCCCAAGACTCCTGAGCCCCCAGGCTTATGGTTCTACCTTGGTGACTGGCACTTGGACCTTGTATGCTGCTCAGTGTCCACTCTGATGTGGAGGTTGCTAGGGCTCACCCAGTGGGCTCAGAAGAGAGTGCGCACCCACACAGAAGATAGAAAAAGGGATTGAGTAGGAACAGAGGAGAGATTACAGCGATCATGCACTGAAGAGCAGCTGGCTTTTGTGCAACTTCCTCCTTCCATTCCCACTACTTTCTGCTCCCTCATGCTTCTTTCTCTGTGGTTTGCCCCAGCACCTGATGCCTGAGCAATGGCTGTGGTCTGAGAAAACTACAAAGTTCCTGTTTTTATGGTCACAGAACTAATTCCCATCCCAAACTCTTATTTTTCCTGCCTGGTCAAGCAGGCTAGGAACTAAGTGATGTCATGGCGTATGCTGCCATTTCTGTGCTGTGTGTTAGCTGGGATAGCCTTAGCCCAGAGTCCATTATACCACACAGCTGGCCGGTGGTAGTGGCAGTCCTGTCAACATGACCTCCAAGTTAACCAAACCTCTTGTTGATGGCAGGGTTCCACTGGGACAAAGCGGTTACTGTGTTTTGCTGAGTGTGTCACAGTTCCTTCTTCACCCTGTCTCCTCACCCTATTTGTCCTCAATATGTTTTGTAGAAATGAACTTACAGGATTTCTAGATGTTTCCTCATACAGGGAGCACCTTCCACAGAGAGACTTGTTTGGGTAAAGGGAACAAAATGAGGCTAAAATCACGTTGTCTTAATCTAAAACAGTAATCACAAATAAACAATGATGTCGATGTATGGTGATAAAATTCTGTGGGGAGATGGGAAGCAAGTGCTGACCTTTCTTTACAGTGTAGCCTCCTCTTCTTGAAATAGAAGTAATAACTTCATATGGGTCTACAAGGTTAGGAAATGGCATGACACTGTGAACTAGAAGGCATTCATGCCTGTAAAATAATGATCCTTTTCTCAGACATTTACAAACACTTACTAGTAATGCCTCATGATGACCCTTTGAGATGCTTTCATCTGTGTTTGATTGAATGGGAAACAGGTAAGAGAATATGAAAGAATGGAGAAGAGGGCAGAGTGTGAAATTTGTGTATGTTCCTGTTCTGTCTTTCTAAGAAAATGACCTTCCCTGTGTCCTTCAAAGCAATCCATAGTTGTTTTACTTGTATCTTTAATGTTTCATGCAACATAGTGTAAGACCATGAATAATGAAATTTACGCTATCCAGGCAGGATAGCTATTGATTTACACAAGGTATGTCTCACTTATTAATCTGTAAATACTATGCAAATATATGCACGACAAGAAATTAAATCAATGCCTGTCACTTATTCTTTCAGTCTGCATGCTTTTATAAGTATAAATTTGACATTAATACCAGTTTACAGGAATGTGCTTGCTGAGAAAGCAATGATTTACACTGGTGTGCAAATCACTCTTATAGTCTGAAAGAGCTTTTGAAAACGGAGTGTGTAACCTGGACCTGCTGTCTCTTGAGTGCCATTTTGTAGATGATTGTAGGCTGATTCATTATACAGATTATTTAAGTATTACATTGTAATTGCTTGCTTTTAAGTTTTAAAATAATGTGATTTCGAGGCCTGGAGAACAAAACTGAGGGTAAGAAACATCACAGAAATGAGGCAAGCAGCTGACCACTTTGCAGATGAACTATTATTAAATTCCACTTGGGCTTTCAAGCCCATCTGAGACACAAGCAGCGTAGCTTCAGAGGATGTCTGAATCCTAAACTAAAAGGTGTAACAACATTGTTATCATGTAAAGTTTGCAAAGGAAAGAACCCCAGTAACATCCTCTTTACGTGAAGCATGAAGATTACTCTCATACTTACACATCAACTCAGCAGCTCTCTCCTGCAGCTGGAATGTGGAGTGGGACACACACATACCACCCTGCTACTTGGTACAGGAGTAAGTCCTGTCTCAGCTTATGGGGCCTGGGAGTTCTCTGCTTTTCTCTGCAGTTGCTCTGTGCTCAGAACTAAAATTTTTAGTTTGATGTTGGAGAGGAAACTCTTATGAATTTAGTGTTCTCAGGTGAGAAGAAGGTAGTTTACTAAACCTAGGAAAAATTACTTCGATAACTTACTGGTTACTGTACAGCAAGGGAGAGGAATGATGTGTCCTACTTTGATGGCTAAAGGCAAACAGCCTTTAGAAAGGTGTAATGAGAGATGAGTGGACCCTAAGCAGAGCTTTATGGGCAAATGGCAGAAGGTCCAGAAGTCCAAAGGTTGAAGGATGATGCAGAATAGTAGAAGATGGAGACAGGCTCCTCGAAGTGCCATATAGCAAGAAGATATAAGACAGCAGGCATAAGCTGAAATGAGATAGCTAGACCAGGAATAAAATAAATAAACAAAAAGAATAATAAAAATAACAAATAGAATGAGAATTAAAAATAAGTACATATAAACTAAAAGAAAAGGTTTTTCACCATGAGAACAGCTAAGCAGTAGAGCAGGTTGTTCAGAAAGGTGGTGCAGCCTCTGTCTGTGGAGGTTTCAAGACCCAACTGGATAAAGCTCTGAGGAACCTTGTAACTGATCCTGCTTTGATCAGAGGCATGGACTGGAGACCTTCTGAGGTCTCTCCACACCTTATTTTATGGTACTGCTACCTGCTAGGGTTTCCCAACAGGCTACCAACAGCAGCCCAAACCACACAAAGCACCTGTTTGCGTGAAAAGCTGGTGAGGTTTTATATGCTGAGAAGAGAGTCCCTTGCCATCTGGATCCTGTGGTGACAATAATGATGACAAGAACAAATATTATAATGAGAGAAAGGGAAAAAACGCACCTAACTTTTAAGATCTCATGGACTGTCTCTAACTGAAAAGGGGTAAGAGTTAGATGTTATGGTTGGGCAGGAGACATGCTGGACAAGAGAGCTTTGGCTGGAACTTGGGAAAAAGGAGTTTATGACCTTTGGATGAAAGGACAGGTAACTCAGGAGGACTACCAGGATGTTGTGAGGTTACGCAAGGAGAAAATTAGAAGGGCCAAAGCCCAACTAGAAATTAATCTGGCTACTACCATAAAAGTAAATAAAAAATATTTCTAGAAATATTTTTGCAACAAAAAATGGCTAAGGAGAATCTCCATCCTTTATTGAATGCGGGGGGAAACATAATGAGGCTGAGGTACTTAATGCCTTCTTTGCCTCAGTCTCTAATAGCAAGACCAGTTGTCCTCCAGGTACCCAGCCCCCTGAGCTGGAAGACAGGGACGGGGAGCAGCGTGAAGCCCCCATAATCCAAGGGGAGATGGTCCGAAACCTGCTACACCACTCAGACACATACAAGTCCATGGGGCTGGATGGGATCCACCCAAGGGTACCGAGGGAGCTGGCGGACGTGTTCACCGAGCCACTGCGTGGCAGTTAGCCAGCGTGATGCCCATTGACAAGAGGGGCCAGAAGGGGGATCCAGGGAACTACAGGCCTGTCAGCCTGAACTCAGTGCTGGGGAAGGTTACGGAGCAGATCGGCCTGAGTGCCATCACACGGCATGTACAGAACAGTTGGGGGATCAGGCCCAGCCAGCACAGGGTTATGAAAGGCAGGTCCTGCTTGACTAAGCTGATCTTCTATTTCAAGGTGACCTGCTTAGTGGATGACAGAAAGGCTGTGGATGTTGCCTACCTAGATTTTACTAAAACCTTTGACAGTTTCCCACAGTGCTGTTCTGGAGAAACTGGCTGCTCATGGCTTAGATGGATGTACAGTTCACTGGAAAAAACACTGGCTGGACAGCCAAGCCCAAAGAGTTGTAGTGAAAGGATTTCAATCCAGTTGGTGGCCCGTCACCAGTGGTGTTCCCCAGGGCTCAGTACTGGGCCCAGTTCTGTTTAATATCTTTATCAGTGATCTGGACAAGAGGCTCGAGTGCACCCTCAGTAACTTTGCAGATGACACCAAGATGGGCAGGAGCTGACCTGCTTGAGGGCAGGAAGGCTCTGCAGAGGGATCTGGACAGGCTGGATCAATGGGCTGAGGCCAGTTGTATGAGGTTCAACAAGGACTGCCAGGTCCTGCACTGGGGTCACAACAACCCTGTGCAACACTACAGGCCTGGGGCAGAGTGGCTGGGAAGCTGCCTGGTGGGAAAGGGCCTGGGGATGCTGGCTGACAGCCGGCTGAACATGAGCCAGCAGCGTGCCCAGGTGGCACTGGTGAGGCCCCACCTTGAATCCTGTATTGAGTTTTGGGCTCCCCACTACAAGAAAGACACTGAGGTGCTGGAGTGTGTCCAAAGAAGGGCAGCAAAGCTGGTGAAGGGTCTAGAGAACAAATCTGATGAGGAGTGACTGAGGGAGTTGGGTTTGTTTAGCCTGGAGAGGAGGAGGCTCAGGGGGGACCTTATTGCTCTCTACAGCTGCCTGAAAGGAGGCTGTAGCGAGGTGGGTGTCAGTCTCTTCTCCCAAGGAACAAGTGATAGGACAAGAGGAAATGGCCTCAAGTTGTGCCAGGGAGATTTAGATTGGATATTGGGAAGAATTTCTTCCCTGAAAGGGTGGTCAAGCAATGGAACGGGCTGCCTGTGGAAGTGGTTGAGTCACCATCCCTGGAGGTATTTAAAAGACGTGTAGGTGTGGCAGTTAGAGACATAGTTTAGTGGTGGACTTGGCTAGGTTAATTGTTGGCCTTGATGATCTTAAAAGTCTTTTTCCAACCTAATGATTTTATGATTCCATGTGTCCATTAACTCATGCCAGATAGGAAGTCCTCCAGATATAACTGTAAATGATAAGTATTCCCACACAATTTGGGAAGTACTGCCTGTTGGTGGAAGGAAGTAAACATAAGAAATTCTAGGAGGAAATATGTTTGGGGTTCTTCCTTGCTATTTGCTGAGCAGCTTTGTGCATTTCACTGTTTTCAGAATGCCTAATGATTTCTTGATATAGGGCGGGATGCTGAGAATTGGTGGTGTGTGTCTGAGTAATAACTTCATTATTTTTGTGGTAGTAATTGTAGCATTTTGCAAACTGATAAACTATGAAAACAGACATTTTTCGTATCTGAATGTGTCCGAGTTCAAGCAGGGTCTGATACATGTTTTGTGTGAGAAAACGAATGTTTTCTCTAGATAGTTTTATGTAATGGAACATCTGCTAAAGAAAGGTATCGAGTCATTATGTGATAGAAAGAGCATGAGCAAATTTTAAATATTTGTTCTTAAGAAATATATGACTTCATTTCTCGATGTTGTTTTTTCTTTAATTTTTAAATCACATTTCTACCTTAGCTATCTTTACATATCCTGAAACAAGTAAGATAAAGTGCTGACCTGGAGACTGGGCTCTAGGAATTTTTTGCATTACTATGAGGTGGAAGTGTCATAAGAAAAGAAAAATCCCTGTTCTCATGAAATGCATTTTTTCTAAAGCACAGCTTTGAAGACTCCAGAGGTTCAGATAAGCATCCAGCAGGAATATCTGCAGGTGTGAATCTCAGACTTCCCTAATGTGATGACCCCATTTCACTACAAATTGGTCTCTGTACTCAGCTGGTTGTGGGTTAGTTAAAATCAGGCTCTTTCTGCTATGAGTCCCACTTCAAAAATTCCTTCAGAAGTTTTCACACTGAATACATTTGCACCTGTCAGTTCACAGGAACCTATCACTGTCTTCCAGGAACAAAAACCATCTGAACTAACTTGATGGGATTTTATGACTCATTGAAGCCCAGAGATATGTGAAGCGGGCTTTAATTTCTAAAAATCAATAATACTTCTAAGCACTGTGTGCCTCTGATAGTCTTCTTACCTTAGTGAAGAAGCAAATGTACTCAATATAAAAGGTGAAAATAGATTTTCATTCAATTTTAGGCTGAAGTAGCGTTTCTGAATATAGCTCTGATAACAAAGCTCAGCTGTTGGGTTTAAGGGAAACAGTTGTGTAACATGTTGCAGGCAGCTGAGCCTGCTGCAGTAGAAAAGAAAGATGAACCTGACCAGGGTTTGGCAGAGAGGAATTATGATTTCAAAAAAAAAATGAAGACTTTCTGGAGTTGAATAACTTCCTGATGGGCTGATAATACCATGAAATTTGTTTGTTTTAAATATTGCCGTTCTTTTTTCCCCCTGTGATACATGGAGCCCATTGTGTGCCACACAGTCATTTGATGGCATGAGTCACAGCACTATTTCCTTCCCACTGCAAGTCTTTTCTGTTGGTCAGAGAAAAGAATAACAATCTATCTCTAGTTTTGTATTGTCCTGTTTAGACCATTTTGGAAAGCTATAAAATGTCCTGGATAATACAGCTTGAAAGAAAAATTTTCATAGCTTTTTTATCATAGATATAAATTTATTATCATAGATATTAATTATCATAGATACTGCAAGCTTTTCATGCAAACCCATTAAAAAAAAATCACAAAACTATGTAATTGATGTTCTACCCTCCCTGCAATGACAAATACAGCAAGAAACATATATACACACATATACCAATATATACACACACGTGTCATTTCCAGAGTCTGTATTTGCAGTCCATTCCTCAGCTAAAGAAATGCAGTATGTTCTTGGTGTGCTTCCCTTTATCGATTCTCACAACACTGAATTAACATCCCTGTGGGCTGTGCTCATAGGACGGCTTTGTCCTTGGCTATCTCCAGGGTAGCTTTCAGCCTTTGGCTACACTTCCATTAAACCACCCTTCTTGCTTTGATACCAAAATGCAGTTTTCCATTTGCAAGGCTGTCAGTATTTACTTGTTAACCTGCCAATAGCTTTAACACTTTTAATTGATTTACCACTGATTCTTCATTACCAGAGGAGTGATAAAAGATCATGTGAATACACTGTACAAATGAGTTGTGCCTCTCCTGCAGCATCACCTCTAGACAGTGTGGAGGGTCTCAGTTTGTGGTATGCGTGTTTGGTAATTAGAACGTGAATAATGCTAACAACAAAACCTGGTGATACAGCATGAAAGCATAATTTTTCTAAGGTATAGTAAATTTTTTAAGGATGTTTCAAATTTTCAAACTAGTTGACATGAAGTAATCAAAGAAACAATGAGAAAGGTATGAAGCTAAGTATTATATGTTTTCTTGAAATTATGTTTGGTTATGTTTAATCTCCAGATGTCACAAAAAGAATAATGCTGCTATAGCAAGAGAGAACTTGTGTTTGCTACAGGAAAGATGATACACAGTTTTGACTAGAGTCCTGTGAATATGTTTGCAAAGGAGTCACAGAAATTCAGTACCCACTGAAAGAGTCAGAAGATAGAACTGGTTTGGTGCAGAGTTAATTTCATTACTCCGTTAATCTTATTTCTGAGCCTGTTTAACAGAAGCAGATTTGCAAATGACTTTGAGTTCGGCAGGGAGATAATTTTAATTTTATGGGGCACTTGTACTCAGAAGTAGGCGTTTTGCAGATGAAAGCATATGGTGTTGGAATTCTCTCTGTCTGTCATCAGGACCGGATGATGCCAGCCCACTCCTGCCTTCAGACACTATGGTACTTTGCAGAGTTTCTGCCTATAAATAATACACTTTCTTACAGAAGAACTCACTAAAAGAAGTCAGCTGCTGTGAAAAACTTGTTACTGGATCACAAGGAGATTAATAACTACTCTCTGCAATACTCACCAGCCTCTAATAGCCACTAATGTTTAAGAGCTTTGACTAAGATTAACCGCTTTCACAGGGGCCTTTAAAAGCACCCAATCAAGAGCTGTATGCAATTTTCTGTGGTCAGAATACAAAAAGACACATCCCTTAAGATGCTAGTATCTGTCTTGCAACAAATCAGCTTCCCCATCCGTTGCTAGGAGAAATTTTAATCATGGAAATACTCCCTGGAGCCTCCAGATCCAATCATTCAGCACCATATTTCACCTACTGGTTCATTCATATTTTTAACAGCAGTTAAAAACAAACAAACAATCCTCACAATCAAGTCCTTGCCATAATACCAGACCTTTCTTTTTCTGTTGGAGTAGGAAAATGTAGGTAACTAGCACTGGAGGTATTGTAGCTTCCTCAGACACAGGGTTGCAAAGCAAGTTTATTCTTGCTCATATTCTGTGTAAAAGTTGCCAAGATGTGGTGTCGGGTAGTTTTTTACGCAGTTCTGCATGTTCTATTTTTGTCTCTTCGGGACTGTGTAACATGGATGTGACATAGCAGCAAGTTTCTGCTATTCAGTTTCTTCAAATAAAAGAAGACTACTGAGATGCATTAAGTGCATCTTAATTAATCAAAAAAGCATGTTTTATGGATATGGTTACTGCTTCATTTACCAATGAAGAATTCCAGATGCTGTGAGAACTGTAGTTTATCCGATTTAAGGTTGTTCTTAAATAGGAGAATTTGTTTACTTCTTATATGGATATTTAATCATGGTAAGCTGATTATGGGATTCTTCTTTCCAGTCAGCTAAATCTTACCATTGTCATTGCCTCAGGACTGTAACAAAAGCTGCACTGGCAGATCCTGCCATTCATGAGGAGAATTGATTTCACCTGTATCTTCTAATTTTTAAAATCAGTATTATCTATTCTATTCTGTGCCAGTAAATATTTTCATTAATACTTTTTTAAGTAATGCTACAGTAAGGCAAGTTGCTGAGACTATGATTTAACTAAAAACACTACACGTGTACCTAGTATCTTGTTGAAAAAACAATGCCTGTATATTTTCCTTGATTCTTATGGAACCTACACCTGTCTACCACAAAGTCTGGTAGATGTTGTATTGCAATGGCCATTAGCTATTTCGGTTACTGGTACTAGGATGACTGATACAATTAGCTGGAAGCATGGAGCTATTCAGCTTATGTACTAAACTGAAAGTTTCAACAAAACCTGTGAATTCATGTTTCCTTTATGAATTAGAACCAAATATCAAAGACTACCAAAGCGCTATTTTGTAAGGTTTAACTTTTATTATTTTTAAATAGCTCTTAGGTATTCTGTCTTGAAAACAAGCAAATGAACAAACTCAAAATTCAAATACACTTTCTCTATAATGTTAAAAAAATCCTTTTTGCTCTGGCTTGGGTACTCTTGTGAATACATAAAGATTCATAATGAAAAGTCATCTTTTTCCTGGAAGAGAACAATTTTTTCCTGTCTCTTGACTATATTGACTTTCACTTCTTTTTGTCTGTTGAAACCAAGGTCTGAGTAACAAAGACACCATACGTAGCATTTCAGTCATGGCTCCTGGTAAAAACATACAAGATCAATTTATGACCATTTATCTATGTACTTCTGTCTTTAGTGATTTCAGTTCATCTTTACTCAAGTGAGATCTTTTATGCTGAGGAAATCTCGGTTGGAAGATGTTGATGTAGTTAAAGGGGCCATGTCAATCATTTATTGTGATTCATAAAACAGTTTGTACAGCATGCATTAGAGCATGCTATGGCAAGGCAGGAGGTGGTTATAGTGGGTGCTGACCCTTCAGGTGTTGGTTTTATTAAGGGAGGCTAACAAAAGTCAGCTGAGATGTTAAAATGTTGAGTACAAAGTTGCAGGTCACGTTTCACCAGCTAGAAAGATACACTGCTGTCACGGTTGCTTATTTCCATACATGCATACACACCTGGTGGGTACCAAGTAAGCACCTCATTATACAATGACAAAGAAGAGATAAAGTAACCTCTTTGGCAAAAACTCCTGGATATTTTTCTCTTCTAGTTCATCTTTCCTAGGAATTCAAGAGATGTTTTAGCAAAATCTGTAGCATGTTTTCCCTGTTCAGCACTAATTATAACTCCCTGTCAGTTTTCTCTCCTTGTCTCCCACTCCATCCCATTTTTACCTGATGTGCACCTACCACTTGATTAAGATACACTGTAGTATCTTAGGTACTGTTGTATGGCTGCTGATGGTAGGTGTTGCTTGTTTAAACATTGTTGTAAATTAATTGGTTACTTTGGTCATTCATTGAAGTTTGTGATAAAGTTTTTGGTTACCAAGGAAACACTGTGGCAAAGGAAAAATTGAATTATAATGCAAATATTGCCTTTAAAGGGAAAAGGTAAAGCTATTTTGTAATTTTGTGACAAAATTAATAGAATAGGAACACTTACGTAGTTATTGTCTCATACTGTATTTCCACATTGAATAAAGTAGGCATGTTATGTGTTCTCTTCTGTGTAAAATAGTAAAATAGATTATTTGCCTCCTACATGGATTTCAGTGGCACTGCTTGCAAAAGACATTGATGATTGCCATGAGAAAAGATGACAGAATCAAGCAAAAACCTATAGTTCCCATGAAATTATTAGGTCATGTTACATTTTGAAGAGAGAGACTCTCCATTCAAGTGAGATTGGATTTTAAATTCTTTCTGTTATTTATAGTGATTCTTTTTACAGTATGGTGGGTTTGAAAAGAACTGCTTATTTAAAAAAAAAAAAAAAAGACCATGGAGAGTCAGTACACAATCTGGAACAAGTAACTCCCAATTAAAATAAACAGAACCCTGAGTAGGAGGCGAAGAAATTAAGAGGAGCAACTTAAAAATATGAAATGAAATGTCACTTTTAAGCAGGCAGTTACTAATGTTATTAAAATTACTAACCTGAAATAAACATTCTGTTAAGGGAAATAATTTAAGAGACCAGATAATTTTTGGTCATATTAAGTGTCACATGGTCATGAACCATTCCCTTATCTAATATAGTAACATTCATTCAATATGGGACATATTTGACTTTTTAATTACTTGGCTGTTAAAAAAAATTATGCTTTTATTCCCAGTGGATGGTTAACAAATTGTGATTTATGATTTGCTTCATTACAATTGGGTAAACATGACCTTGACATACTTCTTGCAGCTTCCTCAAAGGTACTCATGGCAGAGGAAGGAGTTAATGACTGTGACTTACTGTGTGAATTCTCCAGTGTCCCCCAGAACGTTGCAATGGGCAGATAATTTTACTTTCCCTGTCTCTGCCTGTTACTGATTATTTTTGACTTTCCTATTTCTGCTTTGTCTGGGGCAACTCCAGCCTGGGCACATTAAAGGAAAAGGTATTATGAAAATCAGCTAAGTATGTTTTTGAAACTGAAGCCATATCTACCTTGTAACAAAATAAACCAAACACACAGCATTCTTCTCAAACTCCTGTGTGGAGGTTTTTCTTAAGAGTACCAACTAGCAAAATAAAACCCCAAATGGCTTACGATTATTTGGTTTATGGCTTCCACAGTTTGCATAGTCATTTCCTATTGCAACTGAATAGCAGGAAACTTTAAAAAAAAAAAAAAGAATGCCATGCCCACTTACTATAGAACTATACATACCCAGAAAAAATCCAGGGGATGTAACCATCCCCTTAAAAATGCTGCTTAGGAATGAGGCTTTTAACTCTGTATAAACCAAGACAGCAAGAGCTATTAGACCGTCCCAACAAAATGTGATCACTAATGATCGTATGTAAGTGTGCACACCATAGGCTTTCCAGATGAGTAAAAAGCCACTTTACCGTAACGCAAGTTCATGTTATGGGGGCATATGTGCAGGGATAATGGAGTGAAATTCAAGCCCTCTGCACCTCATATTGACAGTAACAGCATACATGGATTTTGGGATGTGTCACAGGTTTGTCAGATCTGTCATCACTAAGGTATTCCTCCCAGGAGTATCCCTGGGTGTTACCTGGTACTGAGAGTTTTGCACTCTGCCTCTATGGTGTGGTTTAGTGGTTTTTTTTCTTTCCTTCCCCCCCCCCCCCTTTCTGTTTCTGGCTTCATTGTAAGCAATGGCATTTTTTAAATACAGGCTTTCGTATTTCTGCCTTCAGATGTTTTGTGAGGGGGCATGCATACAGCCTACGTGCTCCATATGATACTGAAAAGATTTAACAAATGCAGAGCTCACATCTGGGCACATATTACAGGCTTTATGAGGTGGTCCTTTAAAGACTGTGCTCCTAAAGGGCAACAATCTTCTGCCACAGTGGGTTAAGATAAAACAAAATTAGCAACTTCTTTGATTTCACCAAATATGAATGTATTGCCTCTTGATAGCGTTGAAACAAACATTGGTGATCTTCTGTAATAATTTGAGGACTCAGCTGGAGTAGCATCTAGTAAAGAGTCAGTGGGGCTCTAAATCTTAATTCAGTTTGACAGCTAGCAATAGGCACCTGCCCCTTTCAGAGACATGTGATTCATTCATCCTTTTATCCCATCACTTTACCAAAACAAACCCAACCTGTGTAACTTCTGCCGTGGAGTTTGTGTTGGGCTGTTACCATCTGTCAGCAGCTTCAACCCCATTTGCGACTGGTTGTTCGTGCTCTCCTGCCCAACCAAAGCTCCTCTGTATACAGCTTTTACTTTTTCTCATTGTGGAGGGTTGACTTATCCTCTTTACCAGGTTGTTTTAGTGGTCTGTAGCACACCCTGTTATCAGACTTTCCTGACCTTTGTTATCATGTAGATCCATATACCTAGAATGTGCAGAACCTGCTGCTGGGAGTCCTCATTTACTCCAAAAGATAGAGTTTCTCTTTCATGTGGCACACCATACCACCCACACGGCGCTCTTTTTTTTTTTTTTCTTCCCAGCCCTACCCCTGTGATTTTAACATTCTAATCACATGCATTATTCTTGGATTTAGTGTTGCCAATTAAATAACATTTCCTTTTATCCACAGGAATTTTCACTTCGCCCTTCTTGTTACCTTGGCATTTGGTATCTAAGAGATGGAACAATTTCTTGTCTTGGAGTTTGTTGTCATTATACTTCTGTTGGTTGGTAACAAATTGATTGTGACATTATGTCCCTTTGCGGTCCTCTCCCCATGCGCTAGCTGTCTTCCAGCTAGCCTCCAGCTAGGACTATACTGCTCACATATATGATGCAAGCTGCGCAGTTCATGCAGGCCTAACACGCATGCTTTCTTTCCTGCTCTGAAAGGAAAATAAAACATAGCAAAGACAGGTCACAGCAGCTGTCTCGCCAGTGGCAATTTATACTGACTAGTTTAGAGTGACACTTGCAGAGAAAAGTCCAAAATATCTTCTATAAATATCTCCTGTATCTCTCCTGGCATCCCATTCACCTGCATGAGGGACCTTCTGTGTATTTCTCATCATTACCATTCTTGTACATTAACAAACAATAAATTTGATTCCCCAGATTAATTTTCAGTAAGTTAAAAAAAAAAAATCAAAATAAAACCCCCACAAGTAATAATAGTAATGTTTGTTCTGGGGGTTCTAAAATGTTCTGGTGTTCTGAAGTATCATTTTCAAAATTTCCCTTGCAAAAGAGCGAGCTAGAAATCTCTTTTACATACTGAAAATGAGCCTCATTTCAGGAGCTGGAATTAGAAGAAAAATATTATCATGAGAAAAATAGCAACAATGGGGGGGGAGGAACTGTCAAGCCTATAATGTTGCGTGCATCCCAGGAGTGAGTGATCTGTGATTTGGCAATCACATCCCAGGTCCTTGTTCAGAAAAGCTTACTAGTTGACCAAAACTGATCTTCAACCTCAGTGTAGCACCTGGTGGCTTGGCAAAATGCATTCAGGTAGTTCCTACCCGGGATGGTCTGGAACCATGCATGTACTCCAAATGAAAATACTAAATCCAGACATTTTCAAACTCTGAACTGCAATTCTTAGTTTTGGATTTGAATTTCAGCCATGATTCATATGTCCAAGCTGGTGTAAGTCATAATCCTAGGCACAAACAGTTCCAAATCTATTGGGAAGAGAAAGACATACTTGAAATGCAAATGCAAATACTGTCTTTCTAATCCCCCTAATGAAAATTCATCTTCTGCAGGAGAAACCCACAGTTTCAGTGCTGATGAGGAGTTTCTTCATGAATCATTGGCAACTATTCCCCTAGAAGAGTGTTAGTTCAGTGACAAGACAAAGTGACTATCCAGCTTTTACTGAACTCTCCTTCATAATGGCACAACTTCACTGACTCCTCCTAGCTCTGTTCTTGTCTATTTTAGTTTCTGGAAGTTCTTTGCTGTGGCCAAGCAACATATATTACTACTGAATGATTAATTCTGATCTTAACAAATCGGCATGCAGATTACTTGTGGAAGTGTGAGTTCCGACTTCTTGGGAAATACCCAGAGGCAGCTTTTCTTTGCTCAGTGACAGTGCAAGTAAAAGAAACCAACAGACAGAATACAGGTCTTCTGATTTTTGGTGTTTGTGTGTGGTTTATTGTTTTTGTTTTGTGTTTTTTTTTTTTTTTTAATTGTACTAGGTATCTGTAGCTATGACTTTGACAGCTGAGGGTGCTCAGCTGTTCTGAAAATGAGCCCCAAAGCTTCTGGCCTCAGCAAGCTTTTATTGCTGTAGCTCTGATTGATGGGTTCAGGGAACTGGAGCCTAAAGATAAGTCTTTAATGGCTCACTAAATTGTGACTACCAAGCAAATTATTGTGTATGTGCTTTACAAATTGTGCTACCTAGAAGACAGCATATTTCAGGAGTTAAATTTTACACTGGAGGGAAAACAAAGCAACAGCACTTTCAGTAGTGGTTTTAATGGCTGATTTTGTTGAGAATAGTCACTTGCTGCTGTTTCCTTTCTTTGCTCAGTCTTCACTTAAGTGTCTCTCCTTTCTGCCATATACATGCTGAAGTTAGTGAGAAGGCCATTTTATCACTCTTATTTTATTTCGCAACTACAAGATTTTGTTTCTGAACCTATCAACACTAAAAAGAGTACAGATAAATTACTTTATAGAAAAGGAATATTCACATATGCCATATGAAGGAGTTGTTCTTTATGCTTATTTTTACATCTGTATTTTTGACACATACAGAGATAGCTTGGATGCCTAAATTATGACCTCTTCCTTTGTCACTGTCATCTTCATGAACACTTACTGTGGAACATTTATTGGTTTACTGTGGCTTTCCTATACTGGGGTAACACTCACTAAAACGGTTTTTGCAACATGTTCGTAAGTCATTCATCTGGACGTGGATCCTAATTTTATAACAATGTTAGTGTCCAACACCAATTTTTGGGTTGAGCATGTGTTGAATTGTCATTGATAAGGATCGGAAGCAATTTAGTCTAACAAACATGATACCATTTCAGGTATTGCTTGTATGTGAATGGTTGCTATCACTATTAATAAAAAACCTGAAAATAATACACACCTAAAGAACTCAGTCATTAATTGTGATGCTAACAGGTCTGTTTAAAGGTTCAGAGGATTGCCAGTTATGTTTTGAGCAGGTTATTTTTTAAAAATTAAATTACTTCTTTGTATATCAAAGATTTATTCAGCTTTGTGTGACTTATTCCTGATGTAAACTTGAAGTGATAAGAAAAAGCACTGTTTCAGGGTTAAGAAATGTATATTAGTGTCCATTGATTATAATGCATAACAGACAATATGTTTTAATATTAAATTTTAAAAAATAAGAACATTTATATCAATTAAATATGCAGCTAGAAAATTTATGGAAGGATTTGAATGAGAAAAGACTGGTAAAAATTTTAAAATATAAAAGACAACTTTGTCTCAAAAGCATTAGGAAATCAGAAATTGACATTTGGTAAATAATTGTATATGGATCCTCAGTTTGACGTGAAATACCAATGGTAGGCGTGTGTAATGAAACACATGACAAATTTAGCTGTAGAGGACATAATGCTGCAAATTTTGGCTTAAAAATGGGCATTAACCTGACTTTGATTAGCTAGAGAAAGAGGACTGTTTTGCTGCTGGGCCTTAAAATATGTCACTTCTGTGTCACTATTGGCAATGTGAACTTGGATGAAAAAAAAAAAAAAAAGGGTTACACATTTACATTTCAGAATAACACACATTTTCCAAGGGTAGGCTAGTAGATTTCTGGGTACCTTAGATGAATTTTAGTTTAATTTTGCTTGGGTAAGCATTTTGTGATCACCACAAAGCCCTCATTGCAATGAAAAGTCCAGAGCAAAATGAGAGTCTGAAATGAAAATCATTAGTTTGCCTGGGATGTCTCTAAGGGAACACAGAGATACTGAGATTTGCAATATGTTATCTTCCAAATTATAACATTTGTGTGTAACAGAGGAGTAATAAGTCCCATTTATAGCCAGGAAAATGAATCAAACATTATTGAATGAACAGTGATGGATGAATACATCAGATACAGTGGTCAATTTACTTCTGTATATTGTGCTTTTATTGTTAAATGAGCTGGGTCATGTTTTGTCTTTTCTGTGTCAAGCCTTCACAATTATAAACTGCTCTTTTAACTGAGGTAAGGGCTTTATAAAAGAAATGTTTAGCTTAACTTTGCTGACAACGTGAAATAGTACCAGAATTTGAAATCTTCATGTCTTTCAAATAGCCTTTCTGTGTTTGCTGTCTTCTGAAGTAGAATAAAACGTATTTTTAGTTCCAGGATTTCATAATAACACCCCATATTCAATAAGGGCTCTTGAAGAATGGATAAAGGAAGAAAGCCACTTCTTAGGAAGGCTTAGGGAGATGAAAACTCTAGTGGTCTCTCACAGACACATCTGTGCTAGTACAACACTGACTTGGTGTTAAGTTCCCCCTAGCTTCACCCACAGTATATGTAGACAGATGGAAGAATAAAATTCTATTGGAGCCAATACTGAAGAGTAAAAACTGGGAGTGCCAGAGAGGAATTTTTTTTGGGGGAATTGTACTCCTTTGGTTTTTCCCAAACTATTCTAACGGTGGTGTTGTCATCATTGCTTTAACACTGTTAGTACAGTCTCATTCCTAGAACAGGCAGACAAGACTTACAGACTTACAGTCTTTAAGTGCCTAGTCAGCAGATTACTTGTATGAGGACACATAAACTTGAAACAAAATACATGCTGGGTGCACATCTGTTTTCTTCAAACAACAGGAAAGAAAGTTAAAAATCCCAATAATGCTTATCTAGAAAAGTGTAGAGTAATACCAAATGCATATAATCCAGAGAAAAGACTCGTCTGAAAGGAGGTATCTTGAAATCTGTTCCACATCCTCTGTCTGACAAGGAGGTTTAGATTTATATGAAACCTGTTATCAAAGACAGAAGATAAGGAGAGATCCAGAAGGGAAACCTCACAAAATGCAAGAGGAGGATGAGATGATGGTAATCACATATGCCTTCTTCAAATATAGCTAACAAGATTATGTTGGAAGAAGGAAAAATATGCCAAGGGGTTCGCAGTTAAACAATACTGGGATGAAGATAAAGCATGGCATAAGATGAACAATCTGACAAATCAGTGTTTACATGTAGTATGGTAGCATGCAACAAAAAGAGGGAGAAAGCTGTGCTTGTATCTTAAGGGAGGAGACATCATATGGATGATAGATGGTGAGTAGGTTAACAGTAGATAGACCAAAGTTCCTGAGTAGATGCTGATGGCATAGTCTTCCAAATTTTACCATAACCTGATCACATCAAAGTGACAAGTTTTTAGTCCGGTGATTCCTCTGTTCTCATGATGATGAATGGGAGGTAGCAGAAGTTGTCCAACATAAAACGTATGAGGCTTGAAATCCTGATAGGACTGAAATTTAGTACCCATGATATTTATATTTCACAAACACAGGAGATTAAAATAATAAAATACTTGCTAAAAAGAAGCCTTGAGACAAATACAGCTACAAGTCTAAAATTAAAAGCAGCAAAATGTGTGCTGTGAGAAACCTTGTCATTGTAGTTAGGACGTGTGATTGATAAATGTATTAGCAGAGACATAAGATAAAACACATAGATGAAATGTCACTGTTTACTAGCACATCAGAATTTCTGTGGATCTTTGATAAGACATTATTATGTAGCAAATTCAGACCTGCTGTTTCCTCAGAAGGCCAAGTTCTTTATGAACTACATAAACCAGACTTTGTGTCCATCTGGGATAAATCACACGCGCATGCCTTTGAGGATTTAAAAAATGGATTGATCACATCTTCAGCAGTGGCATCTTATACTTTTTTCCAGTCCCCCAGAGGAGATGTCATTCTTGTTGCACTGAGATGGCAGGAAGCTCAGAGCACGCTGTTTCAGGTAGCCTGCAGATATTGATTACCAGTGTATCAATTCTGATGATGCATTCTTGGTTAATGTAAAGATTTCAGTGACGTTTTGCACCATGTTATGAAAAATATCTTAACTGCATATTGAGAAAAGTTAAAAGACAAAAAACAGGCTGTCCTTAGGATGTCAAGAGTTTAAATCTATGCCTAGAAACCCACTAGTTTGCAGTAACTGTTCCTGGCACCTGCTTATCTGAGCCTATCTCAAAATGCAAATTTGAAGTGTGTGGGCAAGCACAGTCTCATTTGTTACAGGAACAGTATTATGGCTGGGTAGATATTTTACAGGAGATGATCCTGTCCTTTGCACAGCAGCTCCAGGTCTGGGCAGTCCTATACATTTTCAAAGGCGCTCAGCACCTTAGACTGATCTCACATCAGGTCATGGACACCAGAATGGTAGACTATTTAGGGCTTGCCCGCTTGTTGCGGCTTGCACCATTTTGCTGGACTGCCCCTAGGATACTCAAGGTAGCAAGGTCTCACCCAGCTGGTCACACCTCCACGATGGCATTGACTGTGGAGCAGGCAGGAACATGTTCCAGTGTGAGCTCAGTGTTGAAACTTCATCTTGCCACCCCAGTAGCACCTCAGTGGCACTGTTCCCCCTTTTCCCCTGAAAGACCCACTTCTGGAAAGGACATTACTTAGATCCTTTTAGAGAACTGTTGTACTGTGTATGCAGAGATGACTATAGACAACAGGCTGGGGCGGTAATCAGCTCTGTAGCAGAACTTGGGGACCAAAACAGATCAAGAAGATCCAGTGCTGTCCACCGTGTCTCTGTCAAATGCTTATGGCTGGGCTAGCCAGTGTCTGCCCAGAAGTCAGCTATTTCTGTGCAGGGCTGTAATCTCCTGCTCCAGAAGCCTGCCAGCACTGCAACCTGCAGTAAGAGAAATGGTTTAGCTGGGAAGAACAGATTTGTCATGGAGTAACACACAAGCATCTGGATCTGTTTAGCCAAGGGAATATTCTGTATCCCAGTAAACACCTCTGTTGGTTGACTTTTGTGTGTTTGCATACAGGTGGTAAGCAACTGAAAATTGTTGCTGTTATCCTGCTGTGCCTTTGGCCAGTCAGGAAATCTGGTGTCAAGAGCATCAGGAGGGGCTTTGTTAACAGAACAGGCACAGGCGTTACGTTTGCGTATGTGGTTGCTCATCTCCTTGCACAGTGGGCTGCTTTAGCTTCTGTGCAGCACACTGGGTATGCACAAATAACTCTGATGATTAATCACTTTGCTTTGCAGGTCTTAGCTTTAGCTTGTTTGGTTTAAAGTCTCTCCATCCACATAGCACACAGGCTTTCCACAGATGTAGATACATAGTAACAGGTTATTTGTACGCTGAGCTGTTTTTAAATGACTAAAACCCCATCATCTTTTGTTCAGAGTCTAGTAACATCCAGAATTGAAAGGGCTTCGGTACTGCACTGAGTAGCTATAGCAATGGAAGAAACAAGCCCTTTTTTTTATTTTTTTAAGATGGAAAAAGAATATATTGCATACTCCATTCTGCTGGTCTCAATAAAATCAAATTGAGAGGGAGAATATGCAAACAAAACTACTTTACGTGCTTATAAGGTATGGAAAAATGCATTTTCAAGAGAGACAAACAGCTGAAGGCCAACTGTACTTTTGTCAGGCAAAATAATTACACAAATCCATGTACAGCGTGCGTGCACAAGTGAAAGTGATGGTGCATTTCAACCTAAGATTATAATGCATTTCATAGAGTTGGTTATTTATAGATTGTCTTAATTAAAAGAGAAGATTTATACTGGTGCTACTGGAATGTATAGAGCAGGGAACCTCAAGGTGTATCTAAGTATTAAAGTAGGTGACCTGATTTTTGGAGAGGAGAAGCACCTGGAAATACTGAGTTCCAAGTCCCTCACTAAAGTTATGAATGTGATTTTCCTTCACGTGAAGCTCACAGAAAATTTGGTGCATTTAAGGCTGGAAGTTTAAAAATCTGCAAAAAAATCTGTGTATAAAGTATCACAGAAACTTTTGAAATGCTACCAAAAAATCTTGTGTAGTTGGCAGTTTCAAAAGTCAGGTCTTTGCTAATCCATCACGTTTTGAAGTTGGGAATCTCTTGATCAGCTATCTTGTTTAAACAGTGAATAATTTCATTTTGGGAGTTTGAAAATAAATGGAAGCTGTCTTTAGATAAGGCTGAATAAATGTTATCTTTGCACTTAGTAGAATTACCTCCTGCTGCTAAATAGGTTGTCTACCTTGGCTGTGCAATGGGCTTTTATCCTGTTCTCTTTTCATTAACAATCCATAAGATCTTTTGCTTTTAATGCAATTAGTCTGGTAGTTGGTTTTGGGTAGGAAGAAGGAGAACCCAGCCAAAAAGGTCAGGCAACACACTGACAGAGAAATAAATCCCAGTTTGCTCTCTTTCCAGGGTATTATTTCATTAGAAAAGGCTGCAGTGCATCCTAGTCAACTCTAAGCATGAATTATGATCTCATCTCAGCAGTTAGAAATTTTCCTTTGATGTCCAGAGTGAATTTGTTAATTTCTAGCAGAGCTGCCAGTGTGAACGGTCTACGTCAGTGCCTCCTAGGCTGGCCCTGCTAACTCACATGTCAGTTATCAGTAGACAGAACTGTTGAAATCGGCTCCCTTTTGGAGTAAATCCACTCTGCTTTTCTTTTTAGGGCAAAATAATGCTGCTTGCTCTATGAGGGGAGTGAAGCTCACTTCTGTGTGGCTCTGCCTTCAGCTGGATGAAATTCAAGTGGCTACTGCTTAAAAACTTCATGCTTTCCATTGCCTGGATTCTTTGTTGCTCTGCTGTTGGTTTGTACTGTTATACTGGGTTTAGGTGATGTTGGGAAGATCACCTGAATATCTCTGGGAATCCTTTACCAGCGTAGCAGCAACTTCCTCGTGGTAGTAAGCTATAAAAGCATCAAGCTACACCTGACTGCTTAGTTCCAGGTCATTTTATTCTTCTTTAACTACTTGCTTTAAAAAATGGGATATCTTTTTTCCTTTTCTAATGGAATCATAATCTGATGGTAATTTAGAATAGGTGATAGGTATATTAAAAATAAATTATTCCTTTATTCTTCTATTATTATGAAACTTTAATTTTATTTTGAAAGTGGCAGATGTCCTGGCTACTTAAAGCCTTTAAAAGACTGTAGGTAGTTTCTGAGAATGAGGATTCTAGTTAATCTTCGTGTAATGATGAAACAGGTTATCTACATTCAGCCCATGTTCCTAGCAGGAAATTTAGCTCTTATTTACTATGCAAAATAGTTGTACACAGGGTGTGCTATTAAAGATCTTCTGTTCTTTTGCTATTACAAGTGGCTCTGACCTAGACAATACTCACCTCTAGTGCTTTTTATTTTGTTTGAAAATGTAACTAGACTGCGTATGTGATGAAAGATGTTTATGTGAGTTCCTAGAACCCCCAAAGAACAAGTATATATTTGTTTCCTTCAGTGATTTTTATAATTTATTATTATTTATTTATTTTCCTCCAATTTACAAGATTTAAGGGAGAAATGGGATTATAGTAATTACATGGAAGAGTTAGAAATGCCTACACATAGTACTCTGCCCTCGCAGCTGGAAATACTGTCTGAAGAAGAATTTGAATAGACTTTGTTCTTTCAATGCCATTTACAATACTCTTGGTTTCAGTAAGCAAATCTATTTATCACTGCATGATTGTAAAATTTTTTTTTAATCTTTTTTCAACTGCAAGCTCTGAAACAACCAGGAAACAAAAAGGATGTGTTTGGTTCTAATGAGATTACTGTCACTGCTTTTTCCGCAGTAAAAAAAAAGGAAAAGACTTCATACATCTCTAGTTGAGAAACACTAGATGCACAGATGGGGACAGAGATGATTCTCTCTGAGGGATACATAGTTGGCGTGAAGGCAAGAGAGAAGTTTGGGATTTGGAGTTTAAATTGATTCAGTATAAGCACTTCGGTTGCTTATTTGGTACTCTGGAGGTAAGTGTATAGTGTGAATCAGACCTCTTTGAGCTTGTTTGAAACTTGGGGAAGTTGGATTTCACATGCAGCCTTTTACAGTGGGATTTAATTTAAAATAAGAAATGCAAGTTTAGGTGTCTACGAGCCCTCCAGCTGTCCAAACTCCTGTGTGGAGATCCAGTGTGGGATTCAGCTACCTTATTAAAGCAACTGGTGCTAATTAAGTGCATGAGATTTACAGTCTGGGCCCCAGCTGCCTCTCCAGGAGACAAAGATCTGAGTCTGTTCATCCTGTGCAAGTGTCTTGGGTATCCTGTGGCATCTTCAACACACTGTGGTGTTGGCAGCTGGACTCTGCTCCCAGCTGAGAGCCAGGAAAGTAATTCCCCTCATTCAAAAGTGGATGTACAGGCCACCCTTTAATTTCCTGTCTTATAGGTCTGGCAGAATATTGCCAGTCTGTGCAGATTTTGGATATGGCAGGAAGGATCTATGTGCATGGGCAACTGTATTGATGCCCTTGTGGCTGGTCAGCTCAGTAACTTTCCAGGCAATTTTGATTGTATTGACTATTTCCATGGACTACAGTGGGGAATTTAGACAGTAATGATGCTTGCAGAACCTAAATCAAGTGTCTATAAATAAGGCCAAACAGAATCCTGGCCATTCTATCTGTTGAAAGGCCAGAATCTGGACTATAGTTTCCAATACACTGAATCTTCAAAGAAAGCTTGATCTTGGATACAGACTCATGTCTTGGAAAATCTGATCACTTGGGAGGAAACAGATAACAATCTTAAAAGTGTGTTTTTGTCCTCCTTATCAAATGTATTTCTTCATTCTGGAGTTTTCATACGCTCATTTCTAACCCTTCTTTTTGGAAAGGGCATACCAATTCTTTGCTTCTGGTTTATTTTCCAGCAAGAAGTTAGGCTGCATGGGTAGAATAATTATGAAAGGTGAGCTACACAGTGGAAAAACAGTCTAGGAAAAAATATTCCTATTGCATTTGTTTTCTTTTCTACCTAAATTGTTTTACAGCCACTTAACATAAGAAAGCTGAAGCACTGGACAGCAGCTCCATTTAGCTTCAAGCTCTCTTTCAGGCAGAAAAATTACTTCGCAGATTTTGATACGTTCGAAGAAAGAAGAGGGAGAAAGAAAATGTACCACATCAGTCAGACATGGTAAGTAGGACTATATTTTGTTTCCCATTAAGGAACAGCAAATTAAAATTAAGGGCACTGTGAACAGATGATGTAAAAGGATAAGACTAGAGCTTTAATGTAAAACCAAAAAGCTTGATTTGACACACAATTATCAGTGATTTCATTCTATATTCCACCATATGCCATCACATGTTGCTATTAAGTTTTGTTATCTGTAATGCTGTTTTGTTTCCTTGCAGTTTGGGTCCTCACTAAAAGAAACTGTTGGCTGTCTCTTGTAAATCGTTAGAAGAATTACATTATTTGGGTTTGGAGAAATTATCAATGATCTCATTCTCAGAAGTATTCTGTATTATGGGTCAAAACTTTGTACAAAGTGCTTTCTCCATCCCCAGCAATCTTCCCTTTTTGTACTGGGCCCTTCTCAGTTTTACCGCAGTTACTCTTTACAAAATCACTCTCAAGCACTATTAGATGGAAATATTTTGTTCTTACGAAGAACCGTGCCCTCTGTACAGCTATTAGCTATTGCATTAGCTGAACATAGTTTAACTACAGTTTTCATAATCAATATTTTATTCTACGTAGTGTATTACTTTGGCAAATGAAACTACTGTGAAGTTAATTACTGTGCAGGGTTTTTTTTTCCAAAGAAAATGAGAGAAATTCCTTTTGCAGCAAAATTTGTCTACAGAGTCTGTTGTGTCATTACAGGATAATGCCAACAACACACTCCAGTGAGCAAGCAAAAGCAGTTCACAGTCTTGTCCTATTGTTTGGGTGACTGATTAAGCACTCAGAGCTGAATCCTGGCAGGGCAAAAATCTGCAGCTTTGTAATTCAGGCTGCATTCAGTTGTACTGGTAGATTTCCATATTCTTTGAAATATCAAGCTTTTTTTCATGTTTATGTTTTGACCTACTCAGGTCCTAAGGCTCATTTAAAAATATGTGCTATCCACACATCCAGCCACTCCAGGCTGCAGTGGCTTTCTGCAGGCAAAATTCAATGGGAGAGGCTCTTTTGTTCTCTGCAGCACTCCAGGGATTACTGATGTTGGTAGCTGCTATTTTTTTGGAACCTTCAATTTGCTCATGATGCCTTCAAATGTCTTTTTGCTGAAAGCAATTTGAGTCCAATTTAAAACATATATTTCTGCCATTACAATTGACATAGGTTTTAATTTCAGACTGAAAGAACATTGATTTATCCTGTTGCTTTTCATGATGCTTTTATAAAGGTTATGTTCTGCCTGCCCTTCTAGGAGAGGGAGCACTTGCAAGGCTTTAGGGGAAAGCGATATGATAGGTGGCTTTGGTGATGAACTGGGACTTACAAACCCCTGCCAAGAGCCCCTCTGCCAGAACACCTGAGCTCTGCATAGCCAGAGGATGGGCTTGGTTGCATCTGGATAGGGTCAGAGGGAAGGAAAGATTTTCTGGTCAAAGGATGGCTCCTTGAGAGCCTGTTTCAAGCTCTATGTAAGCTATTCTCTCTTTCAGTTCACCTAGCTCCAAGAACTCACTGCAGCTGGAAAGTTGCATGCTAGGAGGCCTCTGCATTAAGTGGCAATGGAGAAGTGAAAACTTTCTGGCAGCATGGGTAACTGAATTGGGTCTGGCTGAGCCCCACAGCAGCCCCCATAGTGCCGTGCTTGTGTTGGTATCTAGAAAGGTGGTGATAACACATCGGTGTTTGGCTGCTGCTGAGCAGTGCTCGTACAGCACCAAGGCTGTCTCTGCCTCTCCAACCTTCAACCCTACCTCTCACCAGTAGGCTGGGGGTGGGCAAGATCTTGGGAGGGGACATAGACATGACAGCTGACCCAAAGTGACCAACGGGATATTCCATAGTGTATGATGTCTGCTCAGATATAAAAGCTAAGAGAAGGAAGGGGTGGGGAGGTGGCATTTGTTATTTACAACATTTGTCTTCTGGAGCAACCCTTACATGCACTGAAGCCCTGCTTCCTGGGAAGTGGCCAAACATTGCCTGATGATAGGAAGCAGAGAATAACATCTTTTCTTTTCCTTCGCTTCCATGACTTTTGCTACTGCTTCATTAAACTGCCTTGATCTTGACCCACAAGATTTTTTTCCCTGTCTTATTTTCTCTCCTGTTCTGCTGACGAGTGGAGTGGCAGGGTGGCTTGGTGGCCACCTGATGATCAGCCAAGGTCAACCCACCACAGTAACCCTTCTTCTTGCATGTCTTAAAAATCCAGAAATTGAATAATCTTTTAGATAATAATCCTTGATGAGCACTCCACCCCTTTTTCCATTAAATGATTAACAATATTGGGTAACCTCCATTCTCATATATCTATTGCTTTTTGGTATTCAAGCAAAATTACTGGGTTTTTCTCAGTTAAGAGATAGATATACACTCAGTTGATGGTATTCCAAATATTATCTGCATCTTCCTCTTACAAGAAGGCTTCTTTATTAATGACAAGAGACCACTTTTTAATCTTAAAAGGTGATTTTTTTTTTAATGAAAGAACTGTGTTTAGATTGATGTTTTCAATTGAAAGATGAATTGCAATAATATTGCACTTCATCATGTAACAGATCTTTATAACATCAAAACAAGGAAACATGAAGTGGATGTGACCATCAGAGAACTGTATATTTGAGTGGCAGAAGGCAAGATAATGATTTTAGACTCTTGACAACACTTTTGCAAAACATGTGTGAGGATGTGGTTGGAGTCTTTCTGCTGACAAAGCCCAACTACAGAAGATTTGAGAGGCCATGGGGGTCTGGCTCCCAATTTCTTGCTGAAATTTCTCTGCTGCTTGCTGAATAATGAAAAAGAACAAGAAAAATTGCCCCAGGCTCTCCAGTTGTGTTGCTTTTTTCCGCTTAGAACGGGAAATCAAGCCTGAAGTGTTCGAAAGCTGGACTATGTCAAGATATAATGGCAGAATTTGAATGCACTTAGTCAAAGTTCTTCTCAATCATGTAGCATGCATCCCCATTGGTTTGAAGTCAAAAAGCTTAAGTTGTTAAAAAAATTTTATGCAAGCTCAATCAGCTCCAGTTTAGACTTTGAATAACCAACAGACCAGCTTCCAGTGATTTCAGACAATTGCTTGGCTCATACTGGGACAGAATCACCGATAAATGTTTCCAATTGTACACTTCATTACAACTTTTCAATGCATCTTTAACTTCTTGGAGCTAGAATTCACTGCGCGCATTTGATTACACCCCAGCGTCCGGTGCTGATAAATACTGTTTCTTGGTGTAAAGATGCTCAGGATATTTAGAGACTATTCACAGCAGCTAGAAACACAAATCTTTTTCCAGATTTGGAACTTCCACAGCATTTCTTGTAATATTTTTTTTTAAATGCCATTTGTTGCATCTCAAACTCAGAGACAAGACTTTTACAGCTGAACCTGTGCTCTGTTGCAGCAACCTTCGCCTTATTATAGAGAAAGTCTTTTGACTGAATTCTTAAATGGCAAATAATTAGGAAAGGAGAGGTGGAGAAAATTCAGCTAAAAACATTTGTTGATGCTTTGCATCTCATTGCTCTATTCTAACTAGAAAGTGTGTGAGGCAGAGACTGTATTGATGCATTAGGCAGGAAGAAATAACATTTTTCAAATATTAATAAAAACTTCGCAAAACTTTCCCCAGCTTAAAATATGGATTCTTTCAGCAATTAGTCCCCATATCCTGCCAAGTCTGTCATGATCTATTGCAGTGTTTATAGAAGAAAAGTTCCACACTAGAATGAGGCATGGGCAACCTTAGATACTTCACCTAAGACCTCTCCATTTATGTTGTGGATAATTGGGATGATAAAAGCAAGATCCCCACCCTGAAAATTGATGAAGAGCTGTTCCAGTTTCTGCAGGGCCAGGAATTGAAGTTTCTTTTATCAGTTTCAGGTATTTCTGCTCTGCTGCAAGCAGCAGTCTCTGACTGAGCATGTCAGTGAGAAGGGACTTGCTGCACAGGGAAATCATTAATGTAGGGTACAGATTGAAAGCATCACAGATATTCTATAGTACCTCTTGTCTAGATAGGTGTAGTGCACAGGGGGCAGAAGTGGGTGTGTGGGGAGAGATGGTGCAAGGTTCTTTCTGGATGTCAGTAAGAAAGGCCCAACAACAAATGGCATATTAAAATAGCTGCTTCCGGAACTCAGAGCAAAAGGAGGGATATAGGTAGTGAGAAAATCTTACATCCCTTCAGTTGCTGGAACCCCCAATTTCATGCAACATCAGATGGATTCCAGATGCATTTTCTCACAATATGCCATGCACGGAGAAGTTCTCAGCATTTGAAGGGATGTAGGATTTACTTTTTTATCTATAGTCCTCTTTTTATTCTATTTTAAAGCATCTATTTTAATATCATAGAATCATAGAAGTCCAGGTTGGAAGGGACCTCAAGGATCACCTGGTCCAACCTTTCTTGGCAAAAGCATGGTCTAGATAAGACGGCCCAGCACCCTGACCAGCTGAATCTTAGACTTGTCCAGTGCTAGGGAATCCACCACTTCCTTGGGGAGATTATTCATTCTAATGGATGATTGTTCTCATTGTGAAAAATTTTCTTCCTATGTCCAATTGGAATCTCCCCAGGAGTAACTTGTACCCATTACCCCTCATCTTTTCCGTGTGACTCCTTGTAAAAAGGGAGTTTCCATCTTCTTTGCAGCCACACTTTAAATACTGGAACATGGTGGTAAGGTCTCCTGTAAGCCGCCTTTTCTCAAGGCTGAACAAACCCATTTCCCTCAGCCTTTCCTCATGCGGCAGGCTTCCCAGTCCTTGGATCATCTCTGTGCCCCTTCTCTGGACCCTCTCCAGCCTGTCCACATCTTTTTCGTATGGCAGGGACCAAAACTGAACGTGGTATTCCAGGTGTGGCCTGGCAAGTGCTGAGCAGGGTGGGATACTGACTTCTTTATCTCTGCTGGTGATGCCCTTGTTGACACAACCCACCATCCTGTTGCTCTCCTTGCCCCGGCAGCACACTGTTCACTCGTATGGAGCTTGTTGTCCCCCAGGACCCCCAGGTCCCTTTCCACAGAGCTGCTCACCAGTCAGGTAGACCCCAGCCTGCACTGCACTCCTGGATTATGTTTTCCCAGGTGCAAGACCTTACATCTGTCTTTGTTGAACTTCTTAAGGTTCTTGTTAGCTCCCTCCTCCAGCCTGTGCAGGTCTTCCTGCAAGGTGGCTCTCACTTCCCCACTCAGGTATCATTGGCAAACTTCATTTGGGTGCACTTGATCCCACCACCCAATAACTTATGCAGATATTTAACGGTGTTAGGCCCGCTACCGATCCCTGGGGACCCCAGTTGTGACAAGCTGCCAGTTTGAAAAGGAGCTGTTCACCACCCCCCTCTGGGCACTGCCGGCCAGCCAGTTCCCCACCCATCGCCAGAGCACTTGTCCAGGCTGTAGCACATCAGTTTCTCTAGGAGGAGGCTGTGGGAAACCACATTGAAAGCCTTGGAGAAATCCAGGTAGACAATGTCCGCTGCTCGCCCCACATCAACGGAGCAGGTTACTTTTGTCCTAGAAGGCAATCATGTTCATCAAAACACGATTATCCGTGCTGTTTTTTCCCCAACCATGTGCTTCATTCGAGTTGTCATAGCCCTCAGGAAGATTCATTCCATAACTTTCCTAGGGACTGAGGTAAGACTGATATGTCATTTGTTGTCAGGCCTTTCTCGCTGACATGCTGACAGAGCCCTACACTCTTTCTCTGTTTCTCTCCCTCCGGCCCCTGACCCACACCCCACCCAGTGCAGAACAATACGTTTATTCTGGAAAACAACACTGTCCCTGTAGTGAACTCTCTTGATATTCCAGAATAGCTACCCTGCAGCTTTCTCTTTATAGACCTTGAGTAACAGTTCTCAGACTCTCCTATATGATAACTCAGAATTGCCACACAGAGAAAAATGACTGATAGTGCATAGTTATGAATATGTTTTAAATACACATTATTAGGTACTGAACTGAGAACTAATTTTCATAACCATTTTCAGTGCTCTTCTGTTCTTATGTATAAGCCAGGACAGGACTGCAACCTGACATTGTACACTTTGGTATGTTAGCATCTACCCTTAAATTCACCCCTCTGTAATCGTCTTTCATTTACACTTTTGTAGATTTTGTAGGGCTTTCATACTGTGAATAGGCCTGTCATGTGGAGCTTTTAGAGGTTAAAAAGGGCGCCTTGCCTTCCTTCTAAATATTTGGTGGTGGTGGGCACTTGGAAGTCTGAGGAGCATCACCTCCAGTCACCTTCTGGAGTGGTGGGACAGCTCCAAACGGTGACTGGGCACTCTGGTATCTGCTGGAGAAGGAACCTGCAGCTTATACTGGGGTAATGGGAGTCAAGCCTGGTGACTGGAGCACAAAAGGTTATAGAAAAATAGAGAACAAAATCAGAATGAATTCTACGGTGTGGTGTAGACAGGAGAATATGAGCACCAACTATCTGCAGAACAACCTGATAAATAAAAATAAAAAATAAGAGTCTCTGCTGATAGAACAGAAATCTCCTGTGTTTGCCCAGGCATACAAACAACTTCTGAGACTTCTACATCAAAACTGATCACAAAATTTTTTAGCCATCTCCTCAATGATGTAGCTTGATGCTGTTTTGTGCCCACAATGTAGCAGGTTTGATATGATACACAATTCTTTTACTGGGCTTCTGAGGGAAGACTTGTATGGGAGGGATGATATCACAGAGTCAACCATCTTGGAGATGTGACTCAGGGTTTATTGAAAACAGGCTGCTCTTGTGTCTTTCCAGGTGCCAGGAGCTGTCTGAAATCTGATCAGCACAACAAGCTGCTCGTGAGGATCTGTCAGGAGTCCCACATACTTAGTTATCTCTATTTGCTGCATGTTTGGATTCCAGTCAGCAATTTGCTCTGCAAGGTGGTCTGCTGTTGAAGGAATATTGTTTAATCATTCCTGTGAGCATGCAAGGTGACATTACCTATGGGTTTTATGACAGATATGAGGACATCATTACGTGTTAGGCTTGGGCTTGCCAGGTGCTCAGATGGTGGCAGTGGTATGGGCTGATCACATCCCTAAGAGTCTAACTCTTGAGCTAAAATGAAGAAGGTGCTGAGAGGCAAACAAAACATATTTCTTAGAGACATGTGGAATGTGCCAAGAACACCGCCAGCCTGGCTCAATGGCCTGCTCACATATTGGCTAACCGTGGGGGAGAGTTGTTCTCTGAGATCGTGTATCACCAAGGCAGCATATGGACTGCTACAGAGAAGCCACAACTTAACAGTCCACGCAGAGCAATTAATAGGACTCTGGCAGGTTATTAGCATTTACAGTACCACTTTACTTCTCTCATACCATAAACTGAACCACTTGCAGCTTGTTGGTAAAATCTCCTAAGAACCTGATTTTCTTTTAGACTGGGTCAGCTGGCTTTTGAAGTAAGGAAATGTATAATAGCTACAGAGCATTAACTCATAAGTTTCTGGTTTTATGTGGAATATATTGGAGTGAGGAGTTTTCAGTGAGCTTTGCAGACAGTTCACGCTTGCTAAGCACACAGTGAATGAACACAGACTCCAGAATTTTGTGAGTGACTTCTATTTAAGCCAGAAAAACAGCAGCCTTTGCAGCATTGCTCTTAACATGGTGTTTGTAACTCCCACCCTTGCCCTGTGCTCTGACTGGCTGAGCTCTCAAATGGTGTCTGTGGGGGACTGCACACTTTATTTCTACCACAGGTATTTTTCACTGAAGCTCCTTTATAGCATCAGAAATTCCTAGGGAATATCTCTAGTAATTGCTGTGGCTTCTTCCTGGAAGTGTTTCCATCTTTCTGGTGGGTGGTACTTTGGCACACGTGCCAAGAAAATGATGATTTATGTGAAAATTCTGGGACTTTTCTGAAGGGTTTATTTCTCCTCTTGCTCAGTGTGGCCCAGTATAGTAGAATAAAGCATTGTGCTTTTGCCTCCAGAAGAAAAAAAAACATCAGCTCAGCCAGGGGTGGGATGTTGTACTAAATACACTGACACACTTCTATCAAGCCTACAGAGGTATCAGGAGATGCTGTGGCTCTGTTGTCTGCAGCTGTGTCCTCTCCACCTTTCTTAAAACAGGAGTGCTGCCTTAGCCTATGTAAACCAGTTTGAACTGTGTAGCGCTGTGCATGTATCCTTACTATAGGGGTGCATCCCCAAGGAATAAACCAAATTCTTTTTTGGCTACAGGACATCAATATGGGACTGACGTGATTCCTTCCTTAGCTCTGAAGAGTATGGGTGGGTTCCTCTGTGCCAGTATATGCTATGGTGGGGGACTGGCACACATGGGAAAGGACTGTTTCTCAAGAGAATGCATGCCATATAAAGTGGGAGTTTCTGCCTATTTGTAAGAAAATGTCATCCTGAGATTACGTAAGGCTTAGTGTTTTAACTGTTTATGTAGCTAAGCAGACAGAGGGATGTCGAGAGATTGTCACTCTAAAAATTGCAACATGAAACTATTCTCCAAAGCAATCATTGCTGTTCTTGATTTTTTAAAACTTATACAATGTGTTGAAACAAGAGGAAAAACCCAAATGCAGAATAAAACTGAAGCTATAAATCTACTGAAGTTACCAAAGCTATTCTGAAGCTAATTATGACTGTATGCAAAGCAAATGAAGTGAGAACTGAATTAATGAAGACTAGCTACCTCCCACAAACTAATGAGGCATGCTTTATATCAATAGCTCTTCAAATTGAAAAATTAACCATGCTGCAGGAAAAAAAGGAAAAAGAAAAAATAAAGAAAGGAATTAAAAAGAAAGAAAGAAAATTATTTAAAAAGTCGAGGTAGTTTAAGAATAGTATGGAAGACAAGAAAAGCAATAAGATACATGTTGCCTAGCTGTTTAACGTTCCTCCTTGACACGCTTTTCTAAGAATCTTTAGTTACCTTTCTCTTTTTCTTCACTGCTTTGATAGGCATTTTTAGTGCCACTGGGCTAAAGAAAATAAGAAAACTGTCGATTTGAGGCAGGGTTTTTTCAGTCTTTCTTGAACCTTTTCCATGGAATTTAGTTTTAAGAATGTGCCCAGTACTCTGTAGTAAGAGAGGCAGTTGAGTTGGCTGAGGCTGATTGTCTACCTCTCAGTATGAAAAGCAAGGGTTATTTTCAGCTGTTGTTCTGTGGTCCATTCCACCTGCTCCCCATTAAGCTTTTATTTCTTCCCTTTTGTAATCTTCTATTTCATTTTATCTGTCTGTTGTACTCTTTTACTTTCATAAATCAAAATCCCCATCTTCAGCTTATTTCTTTTCCCTGTTGTTGTGCATCTGCAGCCATATTTTTGTGTCTGGTGAAATGGGGCATCTTTGCCACTCACTAGAAGAAATAATAATAACAAAGTGTTTGGATCAATATCTCATCTGTTCAGAAGAAATGTGTAGATCTATGCCTTAAAGGGGCTATGTGCCATCTGTTTGGTTGAACAGCATATTTATCTGCTAGTTTTTATTTACACGGAGAAATTTAATTTCAGAAACAAGGAAACTATTACATAATCTTATTTGATAATGCCAGAATCTAAATTTGGAATATTTCCCTGAAATATATACACATTTTAAAAGGCTCCTGAATCGTCTGCAGCCCATATTGTTGTGTTACAGCTCTTGTTAAACCAAACTGAAAGTTAAACAAAAATGAAAAAATAGAAATGTAAAAACAATTTAAAAGAGATACATAGTGCAGCAAGGAGGTGAACAAAAAGTGTTCCTGACTACAGCCTACCACAATTCCCTTTCTTTAAATATGTGTATCATTGGTAGAATCTAATAGATTAGTAAAACCATCTTTGCAACAGAAATCCATTCCATTTCTCACCATCAATGAAACAAATTTTAACAATTATAAGATGCTGAAAAATTACTTTTTCTATTAGTATCCTTAAATAACTGCTTAAAACAAAGAAAAACTATTTCTGGAGTGAATTTCATATAGGCAACAGGGCTGAAAGGAAGGTCACAATTCCTTCTGATGGGCCACAACTGAACCACCTCTTTTAAACAATTCCTGTCAGACTTATGTTTTACTTGTTCCTGAAAACACAAAACTAAACAACCTATCACCCTCTACAATTTATTTTATCAAAATGTCCCTAGTGAAATAAAAAATTATACTAGTGCTTGATTATTATTACTTGTAGAAAGTTTTCTCAGGGTTTAAAGCGTTAATACTGGTTTAGGTAAAATAACTGACCTTTTGGTGCCAAATCTTCTTTCAAATAATTAATAAAATGTGAATAACTTGTGAAACTTACCAGTTACTTCTCCACCCCATTACTTGCTTATTTGCTCATTTGTGCCCACTACAAGCTTATTTTGTGCTATAACCATAGGCATGAACCCTTGGAAGTTCACCAGGAAAGGCTGGCCAGCGTTCCCTTGTTGTGCAGTTCCAAGAAATCTGTCTGCTTAGACAAGGCATTTGAAATGTGATAGCTATTGTGAAATCAGTCAGTCTTTCAGAAGCATCTTCCTTACAAATAATAATAATTCTTGGCTGGACTTTGTTTGCTTTGTGGCTGGTATAAATTCCTACTTGGCAGAGAGCAACCTGGTAAGATGGACCATTTTTCAAGCCAGTTCTTTTAAATGCATATGAACTTAAGAGGAAGATTTTATTTAATTTATTGGTTCTTACTTTTTAATTGCCACATTTTCCAGTAAAAGGCCAACAAAAGGGAGTTACAAAGTCTTCATCGTGGAATTAGTTTAAGTACAAATGTAATGTCAGTTCTCTAATCCTAGTGTATTTTAGTTTTAGACTTTAAAAACAATATATAGCATTAAAGAATGAAGTCCACTTCAGACTTCTGTGTGAAACTAGATCTGACTGGTTAAAAGCTGTGAAAATAGTATTGTTTCTAGATGTTTGTGAGAGCTGTATTCTTGTAATTGAATCATGTCTTTGCATGGTTCTTTACCACATTACTTCTGAATTCATGCACAGTGACATTAATTTCAGTATAATGCACGACTTACATCTGTTTATTTATTCCTTTTCATCCCCTCTGTCACACTTACTCAGCTTTTGTGACATATTAAAAAAAAAGAGGTTAACTCATCTTTCTGATGAGCTTTTTGAACAGCAAATTTACTGATGTTGGCTCTGACATATCAGCAGAGATGAACATGAGTGTGTTTCTGTTCTTTCACATTTAGGTTTGTTCAGGCTGTCAGGTTGAATGATTTCTACATTGCTAACCTTAGCTCAAGGGAAAGCTTTGGTCCCATCTATAGAGCTGAGAAAATCAGTTTCATATGAAGACAATCTTACTGCAAGAAAAAGCCATGGGTATACGCAAGTTAGTTTAATGAAGGGAAAGCATTATTTCTCCTCCATAGTAAGGATAGCTCTAATTGCAAGTGGAACTGAAAACGTAGTCTAATCGCATACACCAATTTTCAAAATTAACCTGAAATATCAGTACAGCTTTTTCAGATGTATGCCTTCTCATATAGGGAAGCAACATATTTAGTGTTTAATAGTTCAGGGAGCAACTTTTAAATAATATCCAGAGAATGAAGGCATTTCTTTACTTTTTATCATTACTGGTTGCAAAGATATTATAGATGTATCTGTTTATATATACGTGCACATTATATACCTAGACAAACAGGATTATACTTCATTACACTTTCTTCCTGAACTTTACATGAAAACTAGTGTGAATACATTTCAATCCCATATCAAGTCTGATCTAATATATTGAATAAGCTACTGACTCAATTTTTTTCCCCACTGACTTTAAATGCACTTTATCTCAGAAGAAGGGGATACTAGGATTTAACCAGTATAACTTTTTGTGAACACTCTGTGTGTTGACAAGATTTACACTTGGGGAAAAAAAAAAAAGTTACTTCTGATTGACTACCTGATTGAGACTTCTGTGCCTCTTGTATTAAGAAGGGGAAAAAAATCCTTTTAAAGGTATTCATGAATCAGTCAGGCCTAGATTTATCCAACTTAATTTTTGGCAGCTAGAAGTTAGAAGCATAGATGTTGGGATTAACTCCTGGCTCTGAAGAGGAGGAAGATGGGTGCTTCCCCATTCATTCATATTAAGACTGGTAGGATGAATCATATTTTAAAAGAACATCTCTCCGAGTGTAGAGAGAGTCTAAACTGGTTGTTTAGACATGATGCTTAATGTTTAGAAGGCTAATAGCAGGTGAGGTCAATTCCACCCTCAGGAAGCATGGCTGGGATCAGCTGCACTTAGTGTCTGGTTTCTAAATGATCATTATTATTTATGATAAGCCACAACACAAGTAGCTGCAAATGATTCCCAGACCTTGTAAAACAACAGTTCACTGCACTTTCTTTAGCTTATTTTTGGACAGTCCTTTGCTTCAAAGAAATATTGGTTTAACTGTGACTCAACATATCTCTAGTAATAGGGCTGTAAGGATGTTTAACATTTCTAAGTGGCACATTTTTTGGGTTATAGCCCTGGTAACCTTGTTTTCTCCTCAATCAACTATGAAGACAATCTTCTCCACACCATTTAATGAAGAATAGCTGGAAAAGCATCTCCAAAAAGACAACAAATGTAATTTTTCACAGAGTAAATTCTTAAAAATGAAAGTTTTAGAAATAGGTTAGTCTTGCATTTCCCCACTGTGCTAACTTCAATTAAGTTAATGTTGGTGGAGGGAGTGTGTCCACAAAAATGAAGGGAAAGAACAAAACCTAAACATGCTAAAGACTGTTCAAGATTGTCAGTCCAGTTCTAGGTAAATCCTCTAATACTTTTTTTGTAAAAAGGGTTGTCACACAGGTGCCTTTCTAAGCTTTATCTTCTTGCTGGCAAACTTGGATGGAAAGAATCATTTAATGTGTGTGTTGTGGTCTTGACTTCTCTGAGCTATGTTTTAATACCTTGACCATCTCTTCAAAGGCATCCCTGGAGAGGATCCTTTCACAAAATACATATTTGAAGAAGGATTTAGTACAGGTGTTCATGCCTTTTGATATGTTGTATTGAAACTTTTTTAAATTTTTTTTCCTCTTCTCCATTCTTTTTTCTTTTAATGCAATTTCAAGCTTTTGAAATGTACTGCCTTATTTGAAATGCTCTCAGTTATTGTGTTGTTTAGACATGCTGGCTTTCTTCTTTGGGGTGTTTCTAAAAACACTTTGGCAAATGGTGCACATTTGTTTTGAATTCCTAATGTGTTGTCTGCCATATTTTGCAGTTTTGGCTTCTTCTTTTACGTTACTCTCTAGAGGTTTTTCTAATTATTAATGAAATTCTTCTTTTGGAAATTAAATACTGCTACAATGGCTGTATTGCTTTTCTTACTCCTAAAAAGGTAATTGGTATTTATTCATCCGGGTTTTTGAAAGTAAATTTTAAACCAGATCTGCAAAGCTGTCATTCATTTTGCCTGAAAAAACTGTCTTGTTTTCACACATGAAAAGTGATTTCTAGTTAGTCTGTATTAGAGTAGATGGAATCTTGTTATTATATTTTTCTCCTTAGCTTCTAATCACCTTCAGACTCTCACAGTCACTGTCGCTGTCCTGACTGAGCAGTCTTAATACTATACTTTTCCTATCTGGGCCTTGAATTTCCATGCCTATAAAGATTTTATGTTTCTTGTTACTCACCCATTTACCTGATTTGACCATGATTTACAGATGACACTATCTCAAACCAGGATAAAGCATCTTGAAAATAAAACTGGGAGTGTAAAAGAAGTTGATTAATGATCTCAAAGTCCCCTCATTTTTAGATGAAAGGTACTTCTGGTAAAAACTAGAAGCCTCCCAGAAGGGTGATTTTAGAATCTAATTGCTTATAGAAATTGTAACTATATACATATCAGTACTATACATAAATGTGTGTTAGTGTAAGATGTGTTCTGTGTACTGTTATTTATTGTAATCATATCTCTGGGTTAAGGATTTCTTCAAAGCTTCTCTAATAGAAAATAACCTAAATATTGTTAAAGATATCTTTGCTATTATGAGATTCCAGGCAAAGCAGATGACAAAAACATAAGTGGGTAGACTGCAGCAATAGTGTAGAAATCAAATCAGTGATGTAGGAGACACGATAAAGATATGAGACTGGTAAGCAATACCTTTCCTGTGCCTCAATTCTTTTTGGTTCAGATGGAAAATATGAACATGACTGCATCCTGCTTCTCTACTAACTGGAAGAAGCAATTTTTCCCCAGTTTGTCCAAAAATTCCCAGAAACAAAGAAATTAAATCCAGCAAATTAGTGAAAAAAAGGAGAAACTTTGGAAGAAGGGCAGGCCAGGAAAAATTCAGTCTACCTCTAGATAGCTGGAGAATTTTACAACAAGCAAGCATATGCTTAAAATCTGGGGGAGATAAGAGGAAAACTGAAAGACTGAGAATACCTTAAGCTCTTTTCAACAGATAACAGTAATATTGCCTGCTGTTCCCAGCAAGTGAAATTGAATTGCTTTCTTGCTTTTAAATTTAGCAGTATTAGTGTATTACTCTCAATAAATTGAAGTTTGGATGATAAATCCCAGTGTAAAAGCTACTATCAATTCCCCATTTATTGGAAAGGAAAAAGCCTTTGTGTAAGACATGTCCATTAGAGTTCTCTGATTTGTCATACAGCTCTTAAAGGAGGATGTTTAACTCACCTTTAAGTTCTGCTGTTATCTTGTTCTAACAAAACACACAGATACAAAGAGAAATAGAGGAAAAGAAGCTTTCTGGAAAATACGGCTTTTTGTTGACGTTTGCAAGGCTTGAAAGGACTAATATTTCTGTCAGAAATCCAGACTTTGGATTGACAGTGAGCCAAAACGTTTCCTCTGGATGCAGACTGAATTTATGTATCTGGCATAATCTCATTAGCCTTCCCTCCAATCCTTTTTTTGAGGTGAGTTCAACTAGGCAGCAGTCTCATTTGTTGCATCGCTTCCCTCTAGTGTCCTCGGCAGTTCAGTTGTGATGGTATCAAGCTTGCTGGGATTCTAGCAGTACACAAGGCTTGCCAGCAAAGTGTACCCTCTTTGGCTCTTTCTCTTTTGGTGCTTGTCAATTACCATTTTCACTAATTGTTCCAGGTTACCAGAACATACTATGAACTTACGCCTGCTTGACGGTATTTGACCTCGTACTCAAGATCTGCCTGGTATACCTAAATTCCCACAGAATCTGTGCATTGGGGAAGTCTGCCGGTCCTTATGGGAATCAAAATCTCTGTGAACTTCATGGAGCAAAGCATTAGCTTGTTCTCTAGGTGGGTTGAAATACCCATTGCAGTGGATCTGCTGTGCCGAGTCTGCTAAAGGATATTACAAAAAATACAGTAATTCATAAGGAAGTTTTAGTCTTTCCTGCCCCAACACTTGGCTGTAGAAAATATAGATATATTCCAGTAGCCAAGCAATATTTTTATATTTCTTTTACAAATGAGCTATGGACTATCTGTTTATAATGAAGCCCAGCTTTCACTCAAACAGTGAATTATCATTAATAAGTACCTTTTCCCATTGCAGCCCAGAAACACCAGCTTTAACGGTCCCTTTAATTATAAGGGTGAGAAATGATCCCCTGAAGCAAGGAGTTACTGCATGACATTTGGTGATATACCATACAATGACTCAGATGAAACTACATCATTCTAATTCAGTGCTGCACATTTTCTGGTGCCTATGCATTGTGAAGTGATGCAAATTCATTCTTCACATTATCAGCAGAGGTAAAAATACTTTCATTAAGTTAGAAGAGAGAAAACATCAATAATTTAAGATCTGTCTTCTTAATACTGGCTTAAATTTAATGATATTTAAAGATGACCAGATTTTGGTTAAAATGATAAACTCACAAGGCAATGCTCTTCCGGCCTACTTTGCTAGTCGAAATGGCCATGTTCAATTAGTATAAAAAATACATTATACTTTTTTATATGTATATTCTACATATTTATCAGTAGAGAAAAAGTAAAGTCCTGCAATAAGCTCAGAGAGATAAAAAAGTGAAGTATCTATCTTTCTAAAACAGGATTAGCTATTGTGAAATTTAGAGAAAGAGCAACTTACTGAAACAATAAAGGTTATTTATGCTTCTATTCTGCTTTGTCAATCAAAATTCACCTTACTCAATAAGCTTCAGAAGAAAATGCATCACTATTTGGTTTCCATTTGCATGAGTTGAAAATCACATGTTGGTACTCAGATACAAGAGGACCTAAATTAATCAAAGGTATTTGTCTCTAAATCATATTTTTTAGATTGTCAGAGCTCTTCTGCTGATCTCTGGCTTTTCCAAAGCACGATTAAGTAACAACATATTTCTTACAGAGACATCTTAACTGGGCAAGTGGCTGTGGCAAGCAATCAAAAGCACCAGAATTTCATGTGTCTTAGAAATGATGTTACAAAGTCACGTTTTTAAGTCACTGAAATGAAGCACAGGAAAACAACAGACTGAGGACTGTGCCTCTGCTGTTGTTCAGGTGTTACACAACAGAAATTGCAGCCACTGGGGTGGCTATAGCAGTTCAAATGAAATACAGGCTACATCTATACAAGCTTAGTTTACTTTAGACATCTAACAAATATAAACTCTGCGTTAAAGAGTAAAAACTTTTTTCCTAACTTCAGGGTCCTATGTATCCACTGTAACGTTGATGGAGAAGTCAGGAAGGTATCCACACTTGTTTAAACACAGTTCAGATGGAGAGTAGCTGAAATCTTCTATCAGCCTCCAGACTCTTTCATGTACAGTGCAGACAGTTCATGAGCATTCTTTTGCAGTCTCATGGAGACTGTCTTTTCTTGTATAGCTTTCATTTTGGGATATCCATAACCCAGGAATGAAGCAGTGAATGATTCTGTGAAATAGATTCTAAATTAATAAAAACTCAGCCACTTTTCTGCACATGATTTCTTTTCTCCACATGCTAAGATGCAAAGATATCAGAAATTAAAACAGATAATAATAAAAGAAAGCAAAACCTTTGGGCTTATTTTATTATCAAAAACTGTCCCCACGCTACCTAATAGGAAAAGTGTCTTAGGCTCTGAAAAGTACAGTTTCTAAATACAATTAATATATTCAGAAAGTCTGCTAGAATGATAAGAGTTATGAAGTTTTTCTTAATCTATAGGAACTTCAGAGGGGAGTATTACAGCTATAACAATACAGCACAGTGCCTAGCTTAATTAGTCCCAGTGGCTGCATCTATAATGCGAAGCTAAGAAGAATTAGGGAATAAGGCAGAACACAAGTACCCAGCTCTGCAGCGTGCAGTCCCTGGTGTGGTTTTGGCCTAGGGCCAGCTAGCACTCTTCCAGATAAACCCCAAACCATGTCTGAGCTTTTGTGGTGAGGAAGCGTTCTCAACAGGCAGTTTGGAAAAGCTACCTTGTTCTGCTGGATAAGTGAGCCTAGCTCTGGGCTGTTTCCTTTCTCAGTATAGACATAGGTGGCGAGTCCTTACTGCGGCTGTACTGCATTTGGAGCTCAAACACAAAAGTGGCTCTTTCCTACACTATGTAGTTCTACTTCTTGCATTGTTTTCTTTAGTCCCGCTGTGCTGTGCAGATCCAGGCTGAGATACCTAACTTCTTCCTTGTGCCAAGCTATGCCTCTCTTTCCCTATCTCAGTTTACTATTCACAAGTTGTGCACTACAGCCGTTACATTCTCCCCCCCCTTAATTTATAATGTCAAGTGACAACGTAAATTTTTTTGGACTGAACTTGTCTACTAAAAAAAAAAAAAAAGGCTCATTTAATTTGGTGTCAATCTGATACACTTTAGAAGCTGGAAGCATACACACGATAGCAGACAGTTCACTAAGGAGTTCACAAAGCAATCACAACAAGTATTTGTGTAATTCCTTTCATAAATCTATCAAGCGGACAATGAAATTGGTTTGTGTTCTCACTGCTCCAAGAGGAAGACTGCCCCAGAACTTCTCTTTCTGACCATTAAAACATTCAGATGCAAAGCCAGAATTTTGCTTACTTATTTGCTCACATACTTGCAGTATTTGCTAGCTCATATAGTTCCCTGTTTCCCACTTGGTATTTACTGCCTGCTGTGGTTTTAAAGCCAATCTCAACAATCTCTTATATCTTGTTGCCTAAACAGACTGAACTGTACATTCACCTGGGCCCTGTGTGAGCAAAGGAGAAGAATTTCCTGTTATTGATTTCTTGTTTTATTTTCTAACTTAAATTTATTCATCACCAGCTTACTCCCCTTAGGGCTTGCACAGGGTCTGCCTTTCAGCATATTTTTCTTCCTTCGTGACCTATGTCCTCACTGTATATAGACATGGTGTGGAAGCACCTGAAAGCTTAAGATGTGTCATGAAGGAAGTTGCACAGTGCTTATGGTAAAAAGGGTCATAGTATTAACAAAAAATTACTGCTTGTCATCTGGTGTCCTGAATAATAAAATTCAGATCACTACTGGCTTGAAACTCTAGAAACGAATGGCTATAGTATTCAAAAGCAGATGTTATACCTGGGCTGCAAGATAAAAAATTGCATTGGTAATGATGAAACTAATTTACCGGTAGTTGTTTACATTTATTGGAATATTTTTCAGACTTTTATGCAATTGAATTGCCTCATCTGATTTTATTTTCTAAAATGTAGTTTAATTTCCCACAAACAGATTTCTTTTTCTCTACTCAATAATGCATGGCATAAGTAGCTGAGTAGTTGCCTTTGTTTCCTAACAAATTTTACAATAGTGCTAAGACATCTGAAGTTTTCTCAGGCAAAAAACCAGCTGATCTTACATTTAGGGTTCATTAAAGGTTCCATTATTTTTTCATAAGAAAATTGTAAGTGATCTCATAATCCTCCTTTTGGAAAAAAACCCCAGTGTACTACATGCAAAATAAAGGCAGAAATTTTTCTTGTTTGCTGTCTGCTACTCTGCAAACAATTTTAGAAATATCCATTTTGCTAATGTAGTTCTCTTTAGCAATGACACTTCCACATTCAGTGAAGGCATAAGGTAACGTCTTCTCTTTAATAACAGATTTAATCCAGAAAAAGTATGGTAGCAAATACAGCTGAATACACAGTTACTGACAGAAAAGAACCCTTCTTTTGTAGTGCTTGAACAGAATAGTATAAACATCTTAGACCCCTGTAAATAAAGACACCCTGAAATAGAAACATCTTTAGAGTACAATGCAGTGTATCACAGCTACCTAGAACAAAGTCCTGAATGTACTTACAAAGCTGTAAGAAGTGGTGTAACTATGTTTAGGGGTGTCTATATTTCCAAACAGATCCGCTTTCTGTTTTGGTCCATCACGGTACTGGTACTGTGGTTATCCATACTGCAATTATGCATCAGTTAATTCCCAGGCACTGACCTGGAGTGAATCAATTAGTGCCTTGGGCTGAGAAGGCCCAGAGAGAGGAGGAGAATCTACACCAGGCTTTACACCCTGCACGTACTGAGTTTCTTCACATCATGTACCTGGGAGTAAGGCTTTGCCCACATAGAGTACAAGAAAGATAGAATATATATGATATATTGTTCTGTCCAAACTGTACCCAGAAGGCCTCTGTCCCAACCTGATTTGCCATTCCTACATTTTGCCATGCAGACCTGTCCGCAACCATGGGTATCACTCATGCTCCAAAACTGGAGGCTAGGCAGGATGCTGCAGCTTACTCCCATGTTGGGTAAGGCTATATACACTCTGCAGAGCACTAGGAATTTAGAGATTATTTCTTTGGGGTAAAATAACTGAGAATGACCTCCTAGAAGCTTAAGTAAGCAGAAAAAAATTGCTGAAAAACTATGTTCTGGTTAGTTAGCTACTAACCAGTTAGTTATTAGTTGGTGCTGCTAACTAATAGCTAAAGGATAGGGGATGGCAGACATTTTCCCTGGCTCACATGTACTGCCTTGCAAATCGGGAAGTCAGCTCCTCGCTCTTTCATGGCCATTTAAAAAAAAATTGCATTTGAGGTACATCTACAAGGATTATTGTACACAATCATCACAAGCTTGCTTTGCTTTTTTGCCAAAACAGCAGGATACTAGCCTGCTTCAATCAAGAGAGGTGTAACTTTAACTAGAAATTGGTGCCATACTGAGTCAAAGATAACACACGTGCGCTTGACATTGCATAAGAGCATCTATCTGCTTTTTGTTGTTTGGCATGTAGGCAGAACATGCTCGTGGTACTATAGTGACCCTCCTTTTTCAGCTATACTATTAAGTAACATAGTTTTCAGGCAGTGGATATTGTTGGGAGAATATTACAGGCAGGTAACTAAGAAGAAATTGCTGTTAAATATGAATCAGTTTACCAAAAAATTCTATCAGTTTGTATATACAAAGAAGTTATACACAAACAAAGCCAAAATGTAATTCGATATTGAGGCTGTCCATTTCAGCACACGGTTCTGGAAATTCTCCAGAATATTGCCCCAAGACGCAGAGTGACTTTCAATGATGCAGATTGAAACCATTTTTGAACATTAGCAAATCTGGAATTCAAATATTGTTTGATGAGACAAACAGGCGAACATAAATGGCCGTTGTCCCTAAGTGTATGAAAAAATAGATGATAATATCTATCTAGTACTTTTCATCTATAGATCTCAAAGAGTTTGCAAAAAAAGGTCACAACAACTTCAAAGGTGTTTGGAGTTTATTCAAATGTGACAGAATGGAAGATTTGTCACATTTATATTCTACAAAGTGGTTTCTGAAGTGCTGTAGATGATAACACACCTGAGACTTGCCAGTGAAAAAAGTATTGCAGCAGACAAAACTCACAGAAAATAGTGGAGAGAAATAATCTATTTTAATGTTGTTTTTCACAGCACTTTGTGGTTTTTTTGGGTTTTGTTTTGTTTTGTTTTTCAATTTAGCAGAATATACCTGTTTGTATATCTCTGTTAAGAGAGATTGCACTCCATTTAAAATATAAGTTAAAATAAATATTCCTTCCAAATCAAGTTAGATACTGAAGGGTACGGATTATGTACTTATTTTGTTGTTGAATTCCGAAAAATTCGTATCTGCTGAAAGAGTTCTTAAATGTTAGATAGTAACAGATTATAGCAAACCAAATGAGAAAAATTACTTGTAATTCAGCAGTGTGGTTTATGAGGACAGATACAGAAGCTTCATCCAGGAATGAGTACTTGTTGGAGGTGGAATATTCAGTATTTGGATAGCTGCAGTCAGCAATCTGGTGTCTTACAATCTCAGGAAAATCCTCATAGTATAAATACTTCTGATATATTTTTAGTAGTAAGAGGTACAGAATTGCAGTTACAGAACCCTTTTCAGCCACGAGTGCATGTTTCTGCAGTCTTTCCTTAATAAATGTCTTTTAAAAATAAAATGGATGAAGAGCAGGCAGAGGTCTACTTGATTAGAATGGACTAAGCAAAACTATTTTTTTCACTCAGTCTTTGAACGTATTCATGGATCTGCATCATGCAAGGCTAATTATTTGGATTTACACAGGGGTAAAAAATAAGAATCACAAAATTATAGAAATGCTTGTTGGGAAGGACCTCTTTATGTCAAGTAGTCCAGCCTCCTTCATGAGGCAGTTCTGTCGATATTAGATCAGATCAGCTTTGGCTTTATCTAGCCAAGTAATGAACTTGGCAGTTTCGCAGTCTTTCTAGGCAACTTGTTTCAGTGCTACATTATCCTTATGGTGAAAATTTGCTTCCTTAAGTCCAACCAGTACCTTCCAAGCCACAAGCTTGTGTCTCTATCACCTGAGAGTACTGTGAAGAGGTTGACTCTTTCATATTTTGCACTGCTTTTCAAATAGGTGCAGGCAGATGTCAGGTCACCAACCTAACTGTTGATGGTGGAATGAACATCAAAAGGTTAGAAAAACTCTGTATAATTGCACTGTGTTTAGGTGACAAGGTACTGGCAGCAGACGAATGCATGGGTGGCCTCTGTGAGGACAGGCCAGGGCTGCCCATGCTGGACACAACTGGTTCCAGGCTGGCTCCAGGAGACCCACTGCAGGACAAAGCAAAGTCCCTCAGCCAAGAGAGTGGTGTCTCTGTGATAACGTATCTAAAAAAGGGTAGAAAATACCTCACAGGCATGGGAGGAGGGAAGAAAAATATTGAGAAACAGTGGTGTGAACAACAAGGTCAGCTAAGAAGAAGAGAGAAAGTAATGATTTAAAACTTGTCTTTGCTTCTCACTACCCAACTCTGTCTTAACTGGCAATAAATTAAATTACTTTCCCCAAGCTGAGTCTGTTTTGCCCATGATGGTTACTGGTAAACAGTCTCTCTATCTTTATCTCAACTTATGAGTTTTTCATCCTATTTTATCCCCTGTACTGCTGAGGAGGGGGAGTGAGTGAGCAGCTGGGTGGGCAGCAGGCTGCTTGCCAAGGGTTACCCATCACAACAAAAAAGGACAGTAATTATTTATGCAGCTTGGACAGGATTCCAACATTAAACTTACATTAAACCAAGAAATAAAAAAAAAAAGGTATCTGTCTCAGTTAGTGATAAACAACCAATTTAATGAATTCAGTGAGCCACTGACTTCCACTGGCTGATGATTTGGTTCTGTTTCAGTTCTTGAGCCACTCCAACTTAATCACTAAGAAAATTTATCAATGGAAATCTCTAAGTCTTATGAAAACATAATCGTGATTTTAAAAACATGTCACACTGCTTTGATGGACACAGATGATAAGAGAGGCAAAAGGTATATACAAATGAGCTTTCCACCCCGCCTCCCCAAAGTGCTTAGTGATTGCATGAGAAGTGGGGTCCATTATTGGAAGTGACTACAATGGAGGGTATCCTTCCTGTGAAAAATCTTGCTTTTTGATACTTTGTTCTTGCTCAAATCATTCTAAAACAATGGCATTGATCCCAGTGATACTTACCCAGGTAAATTACCATTACTGATAGATGTGAGCTTCCCTGTCAAGCATTTCAGTAGGCAGCTTCTGGGGTGGGATACCCTCAGCATTTCAGCTGTGACATAACTGTTCTATGTATTTTACACCTTAATTCAAAAGCTATGCCAGCAAGTGGGAACCAAGCTTTCTTTAGAGCCAATGTTTCTGGACAACAAATAGGGTAAATGGAAGTAGAATTAATCTTAGCTGAGATTACGTGTTGCAAGATAGATGTTGCAGTCTGACTATGCATATCCATGTCTTCCTGTACAGTCAGAAGGGCGAACAAACATTTCTTCTAACAAAGGTATCTAAGATGCAGCAGATCAAACTCTGTGATTGCTCCGATTTCTCTCTTTGCTAGACAGACTAGTTCAAGGTCACATGTTCTTGTTGATAAATGAATGCAAGCAACATTCCTCCTCTACCATTTTTGAGTCTACGCAACATGTCTTGGCCAAGAGGATTTGGCACATTCTCTGATCTTGAGCCATTCCAAATGTTACATTTGCCCCAGTCACAGACTTGAATCCTACCAGACAAATCGTATTAGGGCTGGAGACCATATGCTACTCCAAGCAGACCACCATGCCACAAGGGTGGATTTGATAAACTGCATAAGGACAACAGATCCTGAGGATATTTGGAGGGAAATCCAGACCACATTGTCTTGGGCTGCGTCCTTAGATTTTGCGGGGTTTTGCTGGGCTGAGAGTTTCAGTCAAAGCCATTCCTACAGCTTTAGTGAGTGACATACACACATACAGAAAGGGAGTAAAAGAGTTTCACATCCTCTGAAGTTTTAAAGTACCTTCCACACTTTCAGGCTTCTTGTCATTTTTCTCCCCAGCAGTATATAGCTACAGCTGCCAAAAATCTCTTCCCTTTTCAGCAGAAGTCAGTATAGAAACAAAGTGCAGATTTTTAAGGCCTCAGAATGTAAAAAAAAATCCTGACAGTAATGAGGATGCCAGAGTAAACAGAATTGTTAACAATGGAATAATTTACTTGGCACATACCTCAGCTTTCTACACCGCAGCTTCTCCCTATTAATTGCAAATGTGCTTGACAGCCAGTTAACTGTTAGTTTACTACAGTGAAAACCTATGCTTTAAATACCAAACTGGTTCAAGGACCAAGATGTGTACTTTTGAATTATAGCTGTTCTGCAAGTTATTCTCTGCCCTCTTACTCTGATGATGGATGAACTAAGATCTGTAAACATTCTGCTTCAGAACAGTATACAAAAACTGGTGCATTTTTATAAGGGACTAAAGGTTAATTCAAACCTACCGTCTGAGGGATGTTGTCAGTTTGTATTTAACACAGGGATTTCTGGATTCTTTTCACATTTTTTATGCTTGTCAAATAACTTCCTCCACATGCAAAGCCTTCCAGCACACACATGCCCTGACTAAGAAGGGCAAAACCAGTTTGATTCTTAGAGTAGTTCTTGCCCCCTGTATTTTTTTCTTTTCTTTTTTTTTTTTTTTTTCATACAAGCCCGCTGATACTATTTTCCTTATAGCCAAATTCACATTCTTTCCCACCTGTGCACCTTGTAGGAGTAAATGGACAGCCAAAGTCATGTCACTTGCGGCTGCACTTCCCTCCTCTTGGTCAGCTCAAATAAGTCGCCTTATTGTGTGAGGCAAGATCTCCTCTGATTGAAAACAGGTCTCCTTGTCCTGATTCTATGTGAAATGTCAGTGTGGTTTTATTTATCTTTTTAGCTATCATCAATCATCATGTTGGGTGCCTTCAAAACATATTCTGTACTCCATTCCATTCTTTGCCATATCTCAGACTAGAACTGAAATAACTATACAAGGATTAGCAATAGGGTGCACTGCTGTTAAAAATATTAATCTCCAATGGAGATCTGCAGTCAGATCTTGCTCTGATGACCATGAAGGATACCCTCCTCTTCGCTGAATGCACAAAGAACTTAGGAATTTATGATATAGAGACCGACTCATAAAGCACCTACAGATTAGGGAAAGGAGCTTTTACCCTTCGTGCTGAAGTATTTTTAACATCTTGGCTTTAGTATCTCAGTCTCATACGCTAAATCAACAGTCTGTCTGCTGCTGTTCCATATGCAGATGAAGTTGTAGAACCTCAAGAAAATGGTGCATTTTTTCTTACACCTTACACTGGGAAGGAGTAAAATATGTTTAAAACTTAAGACAGCAAGTCCTAGGTTTGCGAGGTCAGGAGACTTCTGGCAAACAACTCATGCGTCCACTCCCTGGGAGTTCTTTGTTTCAGAATCCTTAGTGTATCATGTCTTTGATCATACTCAAACTGAGATTTATTGCAGTTTTTATTTTTATTGTTGTTGAAATAATTATATTCCCTGGTATAAGATACATACATAGTGTTTGAGTTACAAGTAAAGAAAATCTTAGGGTATTGAACTATTTGACATGCAGTTTAGTCCCAGGACACTGCACCCATTCAGCAGTTACCATGCAAAAATATGAATATTGATAGAAAAACTGCATTATACTGTAGTCAGTCTGCTATATAATAATATTACTCATATGAGTGGACCTTTTAGATTAAATACTTGCCTGAAAAATCGAGCAAAAGGGAAAAAGACTAGAAAAGATAATTTTCCATGGAGTTTCCCTGATACTACAGAGATACTCACACAGTTTCTAACTTGGCTGATTCAAACCCATTAAATTAACAAGAGCCTTGACAATGGTCTCATAAATTTCTAGCAGCAGTCATCAGCTCAGAGTGTGTCCAGAGTATGTATACAATCATGGACAAAATGCAGGTTTTTTGCACCAAATCTTTTTCATAGGTTTAAGCATGTTTTTAACTGCTTTCCTAAGCAGAGAAGGTCTTAGTGGTAGTGGTTTTTCTCTATTGAGTCCTATGAGCCTTTGGTATTGTTATCTGTCTTTTGACAATTTTAATGTTTAGGCGTTGATGGGAAGTCTCAATTTTACAGTTGCTTATTGACTGACACATTTTAGTCAGGTTGGGATGAATATATTGCTGTCTTCTGACTTCTTTGTCCAAGTTAAACATAAATGCTTTGCTTAATTTAGATTTCTAACTCAGGTGAAATCTCCAGGGGTCAAGCAGAGAAAACGTCCACAATAATTAAATCTTTCTGTGCCAAGGCCATTTTTATGAGTTCCTTACTAATATGGAGAAATGAAAAGGCACTTTCCATAAAGGACTTTACAGACTGTTCTCTTTGGGTCCAGTTTTCACATCAATCTGCGTTCTTAAACTTTACATATTGCCTGGCACCATTCATACCTAACATTTACTGGCCTGACAGAAATTTGCAGACAACTGCAGTCTGTTTTAGGTTGTTTCCCTTTAGAAACCTTCAGGGTTTTGGTGTTCCTCCCCCCCACCCCCAGCTTCTGGTGCATAAGCAGGTATGCCAAACCTTTCCGCACTTGCAAAGCATTTGTTTTTCACAGCTGTCATAATAAGCTTTTAGGTCCTTGAACACAGCTTCTCCCATTAATTGTTTGACTAAGAAGTATCTTTTTTCTAATTTTGCCTGTCTTCGACTTCTTATTGTTAAGCCTCTGCTTCATTTTATCACTTTTCCTGAGCAGCCAGAACGGTCAGGGAACGTGATGCTGTTACCCCATGCATGTGCGAAGGGCACTGCCAGCCCTGCCTGGCCTTGCCTGCCCCCCCACCCACCCAGGCTCCATGTCAGCCCCCAGGGCCACCAGCCCCTGCCCCAGTGACACCACAGCAGGGCCGCTCCCCACAGCCCAGCCACCGGCCCTGGCGAAGGTCCACGGCCTGGGTGGCTGCAGCCTGTGCCCAGGGAGGTGCCCGGTGCCCGGGGCTGGGGCTGCCCCATTGCTGCTGGGGCAGTGGGACAGGCCCTGGCTGTGGGCCCTTCCCTGCCGCCCCGCCATGGGCAGCCTCCACTGCTCCTGGCACCTGACCTGGGGCAGCCATGGCGCCTGCTGTGCCCTGGGAGTATGAACCCCTCGCTGCAAAGAAACCACCTCCTTCGGGAGGCCGTAACCAAACCCCCAGTGCTGTTTCAGGGTCTTAAAGAAGAGGAGTTTACAACTTAGAACCTGAATTTTAAGTCTAATCATTAGCACCCAACATCTTCAAAGAGAAAAATAAATGTCACAAGTGTTTGGTATATTTGTAAATGGATTTCATACTTACTGACACTAATAACAGCATTTTAAACATTGTGACATTTCTTTTTTAATGAACCATATTGGAAGTTTAGTTTTAAATGCCTCTTTTTGCATGAAGGACTGGAAACATTTTTTCACCTACAAATTCTGATTTCTGGATTAAACCCACTGACTGTCTTGCCTATCAGGTAGATAGCGCTCTGCAAATTGCTCACCAATTTTTGCTTCGGTGCAGCATGTAACTCTACTGATTTTATTTAGGGATCATTTGTAACTTTGAGAAAGCTAGTATTTGAGTGTGTGTGTGATTGCTATTTTTTAGTTACCTGTCTGGAATTGGTACTAAAACTCTCATTTCACATTTCTTAGTTCATTCCCAGCTAACAAAAAAACCCAAATGCCAGCCATCCACCGACAGAGGTTAATTGTATTGTGGCATAAAACATTGTTTTGTGTTGTTTTTTTAAATGAACAGGGAGAACTGACTCAAACCATAGAGCTGCAGAGGTTAGAAGCTGTGAGACATCCACTCTGACAGATTCCAAACAGTAAGGAAGATCAGGAAGGAATTAAAAATTCCTAGAAGTAATCTTTGTTGAAAGACAGACATACCTTGTTCTCAGCTTTCAGGTACTGTTCCTCTCAGAAGGAGGACTGGGTAGGGCAGAAGCCTCCTGGGGAGGGGTGGCTGCTCATTGCTCTTTCCTTCAGCAGCTGCTCAAGGAGAGAAGGTTGCAGGAATGAACGGCACGACACGAGAAGGAGGAGCAATCAGAGAGGCACAGCAATGAGGTGGGGGCTTGCAGTTAGTACAGACTCTGACAGATTACTGGAAGGAGAAGGGAGGGGACAGAAATGCTTTGGGAATGATGGAGAAGGAAAAAAGTATCCCATGGATCAGGGGAGATTGTGCAGACTTTGCTGCATCTCAGAAAATCTTTGAGTTAGGCAACTGAAGCCAAGCCAGCAAGTAGACATCCATGGGGCCAGCATACTGTATTCAAAAGCAGTGTGATACAAAATCACAAGCTATTCAGAATTTACCTGATACAATTCCTCTTTGTGGATTCCTTTGAGTATTTTTTACTGAGTGAACTACACTAGCTTATATTCTAAAAAATAACCTGGTCTGTTTGGAATTTAAAAGCCATTCTGGTCTTCCAGGATATCACTATAAGAAAAACTGCAAGATTTGCCTCAGACCTACGGGCTCCTGTCACACCATCAGAGACAGGGATAGCTCAAGTCTTTCAGAAAGGGACATCCTGGAGATCTGGGCTGGATGTTGCTTTCACTTTGACAAAAGCCAAGTCAGCTCCTTCAGGAGGACCCACAGATATCTGGCCTGCATTTCAGTGTGTACCGGGTTTATATGACAAGGTTTCAGTAAAGGGGGGGCTGTAGGGGTGGTTTCTGTGAGAAGATGCCAGAAGCTGCTTTATGTTGGACAGAGCCAGTGACAGCCAGCTCCAAGATGGACTGACTCACTGCTGGTCAAATGGCAATGTTGGTAATCCCTCTGTGATAATATTTAATAAAAGGTCAAAAATGCTGCACAACAGCACCTGGTAAAAGGAAGTGAGAATATGTGAGAGACACAGCCCTGCAGACACCCAGGTCAGTGCAGAAGGAGGGGCAGGAGCTGATCCAGGCACCAGAGCAGAGATTCCCCTACAGCCTGTAGTGAAGACCATGTTGGAACGAGCTGTCCCCCTACAGCAGAGTTAAAAGTGAAGCAGATATCCACCTGCAGCCCATGGGGTTAATGGTGGAGCAGATATCCACCTGCAGCCTGTGGAGGAGCCCAGACTGGAGCAGGTTTGCTGGCAAGACTTGTGACCATGTGGGGGACCCATGCTGGAGCAGCCTGTGCCTGAAAGACTGTCTCCCACAGAAAGGGCTCATGCTGGAGCAGTTCGTGAACTGTAGCCTGTGAGTAGGGCCCACAATGGAGAAGTTCATGAAGGGCTGTCTCCTGTGGGAGGGACCCCAGGCTAGACCAGGGGAAGAGCATGAGGAAAAAGGAGCAGCAGAAGCAATGTGTAATGAACTGTCCACAACCCCCTACACCACTTTGGGGGAGGAGGCAGAGAAATCAGGAGCAAAGTGGAGCCTGAGAATAATGGAAGAGTGGGGGTAAGCTGTTTTTTTATTATTATTTTTAAAATTTGTACTTATTTCTCATTATCCTACTCCATTATTAACTAGCAATAAATTGAATTCATTACCCTAAGTTGAGCCTGTTTGGCCTGTGATGGTAATTTATAAGTTATTTCCCTGTCCTTGTCTCAACCCATGAGCTTCTTTTGTTGTATTGTTGTTGTATTTTCTCCCCTTGCATTGCTGATGGAGCGGGAGTGATAAAACGGCTTGGTGGGCACTTGGTGGCTAGCCAAGGTCAACCCACTACACAGTGAGAGAACGTCAATATTTACCATCCTCTTAAAGGAAGAAAGCCATGCAGGTAGCAAAGCAGGCAGCAGCAAGGTGAGTAATGTGAACAGTTTATCCACTTACAAGACTACGTCATGGGTTTAAGTTACATTGCTATTTTTAAGACGGTTGAGGAAATGATGCTTTATGTAGGTGGTCTTATGCAACTTCCAGTTGATACAGGGGGGCAGAAATCTCCCAGATTGCTCAAAAGAGGCGACTTTTTAAGTTTTCTTTATGCTGAGGAAAAGTGGATCATCAGAAAGCTGGCAAGTCAGTTAACTTTTGGAATTAAATTTATGACCTCCTGATGAGACCATATTTGAAATAGAGTAATCGGAAAAAGAAAGTGTGAAACAAATTGTTGTTGATGTGATGAGGGGAAGGCTCTACCTATTGAGGCCCATCTGTTCCATTAGAGATGTCTGTCTGCTAAAAATTGGGACCTAAAATAGGGTGTCAGACTAGGGGACACAACAGAGTACTAGGAAGGGCTCAGTAGAGGGCTATACAATGAATATGATTAAGTTCAAGATTATGATGCCTAAATGTAGGCAACCACTTGAGTTTAAAAACATTTCCAGTGCTTTAAAATAGCATTTTAGTCAATACTGGGAGTCCCAAGAATGATTCAGTTGTCTGCTGTAGGAGCCTTAGAGGTGTTCAGTTTCCTAGAAAGATGCATCTGGATGTTGTCTTGATGTCATTGGTTGTCTAGGACATGGGACTGTTAAGTGTGACAGAGGACCTGTGAAAAACCTGTGTCCTTCTGAAACAGCAGTTGAAGGCAAGGTGGGTCATAGTACATTTTAAACAGCAGTAGGGTTCTGCTGACATTAACATTTTAGTTTAGATAAAGAGTGCTCTTTTGAAGATGGAAATGACTGGAGGTTTTCTTCAAAGCTTTGGTTTATGTCACAGAGAAATCTTGGATCAAATCAGCCTGACTTTTCCCAGATGAAATTAAACTAGGAAGTGTGCTTCCATAGTGTATTTATTGTGTTCTAGCTGCCAGCAGGAGCTTAGTCCAGAGAACTAAATTAGAGCTAGCCTGAAATAAGTTCCCTGAAAAACATTTGGAAGTCTTGTCCTCAGTGCCTACTGGTTTTCTCTAAACGTCCACCTCCAAAGACAGAAGAAAAAGATCCAATTCAAGACTCAGAGAGGAAAGGCTCTATGTGTCAGGCTTCTCCTCTGTTGGATTTCATGACTAGACAGGAGTCTGGGTTTCTGTCTCAGCCATCATATTAGTTCCCAGGGTTTCAGTCTGAGTAAGCAAGTTGAGGAAAGTTCCAGAACATAAAATGGCAAAACAAATCCAGAAGGATTTCATTAGGATGCCAATTAAATTGGTGGTTCGGTATTTTGGAGCCATTCTGTCAGGAATAGCCAGAATTTTTGCTACCTCAGTCTAAAATATCTTGTGCAATTGCTATTGAAAATAGCCACTCTGCCTCTCATCACCAGAAATTGGATTTGCATAGTGAAATCCCCACCTATGAGATCCTATGCATTTTCAGTTCATTTTAGCTGAAATAGGCAACAGGCATCATTGTTTTCCTATGTATCTCGAATTTGCCAACAGAGTAGATTCCATGAATCTTTCTGATTCTTCATAATCATGCAGCTTTCTGCATCGTAAAGGTGTTTAAGCATGCATATGCTGTGAATAAGGTATAAAGGACTTGTATATTGCAGAATTGGAATTTTAATTCATTAAAGTTGTATTTCCCATATATATTTCCCAATGTTTTAATACTTACTTCGCATGGAACAAATCCAATTTATTCTAATTATATAAGTAAGTAATTAAAAAAAAGGCTGTTATGTGCATTCAAAATGTGAAGCGAATGGAAAAAATATTCATTTGTTTATGATGAAATTTACCAAAAAAAGCTAATAAAGTGTTCCCCACTATTTTGTTTTGCACTCTTGTATTTTAACGGCTATTTTAAGGGTATATTTTAAATGGAGATATAAACAAGGTCCTAATACCCACAACTGAGCCTGCCAAACTGTAGAAAGTAACCCTTCTGTCCCATTTCAGAAATAAAACTAACACTAATCTTGCACTTACGTAGCCTCAAAACATAATGCATCCCTCTAAATATACAAATAAATTGGCCTGGAATAGCCTGGACCTCTATAATGAAAATTACTATGTTAATATTTTACTGATTACTGTATATGTTTATTATAAATATTTAGAAAAATATCCAGAACTGAGAAGAATAAGTAGAATTAAGTAATAATTAATTTAGCTTTGGCATAACATTTTCTGCAGAATGAACAGCTTACAGGAAAAAAAATGGTTTCATTCTATATGCGAGACTACATCACTTTACCATAAAAAATATTGCTTTAGGTGAATTCAGTACATCTTTGTAGGCTATTGCAACTTTAAATTAGGTCTTAAAGACTTAATAGCACTTATTACTTTAAATAAACTTAATAACATCAGGCTGTTTCAGTGTAATTTTATTTTAAGTGTATTAGTTGGTTATCCACAGCTGACAAGGACAAATGAGTTCTGCTTGGGGCACTCTTTCATCTGCATTGATCCATGCTAAAAAGACTAATAAAGGTTCCATTGGAATATGTTGTGGGCCTGAAAGCAAGAAGTAAATGTAAGATAAGGAGGTTAGGTAAGAACTGTAACCATTTCTTTGGTTTAGAAATGTTTTTTTAAGATGTGAGCACTCAAACAAATACTAAAATGACTCATGGCTTATCTCATAAAATGGTTACCTTTTCCTCTACTAACAGACATTTTGCGTCATGTGGTTAACCATCTTGAAATATCAGTAGCCAGTTTAGATGGAGAGATAACAAACAAAAAAACATAAATTAATTTTGCTTTCTTAATTCTAGCAGGAACAAGAAGAAACATTAGGAATAATTGATAGTGACAGGAAGAGAGAGATAAAAAGAGATGGACTGGGAAGTATTTAATGACTCTTTGTAGTATTACATCTGTCACACTTTTTGTGCTACATTAAAGTTTCATTATTTTCATATTTCTTGTGTTCATATTTTCCCATCCCTTTCTTTCTGCTAAATTTACCAAGTAATACAATGTAGATAATAGAGAGCTGTGGCTGCAAATGTCATTGAATCTGTTACTGGGCTGAATAAAGTATCTCAGCCATGCATTCCTTTTCATAATACACTTTCAATTAGTGGCTTTGGAATTCTATACAATATAGGCTCACTTTCCGTTTTTTTTTTTTTTTTCTTTTAATAATTGTGTACAGTGCAGTAAGTTCTAAAAAGAATTAGTGGGACTTTCATTATGCAACTACTAATAACCTGAATCAATTTAATTTGGCCAAAAGAAATGATTGCACAAGTCTGTTTACTGAAGAAGTTCATTCCTCTAAGGGCTTGTCTTCTACAGACTCTTAAAACAAATGTACTAATTTTGCTGATCTGAAAGGTAACACACATAATCTGAGGGGTTAAAGTTTCCCTTGTTTCAGTCTTTCTTCCACCTCTGTTCTTTTACAGCCTACACATGTGACTCAGTGTTTTAGTCATTTGGGAAAATACACTCTCACTTTGTCCCAAGAAGCTTTAAAACTTCTTAAAACACTGTGTTCAGTCTGGAGAGCTCGGGTGAGGCAAGGTGCCCCTGTTCAGCAGCAATGTCAAAAGCCAATTTAGTTCCCCATGGGTCTTTGTGGTCTCTGCCCCTCTGGCAATCTAGTTCTAGCTGGACCTCTCATAGGAGCCATGCGTTCCCAGCAGTCACTATTAAGAAAAAACTAATTGGTCCCTGCAGCACAGCTAGCTGGGTCATGCCCCACAGCCACTTCAGTGCCAGCAGTAGGCATCTCTTCTTTTTGGTATGAGTGTAACAGGGTGTGTGGGGCACTGGTATCTGTGAGGGCTTAGTGCTAGATAGGATTGGTTATGCTGGGTCCCTTTACCCTAAATGTTCAAGAAACACCTTTTTTCCTGCCCTCTTCCTGGCCAGAGGCAGGGCACTCTTATTGCAGGAGCTGATTTCATACAGCTTGCAAAGCAGTTGTTTGTAAGGATTCCTTGAAGTGGGGTAGGCTCACAGCTTGCTTGGGTGGCTGCTTCTGCTTTCAGCTGTTCCTTGATCTGTCACTTATCTCCTTGGCTTATACTGCCAGCTTGACAGTTGGGGTTTTGTGCAGCTTCTCCATTTCTTCCCTAGAATCTTGGAGCCACCTCCAAAATTTCTTTCAGATAGGGTCAATTTTCATCTATCTTTTTGTTTCTTTTCCTTTTAATGGATTACTGCTGCAATTTTTTCTGATCTGCCCCTGCTGGGCTATCAGGTAAAGCTTTGCTAATATCATAGTCAATCAAGTCCAACCTATGCCAGTTGCCACACTTGGGCAGAGAGCTGCAGAACTTGCACAACTCCCAAGATCATTTAGTCCATGCCCCCTGCCTTGGGCAGGAACATCACTAGACCAGGTTGCTCAAAGCCCCACCCAACCTGACCTTGAACACTTCCAGTGATGGGGTGTCAACAGCTTCTCTGGCCATCCTGTTATAGTGTCTCACCATGCTCATTGTAAAAAATGTCTTCCTCCTGTCCGATCTACATTTATCCTTTTTCAATTTAAAACCATTGCCCTTTGTTCTGTCACTACAAGCCCTGGTAAAAAGTCTCTCTCCACCTTTCTTATAAGCATCCTTGGTATATTGAAAGGCCACAATAATGGTTCCCTGGAGATGTTGTAATGGCAGCAAATGCAAGCTAAGAAGCTGAGCTGGAAGACAAAGTCCAGCTTGGTCTGAGCACTGGACTAGTACCTTTGCTGTTGCACAAGCAGTAGACTCCTTCAGATGAGTGATGTGTACCTGGTCCTCAAAGCTGCTTACGCTTTCTATCACTAGGTGATCCTGGAAAGCAAGCAAGTTTCTGGAGAAGCAAGGTGATCGTGAGTCAGCAGTGTGCCCTTGTGGCCATGGAGGTCAGTGGGACCCTGGGGTGCATCAGGAGGAGCATGGCCAGCAGGTGGAGGGAGGTGATCCTGCCCCTCTGCTCTGCCCCGGTGAGGCCGCATCTGGGGTGCTGTGTCCAGTGCTGGGCTCCCCAGTTCAAGAGAGACAGGGAGCTACTGGAGAGGGTCCAGCAGAAGACTACAAAGATGGTGAGGGGACTGGAGCATCTCCCTTATGAGGAAAGGCTGAGAGAGCTGGGCCTGCTTAGCTGGGAGAAGAGAAGACTGAGAGGAGATCTGATCAATGTCTACAGACATCTTAAGGGGGAGTGTGAAGAAGATGGGGCCAGGCTCTTTTCAGTGGTGCCCATGACAGGACAAGGGGCAACAGGCACAAACTGCAACACAAGAAGTTCCTTCTGAATATGAGGAAGAACTTCTTTACCTTGAGGATGACAGAGCACTGGGGCAGCCTGCCCAGCAGGGATGTGGAGTCTCCTCTGGCAACATTAACAACCCCCCCCCGGATGCGGCTCTGTGCAATGTGCTCTGGGTGAACCTGCTTTAGCAGGGGGTTGGACTAGATGATGTCCAGAGGTCCCTTCCAACCCTGACCAGTCTGTGCTTCTGTGATTCTGTAAAGGTGTTCAACCTAAAATGCAGTCTTTGCTCTCATCAGCAGTATAACTGATACATTTTCATAAATTATTTGATTGAATTTTAATTTGTTATGCAAATTCAAGACTTCACGCTGGATGTGCCCTTCCTTATATAGTCCTAATGGCAGTTATGGCTACCCACTGTCCTGAAATGGACTTCCAGAAAGTTTTGGCAGAGTTTAACTGTTGTAGTAGCCTTGGGTCTTGATTTTAATTCTGCAGTTTAGATCAAAACTGGTTTTTGACCTTCAAGACTTACTATAAAACTTATTCAGGATTTTGTCAGAGTATGTCATTATGAAGGATTTATAGCGATTGTTTTGTGGGGTACATCTGTACTCATTAGCATTTTTCAATATGTCGGATTTCACTGTTACCCATGCTGTACATGTGGCTGGAGATTTAATGATACAAAAAAAATCATAAAACTCACATTAAAAAAAAAAAATCAGATTTCATTTGAGGCAGCATGCTGGTAGTATTCTCTTCCTAGGTTGTAGCTGTTCTCCAAAGATTTTAACATTTATGAAGAAAATGTATATAATTTCTAATAGTGTTTCTCTTAACAGCTTCTTATTATTGAGACTAAAGGGCTTCTGTTCATTACTGAAGATACTGGTTATATTTTAACCACAGAAAGAAGAAATCTGAAACTATGTGTAGACTGTGGATCCGTCCGGATATGTGGTGAAACTGGAATACACGTTAAGTACATGCAGTTAATAAATAGAACAGTGCAATTCACTGCCAATGGGACCTAGAATAACTCAGAATTCTTCACTCAGTTAAGATAAGTAAAGGGTTGACTGAGATAATAGCACTGGAGGCAGAAATCCAGACTGATGCTCTCCTGATAATACTTTTTTGCTTTTTCCACAACCAAAATAAGAAGAAAAAAGGCTCTTTTCTTGTTCATAATTATGAAGCATGACTCTTTCAATGATCAGTTGCAGTTTGCTGTTATCTCAAATGTTTAATCTGGAGATGCTCTGAAATGTTAAAACACACCCCACATAACTGCCTTTTAGAACAGAGAATAGACAGCAGCATCTAGAATTCCTAAGGACTGTACTAGTCACATTCATCCACAGAAACTATACAGTTACTGACATACTTCTTTATGACTTTGAGATTATAGCTTTCTCCTCAGTCCATTATGCACGGAATACATAATTTCACTTTTATGTCTGTTTTAATCATTATATCCCGAGTTATTCCTCTGTCAATACAATAGTATAATTCACTAAGAAAATCATTGGTGGTACTCTACGGTTCTGAATCACGTCAACCTGCACACTGCAAGCATGAATTACATAGACAAAGCTGTTTCAAAGATTGAGAGATTACATCTGCTGTCTAAATTACAGCTTCAGAATCAGGAGAAAACAAGGCAAAAATTTCTTTCTGCACAATAGGCAGCATTTTGGATTGCATTTTTTGTGAAGTACATTAATTCAATTAAAAGATTTGCTGAAATATGAACACTGCTGCTTTTGTAGTTGTTTTTATAGATATAGTACAGAAGTGTTTCTGCATTATTATTTACAGACATATCTGTGGAAATGTTGTACTACCGTTATCTTCTTTGGAAGCTGTGCTTTTAAAATTATGTTTTATTGAAAAGAAGAGAAACAAAACACATGTGGCATTTGTAATTTACAGGGGCCTGGGTATAGAAACCCTTTTGCTCAGCAGAGATGTGTAGCAAACTTGTCCTTAGCAATCTATCTTTTTCTCTTGACATTCGATTTCTCTCCTGTTTTAACTTTTCTTTCCAACTGCCTTCAGTGTCCCTGTGTGACAAACATTGAGGATGCTGGCTCCAGAGAAACAGTTTGTAGTAAATATGATTCTATGGACTGCATATGGAGTTGTGTGTACACAGGGTGGGTAGAAGCACTGGCTTCTTACAGTCACATACAGGCATGATGTATAAAGGATTTGCACATTGATTTTTATTCCCCACCGCCCCCTGCCCCCCCCCAAAAAAATAATAACCACCACCAAAAAACCAAAAACCTTCTTTATTTCTTTTACACTGAACTCCATGGTTCATTCAAGGTCAGACTGAAGATTAAAATCTCCTTCTTTCCACAAACCTAACAGTTCCTCTGATTTTTTCACTGATTATGATTTCATTTCTCTCAGTAAAAATTTTTTAGTTATTCAGCCTATTTTTAACAACTACAAATGGAAATAAAATGGATTTGAAGAAGAGACATTCATTAGCAAGTAAGTATTCAGGGATTAGAAAAGTCTGTCTGAATCACAAAGCAGAAATGGCATTTAGTATCCAAGTCCCTTTCTAGACAAAATTAGCAAAGGCTGCAGTGAAGTTAAAGCCTGCTGGTTGCAAAATTGGAAATTGGTTTCCTGGGGCTCTCTGTAAACTCTTCATTACTTTACTCAATCATGGTTCATTAGCAAGTTAACAGACAGAAGACCAGCACACATTGGGATATGTTCAGAGCCAGCACTTCCATCTCCTTGAACATCACTTAAAACTTGAATGTCACAGCAAATTAGATATTGTGTCAAACTGCATCTTCTTGTCAGCTGCAGCACAGACAATGCGCAGATCATGGCCACTTAACCTCTTGAAATTGTCAGGTGCTTTTTATCACACATTTCAAGGAGTACCACATGCGTTTTAATGCAAAGTGACTCTGATGGAGCAAACAAAAGCTCTCAAAAGGCACCCAAGAAAGAAACAAGTTAAAAAAAACCTAGTTAACAGTTTAATGTAAAATGGATTTAATGTCTCTTATTAACTGAAAGCTAATTTTCTAGAAGAAAACTTCCATAGGTGACACTATTGCAGTTAAATGGATAGCTAAAAATAGTTATTAGGATTCTGGGAAATGTTCACATTTTAGCTACAATTTTGAATTACAGCTGAGCGCCAATTATCTAGAGCCCCACCTGAGTGCCTGAGTCCGTTTCCTATTAACTACCATTGTGTTTCTCTACAGTGTTGCCTGATTTTCCAGAAAAAACATTTGCTGTAAACAGTTCAAGTCAGTGAAATGAACTGTATAAAAATTAAAAGAATTAAAATGCTTCTGTGCAGCAGCTATTTGTATAATCTTTTCACGTTATCATTTTCATAAGCTTCTATGAATTTTGAAAAGAAAAGGTAAGCTGGGCATTAATTGAAGCAAACTGCTGAAAATTACCCGTGGAGTTTAGAGTCCCTTTAATGCTATCCATTCACAGTTTGCAGGGTTAATGGGAGTAACTAGTGACACTCTTGGGTTTGTCCCATTGCAACAGGAGCAGATAACTGCAATGGCCTACATTCCAGTCACCTTATGATGATGCTTAACTTATATTTGTAGCATTTGCTAACCAGAGGTGCCAGACTCTCATTCCATATGTGGTTAAGGAAAGAAATTAATTGCAATGCCCAAAATAGGAAGAATAGCTACTAAGAGTGTCTAGCTTGCTAGCTAGCTACTAGAGGGTCTAACAGTGTGATTGCTCATTGCTCTCTTGAATGCCAGTGCTGCTGCAGTCTCAGTGCCTATATATTGGGAACCTATTATATTAGGTCACATCAATATGGATACAAAGGTGTGCGTAAGCTTAATTTTTAGTTATGTTGTAGATGCTAAGGTGATGCTAAATGGTTGATAGTCTCTAGACAGGGACTGACTACTTCTAAAGTCCCTTTGTGAGTAGCTTCAGTTTTTTAGGGCTTTTCTGGGGCTACTTGATTAAATTGTTCTGCTTGCTGTTTTCAAGTACTACATGTACTCAGTGGACCCCTAGGCTGGTGGTTGGGTGCTGTTGGTTCTTTCTGCCTAAATACTAAACAAGGAACTTCTGGGTCTGAGGATCAAACGAACGACACAGACTCTGGATGGGTGCCATGGTATACCCCAAAATCATGACCTTTCAGTTGTTTGGACAGAGTCCTGGCAGGGACACACCACAGCTCGTTTCCAACCTGAGACTTGAAACCCCTTTGTGTGGGAATCGGACAGAGAACTCTGTGTATTTGGATCTCCGTTTGGGAGTGCACAGAGGGATGCAGGTGACGTAAGACTTGAGGTTTGAAAGCTGATTTTTTCAACTTATCCTTGGCTTGTCTTTGCCTTGCCTTGGCAAATGCTGTTATTGTAGTGAGCGAACATACTGTGCTTCCATTACCAGTGACATGCCACTTCTAGATGACTGCTACATATTATCACAAATTCAGTAGAATATGGCAAACTGCAATTCAGAAAATGTTTCACACATTGTGCCTAAGGGAACAGAATTTTCTCATGCCATCATCTCTGCAGTTTTCACGTAATGAATTTGTCAGTGTACACATATGCTCCTATCTTTATGGGGTTCTGACATGTGTTTGATGGATTATAACCTAATTTACTCTAAAGACAATTGACCTGCTGAGGGTTGGCCTTTTGTTATAAATGTTAACAAAACAATTAATCACTCTCTAATTTATTGCCAAGACTTCAGGTGCTTAAAAGTCTGACACAAAGATGTTGCAACTATTGTAGTAAATAGGAACTAGAAAAATGGCACAAAATGCAACATGTAGAAAAAATACATTACCACAGCACTACATAGACATGAGGTGGCTGGTGACCCGTCTGAAAACTTCAAAATTCAAGGTCTGATAACTATTAGCATCCTTTCATGAATATACATGTTAACATGCACAATCAGTTAACCTATACAAACTCAGGATAAGAGATAAGGGAGAGGCAGGGCAGATATTGTGACAGACAGATCATGCTGTGGGCAGCCAGTTGTTGAGAGGTTCCTGGCTCAGAAGCAGCCACCAATGAAGATATCAAACTCATGGAAACTAATGGGAGACATCTTTTTTAGCATGTGTAATAGGACTGAATTAAAAAGTTTCTTTATACAGCTACTTTATGCATAATGTACCTGAAAATTTATTCTTACATAAGTTCATTGATGGATTTTATATACAAGTCTATGTTATGGTTAATACTATTTTACCTAGTGTAATTATTGAGCAATATTCTGAAAAATACTTGATTTAGGGATTATGAATTTGAAGACATCAATAAGAATTTGCATACTTCTGAAAATCACAGTTTTGTCTTCCCCCCCCCCCCCCCCCCCCCCCACTTTGAAATGTGATTTCCTGCCTGATGCATTGATTGTACTGGTTCAGTAGTGCACTATTATAAAAAAAGGCATTTTCTTTTAATTGTGAATTAACCTTGATTTGAACGAAAACTCAGCTACTGTGAAGTCTACATTGAGGTTTCATTTCTGTATTGGATTAGGTATAGAATCCCATATTGGTTTCTTCTAAAACAGTATATACGCACTTATTAAGTCTTTATTAATGACTTTAAAGGAAATTAATTTGTAATTATATTTAGATATTTAGACCAGAATCCAGGAGCTGATCCATTCTATGGAGTGTGGACTACAATTGCTTGAGAAGACTATAGGTATCATCATTAAGAGTGCAGAATATTACTTCTTTGATTGGCAGTATAATGTCTGTTTTCATAGAGTTCCATGACCTCCTTCATAAAGCTAAGGCTGTATCTACATTAGTAAGTAATTTAGTATAGTAGTAGATCACAGGGTGAATCCACTGGTGTTGGGGACCCTACATCAGTGCTATTTAGAGGCTTTTGCATTAAATTTTGTCTAGTCACCTGGATTAGATGTCCCTTTTGTGGACATGGTTTAAAATTGCCCAAGGCACAAACGCTTGGACCATTATGCTTTCCACTCCCAGGAGGAGATGAAGTACATTTGTTGCGTACCTAGAGCAGAGGCTTCCAAAGTGAACCTTGTCTGTGAGCACCACCTCTGCTCTGTGAACAATTCAATGTGTAAAGTATGGATGGTGAGTGATAAGTGAATGTTTCAGTTCAAAGCCTACGATTGCTCTAAAGCAAGTGCTAAAGGATCTGCAGCCTGAGTGGTACAGCCAGCTTTGATAGGCATGGATAACTCCATTTTCTGTATCAGTTTCAATGTTTTGCAAATTACATATCATAAATACTTGCCAGAACTTTTCCTGATAATCCACAGAGTTTTCTACCTGAGTGTCCTCCAGGATTAATAGTACTGGGAAGTCCTATGGTTCCTGCTTTTGAAAATCAAGGTAATAAAGCAACTTTTCATTGCCAGCATGTCAATATTACTGTAATGCTGAGAAGCAATTACAGTTGACTTAAATGTGCAGCCTTTTGGGTCAGCCTTAAAGTGTGCCAAATTTGCAAAAACTGTTAGAGATCCTGTAGCCCTTAAAATAATATCCCCGGTGCTCTGAATTGCTGTCCACCTGGCCAAGGTTCTCTCATTTAGCTAATGCTAGCACAAATTAATCGGTGTTACTAGGAGTGCTTTTGGATGCAGAGGAGATATTAATCTGATCAGTGATTACTGTCACCAGACTATGGGTATGGTGTGTAATTTATTCCTGTGGGAAGCACTCCTGCAATAAAACATAAAAATATTAAAGTCTGCTTGAGTAGGTGTTACCCTTGCATGGAGAGCAATGATTCTTTAGGCTGGTCACATTTTACACTTTACTCATCAGAGCAGCAGCCTACGCTTGGTAATAGTCAAATTGTTTACTGAACCTGAAAGAAACTATTTACATTATGAAGTCTTAGGCTTTGAGTCCAGGTTTTAGAATTCAGTATCAGCCTTATGGTCAATCATTTTTGAGCTTTTTATTTTGCAATTCACTAGCTTATGTCTTGAACAAATGAACAATTAAAGTCCTAATGGAAAATTCCATTTCCGTCCCTGTATTACTTAAAGCAATCAGTTACTCTGCAGCTCATCGCTTTTGCAAATTAAGGCACTGAACACAAAACCAGGTGGGAAAATAAATCTTTTTCTGTATTAGAGAAAATAGGATAAATTTGTAGCTAAACTTGATGTGTGGAGTATGAAAGGCAGAGAGCCCAATACAGTATGAACCCTTGTATAATGCTGTTCATAAAATTACATTCTGAGCTATGTAATTTTCTTTTCTATTGGAGACTAACTCACAAGGACATAAAAAGTACAGACAATTTTGAAAAACAAAAAGGAGAAAAAATTTTCTTAAATATGTTCGGTATCTTAACAGAAATTATACTAACCTATATTAACCAAGATTGCACATTACAAATACAGCTTTTCTCCTGACAGCTGCTTAACATTTACATCTACAGAAGTATTTACAGCCATAATTATCACCAGAGCCTCATACTGGAGAACTATTACATGTCCATTAGATAACTCAGTTTGTGCAAGTTCACTTTATGACAGGGCATTAGTTGTCTTTGCCAAAAATTTCTCAGAATAGCATGGCAAATTGAAGACATCTGTAACCCCACTTCCAACGGAGATCCTAGGCCACTGTGTGGGGGCTCATGACAACGTTCCTTGCCAATTTCATTTTTCTTTAAGATGTGTGCCAGAAGTTGCTCTTTTACATCCAACAGTTTCACATAAATTGATTCAAAGAGCCAAACTCAAGTAAGCCCAACAGAAGTGGTATCTCATTGGGTGATGTTGACAGCACCATCACTATGTCTACTTATGTGCCATTATAGAGGGCAAGAAAATATTCCCAGGACAGTATTTACCTGTGTTCACAGAGCTGATATCTTTCAATTCGAGAGAAGAAAAAAAATTAATTTCCGTGTATTCCTTGCTATTTCACAGTTATTTCTCTTGTGTATTGTGTTGCTCTACTTTGAATGGATGGAGAGTGCTTGGCAGGCTGATGGACACACTAGCTGCTGCTGAAGGGGGACAATCCTTCTCTGGTCTTCCAGTCGGTCACATGCTCCCATTTCTTTCCTAGTGGTAGCACTGCTGTAAATCATATCTCAGAGCTAGGAGACTGAGAAAACTGTTTGCTGGTTTTTTTTGTGTTAGTTAAGTGCAGAGTCAGATGATTTCCACTGCTGGGTCAAGAGATCAGGAAGACCATGGCTATGGGTAGAGAGAGGGAAGGGCAAGGAAAACCACTTTTGTGGTGGGAACCTCTCCTTAAGCAATGACCTTTCCTTCAGCCTGAAGTTATGTCCTTCAGCTTAGTTGTGACAGGGGAGTGAACTGTACTCAAATTTTAAAATGTATGGGTTTGGAATCTCTGTGATTTGAAATCTCTGTGTCTTTGAAAGCAGAAACTGCAAGAAAAAAACTCACCGTCCATACATGGACTGTATGTTAACCAGAAATGTGACCTGGAGCTAATTCACAGCACCAAGAATTGTCTTTAGATGTGATTTAGCTGTCACGCTAATCTATATTTTCTTAACAATTGGTTACTTGTCATATGCAAGGTATTTACTTAGAAAGTATCTTATGATACTGATGAAAGAAAATATTAGTAGCACTATCACTTGCTTTTGAGGGTTGAAATAATGTTTCAATATCATTTGCTCTGGCTGAAACATTACGGTATAATAGTAGATATACGAGCTACCATATAAAAGACCCTCCCAAACCCTCTAAACCCCACTCTTGCATCTTACCTTAAGTAAGTCAGTATCATTTTAAACACATAATAAAAAATTTTGCCTTCTAGGAATAAGTTAAAAATTAATTTACTGAAAAAACTTTCAGTCATCTTAGCAAGGAGACAAACACTTTCTATTCAGTTTTTAACACATGGCATTTCATCTACTCTTTCCTTACCAGTTTGACTACTAAAATTTGAGAGGAAAGTTTTGAAGCAATTCTAGAAGTTTTGTGCTCATGTTGAAGGAACTGTGCTATCGGATAAAAGGAAATTTGTTTCAAAAAGATTTTTTGTATGTGAAAAAAGCCAAGCTTTGAAGTGTATTATGCAATTGGAAATAATGTGTTATGCAATGTTACTTCATGAAGTTTAAATATATAGCTACCACAGTAAAAGTTTCTTGTGTATTACTGCTGCATGATGTTCTGTTTCCTGAAAGAATCTGAAAGTCAAATTCACATTAAAGAGATCTTAAAGCAGCAGCTCCGTTTACATAATATTCTGCTGAAGATTTCTGCAATGCAGACTGCTTCCCAGAGTCTTGTTTCTGAATGAACACACAGGTTAGTTGACAGCACACTATATTCACTAATATTTAGAGGGTAGGAATAAATCATGACCCCTCCTGAGACATGTGTCCTGTATAACAAGACTTTGAATTTTTATTTGATGAATAACAACATTATGTGAAATACTCTTAAGAAAACCTGAAATAGCTTGGAAATGAGCAGATTTCAGCTATCAAGACATGTCTCCTCACAAAAGTGAAAGATCTGGCAGATTTAGTCTATGCATATTTTTTTCCTGAATTCAGGCAAAGTATGATGTACATTAATAGAGCTTGAACAGGTTTGATTGCAAATCTCAAAGAAAAACATACCAAAAGCTCTTCCATGCAAAATGAAATAAAACTGACTCATTTTGGTTTACCCTTGTACATTTTGATTTTCCAAATGTGTGTGTAGATATTTTATACAGCAAGAGTGTGGATAAGACAGTCAGGTCATTCAATAATTTCATTTTTTGTTTATAAACAAAGGCAAAAAGATATCATCCTTTATGTGGAAACACGTAATGGATTTGTATGAAGGATATATTTTTTTTAATTTAAGGTAGAATCCTGACTTAAATATCCTCTTTGGTAATGCTTATAACTATCATGTAGACGGATACATGAAACTAATGCATTAAATATGCATACTTACATTACAGCTAGAAATTAAGATTATAGGAAAATTTTACTGGCTTCATTGGGTTTGTGGTTGGTCTGCTTTATGCTGTAAGTGCAGTGATACACTAAGTCAATTAGAGCTTAGTAATAATCCACACTACATAATAAAAATATCAAAGATGTAGGAATAAAAATGTTCACAAACTGAATATCTGAGACAGGCATCTGGAGAAGGAATTAATAGCTACTGTAAATATATTTGTCTGGCAGTTGAGTAGCTCAGTGCTTCAGCATGCTTTACATGAGAGCGGCCATTGAAAAAAGATGTGCAGCTTGTACCAGTCTGGAGAACTTTTCTCTGTATCGCAGGTGGTGCAAATCTTCTCTTTTTTTGATTATATCACAGAGTGACATGACCTGTTAAGCATAAGTTCTAAAAGTATGAGCTATAGATATATAACTATTGGACTCAACAGGTTACTAATTTTGATCAAGAGCCTTGGGAAGATATTCTTGTGGAAGGACTTGAATGTGTCTAAAGAAAAATGGAAACATGGAAATTTATTCTGTCTGCTTACTATAGAACAGAATTCTGTCTGCTTACTATAGAACAGAGCATTTTTTATAAAGTTGTGAAAGTAGTCCTGTATTTATGAAATTTTTGCCATTGCTTTTGTTGTCTTCAATCTGCCTCTGCCCAAAGTAACAGCTGTCATAGTTTAACCCCAGCCAACAGCTAAGCCCCACACAGCTGCTCACTCACTCCCCCACAGTGCAATGGGGGAGAGGACTGGAAGAGTAAAAGTGACAAAATGAGTGGGTTGAGATAAAGACCTTTAGTAGGGAAAGCAAAAGCCATGCATGCAAGCAAAGCAAAACAAGGAATTCATTCGCTAATTCCCACGGGCAGGCAGGTGCTCAGCCAGCCCCAGGAAAGCCGGGCTCCATCATGTGTAATGGTTACTTGGGAAGGCAAATGCCATAATGCCGAATGTCCCTCCCTTCCTTCTTCTTCGTTCAGTTTATATACTCAGCATGACATCCCACAGTATGGAATATCCCTTTGGCCAGTTTGGGTCAGCTGTTCTGGCTGTGTCCCCTCCCAGTTTCCCATGCCACTCCAGCCCTCTCGCTGGCAGGGCCTGAGAAGCTGAAAAGTCCTTGACTTAGTATAAACCTTACCCAGCAACAGCCAAAACCATCCGTGTGCTGTCAACAATGTTCTTACACCAAATCTAAAACACAGCACTGCACCAGCTACTAAGAAGAAGATTGAATTTATCCTAGCTGAAACTGGGATAACAGCAAAATTTAAGAGCCTACAGTTAATAATATTGGACTAGATACATTTGTATGCCAAGCTTGTGAGTAGTGGAAGATGAAATAACCACCCCCAGGGACTTTTCTCTGTTTACCAAAAGGACAAAAGGTACAGACAAATATCAAGGCATTATGCTTTTGAAACTAGCCAGGACAGTCTTTAAGTATTGAGATGTACAAAGAAGCAGAAATAGTATAAATTGCTGATTTGTAGCTTCTGTAGTGATATAATTTCTTAAAATACCTTCTGAAATCTGCAAAGGTTCTGTTGAACAGGATATAAAAGATCTTACTGTGCTTTCACATAAAAGATGTCAGCACTATTTTTTTTACAGTCTACAGGGTACTTGTTCGCTGGTGTATCAAAAGTTAGAATGTGTTCGGAATATTTTTAAAGTGACATTTAAGACATATTAGAGATGAAATATGGCATTGCTATGAATCATAAACCATTTGCTAAAAATTGTTTTCAAAATGAAACTGCATTTTATATCTTGAAACATTAAAGGTGCTTGGAATAATTAACACGAATATCCATTTTTTCCTTTAGATTGTTCTCATAATGCACAATAATTGATTCCTTGTTAATGCCATCGTTTGTTCACAGTTTGCAAAATAGAAGATGCATTTGAATATACCAGGAAATGCACATCACCTTCTTCACATCATAGAAAAGATGTAATTGTTGAGATAATCTTTACCTTGATTTATCTACAGTTGATTAGCATGCCCACATGTAAGCATAAGAGTGTTACAGTAGATGAAGGACTATTAAATAACGTGCATATCCTATTCAGACTTGAGGTAATTGGAAGAAAGCAGGTCTTCAGCAGCAGTGACAAACATTTTCATTAAAAAGTAATTATGGGATAAATCCAGAACAATTTCATAACTATGATGGGAAATACTATCTCTAACTGCCAAGAAGTCTGAGATGCTTGCTAATAATCTTTATACTGAATAACTTTGTGTAAGCTCTTTTTCCTCCATGCTGGACATGTAGAAGCTCTTGATTGGTTGCAGTTGCATCGGAACTCATTGAAGTCAACCAAGAGCTTAGCCATTACGTTCAATGGAGTTTGGACTCGGTCTTTAAAGTGCAAGTATTTCAGTGTTAACTTCTCTACTTTTAGCTTGATCTCCTTCATTCTAAGCAGAGCACTATGTATTGAATTAAATCATGTTCGTTCTTTTCTCTGGGACAGTGGGAACTGGCAGTCTTGCCCATCTCACTCTGGGGAGCCTTGTGCTCTCTAATATTCCCTTGTTTATGATCCTGAGAAATGTTACTAAAATGTTCTTTGGAACTGAGGTACAGTATAGGTGAAAATTCAAACTGTGTAGGGCTATATAATAAGAGTACTGGTCATGGGAGGATGAAGCAAGACCAGCTAGCATAGATACCTAAGACAATTTTAAGTACACAGAGAGGAAGAGAAATTATTGACATTGAGAAGAAAAACTTCAGAGGACTTGGAGATGAGAAAGTATATAAAAAACTGCCCCATGAACACTGGCCAGCGTGGTGCGGTGATAGCAGAGTCTTCATACAGAGAGATTGAAAGTGGTTCTTACTTTTAAAGAAGAGTGCTTTCTAGTACTAACAAGTTTCATAGCTCTCCCCAAAGTAGATCTTCTAAGCTGACTCCAAAGTAAAAATGAATTGTCATTGGTGCAATTGATAAAATCAATTTGGATAGCAGCTTTACTTTCTTAGGAGAAAGCTCTTTACAAGACAGTGTTTTTAATTATGATGAAGTTACAAGCATCAGCCTTCTGTCAATTACTGGGTTAAAATGAACCAGTTTTGAAATTTGGACCACTGTTCTGATATATGTCAGGAGCAAAGAAATGGAAAAAGAGAAAGGGTTTCAAATCTCATCTCTAAAAAGTACCATGTATTAAATGAAATCCTTTTACTGTGTCTCAGCCATCAAGTAACAAAAGAGACTATAAATAAGAAGGGAGAAGCAAGCAGTGCAGAGTCAATTACTATCCTGTTAGAAAAGTCTCCTACAGAGTATGAAATACCTCCCATCATGGTCACCACAGTCAGTTGTTCTGTATGCCAATCATCATGTAATCTAGGTCTGCCCTGACTCTCTGCTATTTTTAGTCAGGTAAATATTATTTTTGCTGAGAGCTAAAATTAAAATCCAACCAAAAGAACAAAAGCTGTAACAAGGTTGGGTTTTTTTGTTTTTAAATGCAGTCTTGAGCTCTGAAGTTGAAAAAGTAGCAAAGTACCAATCAGTCCCTATATTAGCTATGGAAAGGTGGAGTAGAACCATCTGCTGATCAAGCTTCAGCAGCTAATAGAAATAGTTGCTTTGGCTATTATCGTTAGTATCTGAAAGAAAATAGCTTGACAACCAGAGAAAACTAAATTGGAGTTAGAGCGACTTCAAATAGCAGTTTGTCCACATCTATAAGTGGTACAAGATAGTGAATGCTCTCTTAGACAGATGGTGGGAATAAAGTCTCAAATTCCATTCTGAAGAGTTTGGAAGACCATGGAATCCTGAGCAGTACACAGGGAAAGAAGTTACACTGGATGGTATTCATAGGTGGATGAAATGTTGCTGCCAGTGGAATAAGGAGCAACATTTTGTCAGGAAAAGACAACAGTAAGTCAGTTCCTCCATCCTACCTGATCTGTCTCAGAGTGGACTTCCCTCTTATAGCAGAAAAAAAGTATAAAGTATTCTAAGACTCAAATTATACCAATTCTTCAGTTATGGCAAGCAGATGAACATCAGTGGGCATGGCCAAGCTATTCTGAAAGCAGGGCTGGTGGGCTGGCATATGCCAGGAAACAATTAGCACAGAAGAGTAGATGAAATAAGAGAAATTCTAAGAATATAACTTCTCTGTATCTGGTCCTGTTGATCATGGAGATATTTTTATTTTAGGTATATTCTCTCGTTAGTGTTGTTTAAAGGGTAAAATAAAATGGAAAGTGTTTTCTCTGCTGCTTCATGGGAATGTTTCATCCTCAGTAAGAGTGCCCCAAGATATTTCATCAGTGGGTCAAGATTCTTGTTTTTCAGGCCAGTGTTTTTCAGCAGGAATTTTGATTAGAACTCTTGCCTTGGAAGGACCAGAAAGTTAGGTGTTTCTGTCTTACCCATACAAAAGTCATAGGACAGCTCTGGTCCAGTGGAAGCTGTGGTGGGAGCTTTCTGGTGTTCAGAAATGTAGAAGCAGCCAAAAAGTTGGGAGAAGGAAGAGAATTATTCTTCTTTACTTCAGTCCAAGAACTTACAACTATTGGGGCACAAATTTGCAAAAAGAGGGACAAATCCCCTTGTTTGGAAAAAACTAACCAAGTTCCAGATTGCCAACGACCCTCAAAGAAAGGCTCTGTTTTTGAGAGATTAATGTATGTGCATTCATATCCACTGAGGCTGGGAACTGGTTTAAATTTCTCATCAAAATCTTCGATGTGAGTCTTGCAGTAAAAGCTATTGGAGAAATAGAGCTTCTGATATAACGTACCCTGTAAATGAAAAGCAGTATGTTCCTGTGAAAACTATCAAAAAGAAATCCATTCTTCTCAACATCAATTCTACAACATGTAAAATAGACTCAGGGGTTGTTACCCATTTAAGATACTCTCCGTTGAGAATAACTGGAAGTGTTAGCACAGCCACGTAACAAAAGGGATAGCACTGAGTGCTTTTGGCAGGCAAAGAGAAACTGGACAAAAAGGATAACACTGAGAACGGGGAAGATGTGAGGGGAAAAGAGGCAAACAGGGCAGATTAGGAGGCTGGGGGGAGGGGAAAAAGATAAGTGAAGTGCCCATTGTGAGCTCAAATTTTCTGAGAGATCTGCCTAGGGAAGGAACAGAGCTGAGGGTTCAGGAACAGGAAGGAAATTAATCTGAGGGAGAGAATTAATTAATGGCTTGGGTAGAAATGGGAAAGGAAAAAAAAATTGTTAGAGTTGTGGTTACACAGGCTGTATTGTCTGATTCACAATGGATACCTACAAGATAAATGTTATAAGTTATATGGTATTTATAAATAAGAAAAATGAAAAAGGCCGGGGTGTGTTTGTGTAGACAGATATGTGGCTTAATGCATGGCCTTAGCTGTGTGATGGGAATGTCACTTAACAGAACACTTTAAAACATCAATGTGTTTTTATAGCCCAGAGTGTTTTTTAAGTTGAGTCTCTCTTCAGTGCAGTCCCATGAATAACTGCCAAGGTTACTTGTCAAAAAAAGGTGAGGCAAGTACCCGCAGTGCATCTATGTGTTTGGGTTTTTTAAAAAACAAACAAGCAAATGAGAAAGAGTCACAAAAGACAAGATGAAGTTGAAAGGTCATGTTTGTTCCTTTAGAACTAGATCACAGTTTCTCCAATGAAGAAAATTATATGCAAAGACGTATTTTTTCCCCTGCTTTTTGGCTAAGAGCAAGCTATTAGTTTAATATTTGATCTGTCCCCTGGTCAGCAGAAAGATGCTGCCTTTGAAGGCAGGTGGATTTGACAGTTCAATAAAATTTTCTCCTCACTAGCTTTCAGGAATGCAAGTAACCTGCTGATTTCGTGCTTATTCCTGTCTTACTTTGAGAGTTTTTTACCAGATTCTCCCCTTTAAAAAGCATTTGTGGATGTTTTAAGGGTTAATATTTTTTTTAAAGTTTTGATATCAGTCTGCACATTCTGGATTTCTTTCTTAGAATTTTATATTAGCTGTTTTATCTCAGTGGGAATTTTCCAGTAAAATAGTTGAAAGAAATATAAGAATTACGAATGAGTCTTACTTTCATTAACAAAAGATGAAACACCTTCTTCTAGGGAACTAGATGTCTCAGGGCTTGTTAAGTGATCCAGAGCCTCTTATGAGTCTTTGGTAAGCTTGAATTTAGACTTGGTTTTTAGAGATCATAAGCTGTCACCACTCAGCAGTTTATTACGGATGACTACAGTGATGTACTCCTCCAAGATGTGACCCATCTGGCCTGGTGCCAGTGGGACTAACGCGATCCTGAGTAGGATGAGCCGGGTTGTAATATAGTGGTCAGATATGAAGAAATTCATGAAGGACACTGGAGTTCAGCAGAAGACAGCTCCAGTGACACAGTGGTTGCTCTATCCACTAGCCCCCTAGCTGCGGGGCTGCTGGGGCTCCCTGTGCTCAGGTTCAGCCAGCAGCAAGGCTGAGTGCATGTTCCTGATAGGTGTGCACACACATGTATGCACACATGTGCACACACACAGACACCCACACTGTTCAGCACAGAGAGAAAACAGTGACTCACCAGCACCCACATATATAGGTATTGCATAAACATGAACAGCATGGACTGCCCAGTCCTGTTCCTCTCCTCCAGCTGGTCAGGATTGAAGTCTGCTGGTGGAATATATAGATACATATATATTTGCAAACGCATACTCATTATACGCATCTCTCCAGCTGCTGACCTTCAATCAAACAACCCAGTAGCTGGCCTCAGATCCCTGGTCTCCCAGTTGCTAGCATCTGCACATTTAGGTGCCCTGAGGCTTGCAGCCTCACTCCAGTTGCTGGTACCCACAGGCATGCAGTCATGTATTTCCAGTAAATGATCCCAGATCTGTGGTATCAGAAGAAAAGGAGTTTCTTTTCCACTCAGATATGGCCATGTGATTAATTTTTTATACAGTAAAAGTGCAGCTAGACAGACATAAGAAGAAGGTGACAATCCCCAAAATTTACTGTGAATAATTCCCTTGCACTGTGAAGTATACCAGAATAAGCACCTCTTCACTTTCCCAAAAATTTAATCCTGACAATGTATTGGAAAAGTTTCTTCTAACATGGAACTGTATCTTGCTAAAGTGCTGTGAAGATGTGTATTCTGGAAAGCTGAAATAGAAAAAAGATTATAAACGTGACTCTGTTATTTAAATATCAGTATCTGATATTCAACACCAAAGTCTTGCAGGTCCTTGTCCACAACTAGCACATCAACGAACCATACTTCAGAGATTAGAAATTCCTGTTCTTTCAAAACAATGTGTAATTATAATCCTAGCTACTGGTGAATTTGATCACATTTTAAAATATACTTGGCTTGTTTCTTGTTTGCTAATCTTGATCTTGCTTGTCACAAACACTGTGAGATAAACTCATACTCATTGTGAATTTGCATAGTGTCTTACAGGAAAATGTAAAGCAAATACTAGTGAGTAAGCAACAAACTTAAGTGGCGACTTGATGTGAGCTATATATTGTGTATTAGGAGGTTTTATATGCTATCAGTGTACCAGTCTCCATATTCTTTGTCTCCCTGTAAAATGGATTTTACCCCAGCAAATTGGATTATGGCAGCATATGATTGGTAAGAAGGACATACCTTGTTTAGTTATAAACTGCCGTCTTCCATCATTTCAGGCACAAAATTCAGAAATAATGTACACTTAGCAGGCCCATTTTATGTTATTCTTCAGCAAATAGTTTACAAGCATATAACCTTTCAAAACCCTTTTTTTTCCTTCTACATAAAGTAATTTTAGAAAATCCATAATAGGTTAAGACTAAGGAACCACAAACGATAAAAAGAAGGTCCCTGAATGAAATGGGTACTGCCGCATTTCATTCAGACTAAAGTATCAGGATTTCTTTTGTTCAGATTGCTGACATTAATGCTCACATGCTGGCATGAATTTTATTTCAACTATCTAGGAAGCTGATTTAATAGAAATAGTGTAAACAACAGGAACTCAAATAAGAGTATGTGTTTCCTCTTGACTCAATTTCTTAGAACAACATTTTCGTGTTACATTGCATATGGGTGTTAAGGCATGATATCTTTTTACTGACACAGTTTTGCAAAATTTATCTAGTTTTACAGACTTAATTAATCAAACAAATGCTTTCATTTTATTTTTTTCCTATGGACAAGCTGAATTTATTTAGCTTTCACAAGAAGGGGATACTAATGTTATCAACCTGTATGCTATTTTAGTTTGCTACTCCTTAAGCAATCATATTGAGCTTTTCCCTTAAAAATTTGCAAGAGCAAGGCTGAATTATGAGCAAGCATGATCACTACATACTAAGGATTTCATGTAATTCTTTATAGTTTTAAAATCAATTGGATTAATTATAATATATGGAGTAACTGCATCTCCTTTCTCATCCCTTTCCTGCTCCTTGCTGCTTTTTGTATTCCATTTTCTTCACTGTTTTCTCCCTATTTAACTGATCACCTCCATTCTTTCTCGAGTCATCACTCTGCTTTATTCTCCTCTTTTATTTTTCATTCCTAAGTTTTCCTTCTTTCTCAGTATCCTCTGTTGGTGAGTTTTTTTCTGGTTTTATTTTCCTTCTTTTTTTTTTTTTTTTTTTCCTGTTTTTTTTTTCTTTCCTCCTTTATTTCTTACCTGGTTTTGATTATAATTTTTATGTAATTATTAAACATTTAATGATTTTTTTTTTACAAAACTTGGCAGACACAGAGTGGAAAAAGGTTCAGCTGGCTGAGGCTAGCTAACAGCTATTGCTATTGATATAGCTCTACTACAATGGCAGAAACATAATACCGAGACTGACTTTGGTGGTGGAAGTGCCAGTAAAGATGTGACAAACCAAATTTTCATTTCAGATTGGTATATAACACACAGTGGGGATTCACTGTGACTAATTCGCCTAGTTGCCATGTTTCAGCTAGGCATGCTGCAGTCCCCTTTCCATCTATGGATACAAATCCACGTGTCTGTCCATTGATTCATCTTACTTGTTTTGGACAGCTTGTTCTAGCTTGCCAGCTCACTATCCACCTGATTTTCAGAGACGGATGGGATGAATCCCATCTATCGTATCAATATCTGGGTGAGAATTTGGGCACAATATTAGAGCACAATGACACTCCATGATGCCAGTTTACCTACTCAAAGAAGCTTTCCAGCCAGCAGTGGTGTCGGTTATTTCCTGTGCTCTGAATTCAGTGGAAAAGCATGTTTTGTGCCCTGAGTATACTTAAGCAAAGACTCTATCATTGTAACTTGAAAGTACTTGAAAGAATGTTATTATTGAGGTAAGTTTCATTGCCTTTCTGTAATGCTTGACTATCTGCTTTTTTACTCATTCTAACAAGAAAGTACTATCCTTCCTAGTTTTCCTTGAGACATATCTGTGGAGATTCTTGTGCATCTGGAAATTGTTGCAAAGTTTGCATGCATGATTGTAGATGTTTGAAGACTGGGATTTCATTAGAGACGTCCAAATGCAACTGTAGGTGATCCAGGACACGCAACCAATCTCATCTAAAGATATGTATTGATCTGTACAACAACTAACATTTTAACTTCCTTTCCTCTGCTAGAGGCTGGGAAATCTTCTTGAACATATTCATTTTTACCATGAATGAAATTTGAATCACACTTTGAGATATGTTTGGAAGACCTGTTTTTTTTTTTTTTTTTTTTTTTTTATTCCAGAAATGTGATCAGATCTACTATTTGGATTTGAATTTTCTGTATAGTCCTTTTTCTTCCTTTAACTTTCCAATTGCTTTTTAATGCATCAAGAAGTTGTGGCTGGGGCTGAAATTTACCCAGGGTTTTAGACCCCATTTAGACCCCATGTGAAGTGGCTGTGCATGAAATAATAAAATGTTTACTGTTCTCGTGATTGCTTAACAGTAAAAATGGTGTGATTCAATGTGTTGCATTGTAGGAAAGAGTGAAAAAATACAAAGACTGATTATTTTGTGTATGTGTATATATATCTTTGTGTGACAGAAATCAATGACTGACAATTTCCATTACAAGAGCTGATTTTTAGTTGCCTGTGTCTTTCCTGAATTGTAGCTATTTAGACTGAATTTTGCCATGGTGGACATTACAAGTGAGACTTCTCCCCTGCCAGAATGACTGACTATATCATAAGTCGTTATTTAAATTAACATATTTTATTTTGCATTGAGGAAGGTTAGGTTCGCACATTTTCTGGAGAAATAACTTGCTGGGGAGAAATTCATTATAGTATGCTGAATATGTAGTCTTCCTGCCTTTATGGACTAGGTATCTGCATGCATTCCCAGCAAAGATACCTCGAAGTGGGTCAATGGGACAGTTGCTTCTGAAATAATCAATGAATGGATCTCTCTCTCCTGAAAATACTGAAAGCAATAGGTGAGATTTGTGTTGATCTTTTCTCCTATTTACTTGTTCTTGTCATCAGTATAAACCTTGCTGTGAAGGCTGTTCCAAGATCATTTGTCATGGACAAAGTCTTAAAAGAATGCCAATTTCAGCAGTAGTAGAGAATTTCATTACAAGTTAAAATTGAGCTGCGCTAGAAAAGTCAATTTTTGCTGTAGCAGTGTAGATTTCCCAGTACTAAGGAAAATAATACAGTTAAAGAGGGATTTGTTTAAAGGCCTAGTTAAGATAAAGCATAGAAGGACTGTTAAAGGCAATTGAAATTTAATATTTTTTTTACTTCAGCCTGAAGTAGAAATTATTTAGCGGTCAAGTAAAAAAATGCTTAAACTTAGTAGGTGAACATAAAAGCCCTATAAGTGAACCAGATTACTGCAGATTTGATTAGTATAAGCCTTTAACAAACAACATACATCTACAAAGTAGCTGTCTTGTTATTGTATGTTAAGGAGCAAATTGATCCAACTCATATAAAATCGGATTTAATTAGTGAAACTACTGTATAGACCGGGACTTAGGAATAAGGAAAGAAGAGGTTCCCTTGCTGTGCTTTGATAAGTAAGGTGCAAGAACAGTTAGTGCAGGAAGGCTGATATTTGCAGGCTTCTAAATCTTTTCTTTTGTTTCTTCCTGGTGGGACAGAGTACAGGTCTGTCTTTAACGTCAGTGGTGGCCAGCCCCAACAAAGAGAAGTGATTCCTCCACTTCCGAATCTGTGCATTTTAAGTTTACTTCAGAGTTACTCTGGGGAAAGCTGAAATTACTCTGCGAAAGCTGAAATTACTTGAAGTTCGCCTGTGTTACGGGGGTTGGTCATGAGAGCTGAAATCAGGCCATTTTCACCCAGGAAAGATTTCTGGAAGAATGTAACTGAGCCACTGATATGCCTGTGTGATTTCCAGCCTTTAATGAAGACAATAATTTATTTGGGTAGCTGACACTGCCCTCACATCTGTTTTTCAGACTTATTTGCTTATTTTAGCTATCTTAGTAGAATTTGTTCAGTGTCCTTTTCTTTACCAGATAGGAAACTGGCATTTTTTTGGTGTAGACCCAATAACATTTGCTTCAGTCTTACATTATGGTGACATCTGGGTACATGTACCTTTTAAAGACTGCGGAGATATTGGAAATAGCTTTCAGTGAACTAAATTGCTTTGATAAGCAAGAAGCGAGAAAACTCATTAGAAGGAAGCTAGCCATAGAAGCAGAGAGCTCTAAGTGCCTTTGTGGAAGTAATACTGCCACACAGCACAGCAACTACACTCCTTCCAATACCTGAGCTATTTCATTTAAAATGAGGTCAAGTTGTTCCAACATTACACTGCAACCCAGAGTGAAAACATAAGTCTTTATCTATATCAACATATAACACAGATTTTGCTGGTTGGACATTTTTTTTTCAGGATGAATATCTCACTTGGCTTTCTGATCTGTTTAGTTGCTGAATAGCTCTTCCACCTTTGCAGTTTAAATTGTTGCACAGGCAGTGTTGTTGATCCTTAGCAAACTTTCTAGATAGGTTCCAGCCACCTGTTACAGTATTTCATCAAGTTCGATTGGAATTTCTTATGTTAATTGGGTTTGACCACACTCTACAGCATGACATCCTTCCTCCAGGGTGTTATTTCAATAATAAATCTACAGGTAGATTTTAGTCATGTTGGAACTTATGATGTATTTACAGGTTATTCTCTCCTGCTGGCCCACCATCACCAGTGCTTATGTCACCCTCCTCTTTTTATTCTATCTTATAATTCAAACACTATTTAATCAAAAACTTTTTATCAACCCTGCAGTCTCTGGAGGTCCTAGATTGATGTCTTTTCTCTAATAGACTAAACATTTTTTTCTCTCTGCAACCGTCTCTGTGATGTCTACAGCATCATTAGAAAATTTCTTAGAGATGTATCCAAATATTTCAAATAAAGTTATCAAATATTTCATGCAACCCCTCTGCAATTGCTGTAAAAATTGTGAAACTCCCTCTGGGTCATTAAGTATCTATTTAATATTCCCAGTAAACAAAATCCCATGTAGCCCTAGCCTGTCTGATCTTCACAACTTTTGGTTCGTAGAATGACCTTCTTGCTGTACAGGAAGCAATCAGTCTCCTCAGCCTTTATCATTCAGACATGAAAAAAAAAAAAAAAAATCCAAGCCATAATGCAACTGATATTTTTCATTATAACGAGGAGGTATTCTGCTAGGTAGTAGGTTTTTCATAACGTTTATGGCAGGACAATTTATTTTTATTTGGCAAGCTGATCTTTGGGGGATTGTCATGGAACTTAGATGGTCTGACTAAGAAAGCAGTGATTCAAAGAGCTTTCATTTTTAGAGTAATGAAGGTGCAAGACTAAAGCAAGCAAATTAGTTTTAGAACTACAGGGTCTCCAGGCTGCATCACAAGGACAATGTTGCCTGTGGACTGAGACCTGTAAAGAACCGCTCTGGACCTAGCAGTTCCCTATAATGCAAAGGACTACAATATTGGAGTAGGAGGACTGGTAGAGCATATGGGTGTCTTTATTCTTGTCTTGTTCATACATAGATTAATGTGTTAGTACTTTGTAAGTAAAAAAAGGCTCAGGCTCTGAAGCAGAGAACAACCAGCTACCCTGGCAGTTACCTAGTCTTGGCCAAACTCTCTGTCAGGAGGAGGTATTGCTCATTGCCAGGCAAAGCCTGAACACACAGCAAGAGGACACCCCTGGAGATGCAGGTGTGATGGACAATGTGGGAAGCAGGTACCCTGAAGCAGAGGAGGAAGCTTGCATGTACTTGTAGATGGTTATTTGGGTAATGCACACAGGTTCCTTCCAAAATTGTGGGACTTGGGAAAATGCTGAAATTTGCTGTACTGAAAAACAATGCTGGAGGAAAGAGTTTATCCTGATTCTGTATTTTGGTTTGCCTCACCCAGTAGATTGGTGTTTTTTCTTTGTAAGAGTAGCCATTTTTGTTTGATGCAATCTAGCTTTAACATTGAAACTTGTGACAGGCCTTTACTAAGGGCTGTAAAATGTTGACAGTGGCTTTTCTATGGAATATGGAACATATACATATTTAATATTTTTTTAAACAATTTTACAGGTAAAAATTGTAAGGTAAGGACACATAATAAGTTAGGGACAAAGTAAAAAAAAGAATATTCATATTTCCCCAGTCTTAATGTAATTTCTTAAGTTTCAAAGGCTTCTTGCACTGTTGTGTTGAACTGGTCATTTTACTTCCATGATTTACGTACAGGAAAAGTTATTAAAGATTAATTATAAGAGTGTAGGGAAGAACTAACTTTGAATAAGCTAACTACTGAAGCAAATTATAGTAATAGGAAAATGTAAAACATATCTAAAACAGGGAAGGTCAGCTAGTGGCCTAGGTATGAGACTTCACGTGCACAGGAGATGTATTTGGCCTCTGGAATACATTCAGTCAGGAGGACAAGAGAAACCTGCCTAGATAGAGGTATTCCTGCAGGGAAGAGGAAAGGAGGCAAGAACACTTATGTGATGGAGAGCAAGGCCAAATCTTTCAGTTTACTGACCCAGGTACAGTGGCTCACATATAGAGCTGTTTCAACCTTTGGCATCCATCTAGGAATAAAACTAACCCCTCAACCTGAAGATGTCCATATCTGGTTGGAAAGACAGATTAAGACCTTGTAACCACCGATCTATTGGACTAGTCATCAACATACAAATTGATTAATATTTGGAGATAAATGAGTTGCTTAAGTTCAAGGTTTTAATAGTAACCTGTAAGTATTAAAAAAAAAAAAATCGATTATCTGGGATAAATGTTTTCCATGACTAAAGCATTAAACTAGTATTTTTATTCCAAGCTGTGAAACGTTTATTGAACTGAGCAGATTAAAAACATATAGTATCTGTATCTAGAGAGAAATACATCACTGCAGTGCCTACAGTCTGATAGAGTTAATAGTGCTCGTTATAGCTCCAATTTTTTGTTAGAAAAATAGGAAGGAAAAAAGCCTAATTCATGGTAAAAATATTAAATAATAAAATCCTGCCTCTACTTTCTGTAGATTGTTAAAGTGAAATTCACAGTTATAAGTGAAATAAATATGTATTTTGAAAAGTTTCCCATTAAAAATTGAGTAATAACCATATGAGCTTTGGTTCACAGTGAAACTTGTCATCAAAAACAAGCTAGGCTTCAGCCCATTTAACTTTTAAAGAATAGTTATGAATGTAGTTAGTTATTCTGTATGTTGGATTCAGCTACTGAGCACATCCATTTACATAGTGACAAACAGATGCCATTCCATAATCACTTCATGAAAAAAAACCCCAGAGTTTTGGAAGGCAAGGGTCTGCTTGTGCTGACTCCTTGTCAGAAAGTATGAGCATGACAGCAATTTGCATGCATTTTTGTACATTTTTGCATTTTTTCTACTAGCTTTTTCAAATGTTATTATTGATAGTTGCTTTTTAAATTCATCTTTTTATGAATATTTAATTTTAAAAATGTTTTGAATAATTGTTTTTAAAAGCCAAAAGACTAATATGAAGATTTAGTTCTAATAGACAAGGAGAGTGAGTTCATCATTTGGTCATCAGCTGTCTGATATGAAATGACCCTGCCTGGCTGGGAATTCAAAATAGGGTATAAGCACAGCGAATTTTCAAATTTTTAAGCCTAGCAATTTTGATCTGTAGTTCAGAGAAATTCTGAGAGCAAGAGATCCTAGGAATGAAATAAGAAGTAGAACCGAGATGAAGCACTCAATGAAATTGTATTTTGTACTTAAAATCTAATGAGAGTGAGTTTTTGGTTGTTTTGCTGTTTGTGGTTTTGTTTGTTTGTTTCGTTTCTTGTTGTACTTTGTTAGAAATCTGATTCGATTGTGTGCACAGATTTCTTATTCATAGAGCAGGAAGTGCTTTCCAACTAATGTTAACTATGGGCCACTTGCCAAGGCTCCTTGGTGAGCTGAGCCAGAAAAGCATTGTTTGGTGGTTGTCCCTTGGAAGCAATGTAAATGTGGACTTATTTAGGGCTGCTAAATAAGTTTTTTGGAAATCCATACCCTATCTGAAGTCTAGGTGCCCGAGGTAGGGCTTTCAAGTTGGTACCTCTCAACTGAGAAACTGCATTGAGGAGTCCTGGTTTGCCAGCAGTGTTGCTTGCCTGCATAGCCTCAGGAGGGATCTGCTTTCTGTATTTGTATTCTCAGGCAGCCCAACAGATGAAAATCCTTCTCACATGTTAGGATCTTAATTCTCCCTTCTGATTAATCACTTTTTAAAATTTGTACCCGGAATTCTGATTTCGGTTCAGCTCTCTTGGACATTTTCAACCCAACTTAAAAATATTCATGCTATAGTATGTCAATGGAGGGACACATTTATCTCCCAGAGTTGTAGATTGTAAAAGTCATGTTAGACTTTCCTTCATTCCAGGAACAGAAGTAGAAGGCACAATTTATACTGCTTTTGACCCTGGCCACTGAGTGAACCACACTTTTCTTTGCCTTTTTATCACTCAATTTTAAAAAAAATGAAGGTGCAGATTTCTTCTCTTCTTATCTTTCTAGTGATATAATTGCAGCTAAAAGCAACTCTAATTGTTACAAGCTTTGTAACTTTCAATATTATTGTTGCTTTAACTGCCAGTTATTCTTTGCAAGGGAGGCAATCAGTTCATTAGTTTAATTTCTATATGTAGTGTTGTGTTTAGTTTATTATACATATAATTGCTATTAACTAATAGCTTGATTCCTTCCAAGGAAAATCTAGTCTGTTAGTTGAAAATTTGGAAGCCTACAGTTTCTGCTACCTTGTATTAGAACATCTATTAACTGCAAAGCTTTCAGGTCTGATATCTGACCACTTTAATTGTCACTGTAATTGATTTTACCTTTGACTTGGCATGGTGATCACTTTGTAATTTGTTGATGATTAATGGCTGTCCTCTGGTTATCGTGCTTGGCTAGGCCTAAGGCATAAACCAGAAATTGGTTTGCTTTGACTCTGACTTGTCCTAAAAGACGTCAAAACCTATTTAGTTCAAATTTATCATACAGGGAAAAAGGAGACTCAGCTAGTGCATTGCATCCTCAGCTTCACAGCTGAGCAGATGAAGGGCTACAACTGGCTTTGCAGAATGCCAGGTGTGGGGTTTTTTTAAAGATATATGCATGGAGACTTAGATTTCCATGCTTCTAGTGGTGTCCCATGTTATTTACCTTACAGCAACATTTGGCACAGTGGGAAACAAAACCTTTATGGAAAAGCCACAGGCAAAAAATTGTGCCTTTATACATTTATTTAATGTTTATTTTTTTGCCTAAAGTTGAGATGTCAGTGTTGACAGTGTAAGACCTGAGGCTGATCTTGAGATTTAGCTGAGATTGTGAATGATTTTTTTTTCTTCTAGTACCAGTACCGCAAATAAAAAGGTGGGCTAGTATTTAGAAAGCAATGAGTCTGCATCAGATAAACGTACTCCTGGGTGTTTCAGCAGTATCTGCTATCAGATTCAGGGTCTCAGATTGGTATCTCTGAGCCCAAAATGTAAGGTTTATGGAGTTGAAAGTTGACTGCTGTCTTTTTTTGTTTTCCAAGTCACTGTAATGTCATATTAGAAGAATTACAATTTCCTTTGTCTTAGGAAGAATTCATGTTTATGACCAGGTGCCCCAGTTTTAAGCTTTATTTTTCTTCCACTTCCTACTTCCCTGTATTTCAGTTTGAGAAAAATGTAATACTGGTATTCTTCAATGTGTGCCCTATTTTCTCTCACAAACTGTAAGCTTAGGAACCAGTTAATAATCTTTCGTGATAACTCTGTAGCTGCAGCCATCAAAGAAGTGGCTGACACCCAGAAATGGATTATCCACCATGGGGCATAATTCTGGAACAGTAACTGAAAGATCTGCTCAAGCCAACCAAGACATTTGTCTGTTAAGATAGGAAGGGCAGATATGCCAGCATCCTTTTGAAGGCCTTCCAAGGTTTCACCACATTGACATGCAGTTGGATTTAGCACTTTACAACTTGGTTTGTTTAGTTCTTTCTCACATCCCTCCCTTCTCTCTAAGCACACTGCTAATGAAGGCAAATACGGTGCAGGTGCACATGCTTTTACCAGTTGTTTTGTTAACTTGGCAGCAAAATACACAGTGAAGCCTTAAAAATAAAACCCTGACAGAGAGCCAGGTATTGCAAAAACAAGAAACCACAGAAAAAAAATATAGTTTTTTATCCTGCTAGCTATATTGGTTTTATTTATACCAATAGAGACCCAAATATAATGTCTAAAGCACTGACTAAATACAAATCAGAACACATATGGATTTTTATTTCTAAATTATTTTGAGAAATATTCTGCTGCACAAATATTTGCATTCAGTATAGCTAATGTTGAGAGTTCAGTTACGGGAACTGTAATAAACAAAACAAAGTTGCTAAAACCTTTGTTGCTGATTCTCAAACGTACAGCTTCTTGCAGGTGTAAAGTCTTCTTTTAGCAGCCTGTACCAAAACTACAGGTACAGTTTTTACCTGAGCACAGACATGAAAGCACAGAAGCGATCTGTTCCTGCACAGACTGATGTGAAGGTTTGTTTATACCCCGCAGGGAGAAGGTGTTGTGGGGCTGCCTTTTGGGCTAAGGAGCACCCAGGAGATGCTGAACAGCCAGGACTCTCCAGCCAAGGCTCTAAGGGGCCTGGCACTGTCCGAGCAAAGCCATGGGGTGTAAAATCTGAAGGCAATGTCCGTGGGTTTCAGTCTGCTCCTTCTACAAGACACCAACTTGCCTGGGGCCACCCACCAGTGAGACCTGCACCCCACAGGCTCCCACCTCTTCCCTGTGGGTGACCCAGAGCCCTCTCTTTGTGTCTGTTTGCAGGGGACTTGGAAACAGTTTCCCACACCTCTGCTTTTCCCCGCACCACCTGCTCTCTGGACCCTTTCTCAGCTCTGTATCTTCCTCCAGTGCAGACAATCACTCGGGCTTTCTGTTGGCCTCTTCTGCAATCGGTGGGGCAGGGAGAACAGGAGGTTTTGTTGCTAAGTCGAATATGACCATGCAGATGTTGAAAAGCATGTATAGGTAATTGGACCTAGTTCTGTGTTGGATCATTTCCAAATACGCAGGAGTAACTCCAACTAAGCAATTGAGATAAACTGGTATAAAACCTTTGCAAATGGTGAATTGGTAGTCAGTGATTTTAGAAAATGTTATATTAAATGAAATTTCCCCATATAAAATAAGAAAATAGATGCACTTTATAAAACTTGGATTTTTCTTTATAACCTGTGTTCTAATTATGTTGAAATCTTTAATGTCAAATGTCATATCTGTAAAAGTGGTAAATTTCAAGACTGTATTAAAAACTTAGGGGACATTCACTTTTGAAATGATGTATGACATGACCTTCAACTCTTCATAATTAAATAAGAATGCAAGGCTAACTAATTAGACTTCAAAATGACAGATAAGTGCTAATTATAATTCATTTTGAATAGACAAAAGAAGGTTTTAAAAATAAATGCTTTAGAGAGGTGTCAGGACTTTTCTACTACTAGCAGGAAGACAGACAGTCTGCTAAAAAACCACGTATTTTTCACCCAGAGATCACCTTCAATATCTTGAAAAGAAGTAGGTGCAGCTCAGTTGGATCCGAGATTAAGTTCTAACAAATACTACAAGAAAAACTAATCTTCCTGATTTCTCATCTCCCAGTTAAAATCTTACATAAAAATTTGGTTTTATGTTGTTATTAAATCTAAGCTAATCGATTTGGATTCTAAATATAAGGAATCTTATTTTTAAAAGTCTTTTTTTTTAAAACAAAACTTCCTTAAAAACTATTAGATTACTCTGTACTTCATGTTTCTATAGATAAGCTTACAAAGTGATCATTCAGCTATTCACTGTGATAAGGGAGTTTTGTGGCTTTATCACCTAGGATGATCTTATGTCCAGAAATGTACTTGTTAAATTTGGATAACTGCACTTTCAGATTGAATTAAGCAAAAACATAAGCTCTAAATAAAGAGGTGATTCAGAAAAAAAAAAAAAAATTAAAACCTATCACATTTATGGAGGCATAAAGAAATTACATAATATTCTGCAATCCCACCCTTTTGTAAAATACCCTGTGCTTGTACTGAGTTTGAATGGCAAGATTTTAGTAGTGTGCGGGTGGCTACAGGGGTGGCTTCTTTAAGAAAGTGCCAGAAGCTGCCCTCATGCCCGACAGAACCTGTGCCAGCCAGCTCCAAGATGGACCCACCGCTGGCCAAGGTGTAGCCCATCAGTGACAGTGGTAGCACCTCTGGGGTAACATGTTTAAGAAGGGGAAGAAAAAAACAAGAGAGGAGTGAGACTGTGTGAGAGGAGCAGCCCTGCAGCCCCCCAGGTCGGTGCAGAAGGAGGGGCAGGAGGGGCTGCAGGTGCCGGAGCAGAGATTCCCCTGCAGCCCGTGGTGAAGACCCACGGTGAGGCAGGCTGTGTCCTGCAGCCATGGAGGTTAACGCTGGAGCAGATCTCCACCTGCAGCTCATGGAGGACCCCACACAAAAGCAGATGGATGCCTGGAGGAGGCTGTGACCCCGTGGAGAAGAGCCCATGCTGGAGCAAGGTTGCTGGCAGGACTTGTGACCCCATAGGAGACCCACGCTGGAGCAGTGTGTGAAGAACTGCAGCCCACGGGAAGGGCTCACACTGGAGAAGTTCATGGAGGACTGTCTGCTGTGGGAGGGACCCCAGGCTGGAGCAGGGCAGAGTGTGAGGAGCCTCCTCCTAAGCGGGAAGGAGCAGCAGAGATGGCGTGTGATGGGCTGGCTGCAGCCCCATTCCCCATCCCTGTGTGCTGCTGGGGTGGGGGAAGAGGTAGACAAAATCAGGAGTGAAGTTGAGCCTGGAAAGAAGGGAGAGGTGGGGGAGAAGGTGTTTTGAGATTTAGTTCTTATTTCTCATTAACCTACCCTGATTTGATTGGTAATAAATTATGCTAATTTCCCCAAGTTCAGTCTATTTTATTCATTATGGTAATTGGTGAGTGATCTCCCTCTGTCCCTATCTCAACTAGAAGCCTTTTGTTTTATTTTCTCTCCCCTGCCCAGCTAAGGAAGGCAGCGATAGAGCGGCTTTGGTGGGCTCCTGGCCTTCAGCCAAGGTCAACTCGCCACAGGGGTAAACAATTTTTCTCAAAATGTTACACTGCTTTATCAAGTCAGCAAAATTCTTGGTTTACAAGCCTGAAATCCTGTGATGCTGAATAATGCTTGTCTAAGCTCTTTATTAATAACATAGAAGTTTGCCAAATAGCAGAGACCAGAAATGTTAGTTTGTTTTGGCATTTTCTTTATTTTTTTTTTAAGAATAATTTGTATTTGCCTTTTGTCTTTCTTGTTCCTAATGGGTGATTACTGAATTTTTCCTTTCCTGTGCCTTGTTCCACAAAGATGAAGTAATTTGCCAGATCAGACTATTCAGATGACTACTTGCTACTGCACTACATTTTTAGGTTTAATACAACCTTCAGCACATGTAAGGGGAGCAAAACGGGAAGAATTCAGAATGCAGTTTGGTAATTGGCAAGATGTGGATTTGCTACCACCTACTAGACTGATAGCTTGAAAGGAATTTGTTATTTTTCTCATTTAAGTATATAGCACTGAAACTGGAGAAAAATGTATGTCTATATATTCCCTCCAGTGTACATTGAACAAATACGGAGGAATACTGGAAGGACAGAAAAGTTGAGTGAGCAAGTATGGTATTACTCAATAGTGCACATAGATTCCCATACATTTTTTTTTAATATTCTATAGTACCATAAACCCACAAACTCATGACCCATTAATGTCATGTCTGATTTAGTTTTCTTTTGTATACAACTGAACGCAAAGAGATCACCATAAGTTTCTGTATATTTTTTCAGAATTCTTGCTCCTATTAGATTGTTCTCCTGCTTTGCCCATCGTGCAAACCTTTTTTCATTTACCTTCACATTCATTACTATCCTTTTCCTCCTGTCCAAATCTGTGCCACAAGGTATACCACTCACTACTTCCAGCTTCTAATTTATTCCCATAATACCAAGTTTTTGTGTGAAAAGGTCTTCTCTGGAAACCCCTGAGGCTATCTGAGAACTCACTAGGTATATCTACACTAAAAATAATTTGCTTCCTTGTTTTGCCCCTGATTATTGCAATAATCTCATACATACATACTGTGTTCATTCCTGTACTCTCCTGCTGTGTAAATAATTTCCTTTCTTGATGAAACCACAGTACATTTCTGGAGGTAGTTCCCAGAACTGTGTCCTGTAGAGAGATGTCATGTTTTCCAACACAGTCACCCTGCACACCCCAGGCTCCTCTTTGATCAAAAGCCTCCAGGGCACAAATCACGTATCCTCAGCCTAATACTAGAAGAACTCTGCTTTATTGACCTGCAATGTAAACATCAGGTGATTTCAAATTCTTTCAACTTTAAAAGCTATCAGGAAATGATTATTAAAGCTTTAGGTGACCACCTTGGAAAAGGAGGCTCAAGCCAAGTGCTAGGCTGTGTGGAAGTGGTCCATCTCCCCAAGAGGGTATGGCCATCAGCAGTCTGTCCATAAGTGACCTGTGCAAGCTGGCCTAGGATGACGATAACTTATTACAGTCGTCATCTGTGTAAATAGAGGCATTGCATCTAGCACAAATTAATGAAAAGTATTTAATGTGAACTAATAATAACTCATACAAAGATAATAAACCGTCAAGTTTTTACAACTATTCTTTTATGTGACTCATCATTCTACAGGCCATTTCTTCATGTCACCATCATCATCCTATTTTCATCCTATTCTTGTAACTTTTTGTTTACGTTTTTTCTCTGTGTTTTGCCATATAGTCTTGTCTACAGCATAATACCTAGTTACAATTAGCTAAATTTTTCTACACACACAAATTTTTGGGAAGAGCGTATCTTAAATTGGAAGTTTTAATAAATATATTTTTCAAATAAGAAGGCATTTAAACCAGTGTTTCCAATTAAATATAATTTTACCACTGCCCCATACAGTCAGAAGTAAAAGGACAAACCCACAAAACCATTCCCTAAAACCATCCAAAGATATAATAACCCACATGTACTTATTTTTAATTTACCTGTGACAGTAAAACAACACTCTGTGTCTTTTAGGGACACTTCTACAATAAATTCAAGAATACTGTATGTGTAGAAGCCTGTTTGAAACATACGAAAATACTCAATACCTTTTTATTTCAGAGGAGAGCCAACAATTTGACTAAGAATGAAAGAAGCATTCCCCATTTGTTCATACAGAAAAAATATTCTGGTGTTTTCATACAGTGTATTGCACAAGTTTTACGCTGCAAGTCACTTATACACTAAACAACAAAAGAAGAAAGATTTAAGATGAGTGAGCAAAATGAGATTGCCACGACAGAACAAATAATGTAGCAATCACTCTGAAATTTGCAGGAAATGTACAGAAAGGAATGAAATATTGGGAGAGTGATGAGCAAGATACAAGGGGAATAGAAAGAACCCATAACCCTCCTGAATACCAGAAGGGAAACCTGGAATTAGAACTGCAGGCAGACAGATTCTGTAAAATGCAGTATATTGTGCAGAGAAATGAAAAAAAAAAAAAAAAAAAAGACATACCTGCTCTAAGTTTATGAATTATTAGATGTAATTATGTTGTGGTTTCTAACCTAAAGTTCTAAATATGGAAACCACATAAGTCTCAGAAAATCCCTCCAACAGGGATTAGTGAGATGGGACAACACTCATGAGAATACTGTATGCTCTTGTTCTGGTCTTACACTTCTCCATCCCGATCCACTAACAGCTGATGCTGCAGCTGGGGTACTGGGGTACCTGGGCATTTAAAAACACAAATATGCTCATTCTAATGCATTCAAGGGGTACTATTTTATGAGAATACACATTTTGTTATACTGCTGTGGAGGTAGCTTACTTTGGAATAGGCACTCGTCTCTCCAGAGGGGAAGAGGCGTATCTATATAAAGGTATGTATATAAAGCCCCTTTACACCAGTATAACTCCATCATGTGGAGGGGAGAGTGGTGACAGGATGGCTTTACAGTGTATTTAAACTACTACCAAAAGATTTTTTTCTGTTTGCAGTCTGGTTTTAGACAAACCACAATTGTTTCTGCAAACAATAAATTAACCAGGAAATGTGATGTATCACAAACAGCAGCTTTCACAGGTCACCCCACCCACCTCAGCTCCTCCTCTTGCATGTCAATTATACCACCTGTGCTCTCTCTGGAAGTAGTATTTATCACCTCTGATGAGCAGATGCATCTACAGAGAGCACTTAGAACAAGAATGATAACAAGAGGCTTTTGGAGGCTAACACAAGCCTGTACCATGCAATTTACTCAAGTCACCTACTGCTCTTGGCTTTTGATGTCTGTAAGCCACACCAGACCCTGCCTTTAATCTCTACACAGGTAGCTTTAGCAGCACTTCTTAGGGCAACATAAATCGAAAGGGGAGAAATGCAATCCAGGGGGGCAGGGCAGAAAATGAATCTATCGTTTACAAGCTTTGAGGAAGTCAGGAGTACTAAACAGGTGGTTTTACATGAGGAAAGTGCATGGGAGCAGCTAGCCCATTAAAAGGAGATCCAAGGTAAGAATTACAACATGGGTGGTGTGTGGGCACAGGCAAGATGCAGGAACAACCACAAACCCACAGATTAATGCAAAGAGTAAGCTCTTTTTCATTATCTTGCCACCTGGGGGATCCCAAAGCAGCACTGGGGCAGAGGCACACAAGCAGGGATGTAGGCACTGTGGAGCTTGGTCCATATTGGAAGATCACTGAAGTGAAGTTTTCACTTGCATATCAGGGATTCATGTGGGTGCAGTTTACCACTGTGCTTTAATCTTTCCCACGGCAGGACAGGAATCTCAAGCACGTTCGATGGAGTGCCTCTAAGTCTATCACAGGCCTATGTTATCTAAACACAGATGTTCTACTTGTCAAACACACAAGACTAAACCATCATTAGTATGATATATGTGCTTTTCTACACCCCAGCTGCAAGTCACTTGAGCATGTTTACAATCCTCCTCGCCAATCTTCTGCTATTTCCCCACAGGTGGGAAGTTGTTTCTCCTGTGTAGTGAAGTGGCATTGTCAAGGCACGACAGAGCAAGCAATGGTTCTGTTCGATTACTGTTGCCTACAACAGCTTAGCACCCAACGCTACCACAAAACTGGGCAGTTTTGCCATATAGTTTTTTTCACTATTCAGCCATTCACAAGCTTCACTGTGAACACTGTCACTCAGAGGAGGTGGAACAGCTTGGGGTTAAACTTGTATTTGCATGGCAGGAGATTTCTTAATAGCACCAATGCAATCCATTGCAGTGGTCAACCAAGTCTGTAGTACTACGTGAAAATGGACAACAAAGGGTTGAAAAAAGCTGAGGGTCAAACAGAATTGCTATCTTGCTAAAATAGTAGCGTTTCACAATTTGTGATGCACTGGTTTGTTAAGAACCTTTATTAGGGTATACATGTAAAACTAAGAAGTTTTTTTTCTTTTCAGAGCTATATGGGACTATCTTGTGGTACAACAAAATGATGTTTTGGGCTAAGTCAGGAACCAGGGTGCCAATATTTCTGTTTCAGAATAATAAACTATTTCATATTGAACAAAAGAAGGGTAATCTCATTGTTTGCATATCTTTTCCCTTGGCATAAGGAGCCAGGTTTGACAATTATCTTTGTGATTTTTGTTCAAAATCAGTGTTAAAAAAAATCTTTCTCAAAAAAATAAAAAAGGAAAATAAATGTCACAGTTCTGCTAGTTACATATGCATTTCCCTCTGTGACAGTTTTGTCCTGTTGCTGGAGGGTCACCTCAAATGTTTTGTACCGATACAGGGGGTCAGCAACAGCCTTAGTGGGAGCACCATGTACTCTGGCTCAGTGCGTGTTTCTCTGGCTCACAAATCTCATGTATCCAACTGACCTAAACTTTGCCAACAAAAGCATTTTTTTTCTGAGAAATAAGAAAATAGGTTTATTTACAGAGATTTCTGATTTTCACAATGTATTTCCCCCCCCAGAGCTGTGATCATAAAATTTAGTCACTGGGGACCTAATTTCTAGTTTGGGTGTCTAAACTACCTCTACCTGCAGCCATGTAACTAAATCAGATGTGACTATGAGCCAAGTTCTCCCTGAAGCCACAGTTTCTAGGGAACTGAAATGGCTGGTTTGACTTTGTCATCACTGTGTTATACGAGGACAGCTCTTCTTAAATATTTCTAAGAACATTGCATGCAACTTTTTTTTCATAGAAATATTTCCCATATTTCCGTGTTGTTGTCTTTGATCTGTGGTGATAAAATTATTCTGCATTCTCCAGCTGATGTTTATTGAAGAAATAGTTATGTGCAATGGCTATTACAAAGTTAAAATTTTATTAAAAAGTAGTTAATTTGCAAAAATCTTTTTGTTTAATTGCATTTTATAGTTTATTTGGATGACATTGATGGAGTATTTACATTAGGAAATTCTTGGAGGGTACCTTCCAATCATATTTATGAGTCGTTTGTCCTTCATAACCAACCTTATGGAGTGGGTGTTAGTTTGCAATGACGCAAAAGCTTTGGGGAATTACTTCTCTGTAACAGAGCTTTGATTGCATTATTATACTGTCAACAATATAAGTTTGAGTGCCAAATTTGCTATTTTTATGATTTGAGTGGGTGCAAGCATCAGTATATATATCTTATCACAGCTGAAGTGTCAGTCACCAGTCTCCTGTTAAAAAGCTTTCCTTTATGGATGGTTCCAGTGATCTTAATTTGGGGTATAAGCAGCATTTGTTTGCTTCTCCAGCATCTCTCTGCCCCTCTGAAAGATTTAGTGATATTAATGTTTTCTGTTAGGCAAGGAGAAGTAGGAAATAGCACCCAAAGGATGCAAATTATATTAATCGTAACATAAAAGCCATAGTGCGGTCTCAAAGAGCTAGAAGGGACTCTTTTTCTTCAAAGAGTAGCTATTTGATTGCTTAATAACTAAATTACAAAATGTGTCTAATAGCTAAGCTATTAGCGAGAATGGCAAATGGACAACAGCCTTTAGCATGGGGTCATAAACTTTCAGATTAGGTTAAAAAAACCCCATCTCTTAAAACTCTGTCTTAAAACACTAAAGCCAGATCCTCTGGGGTACTGAGCATCCTGACAGGTGTAGCTTGTAGAATTCAGCTGAGACTCATAGTTGTTCAGCCTCCTGACTTTCACTGATTTACAGAGGAATATCATCTATGCTTTTAACAAATATTTAACCCATTACATCCCGTTATACTCTCCTACAGGGGCATTCTTTCCGGCATAACCATGGCTTGAAAAAGAAATGTAAGACCTTGGTGTGTGATTTGCCTCTGCTGCTTTTCTAAGTAATAAATATCCCCAAAGCTAGTCTCATTCCTATTGACTAATACAGCTGGCTGAACGAATGAAAAATAGGCTGAAGGTAAAATTGTAGTTTAATTTTTGAAGCTGCTGCTACCTGGACTTCCATTTTCCACTTAGAGACAAATGATTTCTGGAATGAATGTACACACATAACTGCAAGTGTTCATACAGCCATATTGTTGTGCTGCCAAAAGAGGTGCCACAGTACCGACGAGTGACAGCAGCAGCTCCTCTGGCGTTACTGGATCGTGTGGTTGTGCCTGTTGTATCACACCACCTAGTACATCCGTTCATGTCTGCAGCGCAGTTGGGCACAGAAATGTCTGGGATGCTTCTTACCATAAACCTCCGCCTCTGTCTCCCAAGACACTGGTAGCAGGGAGAAGTTACCACAGGTGTGTTTTCCCTGCATCACCATGGAAACTCATGAAAATACTATGAAACTGAGTTACAATTCCTTCTCCATCCTGACTGCTGGGACAATACAGAAATGTCTTGTGGAAATCTTTATGTTAAAAGTGTGTTGGCAGGCTCTGGTGTCATGTTGACCTCTGCCTCCTGGCCCCTGGAACTCTGATTCTGGTTCATGGTGGAAGAACTTGCTGTTTCCAGACCAAGCTGCTGTATGGCCTGCTGAGTGATAAAGATGACATTTATATTCAGGGGAAACACATAAGGAAGGTTGTTCTTCTGAGAATAACTCAACGGAGGCTTCTGCAGCTGATTTGTATTCAAATGCTGGCAGGTAGAAGCTATGGGAAAAACCATGAAGCTTTTCACATATTTAATTTCTCCAGAAGGTGTGGCCGTAAAGCAATCATGCTATGGAATATTGGAACAACATTGATATTCAAATGGCACTGCAGTATTTGCCCTCTGTCCTAATTGTTCATAAAGCTGTGCAAGCCAAGCCTCTGTGTGTCACTTCACATTGTTGCCAACTCACATGCACTGAAATTTTACCACAGAAATCAGTGAAACGCCTAATTTTGCTATATTCTTAGCCTCAGAACTTGAATACCAACTTGAATCATTGATTCAAGGAAATCAAGCATGAATGCCCGAAGTGTTCAGAGTTCATTCACTCCCGCTGAACTTACCTGTTCTAACACTGCATTAAAGTCATCTGGGAGCAAGAGAAAAAACAGCCAAAATGGGTCCCTCAAAGTATCTGCTCCTTTATTAGTTTATATGCACCTGTTAAACTCAAGTAGTATTTTTGCTTTTTAAGCTGTTCTTAATGGATATATTGTAACACATAAACACTACAGAAATGAATTTTTACCGTCAGCAAATCTGGATCTAATAGGTTCTGTTAGGATCTGAATAATGTATTCCAAATTGATCCAAAAAATGTATGTTGGAAAAATCATATGTGTTTTGTCTCCCATACTGCTGAAGTCTGTCATACTGACTGATTTTGCTGAGAGGGTCTTAAACTGTTAAGGTAAGGAATTTAGACTTAAAATTAGATCTGCTCTAAATTTTCTAAGAATTTAAATTATTTAGATTTTATGAGAGATTTTGTTCATGTATTCATATGATTATCTCCTAGAATCACATAGGATAATTCAGGTGTGGAGGGACCTCAGAAGGGCTCTAGTCCCACTCCTTGCTTAAAACAGTGCCAGCTATGGGTCTATGGGTCTACCCAGGTTGCTTAGAGCATTATATAGTTGGGTCTTGAAAACCTCCAAGAACAGAGACAGTGTTACCTCTCTGGGCAACCCTGCCCCACTCCTGAGCTGTCCTTATGGTGAAAATTATTTTCCTCATAGGCAATCTGAATTTCTGTTTTCATCTTGTGTTTGTTGTGCCTTACCCTCCCACTGTGCGCTGCCAGGTGCTGTATCCTCAGTATCCTCCTCATAAGCACTGGGGGTTCTGTTTGGTTCCCCTGAAGCTGTCTCTTTCCCAGGCTGAACAAGCCCAGCTCCCTCAGCCTCTTCTCACAGGGCAAGTGCTCCAGCCCCAGCCATCTCGGTGGCCTCCACAAAACTTGCTCCAGTTTGTCCCTGCTTTCTTGTATTGGGCAGCCCGCTGTCTAATGCATACTGTGTAACGGGGGATAATACCTTCCCTCTGCCTATTGGCCACAATTCTTAGGACACTGAAAACCCCAGGACGCTGTCGGCCACCTTTGCTGCCAAGGCATACCAGCTTCAGCTCAGCAGAGCTGTTCCCCAGTCAGCCCCAGCCCATACTGTTGTAGGGGGTGCTTCCTTTCCAGATGCAGGACTTTTCGTGTGGTTGTTTTTTTATTTTGTTTGTGGGTTGTTTTTTTTTTTGTTGATTTTGTTTTGTTTTGTTTTTAATTGCATGAGGTTGCCTTAGCCTGTCTAGGTCTCCTGAATGGCAATTCTGTACATAAGAATAGCAATAGGTCTCCATGGTGTGGTGTCATCTACAAACCTGATGAGAGTCCTCTCCTTCATCTCCTCCATTTCATTGCCTGACCTGGTAATCACTACCCTGCTCACAACCACTACACAGTTTTTTTTGCTTATCCAGTTGTCTTTCCATTGCACCATAATGCTGTAGCTTGGTTATGTTAGACATTGAGGGAGAAAGTGTTAAAACCTTGATGAAATTGAAGTAAATGACATGTGCTGCTCTCCGTTCATCCAAAAATCCAGTCATCTTATCATAGAAGACAATAATGATGGTCAGACATGTTTAATCCTTGGTCAATCCACCTTCTTCTTGTTGTTGTTCCTAGAAATGTGTGCCAAGAGGTTTCACTCCATGATTTTCCCAGGGACTGAAGTTGTAGAAGAATGAAGATGGGTTAATTAGCATTGATAACATACAGCTGTGGGCTGGCTTCAGGGGTGGTGGGTTGGCCGATGTAGATAAGGTGCAGGTGTGGCTGGTTCTGGTAAGTGTTTGAGAGCCAATGAAGAGGGAGCAGCCGAGGGAGAAGCAAGACGAGAGAAAATGCATGCCCTGGATGAGACAAGGTGAGAAGGTGGTAGCAGAGGGACTGTATGAAGAGTATGCTGGTATGACATGGTAAAAGACCTTGTTGCAGCTTAATAGTCTAGAGAGTGTTGTGACAATTGGTGCCCCGTGTGAGGCCCTTCAGATTATGAGACTGTGTATAATGATAGTTTGGAGAGTGCTGCGACATGAAGTGAGCTTGGCTGTTCTGTAGTTCACACAATCCTTTTGGCTTAGATGCAACATTTGCACCAGGGACCTGCCCCAAGCTCCATGGAATTTCATACCTTTGCATAAACATACTGATTTCACTGAAATTCTGTGAAAGGGGGAAACTTTAGGTTTTTATCTATATGTGCATCCTAGGTATGCACCACAACTCAGTGCTGTTTTCTTTCTTACGAGATATATTTTTGAAAATGTTTTTGCAGTTTAGGCATGGAGGCTAAGATTTATTAAAAAAATACTTATCATACATTCATTGTTTTTTAATAAAATACTTCAAAACATCTAGAGGTAGTAGACCAATAGCAGCTTCAGTTTTTACTTTGGATGCCAAAGTACTAGGATAACTTTGATGATTTTATAAGCCAGATGCAGGTATATTTGTTGTTACCTATGGAAATGTCTTTGCATGGCTTACTTGTGGCACAATTAAATAAGCACTCTCAGAGGGGCCGTTCATATGTCTTCTATATATGTTTTCAGTTTAACAAAGCAAGGAGTGAGCTACATGCAGTGGTACAGAGGCAACTGGAGAGCTACACCAAGAAGAAATACAGTACTCCTGCTCCAAACTGGAGCAGTCTCTGAGGTACTGTCTTAAACAGAGGAGACCCTGGAGCTGGCTCAGCGCTAGGCATCTGCATTGCCCTCAGCTCAGGCTCCTTCCTCCAGCCTGCTCTGGTGAAGCTTGTCCCATCTTTAAAGAAGAGACGGGGGGACTTGTATCTTCAGTGTCTTTACCTCAGTTAAACCTAATTTCTGTCCCCATGTACATCAGTCTGGCTGCTGGCCATCCTCTTCTGTCTTCGGTCTTGTTTCTTCCATTCTAACTTCCTTGATTGTTGCCACGCTGTATCTCTGTATCAGGGATTTTTCTCAATCATGTTTCATAAAGTGTTATAAAAAGAATTCTGTATTACCTTACATGCATTCTTCAGTATTTTGAAGCCTGTTTGTATCATCTAAGTATAGTAGTGTGTAGTGATATATAGCAAATTCCAGGTTGTTGAGGAATCCTCTTGAAATGTTGCTGTCATGAGGTTGTTAACAATGCTGTTAACCATTTATTCCCAATTTCCATGCAACACTTACAGCTGAGACACATCTCCATCAGCTTTCCCATCGATTATCAAACCTCATTCTTGAACCATCAGTGCTAACGAGATTCTGTGATAGGCTTGAAATTTCACCACAGTGCATTTCACTGCATTTCATTTATTGACCCTGTGTGGTGCTGTTTGCACGCTAGATGATTAGTTCTAGATCATCTAATTTCTCATCTGACATCTCTTGCAGTACTTACTAATTCAGCAGAGAGGGATCAAACAGCAGGAAAACCACCTTCGCTCTTACTCTAACCTCCAGTGGAACCAGATACCAATTTCACTTAACAAGGTTTCATATATGCATTTTAAATAGAATCTATTTTATCTAAAACATCATGTGATTTTGCTGGTTTCCATAACACTTTTCTAAATGCTGAAATGAGAGTCTCCAGAAGGTCAGTGAAAAGAGCAACCACCACCATCCCTATTCCCATTTTTGTCCTTGGACAGCTCAGGGTGAGTACATTCAAACAGTACCTACTCTGAAATTACACTTTTCTTCTACAACTTTCTTTATAACTTGTCTGAATCTGTTAAAAGCCTCATTCTTCTTTCTTTTTTTCCCCCCAGAAACTGACAATGAGATTCATATCTGTCACTGCCTGAATTAGTTAGGTGGCCTCCTAGATTGACACGGCCGCTGTGTTTTGCCAGTCACTGAGTGTCACTTCTGCTCAAAAGCTTAAAGGATTGTACTTACAATGCTTTGTTCACACTTGTCCTTCTAGCTATTTACAGCTCAGCAGTTACGCTGTCTGCACCATCAGCTCTCTTCTTCTGATCTACATCAGTGCTCCTTCTGCTACCTTTTTCTGCTGGCAGTGTAGTTCTCACATCCCTTCTGTCTTGAAAGCTGCCCTGTCCTTCCAGTATGCCTGGACAGCTTGGATCTGCATGGTAAGCAGGGATTAGCACTTTGTCAAAATGTTCCTTCTATCCTGCTGGCTTTTCTTTGGCATTTGTTGTCACTTCACAGTTAGCCTTTTTTCACTGATCATACCCTTGGTTTGACTGTGTTTCCAAATAACTTAATTTCATGCATATCTTTGTCATAGCTTGTTTTCTTTTCTTGTTTTTAATTGACCTTTTATTTTCCCAAAACATTCTGCCTATTTTTTTTTTATGATTTCTTTAGGGCTTTGCATCATTCCATTTTTCCCCAGTAAAACGGTTCTTTCATTATTTGCCCTGTTTGTGTCTTCGAAGAACTGTCTGCAACTTGGTTGCATTTCTTCCTCAAATATTTCTTATTATCTCTAAAAAGATTTCTGTAAAGAAATTGGTCTGGAGCATCCTGCATAGCATCATCTCGCTTGCCTCTCTTACTGCCTGGAGTTCCGACAGTTTTCATTAACTTCTTATTACATCCATTGTCTTTTGGAGTTTAAAATGAATTTAATATTTTTCTGTGTGTAGCACACAACCTTTGCCATGTGAAGCAATCCTATAGACACTGGCATCTAATGGTTAACGTCGGTGGCACTGCCTTGCCTGGGTTTTGGTTAGAACCTCTGGTGAGTTTTGTGCAATGACCAGTAATCTCACCACTGTCTCTTTCCAAGTTATTATTTCTATGGCTGGCTGTAATGTCACACAGAAGGTTCACATTTTCACTCATTTTCACACTCAGGCAGGCAGGCAATCAGACAGTTTCCAGGTTTTGGAGGCAATCCTGAATCTCAAGGCACCTTGATGATGATTTGAACAGCTAAATAGGTAATAGAGTGATCTGACTGAAATTCTGATGAGTACTGTTTTCTGGGGGAAGGGAAGACTCTAGAGAGCTAAAATGGATGCAGCTCAGAAACAGAGAATGTTTCTGAATGTAACAGTCTTAGAAAACAAGCGATGTGGTATGAGACAGCTATTTTCATGAAGAAATGCTGTGCAGACTATATTCATAATTAGCAGTAAATGGGACAAAGAAATGACCCCTTAAACATAGTCTTGTACTTCTTGCCAGAGAAAACTGAGAGGAACATGTTTGACACGCTTCATGTGGAATATTTTAAAGCAAGAGGAGAATGCTTCTTTTGACTGAGCCAGGGCCTTGGGGGTGCTCGTATGTGCAGGCTGTATGCAAAGGGACATGGGAGCACATCCCAGCAAATGGAGCAATGGAGGACTGAGACAGAATTTGCCTCCTTTCATCAGGTCTGGATGTATGAAACCAGAGCCTTACTCATTATCAAGCCATTATTTATATCCACAAGAGACAGGCTGTGAGCAGAGATGCCTCTTAGAAATATCCCCCACACTTCAGTTGTCTTCACTTCTTGCCAGTCGTCACTGTCTCCCTGTCCTGTTTCATAAAGGATTTCTTGCAGTTCCCCGACATCTCACTCTCCTTACAGCTTACTGTAATCTATAAAAAGACAAATTTGTTCTAAGGAGAAGGAGACGCTGAAAGCCAGCTGTGTCTGCAATGTTTCCTTTTCTTATCCCTTAAAATGGATATATGACCTTAATGTTTACCTTCTGTTTACAGAGTAACTCTTCTCGATGTGCCACTGCTTCCCCCTAAGACAGTTTTTGAAGTACAGTCAGTATTTACTTACTAGTATTACTGAGTATATTCCATTAAATACCACTAGAGGATTTCATCATTGACTCTACTATGTTGCTAAAATATTACCTCTATTGTACTTTAGATACTTCTGTGGCCAGTCGCTACAAGGGTGAAAGCAGGATTTGATAAACTGAAGGCTTTTTCGGGAAGAATCCCTTTTTCACAGACCAGTGATGATGATAGCAGACCTTGGCCTTGCAGTCATGAACGCAAATAACATCATTGATATGAGTAAACTACCATTAATACTTTGTGCATAAAATTATGTATAAGAACAGTTAGGAATATGCACAAAGTAAGTAACGTTCACCAGGGATTATGGTCAAAAATAAGAACGTACACAAGGTTCTTCAAATAAGGAAACATTTTCATGCAGGGTACTTCATCCTCACTGAAAAACAGAATGGCAACTTGAAATCACAAAACTGTCTGGGAAATCAGCCTACAGTCTTTTAGCTTCAAGCTGCGTTTTTTTTTTTCTTTTAATCTAGGCAACTATGTACTTCACGGGTGTTTGCAGGAACATACACAAAGCCTGAAATTGTTTAAACTGATGAGAAACACCTCTGTATGGAGAGCTTTATTTTGGAGGAAGCTGTACTTTAGTTTTTCCAGATCGTTTTCCCTGAGGCAGTCCAGAGTCATTCACATACGTGAGCAGAAGCTAGGACAGGCAGACTTATGCTAGTTTTAGTATTTTCATGTGTTCTGCTTTAAGAGAGCTCTGGGTTTTTTTAGTTATTGTTATTTTTGGGTACTGTGTTGATGGAGATTTAGCTAGAAACCATTCTCAGTTATTCCATGATGCTGCTTCTTACCTGACTGTATTTACCTTTCTTGAAATATATTTTCCTCCCTCTCTGCTTCTCTCTTTCCCTTCTTCTCTCCACTCATTTTTTCCCACCTTCCATATTTTCTTATAAATGTATCTATAATCATTTAGGTGGTGATTTTTAAGTCAAGTCATACTTTTGGAAGGAATGGACACACACGTCTCCTGAGGGCAATGTTATTTCCATATAGTGGGTTTATGCAAGGTCTTAACTTGCAGCTAAAATTGTATGATATTGTAAACATTCTGCCTTGAAATACCAATTTTAACTTGGATTCTTCTTGTAAACAAACATCTGCTTCAAGTAGTAAATCATCAGAGTTGAATACACCATCAGCATTTATCTCCAAGACCTAGCATGAGACAGTTTAAGGTCTCCGGAGGACCAGAGAAGGACAGATATAGTAGTACCTATCTGCAGAGAAGGAGAATTCACTGAAATATACAGCAGACAGCCCAAATTCAATACTAAAAAGTTATTGGAACAATTTATTAAGCAATCAATTTGGAAGCACCCGGAGAATAATAAAATGATAAGAGACAGCTAATACGGATTTGCTAAGAGCAAATAACGACAAAGCAGCCTAATTTCCTTCTTTGACAGGATAACTGGTTTAAAGGACAAACGGAGAAGCAGAAGATGAGACAGTTCTTGACTTTAGAAAGGCTTTTGATGATATCCCCTATGACACTCTCAGGGAAATATAGTAAAATTGCAGGTGATGAAATTATAGTAATGTTGGTGCACAAGTGATTTTAAAACTGTAATGGGATAGTGGTTATCAATCGCTGCCTGTCAGACTGTAAAGGTTTATCACACGCAGTATGACAAAATCCTAACTGAATTTGGTGTGAGTCAATATTTTCACTAATATTTTGGGGTGCTGGAATAAAGATAAAACATTTACTTTCAGCATCCTGAAGGGCATTACAAACACATTCATGGGCATGAGCAGAAGTCAGCTTGCCCGAGTAGTACGGATGATGCCACCTCCTCCTCCAACTTTCCCCCAGATCCTCTGCTATTCAGTGCTTGTATTCAATCTGTAAAATAGACTGTTTTTATCAGAAATAAATCTATCATCGCTATTGTTTCATATGCATTGATACCCAGTCACATTGTAGTCTCAGCTAAAGTTCTGTACCAGTTTTATACATCGTATTTTGAGAAGGAAGTATGCAAGCTGGAAAGAATTGAGAGAGCAGCTAAATGTAAAAATATGACTACCAAGGAAAGATGGAAGACATTGAATATGATTAGTCTTGTGAAAAAGGCGACTGTATGGAGAAGATGGACGGGATCATGTGTAAAACATCTCTTATAAAAAGCCAGCATTGGTCTCTGCATCTGTTCAATAAGGGTAACAAGAAGTCATTTGGTTTAATTTACAGTCATGAGAATTCACATTAACAACTTTTCTTAAATGAAAATTATTAATCTTTTCAAAACCAGGCATAGGAAATTCGGGAAATCCACAAAGCTATATACCTTTAGGTGTGCACAGTGGGAACCTGCACCAGCCAGAGTGATCAAGATGGACTCCTTTGACTTTCTCTTCAGTGAGTGAATAAAAAATATTGTTTGGGTTACAGCCTCCCAAGGCAGGCTTTACTGAACACCAACTAGAACTAGGAACTGTAAGTGAGGATCTGTGGTGAGGGAGATCAGAATGAAAGAATTTGCAGACTTCTCTACTGTTCCCTCTGCCCTCACTGTGTCTTTCCTCCGGACTTGTTCTCAGGCTAGTAACTCTCATTAGATACCTGCTCTGCAACATGTTTTGTGTACTCCATGCTGACTTTCCCGGGAAGTGTCCTCTTTGCTCTTCTTTCTAAAAGACTTGGCTGCAGGCTTTTTACCCAAATTTGTCTAGAGTTTCATGTGCTGAGCTCATGCTGCAGTCTCCCTAATGGTTATGCCTTTCAGTCCTCATGTTCTCAACGCTACGTACCAGACAGTTCATACTCAGTTTTTTCCAGGGAAAGAACCATCCCTTCCAGAGGCTCTCAATTGACCTAGAGCACCGCAACATCCTTTTAACTTAATATAACATAGAGTGAACTGTGAAGAAAGAAATCAAATTGTTACCAAACAGACAAGGAGCTGTCAGGTAGGCTTTAGATACAGTTGACCCTGCCAAAAATTAGGTTGTGAATTCGGTGGTCTCCTCCAGAGCCCTGTTTCTGAGTCATCCTGGCTCAAAGAGTTTGGCAAACTGCAGCTCTGGATCTGAAAGCAAAGCAGGTTTGCGTTCAGCTGCGGTTCTCTTTGGGCTGGTAGGCATGGTGCCATGTCACCAAAACTCAGACTGCAAAGTGGGCTCAGCTTAATGTTGAGGGCTGTGCCTCTGATGTGTTAATTTACTTGGTATCTGTGACCTGACACAGCATTGTGCTGTGTGACCACAGCCAGTGATTTTTTGTGTCAGCTGAGCACACAGTCTCTGAGACTGTTTTACTCAACCCTTCATTGGTGTCAACAGGTACTTTTAACAAATTTGGATGCTATTAGCTTTTCTGATGTATTTTCTCTCATCTCCCCATTAAAAAAAATACTAAGAAAAATTAGAAAGCCTTTTTGTGGTCTGTGGCTTGCTGGTGAAGCCATCCTGGCTTCCATGAGTATTTTGCATAGACAGTTAATGGTCTTGACAACATTTGAAAAATGAAGCTTCTTATGAAAAGTGATTAATTCGGTGACACCATTTAGTATATATCTTGGATAAAAACAGTTAAACTATGAGTATAGCTGGTTTGACCAATACTGCTGAACATATTTTAATGTTGTCATCCTTGTTTACACTAGAGTCTCATGCTGCTTGAATGACGAAGGCAAAATTAAACCAGTGTAATTTCCTAAAGTAGAAAAGGTATTTATACTTCTGCTTTTATTACCTGTTCTGCTTTTTAATGCATGTGCTAGATAAATGTATATTAAGCTATTAAAACAATAAGAGAGGGGAAGACAGAGAGAGAGAGATATTATATGCACTTTGAGAGCAGTACATGAACGGGGCATTTAAAGAGCAAAATTAGTTTAAAGGCTTAGGATATGTGCACATCACCAAGTGTCAGTTGCTGTAAGGCAACTCTTCATGTGCACATGCTCAGCCTCCAGCTAACAAATGAACAACAGTGATTTTGGACAACTACTCAGCAAAACTATCCTTAGGAATATAGAGCGTTAAAAAAAGAAGAAAAATGTCCTTCTTGACATCCCTTCTGAAATACTTCTGTTCCTTAGAAAGATCACCTAAAGTCAGAATTTCTCCCTGCTGTCAGATTTTTTTTTCAGTGCAAAGGCCGTTTACACTGCTCTTTGTGCCCAGGAAGCCTTATTGTAAAGTAATAGTGTATGGATATCAAAGGCTACATACATTGAGATGTTACCTGAGTAAAGGGAAACCTGAATTCACTTTCCCTTGAGCCACTAAGTCCAGACTACTGCCTAAATTCTCTTGCAAACGTTGTATTGCCACCTGTTGAACACATTTTATTTCTTGTCTATTTAAGTATTTGTTTTCAGTGGTCTTTGTTCAGTGGATGATTTCTAGAACAAAGAAGAAAATCCATGTCATGGTCTTTTTTTGACTTTTTACGTGTAGCTGTTAGAGCTAACAGGTTTATCTGAAGTGTACATTGCTTACTTTTGAAACCAAGAAGTAAACCCGATATTGTAGTAGTGCATATTCTTCAAATACCCTCTCAAAACTGATCTGCCAAATGTATAGGTTAATACCCTGCTGTGATCTGCAGAGGATTCATGACCTCAGAGTTTGAGCGGACAATGATTTGAAGAACATTGTGTAACAAGCATCTTTCTCAGTCTAATTCTTTCTTTAGAGATCTTGCTAAAGATCTCCAGGTTTGGGGTGGTTTTTGCGCAAAAGTATGTACTCATTGCTAAACATGATCTATTAAACTTGTGTCTAAATGTTTGTGTTTATTACATGTTTATGTTGTTCAACAGTTATGAATGAACTTTGATGAGCACATTCTCAACTGGATGAAAGCTTTTAAAGAAAAAATTCTTAAATGATTTCCCATAATCGTTGAATCCCTTTCACAAAGGAAAAAATTATTAACAATTCTTGAACATTTTCTAGGTGAAATTCTCATTTTGCGATTGCTTTGGGCAGTCACATTTTCTACTTGACTGAAGGGATTTGGTTTGAATTGTTGTATGCATCCTTTAGTACAGTGCACAGTGGACAGAATGATGAATAAAATGTTTGTGTGTTGATACACACAAGAGCCTTTGGGCTTTTACAGTTTCTGCTGATTCCAAAGCAGGCAGCTGCAGGACCCGAGTACATCGTGGTTCACTGCGACCTCACTGTGAGTGTGTGGAGCTGGCAGGTGCCGCAGTTTGGTTTTCAGGTGGGAGATGACCCTGTGTTATGCAGCTCTGGTGCATACCTGTGAGTTCTCAGTGCATGCAAGCTGGTCAGTCACATCTATTCCAGCCTTACCCTCTTTTCTTCTGCACCGGCCTTGAGGGATGGTCACAACAGAGGTAAAAGGAACTGGTTATTCTGCTGCTCCACCTCAAAACTGTACTTAGACAGGGAAATGGAAGTTTGATGCTAAGCTTGTTCAGATGAACATTTGTAAAATTTCCAGTACGTAGCTAGTGGAACAACTTGCTGAACAATGTCGTAGGTTGTCACCATAGGTAGCTAAGGTAACTAAGAAAATTATCCTGCCTCCATTTTTGAAAATATTTATGTGGTGTTGGCAGGAATTAGCAGTGTCAGGGAGCACTTTTGACATGTTTTAGGCAGGAGACGGATTTAGATTAAATTACTTATTTTGACCTTACACTTACTCCTCTACTTTGAAAGCTTCTGGTTTTAAGAAACACACTTTTGTGGTTTCTAACTTACAGCGCATATGTGCTTATCTGTGTGACTGCATATCTGCCTACTTACCTTAACATTTAAGTTGGAAGACACATTTTTGGTGAAAAGATGTTTTTTACAGATTTTTCCAAAGTTACTGCTTCTCTGCTAACAGCACTTTGGGGATCTGTGATGGTGCTTTCCTTATACCCGCTGACAGTCCTTTTCTGGAGCATGAACTTTTGTAGAACAATGCTTTTGCTGTGGGCTTAAGTCAAGACAGATATAGACAGTGGAGGCTTCTGCAGTCCTATCAGCTCATTCTATGTCTTTGTATTGTTTTATCTGCTGCTTTGGGTACCAAAGCAATTCAGCAAACCTAGTTTCATACTGGATATGGACTGCTGGGTTGCAGGTGCCATGTGAAAGACCCAGCAGCTGCAGTGGTTCCTGGAACAGAAAGCACAAGACAGAGAGAATAAATACACCAAAAGGCATACAACTAATCAGATCTCTGTCACTAACAGTCTTCAGCTTAGAAAATTTCTACTGTTTTAAGAGCATCTGAATAATGGGTCACCTCCTCTCACCCTTCACTTTCTGGAAACCTCCTTTAAAATCTTTTTTTATATGTTTATATTGTATACAAAATGTATATATACATTTTATACTATATATACAGAGCAATGGTACATACAATAGACACTTGCAAGTCACCTTTATAGTGCACAAGCTCCATAGTGACAGCTCAGAGAGACTATTGTGCCTCTCCAGTTGTGTCCTTGAAGAGTTAACTCAGAGGTTTGGATGTCTGATAGCTTTATAATCATCCTTGCTGCTGAAAAGAATAGATTACAGAAGAAACCCCTGATTTTTACATGACCTTGGTTATTACATACTACGATAAAGTAAGTTTTGTGTAGAAAATTGTAATTGTGAGCAAATCATAAGCTCGTTTTCAGTCTCTGCTCAGACCAGTGTAATAGTAATTAAAGATTTGCTGTGATTTTGCAGAAAATGATGATTGCCTAGAATAGGAAGGCACTTTCTTTATTGTTCCAGATGCAATGCGTTTTCAGAGGGGAATCATGCAAGTTTTCCTTGATGGTTCTGGTGCCAATGTGTGGTATTAACTGTGTGATATAGACAGTATCTGTTACTTCATCACTTTCTACTATAAGAAATCCTTTCTTTAGAGTATTTTCAAGTCAAAACTAGATGACTGAAGTGACAAAATATTTTGGGCACAATGATATTTTAACTGCTTATCTGAAGGTAATTTAAAGGGCTTCAGTACTGAGGTATTCAGAGTTCTGTCTAAACAGGTGGTTAGAGAACACATAGATTATTTACCGTTCATCCTTAAAACAAGACTACTTATAGGCCATTTTGAAAGTATGAGATTTATATTAGAGCACTTAGAAATGCTATGCATTGTATAGGTATTCCTTGAACCTTGTCTGTTAACCATTTAACTGCATCAGCCGGTTCAATATTATACATCCCTCACTACATATTTATCAACTTTCTGACTAATTTAATGTTTTATGCCAGTGGGTAAACATGATTCTCTGTGCAATTTTTTTGCCCTGTAAGTTTAACTGGGATCAATGTTCTGAAAATTATTATAATCCTCCCACTCAAGACAAACTTATTTGCAGGAAATCTTTCAAATATCAAGTTATAACTCAAGTTAGGTTAGAAGTGGGGGAGGATGAACTGCAGAGAGGATTAGTTCCATGCCAAATATTCAAGAACAAACTGAAAAACAAACACAAACCATAGTAGGCAAAATCACAACACACTCCACACATAAATAAAACAGCAAACACATCCTGAAGGAATACAACAGGGAGCTTAGTTGAGCTCGGAGTCAACATATTTTTCCAATTAGCTGCCAGTCTTTTTGGCAAGATACTATTCTGACATTTGCCTTTTCATTTGATCATTTATACAGTATAGATTTCCAAAACCACAGCATCTTAAGTGGTGGTGTTGATTTCATATTGTTTACGTTGTAGCTATACTGAGAGTCAAAACCATTTTTTTTTTTTTTTAAGAAGAAAAAGTGGAGCTTGGAAGCATCCTGGGAAAGAGAAAAATGAGCTGGGGACTGGATTTTTTTATTGAGGTTTCTCCTATTTAATAGCTTTATTTGAAGTATCAAGTAGGGTCTCCAGATGATGGATGTATCACTTCTTAGTTAAATTTCCATATTTATCCTGGGAAACTGGTTTATAGGTGTCTGCTTGGACAGATCTCTCGATAATATCTCAGGTCTTTTTGTGCAATTGAATACACTGGCTTACCTCGGAGATTCCCTCCATTCCTAGGAGACTTCTCTAACCTGTCCTTGTCTGCCTCATTTGTCCTTGTGTTGCTGCTGAGCCTGGTGTGCAATGAATAATTCAGCCCTCCTTCTCACCTTATCCCTAAGGAAAAGATAAATTCATAAACTTTCTGGAAGTTGCCACTGGAGCACTGCTCCTCCTACCACCATCATTTCTCAGGTTTCAAGCCTCTTCCAGTTGCTCAAACCATGATTTTCTGCTGTGAGCTCAAGGGTGTTTGCAAACCACTCCCTCACACTGCTGCGGTGGCACTCAGGGATGCCTTCAAAAGTGGGGAAGAAATTATTTTAGCCCATTGGTGAGGTGAATATGGTAGTGGTGATGGCAGCAGGCAGTGCTTACTCTCCTTGCCCTGAGGAAAGCAGTGTGTGGTGGTCACCATCGTGCACTGTCCCTGCAAGGCCAACATTAGCGATTATGTCTTTCAGCTAATCAAAGAACAGAAACAGCACAAGAACTTGATTTCTTGTAGTGCCACCACAGTGGTGCATACTGGTCTTACACCAGTCTGTTTTAACCCTTTTTTGTGACATGCAGATGATACATAGACTACAAAACTGGTGCTTCTATATCCCTTGTATAGTGACTGATGGACAACATCTTGGTTCTTTTTCATCTGGAGTAAGACTTTTTATTTTCCATAAAATTCTCAATGCTGTCGTGCTTCACAGAGACCTGTTTGCTGGCCAGGGGTTTCAGGTGCTTTTCAGGTCATTGAAACACTTTTGAGACCCATAGCTAAGGAATGAGGAGGCCTGCACATGAAATAATCTTTGCTGGTTATCTACAAGAAAGCAGAATTTTACAGGTACTATCACTGATAAAGAAATGATTCATAAAATACATGACTGGTGTGTGAAAATTGTTCAGGGCTGCTCAACCTTTATTCTATTGTGTTTTCTCTCAACTAAAATGCAATTATTTATTAATTTGTGTGCATGTTTGTGAATACTCCCTGGCTCACAAACACATTCTTTAAAGAGCAGGTTTCTACCATGCGAGTAAGTGACTGTCCTCTGTGTAAGACTGCAAGCTCCCCAGAAGTCTATCCATTCAATTATTTAACCTTGATAATGAGAAAAGGTTGATATAGTTAAGGCTAATGAGCCAATTATTTGAGAATACCAGACATCAAAGCACTTTAGTCTAGTTAACTATGTACATTCATTAAAGTCATCCCAACCTTTTCTTTTATTGCTGTTCCTATCAATAAGACATTATCAATAAAAGACCAAGAATCAAAACGTCTCTCACCACCTAAAATATCTGGGTTATGAAGTAGTTCAAACTATGTATCCTTTTTCCATCCAATTAACTGGTATCAGCTAACTAATTATGAACTCCTCAAGCAGACGGTTCCTCAAGCAAAGAAAGAAAGATACTATAATAGGAAGGCACAGTGTTTCTCCATGAAACTGGTCCTGGGAGCAGTTTTTCATTTTGCACCCCCCTGGCTGCTATTGCCATGTCATAACTCTTCCCTCATTCTCCCTCTTTACTGCTCCTACATATGGCTTACACCTGTGCGCAGGTCCTTGCTTCCTCATCTGCCTGGGCAAGCAGCGGTGCATGCCGCAACTGGTTTGCAGGGTGAGTGCATGTTGACTGGACAGCTAGTAAGTGTGAAATGGTGGGGCAGCTCTTCTTTCTGGGCTTTGATGTGGGCCAAAGGAAAAAAAGGTAAGAATAGAGGTGTCCCTGCCTTTTCCATTCTGTTTTTCACTTGGATGCTTATTTCCATGGGACTTTCAGGAACCTCATACACTTTGAAATTCCTATCGCTCTGTCGTGTTAACTTGAAATTGGCTGTACATTTAAGAAGTTACTGACAGACACAGAAACCAACAAAAAAAGACTTATCTATAATCACATACTTAAACTCACATGGACTAGGCCATACACAAATGTGATTGCATAAGCCTCAAACTAAGAGAAAAGCTGTTGTTGGAGTCTTTGCATTATTGGAGAGCAAACGTAACCTAGAAAGGCTATATTGTCACATAATGTAATCTATATATACCAAGTCTCAGATATGCTAAGCCAACGAGGGTCTCTGCCTTTACACGTTTCCAGCATCTCTGCATGAAACACCCTTGTAAAGCCTAAACTGAGAAATTAGTAACATATAGTATATAGAGATAATTGAATAGATAGTAACAACTAGAACAAGAAGAAAATATCATGTGGATGCTGTCTAGATGCTGACTTGTCACTGGCATACAAAACACTTCAGAGGAAGCAGGAAGATGAAATATGATGGCAAAGCCTGCCTCAGTGTTGATGTATAAAGTAGAGGTATCCTTGAATGGTCAGAAAATCCATTTTTCAGCAGAAGTGATTCTCAGGCATATTGTGAGCTGCAGACTACTGGTGCAGAGGTTGATGACAATTTTTCAAACTCAGATTCACTCTGATCTTACAAATTTATCACCAAACATAAAGTACAGGAAACAATGAAGTCTGCAGAAGCTTGTTCACCAGTTTTAATGTATTAAATTCTGCTAAATGTCAGTAGTTATATTAGTACTTTTTATAAGCTAGAAATATTTTAGTTTGTTCAGTAAAGGTTACTAGTTTTTGCTGTCCAAGATTTTTTGAAAAATGAAAGTGACCCTGTGCATGTTTTGAACCTCTTCTAAACTGTGCAAGTGTTAGTCTCAGGTGGTTCAAGTCACAAATAGAATACCTAAAATAAAAATTCCTCTTGCTCCCATGTTTGTTTACTTTAGAGAAATGAAAATACCAGACTAGACAAATTCAGGGGGACTTTTGTACAAATAGCTTTATTGATTGCCAAAAAGCAAATAAACTGGAGAGTAGAATTCCCTCTGCCAAATGACAAATGCATTATAAATCTCAAAAATATTCTTCAACTTGAAAGACTACACTGTATCTCCTGGAAAATATCAGACAACATTGATGGCAGTGTTTTATCCAGTAGCAAGTTATTTAGCAACAAGTAAATTCTGATCTGTGATATTTCTAAATCAAATTAAATAACTTCTTTATTGAGGTTTCACTAATATTCATTGCTTTTCCTTCTTTTCCTGTGTTTAGAATTATTATTGTTCTATAAGGATTACTGCATTAGTTTTGCGGTTTGGTTACTCCAGATTTCAAACATTCATTGTGTTGTTGTTTTTTTCTCTACACATTTAAAAGTATTATACTGTTATTACACTGCAAAATGCATTTTTAAAATATATCGGTAATAAATGTATTACTTCAGAAACAATTGGATTTTAATTTAAAAAAATGCATAAAAAACTAACAAAAGATTTTTTTTTTTGTTTTCTTTCATGGGATTTTTCTTAACAATATTTACTCCAGTTGCTTTTCAAGGACATTTTCCTCTTTCAAAGGAGCTCAACCGTACATCCGTGTCACCATCTGTGATGACTGAGTTTCTGGATAGTTCTGTCATTTTAAGGCTCTCTTGGGCTGTAGTATCCTCAATCAAGAGGCAAACATTGTTAAGAATAGGCTTGGCAGAAAACACAATCTGGGAAGGAGTTTAAAAAGAAAACTGGAATTTCTAAATATAAGTGTGGTATTTCAAAATGCAAACAAAAATTTTATTGCATTCAGAAAGCCTTAGCTTACAGTGGCAGATTCATATGACCCCAAACATTGAACTGCCTACCGACAACAGGTATCTTACTTTGCCTCTCCACTGGAACCATCTGTAGTCTTCTAATGAACTACTTCTAAATGCAACATTATGCAGGGTTTCTTAAATCTGGTTTTGAGAAGGCTTTTCGAAAGCAGTGCAAGAGAGGTAAAGAATCTGACAAGAGTGACGTTTTCCTTGTTTTGGTTGCTGTTTCAACGTTTTTCACAGAGGAAATCAGGCTATACCAGTCACGCTTTTTCTGGCCTGTAACATTCCTTGAGGAGCACGCACATGAACATGAGAATGTCTTTACTGACTTTGGGTTTTTACTCACTGTGTCTGTTCGCATGAATCTCAGCTGCTTTTGGAACCATGCTTACCATGCACTGAAATTAAACTTTCCCAGCCTTGGCTCAAATATTTATTTCTACAGACAGCAAATAGAACCAGGTCACAAGTTCCAGTCTGATGCATTTTTTTCAAGACTTTAAAGTACAGATTTTTTTTTTTTTTCAGTACAGTGTACAAGAGCATCTTCAGGGAGGCAGTCCTTTTAAAGAAAGTCCTAATCTTGAAGCTGACAGTTGAAGGACATGAATTGAAGGAACGGTTCACCTTTTTATGCGCACCTTCAATTCTGTTGTAATAAGCAAGAAAGGGTGCAGGGCTTCACTTGTATGCTGAGATCCCAAATACAGCATCACATTTTGCATACAACTAATAAGTTTTTACTTATAAGCAATTTGGGAATAATTAGGAAAAGCAATTGAACTTGGAGCTGCTGACTGAGAAGGAAAATAGAAACATGCCCTAAAACCTTATTACAAAATAGCCAGGCTTGGCATTCATGCTAATGTTAATTGCAGTTTATTCACTGAGTTATCTTGTTGAATATGACATAATTTCAGTGAGATACAGCTGGGGGGGAGGGGGGAGAGAAAAGTACTTCTCAAGAGAAATACACGCATTTAGAATCATATTCTACAAATCTACCTTAATTACTAGCTAGAAGGTGTGTAACTTTATTGCTTGATTATGAAAGCTGCACATCATAATCGATACACCTCAATACCAGGAACTGTTAATTTTGAAATATTTAACAACTCTTTATTTGCCTATTTTATTCAAGAGATGTGAAATTACTGAAAATCTATAAAGACATTTTCCTCTCCATTCAATAGTGTATTGTACTTATCTCATTATTAATTAACCTTCAAATCCAAGTTTAGTTTTGCTTTTAGGGAGGACTCTCTTTCTAGGATTTTCACCAGGTCAGATGTGTTGGAAACACTTTTGAATCAAATAAAATTCTGTTATATTTTTAAAAATGGAAAGCAGAATGTATCATCTCATGTAAAGTATGTATTTCTGACACAAATACATAATTCTGAGAGACTTTATGTATAACGACAGAATTTCCCTACATTTTACTCCTGTATTGTGTACCTCGTACTAGTTAGACAAACATTACTCCAGCTGTTTTCACGGAAACAACAAAAAGATAAGAAAATGCTAAACAGACACTGTAGCTGTTAATCTGATGGAAAAGATGCCCGTAATGCAAATAAAGCAGAGCTGAAAAGAATATTGAAAATCAGTAGCATCCGCTGAAGATGTAAGTGAGGTCAATTTCTTCTTCTGGAAAGTCCAAGTGAGGAAGATGAAGTGCATCCTGTTCTACGTTCTGTTGCTATTTTTACATGGGAGACATCAACCAGGAGAAACAAGTCTCAGGTGCCATGTGTTCAATGGGATGATCACAGTATGTCTGCCCTGGATTTGCTGAGGAAGGTTATTACTTGTGAAACAACTTAAAACTGCAGTTTCCCATGTACTTCTCTTATGGACAATTCTTATTTTTCCTAGAAGTTTTACTTCTGTCATCCCTTAGTTTCAAAGACTTGTCTTGATCCCTAGACCTGGTGTGCTAGGAAGAATAAAGAGCAGTCTTGTAATGACATTAACTCTCTTCTCTTTGAAACTTGGATGATGGATTGTTCTAAGCGATTCCCTAATTGTTCTCACTTTCCCCCAGTGCATAACATCCTGAAAGGTCTGAGAAAACTACCTATATGGAAGGAATACATAGTAAAGTAGAGGACTTTTTTGGTTGGTTGGTTTGTTTGTTTATTGGGGGTTTTTTGGGGTTGTTTTTTTTTTTTTTTTTTTTTTATTGGTTGTTTGGTTTAGTTTGTCTTTTTTTGTTCAATCTAAACTTCTAATACCATATGAGCCACCCACAAATTCTCCTGCTGTCTAGGGTTGAGAGAGAGCAAATTGTCCTTATGCTCTGTTAGGGTGAATGGAATTGTCCTCATGCCCTGCTAACAAGCAGATGGTGTTTTCTCATCCTACAAGTCTGACTAAAGTGTTACTGCCTCTGTGGGATGTCAGTCCCAGTTTTGCAGCTCACTTATTAGTAGGAAGCATTATGGTTTCTACTACTTTCACCAACAGTTTGCCTTTCTGCTTACTGAAGACATGGCCAAATCTCAATATGAACCTGTTTGATTCATACTGAAAATTAATTTCAATAAACAAGAAGTAGTTCTTGTTCTTCCATCTCAACTTAATTCCATCTGAAATTCCTGTCACATGGCACAGTGAAGAGGGTGAGAGATAGAAGTAGTTATATGTAATGTCTGTGTATGGAGAAAATGTCTTTAGGAACCTCTCCCAAATATCTGATGAGTGTACAAATTTCTCCCTCAAAGAAAGAATGATGATTTTACAAGGTGACCTCTTGGCTGTTGGTTTACAAAGGTCCTTTGAGTTTGAGTTAGGTTTTCCGTTTTCTGGACAAGTAGTGGAAAAGGCAAAAGTCACAGCAATTTCCTAACAGCAGCTTTTCAGTCACGTCACATACAGACAGGTTATAAGGTAACAAGGTCGTGTTCTTTCTGCTTGTTAGTGGTTACTAAGAACACATCTGTGAAATGACCTTATACACCTTTATTCACTCAGTTGTAAGACCTCTACAGCAGATACTGTGTCCAACAGAGTCGAGCACTATCCCCTTAAGAACTAGGTCATGGGTTGGACTTGGCTGCCTAGGTCTCTAGTGATATTCTAGATGCCCTGGAAGATTAGGATATGCCTGGACTCCAGGTGTTACTTTTAAAAAAGCACCAGTTGCTTGTAGATCCTGTGTCATGGCTTCCAATCTCATGTCACTGTCCCAGGCGCTCTGTGGTCTCCTGCATCTAATCCTCTGTGTACATGTTACCTTGAGTCACTGGCATGCAATGGGCATATGGAAAATCACTGAAGGAAGAAAGAGAAGCCCTTTAGCACTTTTATGACATTGATGTAAAGCTTTTTGCACGGTGTATTGTGCCATCATGGGTACTGCTAAATCTGAGCACATCAGCACACAAGAAAACATTGTTACCATAACAGAACTCACAGCTTTTCATCTTGCTTTTTCCTCAGTGTTTCCTCATATATTTAATTTTTTGCACACTTGCTCCTGTACTGTTTTCACATAAGTCTGTGCCTCAAGGAAACCTCCAACTTACCTTGAGTCTTGCCTTATCTTTTAACAGTGGATTATGTTTACATATATATCTGTATCATATAAGCTATTTTTTTTGTATACTACTCTGTTGGCTTTATTCTCTTTTGTCATACGTCTTTTTATTTTTTCTTCCCCATTACACCTATCCCTTTCGTTTAATCTCTTTATTTCTCCTTTTTGCAGACTAGGTTTTTTTCCTTAGCACATTGTCCTATTTTTTCCCATTTCTCCTTTTCTCCCCACCCCCCGAGCATTTTTACAGTGTCCTTTGTCTGCCTTTTTCTGTCACATTATCCCTCTTCTGCTCTCCTTTTTCTCTAGAGTGTCATTTTGGTATAAAAGAAATTGTATTGCATGTTATTTATTCTCTACAATTTTGAGTGAATGGACCTGCCTGTATATAGAGACACATTTACACATGGTATCCTTCAATTACTTCCAAATTGTCACTATAATTCCAAGAGTACACTATATTTATAGTGGTTGAAATCTCCAATGGTTCATGTACTATATATATTTCACTCTTATTTATTCATACTCTGTCATAAAAAGTCAGTATTTGAATTTCCTATTTCTCTTGTGGATTCTTTTAATGCCACAGGGCCAGACTGCAGCTAGGTATAAGGATGTGCAGGTGTGTAAATTGGGGCAATTGAGTTCTTAATCACTGAGCTCCCAGAGTGCCTGGACAAGAGGAGTGCTTGGCTGGTACAGCCAGCAGCACTGATGCGTGGGAGGTGTGACTGGGGTCATCAGTCTTTTCCAAGAGCTAGCAAGCTGCGGATGGCACTGAAAAAGTTTATGCCATGCAGGGTTTTCTAATCCTCGCTCTGCTTTGGTTGCCATCCCTTTCCCAAGGAAGGTGAGGAAGTCATTAAGTATTCCTGCAGGTCTTCTGTTGGTGCTGTGCACTGCAGGGGGGAAGTCCCTGGTCTGCCTCTGCAGTGGCATTTGTCAGGCACGACGGTGCCTCAGAAAGGCAAAAAACCTGTGTGTCTGCTGTAAAAATAAATACTGTCATCTTGATACTTGGTAGAGTAGCTTTGAAATACAGGAAAAAAATTATTTCTGATTCTGTGTAAGAAAAGTTAAATTTTGGTGTATGCTTTGTTACTGAAGAAGATATCTGAGATGAAAGTGGCTGCTGTAGAACCAAAGTTTACTTGAAGATGTGTAAGATAAAAATACGTAGGAGGGAGGTGACAGAATGGGCACAGGGTTTAGCGTAACGCACAGGAGCATAATTTTAAGATTTGCTCTGCCTTGAAAAATTCATTAGAAAGGCACCTTAGGAGGACAGCTAATCAACTGCCTTACCCTTAGGTAACCTATTCTTTTTTCATCTCTTGTCATCTGAGGTCTGCTCAACTTTTTCTTAAAGACCACAAACATTGAAGATGCCACAGCCTCAAGGTAATCTATTCCACTGTTTCACATCTGGCTATAAAAAAAGTTTTCCTTATGTCTCACCTGAATTATTGTTCCTTGTAGCTTAAAGGTATTTTCTTATATCAACTATGCATGTGGAATAGAGATTAATTTCATTCTTATTGTGGCAGTCTTTAGGGAACTGGAGACTATTTTCCGAATTCTCTTGGACAGGCCTTCTTTATGCTAAACAACCTCAGCTGTTTTGTATTTGTTTGGTTTTTTGGGTTTTTTTTTGTTGGTTTTTTTTTTTTTTTTACCAGATTGTTCTTTATACATCTAATCCTCTGAAGTTTTTCTAATTGTTCTGCATGTATGTTTCCTAAAACTGAACTCTTGCTGAAGAGAACAGGAATGATATAGTAAAGAAAGTGTTTCCCACGCTGAATGGAGTGGAAGACTTCCTATATCTTTCATGCTGATGTTTGTCTTTTTCATGACAGCATGATGTAGTTTTGCATTCCACATTTGATATACCGTAACTTCCAGATCCTTTCCAAAGAATCAATAAGTTGTTCTGCAGCCTGTGGTCACCTATTGCAACTTCCACATGCTAGATTATTTTTTGGGCTGTTTATCTACTCTGTCAAGATCATTTTGAATTGAACTCTAGCCTCCAAAATACATGCAGTCCCACCAGCCTCCTGTTGGCAGCAGAGATTAAGAAAACACCACTCTAGTCTGTCTTTTTTGGTCATGAAAGGAATTCTTAAATAAGGCTGGATGCAAATCAGAAGTCTGAGGAACTCCTCTTCATGCGTCATTCTGACAGCAGACCTATTCCAGAATGAATTAATCTTGCTCATGTTTTCTTAGCTTGCTTAAAAAGTCTCATGTGAGAGCTATGATATACAGGATAAGATACTTCTCTTGAATCCACGATGTGAACTAGGTTGTTTTGACTTGTTTTTTTGTAAGTCATAAACTTTTCCTTCCAGTTGATTTTTTTTTTTCACCTGAGAATTCACATTATGCTAATTGATCTAAAACTTCCTACTCTCTGCTTCCTTTCTGTCTTCTGTACTTTACCTGCCACAAACAAATTCTTAAAGATAACTGCTGTAAATCTGAGATTGCTTTTACTGTGTCTTTATCCTTGAAGTTCAGTTTGATTTTTTTTTTAAAGTTAGGATTATTTTAAAGCATCAAAATTGTCCCAATAGTTTGTAAACTATTCCTTTCATTTTTTAGCTTCATTAGAGTATTCTTTCGTCAACAGTAGCAAGTGTGATGAGGACTTTGTTCTATGGACTCAGTTAACTGTCAGTTCCCACAGGTTATAGGAAATGGCAACCACTGGGGATGTTTTTGCTGGCCACGTTGCTCTTGTGTGCGCTGTTGTAAAGGGCACTGTACTTTGTTTGCACTAACCACCTTCACCTGATGATCTGAGAAGGCTTTGGGTAAATTTGAGAACTTCAGGGCTCCTGTTTCATGGGAGGGTTGTTAGCTATTGGCTGTTTTTTTATGGCATTGAAAACTTACTCCCTTTTGCTGCTACTCTTAATTCAGATACAACACTGATGTCAGGAATTGCCACAGCAATGGCTAAACTATCAGACAAATCAAAGTACATTTCTCTGGTTTATGAACATTCACAGGTCACTTCATTATCTAAAGAAGTAAAGTTCTTGCAGGTATCTTTTCTGCTATGCAGTATGCCTATTGAATCATAGACTGAAAGATTATTTCAAGATCATGAACATGGTGAAGTTTGAGTCAAAATCTACCAAAGCAAAAAGAAATACTGTTTATTGCTTTGGGTTTTAGCTCAAACAATTTTTTTTCTTAAATTTCATGGACAGAAATATATTGTATTATCTCACTTAAGAATACAGTGTTGACTACAGAGAAATTAACTTTCATTTGTTTATCTATCTATAACTTTCATCTGGGCACACAAACCATTAGGATGACAAATAGTTTTATATTTACAAATTGGAATAGCTTAAAAACAAGCATAAGCTTTCTGTCACCAGAAATACTTAAAAAAACCTAGAAGATGGGGCAGTAACATGTTATGTCCATATTGACAGTGGTATTATTAACACCTGATATCGAACACTTTTTTTTTTATATATATTTTTCTTTTTTAAAGCATTTGCATTCTAGAAAATAGAATTTGAGTGATAAGGAGAATAGAGGTGAAGCACACATTTTTGTATCGGTATTACCTAAGACAGAATTAAAGGGAAATTGGTGATCATTGAGCAAACTACTTGCTTTGCAAGTTGGAGGTTTTTTTATTATTATTCTCTCACTGTGATCTGTGTATATTCATTCTCAGTATTTATAGCGAAAGTTGTTTAGGACAGGAAAAGATAGGAAGGTCTGTTAGGAAATTTGTGCTAAAAAATTGCTAGTTTATGGCTTGTAGGAGCTGTAGGTGAGTGCTGTCAGATGCTTTTTTTTAAATACCTTGCGAGCCTTGTGGCACATCACATTGCCTACGTTTCCTATGTTCTGGAGATTTAAATGTTTGAATGAGTAGCTGTTATTTTCTTTTGTTCACTAGAACATGATATTCATATGTTGTTGTGTTATTTCGTTTAATGCAAAATGTTTCACTTAAATTTTGAAAATTTTCTAGGGAGGAAATCAAAGTCTACCATGTGCAGATATTTGTATTCAAGTTACTTCTCTTCTACTGCAACCACTATGAAACAGAGAGTCCTTTGAGCCAAGCTGTGACTGTATTTCCAGCACAAAGTAACATGGGAGAATTTTTAATGAAGAGAAGGTGAAAACAGGAAGTCATTCCATCCAGTTTTGTTTATTTAATCTTTTTGCATCTATTACTTCAGGAAAGTGCAAAGGAAGGCTTTACAGAGACTTGCACTTTACCTGAAGGGGTACAGTTCCAAGGCCCATATAAGAAGAGCTAGCATACCACGTAAGACTCTCTCAATATATTTCAGTTCCTTTACACATTGCCAGTTTTATATACCATTAGGCTAATAAAACTTTCTAGCTTCTCACTTCTAAATATACCAATATTTTTCTTTTTAAAAGGTATGACAGAGGAGAAGCTCTGGCTACATAAAGTAGACATTACAGACAGATTTAGTTTGTAATAAAGCTATGTGCTGAACAAAATGCAACTGTTTACGGTATCCAGAAATCAAAAGAATTTTTGAGGTTTGTCTACCTCATTTACAGTGCAATTAACTGTTGCACCAACATTTATAGTGGCAAGCCATGTAATCCCCACACAATGTTTGCTCAAGGGTTTTGGGCCTCTGTAAGACAGCTTTTTAGCAGGTGGAAAAAGGCTCTGATAAAATTCATTAAAGCATAGGACACATGTCATCATGTCATGGGTTTATGATTATAATATTCTCACCTGAGCTATTCCAAACAAACAGTTCCATAAGAAACAGTTTCATAATGTTGATAATGGGTAATTCATATCATAAACAGAACTGACAAAGTCCATGAAGGGTGAACACAAAAATAAGCATGTTGAACACTGTATTTAACTAAAATTGGAACTTTTTACAAGATAACTGTGAATTTATCACATTGGTTGTTTACTTAAGGTCATCCAGAAACAATGGTAACATTTCACTAGTCTAAATAATTTCCTTTCAGGCAAAAATGGAGCAATGAGTTCAACTTAAGCCCTCTAAATTAAAACTTTCATGAGGTTGAATTGCTTGTACATGTACAGCAGCACCAAGAACTGGGAGACTGTAAATCTGTCTGAAGGAAGAATGATTTGCAAGATTTTTTTTTTTTATTTGCTTGTTGTACCAATTCTGGATTTAACCATCTGACTGCATACCTTTTGAGCCTTTTTTGTCATAACATGAAGATGTCTTTATGTAAATGCATTACATTAATTACATTTTCTGCATTCACTATATTACTCTGCCCTTTTGTCATAGTAAGGAAAATGACAATATTAATTAAGAATATATAAGACATTAAAGGCTGGTGATAACCTCTTGTGATAAACATCACAGAAGGATCAGGAAGCAGCAGTTGATCCAGGCCTGAGGAAATCTCAGGGTTGCAGAGTGAGTGAATATCTCTAGACTCCGCTCACTCAAACCATTCATCTCTTCTCTTGTCAGTGAATGTAATGACAGTAAGAACAGTACAAAAATAACCAATTCCTCTGGCATTTTTAGAAGTGTGATTTCAAGGTCCTTTTCAAAAAACCTTATTGCCCTATTCAGGCCCTCAAAATGGCATTCATGTTCAGTCTTTCAAAATTTTTTTTTTCTTTCTTGGGACTGAACTGGGGATTTTGCAGATCAAATTGCCAGCTTCATTTCTGTACATATTCATCCAAAAAGCTGGATACAAAAATAAGGACACCTCACTGTAGTTGTTTCATGTTTCACCAGCTTCATTTATCTAGGTAAAGATACCCTGCTTGTTTAGAAGTAGTTGTTGTGGGAACAATATAGGCTTGTTGCTTGCAAATGTTCATGTGTTCTTTGTAAAATGCATTGGGAAGAGGTTTTGCTTGCTTACTGCTTTTTGCTTTGATGAGCAATTGGACTAAAATCAATAATCTGTTTTGCTCTATACCATTCTTATATGCAACTATCATGATGGCATCTCCTTTAGCTCCAAATGTAATTATAATGTTGTTATCTAGTTTGCTTGTTAGACACAAGACTTCAGTGGTTATTTGACAGAAAGGAAAACCATATCCAGACCTTGATCAGCTAGTGGAAAATATATAAAGCCTGACTGCTGTTGCACCTCTTCTTGCAATTATAAGACTCGTGCTCTTTGGCTGTTTCAGCTTTCTGTTGCCAATGTTTGGGGTTTTTTTTCAGAGAACAATGAGCTCTCAGCTGAAGTTGAATATTGTAAGTGCTAACAAATGCAGATAATAATTACAAGTTTGGGTTTTTCTCAAAACAGGAACCATTCCTTGGTAATGTGACTGTGTTAAATGGGCATAGACTGATGGGGCTGTTGCCTGTTCGTTATTACTGCCAAAGAACAATGCATACTTTTTAACGTACCACAGAAAAAAAGCTGTGCTATGTGAGTATCGTATCCCTCCCAAACAGATACTCTTTCCCAGTCACAGTATTACAGCAGAATCAGCCCTTGTGTAAGGTTCTACATGAATGCCTGGTAAAAATCAAGACTGATTTGCCAGAGGTCCCAGCACAAAACTGATAGTTCAGCTGATGCATAGAGTAAATTCTAGTACATTGTTCTAATCTGTTCTTAGTTAGTATTTCGGCCTTTAAATTGTATAGACTTTAAAGATGCCATAGAGGAATGCTCTTGAATACTTCAGCACACTGCTTAAGAAAGTGCTTAATTTAAATGAATTTTGGTTTATGGAACCAATTTGGTTTATGGAAATGAATTATGGTTTCAGCACAGGTGAACCCTGCATAGGGGACAAAAAGGATACACCCCCCCACCCCGCCCCACCTGAATATAAGAAAAGCAGCTCATGTAATCTATTGCAGTCAGGCATTTTCTGTTCCAGGACAAGATATATACAAGCTCGAGAAGTATAAAAATGTTACTTTAACTACTTTTCCCATCTTACATGTAAATAATATAAGGTAGTTTTGGAATATTCTTCAACAGTGATGTATATTCAGTAGGTTTTGCTTGCAATTGGTACAAAGTTTGATGCAATAACACACTTCACCTGCAAATGATAAGTGATTCCTGCCAAAAAATATGAATATTCTTAAAACCAGAAAACCAGTCCTAGATCAAAATTTCTGTTTCCCAAATCTCTGTAATTGCAAGCAGTTCCATTACCAATAACTGGAAGTAATTTTCTGTGCAATGGAAAAAGAGGTTATGTTTTTCAAATAATATTTAATTTCCTTATCTAATTGCTTTGGCATAAACAAGATACAAAAGCTTTTGCTGCTTAAAAACTCCTAACAATTTCTATTTTACATCAAATTATAGTAGCTTTGAAAGGAAATAATGCATCTGCAGATGGTGCTGAATTGCATGAAATTAATTACTACATGTGCAAGTTCTGAGTAATTAATTCCATTGAGGCCTGTAAAATCCATTGTGAGCTGAATTACATGCTTTTTAGTCTTTCCTTTTCTACCTGAAAATTGCTGTATCATATTTTAAGCCAAGTTAAAAAGTGATAAGGAAAATATCTTAAGGTCATCCAAGAAAATGCGTTAGATTTTCTTTGCCATGCTCACAGTACAAAGAAATCAAGCTTTTACTGAGCTTGTGTTAGTACAGTGACCAGACATTTCTACATTTATTTTTGGGAAGTAATTATCTACTACTGATGTGATGAACATTCAGAGTTGCTGGGATCGGTGTTCAGCTCCCACATATGTTTTAATATAGTAAATGCAAATGTTGGAGACTTTGGCACTTAAGACCACTTTAATAAGCTTTTCGTGTCTCGGGTTTGGACAAGTTGGAAAGAAAAGGGATGTTTTCAGAACATGTACCCTCCAGATCTGAGGCTACAGGTAAGGCAGACAAAACAGTCCTCAGACTGTGAATCCTGCCAGTGCCCAGCTACAAGCCAAGTGCTTGATTGATCAGATCAGAAGCAGACCCTATGCATACAGAGGAGACCTTAAGGAGCTATACTGAAATACCAATGTATTGTGGAGCAAATTCAGTAGGTTGAAAGGGCTTTTTAAAGGGTGGAAATTCTGGGATGCCATGTCTAACCTCAGTGCTAGACTTCTAAGCTGTCTTGGGAAGAAAGCTGTAGATGACATGCAGAAATTCTGACTGTGATGGACGTTGCACCTGAAGGGAGGCCATGAAAAAACAAAAAGGGTTGAAAACTCCACAGATTAGTCATGACATGCCTCCTAGTCAGGTGAAGCCTGACTAGTCTGGGTTCAGTAAGGACAAAGCTCATAATGAGTATCATGGTATGTAAAACCTCTGAAACCAATGCACTCTGTTGTTTCCAACCAGCTGTTCAGTCTGGATTCAGTCTTGTGAATAACTCCAGTGCCATGTCACAAATGGCCATATTATCTTGTTCCTTTTGTGGGGTCTGTACAGACAGGGAGACTGCTGGTCTGATCTGACTATACCACTTGTGACAGCTGAGCTAATTCACCGTATGATAACGGGTGCAACCACATGGGGCCATGCTGGGTCAAGCAGATATACATTGATGTACCTACTTTTTGGCACTAGTTTGAGCATTCAGACTTACGGAATTTTGTTTCCCACGAAAATAGATTTGCTACGCCTGCATTTATTTTTTTATTTTAAGAGCAGTCTAGGAGAACCCTACTTCAAACTGGACACTAATATTTTCGGCGTGTTTGTTACCTGATTGTTTGTTGTGTTATTTAGTCAGGAAAGTTCCTGTAAATCAGAACATTTCTGATCAATATGTGGCTAAAGAATAGATGTTCTTATTGAAAAACCAATAATCCAAACAATTATCTTTATCAGCCTGAACTGAATTTTAGCTCTTGCCTCAATCTTTCCTCCTTTTTACATTTTATGAAAATCAAATAGGGAGTGGGGGGCTAGCTTTCCAAGTGGAAATTCTGGTATGCATGGTAGGTGAGAAGTAAATCTTGTATGCTGTCTGCTACATTGCACTTACGAATCTGGCAAAAAATTGAATAAAACTGTCAGTCTCCAAACTTGCTAATGCAGGTTGATACCTTAAGTCTGACACTCCCTTAGAAGACTGAAGGTGGAAAGAAACTCTGCAAAGGGAACTGTATTTTCTCTGCCTCAGGCACTGAGGATACGTGACTTGCTGGCCTTTCTGCTTTTTGCAGAGCCATGGTACGTGTGGCTTCTGTAACCTTTCAGTCCAGACAGCTACTGGATAAATGCCAGGGAGAGCATGATCTGCTTTCTAATCAGTGGACAGGCTACTGCATGAATAAGGCCAGTCAAAACCAGAAGGCATTTTTTTCTTCTATAACCCCAGTGTGCCGGTCAGAGCAACAGACAGTATATTGATTCAAGTTTGGGTTTTTTCCATGTTTATCAGATACAAGGACCACATAAATCACGTTTAGCTTTTCTTGGCTGAATTAAAGAGTAATTATGTGGTTGACACAGATAGGATGCACATCATAAAACTGCTTCTAGGGTTTCAATAACCATTGTGGAATTGGAATACTATTTGGATATTTGAATTTCAGAGACCTCTAGCAGTGGATTTAATTTTTTTCACTGTTGACCTGACAATGAATGAGTTCTTGCTAAACTTGAAGCATCTGCTTTAACAGCTATTTATATTAATATTTACATTGTTAAAGTCACCGGTATGTTCCTTACATGCAGTGGACTCCTCAGCCATGACTTATGGACTGTATCCTGGAGTTCAGTCCACTTTCATTAAGAAATCATGAGAAAGGGGTGTGCTATCCCCAAGGAACTTTGTGGTTACAGTATCCACTTCAGGATAGGGGTGAATTTGTTTCTGTGCAGCTTAGGGAACAGACAAGAACTCTGCTCTCTCTCATGCTCCTGGGAGCTCTAATGTGCCAGGGTCTCAACTTCAGCCAGTGGTTTGGTTTTTTTAGAAATGTCTCATTTTCCAGGAACCATTAATATGCATTGAGCTAAATAAAAGCAGACTTCTCAGACTTTGGCCCAGTTGTGAAAGGACGCTCTAGGGTGTGGGAAAATATGATTCAAGACTGTTTTAATGGCAACCTATACAAAACAGGGCTGCTGTAACAGCAAAGACCCCTCAGCTCGGAGACGAAGATGAGGGGACTTTGACCTACATTTACTACCTTCATGTGAGAGCAGTGAACCTGGACATGTGGGGTGGGCTTGCCGAAGTACAAGTATGTAGTCGTATTTGAGATGGTTTGGAATATTTAAAATAGATGCACAAGGCTGGCAAACATGACAGTGGACCAAATAGACAATTCCACCCTGTTGCAGCTGGAGGCCAAATGAAACATCCTACCATGCCTGAAATGGCCATGTGTAGGAAATTACTCTCTCATTTTGTCCTCTTTTTTCGCAGCATGTTTCCTTTATAAGTGTGCTCTAAGTTTCCCATGAGACCTTGGGCCTCAGCATGTAGCTGACAGCAAATATCTAATTTAAAAACCTCCCTCGCATGGTTTTGAGGTATAGCTCCTATTTTTGTATACAAATATTAATGTTTAAGTTGCTTCATATCTGTCTACCAGTAGGTACATAAACATTTATAGCACACAGATTGCATAAGCTAATGACGATGAAGATGATGCTGGGACATAAATCGTGGTATTAGCTTCTTAATCTCCTTATAGGGTGTGTCCCTAAGGACACATGCTTCAGCAATGCTTTTGTAAAGCATTTTACAACATTTTGAAAACATCATTTTACACCATGATATACTTTCATTTTTTCCCCAAAAAGTTTTAGTGAGTTAAATAACTGATTAAGGCTTAAATAGTCACTGATTAATTGCTTGCTTATTTTAATTAAAATGTCAACATATTCATAGTAATACAAATAGGTTTTTTCAACTTTGTATCTTGTAATTAAAAATGGCCTAACATTTAAAATAGAATTTTATTCTTAACTTGATCCTCCTTGGTTTTTTGCAATATGACCTTGGGCGAGTCATATAAACTTCCTGTGCTTTGACTTCCCCATCCATAAAATACTGATAGTCATACTTTTCTGGATGACTTTATCTTAATTAACATTTATTTATCTTTGCTAACATTCAAAAAGTGCTTTGAGATCCATGGATGGGAAGCACGATACAAGCACAAAGTATTTTCTGCTGCTAACAGATCTATTTTACCAGAATCACAAAGATGCAAGAGAGAGATGGATGCAGATTTATGTCTGCACAACAGCTATTCTGGCCTCTTGGGAGCAAGTTAACATTTTTTCCTGAGAGGACTGATCTGTTCATAGATTAGATAATCAAACACAGATGCATTATTATCAGCAAGGTGTTTTAAAGGAGAGCCTTGACTAAAAATAAAGATGCTCCTTGGCCATCATGTAAACATCATCATGACATGTGAAAGGCCTTGATAAAATTGAGGATTAAGAATAATGGCATTTAAAAAAGGTGGAGATCACATTCCGCTCTCAGTAACACTGACATAAAGCCAGAAGATCTACATTTTAAATAAAAATGTTTAGCAGAGGAGAACCTTCAGCTTGATTAAAGCACATTTCCTAGATGTGGTTTCTGTGGATTTACATCCCATGAACAAAATCTCTTCAATACTCTTAATTCTTTCATTATGAATCATAGAACTGCTTAGGTTGGAAAAGAACTTTAAGATCGTAGAGTCCAACCGTTAAACTAGCACTGCTAAGTTCATCACTAAACCATGTCCTTAAGCACCACATCTACACTCCAAGGATGGTGACTCAACCACTTCCCTGGGCAGCCTGTTCCAATGCTTGATAACCCTTTTGGTGAAGAAATTTTTACTAATATGCAATCTAAACCTCCCCTGGTGTAACCTGAGGACATTTCCTCTTGTCTTATCACTTGTTACTTGGGAGAAGTGACCAAGAAGATCTAAAGAAGGCCACAGTTGTTTTTTCCCAACAGGTAATTGTTTTCTGAAAGTGAAATCTAGCCGCTTAATCCTCAAAGAAAGCATTTTAAGACATGACCATAAAACCACATTCAATTTCTTCTTAGTATCACTTTTTCCACATTGTTGCTAGCTGATCCCCTGCTGCTCATCCATGTAGGCACCAATGATCTGTCCAGGGGAGACCCTAAGGACATCAGAAGGCGATACAGAGCCCTGGGGTGAGTGTGTGGGCAATGGGAATCCTTGTGGTGCTTCTTTGATATAAGGAAGTGTTTGGGGACGGGTAGGCCAATCCTGTAGGTCAACACCTTGTGCAGAAGTTGTGTCATAGGTGGGGATTTGGTTTTATAAACACAGGAACCTCTTTAAAGGCTGAGAATGAGAGCAGTGGGATCCACCTGACAAAATGTGGCAAGAGCCTCTTTGCTCACAGAAATACAGAGGAGGACTGAGACGTGGTGGAGCAGCTTGCAGCTGGAGAGCTGCAATGGACAGGTACAAGCTTTCAGGACAGGCTGGCAAGAAAGAGAGTGGAAGGGGAGCTGGGGGAGGTGTTCTCTGCATGAAGTAGCAGCTCAGATGTAGGGAGTTCTTGTAAAGGGTGGACAACAGGCTGGGCAAGAGCTTCTGGATAAAGACCAGAAGAGAGACAAGTGATGGTGGCATTGTGGTAGGAGTCTGTGGTGGGAGACCCCATGCCCTGGGTGGGTAAGCAGACAAAACCTTTAAAAAAACTCAAGGAAGTTTCTGGATTGCACTCAATGGCATGGTTAGGTAAAGCTGCCATTCAGGGTGTCCCACACAGGGTGGAGCAGTGGCTGACAAGAACCTCATGTAATTAAAGGAAAAATGGAAAGCATTGCACCTGGGAAGGAAGAACCTTTAGTAATGATACAGGCTGGGGGCTGACTGGGGAGCAGCTCTACTTAAAAAGTTTGGGAGCTCCTGATGCCCTGGCAGCAAAGACAGCTGACGGTGAGATAGGCTATATTAAGAAAATTGTGGCCAGTAGACAGAGGGAAGAGATTATCCTCCTCTACTCAACACTTGCTAGACCTTGTCCAGAATACACCATCCAGTTTTAGGTCCCCAGTACAAGAAAGACCTCAGTAAAAAAAGATGAGTTAGCTGAAGGCACCAAAATGTCTGGGGGCTAAGCACTTGCCCTGTGAGGAGAGGCTGAGGAAGCTGGGATTGCTCAGCCTGGAGGAGGAGGTGGCTTCAGGGGAACATACCAGCAGATACTAGTGCCTACACGGAGGGTGTGGAGGAGACAGACCCAGGCTCTACACAGTGGTGTCTGGTGGGAGGATGAGGCAAAACTGTAAGCTGAAAGAAAGGTTCAAACTGGCTGTAAGGAGAAGCTTTCTCACCATAAGAACATCCCAGCAAGGGAGCAGGTTGCCCGGAGATCTTATGCAGTCTCCTTCCTTGGTGATTTTCAAGACCAGACTAGGTAAAGCCCTGCACAATCTAGTCTGATCCCTTGCCTGGCTCTGCTTTGAGTGGGAGGTTGAACTGGAGATCTCCTCAGGTCCTTTCATACCCGAATTACAGTATGAGTCTATGATTCTAATTGATAAATTGTAGGGAGAATGGCAGTTTTTGAAGCTTTGGTACAGTTTATTTAGTCTCTGTAGGTGGTTACTGCTCTCACTCTGGAAATCCTTAAAGTGACTTCAAGTAGGGCCAGGCAGGCGTGCTCTCCAGTGATTCAAGTGTCTAATTTCCACTGATTTCTAAGGGAGACAGGTGCTTAGGTAGGTTTGAGGGATCTAGACTAAGGACCATCCTTTTTTTTTTTTTTTTTTTTTCTGAATATGTTAGGTGAAGAAGCATTTTTTTTTTTTTTAATGTATTTTAATGCATCTATGGCAGCTCTTCTTTGCTTATCTTTCCTAAGAAAAGCAGCAGCTGGTAAGAGGGAAATCAGCTTCCTGATCCTGCAGAACCCCTGAACTAGAAAAAAGAAATCACAATACTTCTCCCCAGCTCTGCATCTTCACCATATGTTCACTCTCAACCAAGCATTCAGAAAAACTGGTTCCCTAAAAGAAATGAATAGTTTTTTGTTGGTTTCCTATCACAGCACCATGTGCAGAAGGAAGAGTCATTCACAAATATGCGTATCTGATCTGCTGAAGTCCACTCCATCCATTTGCTGCTGCTCTTTCTCCTACAGGAGAGACAGGAAAAAACAGTTTTTCTCCTTGTCATCAATATTAACAGGAACAGCTTAAACTATATCTGTCACTTTGTGGGAGATCAATGTAAATGAAATAAGACCATCAGGAAAACTGCAAGACAGCAGTCGGAAAGCAGAATTAATTTTCTAATTACTGCCATACAATTACCTTAGATACATTTTATTCAGAGCCTAGGAAGTAACTGTTGGGCTCAGAGATCATTGTAGGTGAAAGGGTGGAAGAAATTAATGGACAACAATTTGGAAATTCACACTTTACAAGATACTGCCATTTTGCCTAAAGCTTTCAGTTTCTTACTATTATTCATGGATTAAATATGCTTAAAAGTGGGAAGATGGCATGGGGAAGGGTACATGTAAGGTTTTAAGCATGTTTAAGTTCTAGAAGACTTGTGTTCTAGAAGAGTATAAATCTCCACATAAAATGCAGATGTATGTCATGACTGAACATGAGGGTGAATACAGACAGTTGTAAGAGGAGGATTCTGCTTTTTATGCTTTGGGAAGGTAAGCACAGAAGAAGATTAAAAAAAGCTTTAAGACAGAGTATGAAGGACACATGCTGCCTTAATACTACAACATGACCCTAAGAAAAAGCACAAAAAATGAGGTGACTGTACTGAGCTAAAACCTTGGAATATCAGGTTTATTTTTCTCTGGTAGCCAACTCCTGCATCTAGGGACTTTGCAAATCCCTTGTAAAAGCAGCAGAATGCATAAAATAAATCAGAATGAATCAACCACTCACTTTTGCTTTAATTGCCTTGTTGCGAGCATGCAGGTCAAAAAGGTCAATTAACATTACAAACCGGTCCACTATTTCAGTAAAATGATTTGTGTGGGAAGTCATGTTCCCTGTATGCAGGTATGATCAGGGACTGCTAAGCCATATTCGGTGAATGAACTTGCCCCTGGCAGTGTATCTGAGAACCGAGCTCTGGCTTGTTTAACCTGTCTTGAAGGTCAGAGCACTGGAGAAGATAAGGCAAATATCATTAGTGTCCTGAAAGACTCTTAGCAATCTACAAACTGGAATACAGGGAACAATCTGGAGCAACTTATTCAGACAATAAACATCTCCTGTAACTGTCTGTATTCCTTCAAAGTTTGTAGTCATATTTCAGGGTTGCCCCATTAGTTTGTTCTAGATATAACAAGGTTCCTAGTCATTTCTTTACTGCAATTTAGAGGCTCAAACACTTAGTAAGAATGATCACTACTGAAATCACATAAACATGCTAAAGACTTACAGTATTATTCAAGTTGGGTTGTGTATATCTTATGTCAAGAAAACTGTCACCTATAACTGACAGGGAGTACGACTGTATTTATTAGGTTGTCTTTGGTTAGGTAATTATTCAATCATCATAGCTTTTGTTATCTGCAATTTTAAAAAAATTGGATAAGTGATACCACAAAATGTAATAACAGCTGACCAGGAAAGTTCTCAGCACCTGATATATCCTAGTAATATAGTAAACCTGTAGAAAGTGATGTTTTCTCTATTGGCATATGTATAGGAAGCCTATTCCTAAAGTAAAAAAATAAGCTATTCACTTGCCTAGTGATCCTACCGAGTTAATCTAACCACCTTATTTTCATATAGGTGTGTTAAAATTATGCCATTAGATATATGTGTTCATGAAAAAAATACATAATAAAACTGAAAAATGCCTCTCCAAGCGATCTGAATATTGGTGAGCCATTTTTCTTATGAAACATCTCAGATTGATGACCTTCATGATCAGTTGATAACCTTGAAGATCAATAAATCCATTTTCTGCTAATATTAATCTTCATGGCAATGCTAATGGAAAGTGGCAGTGTTAAAGAAACCCTGGAAACAGACTGACACAAATGGCCTTGTTCAAGCACAGGTATTTTCTGCTTCCTTTCTAAGTCACTTTCTGCATTTGCTGAATTTTCACAAAGACTTCAAAGATGGGCATAATCTAATATGATGAAGTCATGAAGAATGTGGTGAGATATGCTTTGGGCAGGAAAGGTTGTATTATGCTTGTTCACTAATAGTGGCCTGCACTATTCTGCGAGAGTAGAAGTTTGGGAAAGGACACACTCTTCAAAAATATTTGTAGTGAAAGATGGGGGATGCCCCATCTCTGTAAGGAATGGTTTCCTACTGCTTTCTTTCCTAATATTCTTTCTCCAGCTTGACACGGTCACCAGCAGATCTGGGTGTTTTTTAAAACCCTGTCCTTTCATGCAACCTAGCATCATCTGAGTTAAATGAAAATATGTCAGCAGGTTGGATTTCCTCTACTTGTTTCTGGCATTGCACTTCAGAGCACCCAGCTATTCCAGGGATACTTCCCCATCTCTCCTCAATATCCTCCTTAATTAAGACTATTGCGGAACACTTAAGGCACATGGTAAAATACTGAAAACTTTTAATGACTTCTTCTATATCCCCACCTCCTTTTTGGATTCATCCAGTTTGGTAGGGCCCTAATATTTAATAGAGGTACTTCACGTATGTACTTAGCAGAAAAGAAGAACGCCCTTTGTCATTCTCTGGGAGAAGATGAAGACTGGTCAGATCACCTAGTGCCCGTACCATGCTCAGGCTAGCAGCCTGGCTTACAGAGACCACTGAAGAACATACTAGAGAACTGGAGCCTCCTGCAGTGCTTTCCCAAGTTAACAGTTGATTGCTAGAAGGAAGGAATTTCCTCAGTCTGTTAATGAGAAGGGTAATGATTTCCACTTGCAAACACCTCTGAAGAGTTTGTATTAGCCAGGAGGGATATTTGTCCACCTTTTAGGCCATATGTTCAGTCAGTTCATGCTATTACACAGAAGTGAAAAAAAGATGAAGGACAGTGATGTGACAGATGGCTACTTATGGCAGAGAGTGGCTCGAATGTTCTGCAACAATTTAAAGAAAATGCCTTTGCTACAGGAATGCCATAAAATACTTCTATCTTATATTTTCAAGAAGCCTTTTACCCTTGTTTGTGTTTCTTTATTTCAGGTTTTCTGAAGTTATTAAATATAACTACTTTGGTCTGAACTATTGTAGAATAAAAAGTGATAAAATATCCACAATTAGCAGAATATTTCTTGTAGGATTTATGTTTAGAAATACTTTTTTCCTTTTACCTTCAGAAGCATTGGTCTGAACCCTAGCTTTTATTTTACAAAGCAACTATGTTAGAATCAAGTTAGGTAGAAGAAAATTATTTCCATACCCAAATTTATTCTGTGAGTGTCATGGGAATTTCTGGACTCCAGAAAGAGGAATGAGCTTTTGTGCAGTATTTTATATTTGGACTTGCAAGATACAAATTTGTATCCAAAAGATCACAGGTAGCTAGACTGCTCTCCAGTGATCTTGCTTGTGCACTTGCTGTAGTACCTATTTCAAACTGACTGGCTTTATTTATACCCATAATAGTTCTTCCTCAGCTGTCCTTGTGATGTATGTGTAAATAAAGACCCATTCCTGTGGAGCAGGAAAAAGTAGAAAAGCTCATAATAACAATCTTAGGTGAGAAGGGGTGAAAATTGCGCAGAGGTTAAGAAGTTCACCGTTACCATACATTTGTCGTATGCCTCTCTGCCTTCTTCGGTATGTCTCCTGTTTCCAAATAGAATGTAATTTTGTCTTTCTCCTTGTCTCATGCAGGTGTTATCTAACAGATAGCATTTTTTAATGGATAATTTTTAGGTAATTTTTTTTTTTAGACTCAAAGAATGACAATTATTTTTTTAAAAAAATGCTGTCTGTCTGAAGAATGACCTGGTGGATCTCTGTTTATGCACTGTAGTGGAATCACAGATTTGCTGTTGAGACTCTGCTTGTGTGTTTGTTCCTTCCGTGTTTTACACATATGAGACCAGAGCCACCCTAACTGCACTGTAAGTGGATTTATTTAGAAATCAGCCTTTCTGGCAGTAAATTATATTCATTTACTAGTCTGCAGTGCTCTGTTGCATTAATTATATCAGAGTGCTCACGGAATCGGCTTGATTCACCCATAGACTATGTAAGCACTATTGTAAACACATGAAGCAGTAATATGGGTATTTTGAATTCAGACAAGTTCATAGTCTTTTTTTCTAAATTAAAATATGACCAGGTTTCAACAAATCACTGACACTGACTGAAAGCTTAAAATTGGAAAAGGATTATCGTACTGTATGGAACAACTGTACAATTCAGAAACCATAGGTAATCAGTCACTTTGACAGGTGCATTTCCCCAGTCTATTATAATGATAATTAATTGAGAAAGTAAAGTTCCCAGGTTTACTTCCCCGATGACTTGCCAGATTTCTTTAGTGTGACTAACTAAGAAATAATTTATTTTTCTTTAGTGACTTGTTCTGTATTTACTGTTCTTAGACCCTATTCTTAAGACTTGGAATGGAGCTTCTGGGATACATTGTTCGTGTTTTTCTCAGCACTTTGCCAATTTATGCTGTACACCCTCTGACAGTTTCATTCACTGGATTAAATACAAGCATGTCTGCCAGAAGTGTAGGCTGAACATTTTTTGATCATGAGAATAACCGATGAAGCCCTCACCTAAATACAGATTTGTATCTCAGCCATTTATCTGAGCTGGTAACATTAAATGTGATCAATGCAAAATGAAAACAAATTGCCTGTGTTTGCAGAGCTATTACTGTGTCTGAGGCTCTAGGACATCTACTTAATGTTTTGCTTTACTTACGTGGTTCCTTCCCTTCCCCAGAAGTCAATATTGGCACAGTCACTTTAACTTTCAAAGGTATAATTGAAGGACCCTGGTAAGCAGTAAAAACTGGTCACTGGTGCTGACCTTTCTCAAGTTGGGGTAAAATGGAGGAAATTAACAGATAAGTTGTACTACATAATTCTTGTATTCAGTCATATTTGAAATCTCTACTACTAATGTCTTATTCATTCATGTTTGGAAATAATATTCCGAATATGCTTTCATATTTCTTCATGGGCTTATCACAATTGACATTTGTTTTAAAGAGGAAATTTGGAGGAATTCCTTTTTAGATATGGGACAAGCTTAGCACATATATTTTTGAAACAAAATGGCAGGAGCTGATCAGGTAGAAGATGAAACCTATCATAACCAGAAGATGCTTTGTGGAAGTATATGTACCCCCAGAAGCCTAGCAAACCATCCCCTAGTCTTCAGCCTCTTTTAGAAGATCCCACACTGGTTTGGTTTGATTTGATTTATGTTGTGTTGGTGATGTAGCTGTGATTAATTGCTAAGGATGTAAGTGAAGCAAGACTTTTCAGAAAGATAATAACTCGTACCAGAGAAACAGGTATAGCTGGAATAAAAGAGACTTGGTCTTCAGAATATGAATGGGGGAACAAATATTCATAATTTTATTTTTCATAATTGTTATTTTCATATCTAATGGATACTTCATATCATGAACTCAATAGAGATTGTAATTTGTTAGCATATTACAACTTTTACTACATTATATCAAAAGCTAACTTCACAGTGTTTCATCATCAACAGTACCTGTTTCTCTCTCCTTGTCATTCTAGAGTTAATAGCATCCTCCTCTGTTATCCCTTCCTCCCTCTTCTCTCTAAGCTTAAATAACCTCTTTCTCTCAAGCTGTCTAATTAATTAAGAGAATCAAGCTAAGCTTAGACCAATTTGACTGTAAGGCTGCTGCCTTTGTTCCAAACCCAGGGAAGGACTTGCCTGCCTTAAAGCTGTCTTTTTTCCCAACTGTGCAAGTTTTTTTTAATAAACGCAATACTTCCCCAGAATATCTTCTATCTCATGGTTTTACTACTGTACTGAAAACTTAAACCAAAATAATTTCTTGTTTCTTTCCATGGTGCTCTGTATTAGATGCTTCTTGACCAAAAGAAAAAAAAAATGTTTTCCTTTTAGAATGGAATGGTCTCTATCCTTTCAAAGTAATGTGTCCATTTTTCTCCCCTCCCTGTTTTTCATTTTATTTTCCCTTTTTTTTTTTTTTTTTTTTTTTTTTTGGAAGACAGGCTATTTTGTGAGAAAACCTCAAAATGATGTCTCAGTCTAGAGGTAAATTCATTTTAAGAAAGGCCACAGACACACCTTAATACTTACTATCTCTAGCACTGCACACTGTGTATAATGATCTTAAAAATTCCACCATTCTAATTGCTGTTTCTCCCATGAGGATGCAGGAGAAATGGAAAAAGCAGATTGTTTTGATATGGTTTTGCTTAAACCACTTGTTGTAATAACAGAAAACAACACTAAAAGCACAAATATTTTAAATAATCTATGATGAATTGCTAATGAATCCACTTTCAATAATCTTTACTACTCTGCTTAGTGTAAAGCAGTGTAATTCTGACAGCTAATATCAAACATAAAATATTCCTTTCTTATTGACAAAACTGTTTTTAGTGTTGTAAACACCTTATTTACTCTTTCATGAGAGGCAACACTTGGCTTTCAAAACAAAGTGTCACTTGGTCCGTAAGAATTATGACTCCATAGGCACGATGAAAACCTTTAATTCTTTGCAACTGATCTTGGAAAATAAAGTATATATTACCAAGCTATTCACACCACAGAATTTATACCTTGAAAAGATAATTCCACTGTAGGGTTTTGGATATAGTCGAGAGGGTCTTGAGTTGGATATTGTGCCACTGAAACCAACCATACTTTCACTAATGATTTTCAAGGTGAGAGCATTGTTTTCTATGAATGACTTGCACTGCTTTCCAGTTAAGAAACTAATACTTTAAATCTTTTCTTATATCTCTTCAACCCCTTCACATAATCAAATATGCCATAAATACTTTTGTTTTGTTCTCATATTAAAGCCTGATTCTGAAATAATGACATAGCTGTGTATCATTTGGTGAGCATTACGTATTAATCTTTCCTAAATTTTTGTACTATAGTAATCTCAATGATGCTCCTAGGTAATTTAGTGGGTACCATCTGTCTGGAAGAATGATCACATATAAAGCAACAAGGTTTCTTTTTTTCCATTGCATCCTATGAAATAATTGGATGAAAGTGGTTTCCAAAAGCAAGAGAATTACATACTTGTAGCAAAACTTTTGGCAAGAAATGTGCTGTAATGAAGTAGAAGAAGCAGTGAAGCTCACTGTATGGAGAACTTAGCATTTGCTAAAAGTTATTAAAAAATGCATTCACTCTCATGCAGTTATTTAAATAGTTTACATGGATCAGTTTTTTCCATGTGCTTTAAACACTGTGGGCTCTCTCCAAATTACCTGCAGCAGTCAATTAATTCCTTTTACATCTGATTTTAATTTTTAACTATCCATGTTTTGAAGTGAAGAGGCTGAAAATACCCAGTGGTACAATCACCTGGTTGATGATGCCCAATAAAGGTGGCATTATGGGATTTGTCTCCACCCATTTTGTTTAAATTATGCACCCCCGTTGCATAAATGGGGGCTTGTTTTAAATCACAGCAACTAAAGTTTCCTAAAGAAAAAAAAAAAACAAACAACCCCAACACAAAACTGATTACACTGTATTAATCTTGTCATTTGAAGTAAAGATGATTTTGCTGAGCACACTAAAATGTCAAGTAATGGAATGCAGAAGGATCCTGTAACCTTCTGCTGGCGAACAAACAACACTAAAAAAAATAATTCAATCCTGACTTTTAAACTTAGAGTTCTTCTTCCATGGCAATATAATATCCCATTAATAATAACAGAGCAGATGATAGATAAATGGAGTGTTTTCACAGCATATTGCTCAAATATCAGTTTTTATCAAAATACAGTCTGAGCTAGAGAAACAATTGCAACACAGAGGAAGTTCACACATACAAAAAAAGACCTTACATGAGAATTTTTTTACTACTAGGCAAGGAAATGCTGATTATGTTTTTACTAATTAAAGAAAACCTACTTATTTTATTGCACATAACACATATTAAACCTACAGCATAATCTAGGATTTGTAGATAGGAAGATAGTAGTACCTACCTTAAAAAGAAAGGAACAGGGAAAGCCTGAAGATACAAGAATGAATCTGGGATGCTTCTTGTTCCATTATATGCTCCTGAAGGTCAATACAGAAAAAAAGTATCCTACAGTTTTCAGTTAGGGTCCTGGTTTCCCTCTTCTACCCATTACCCTTAGGCAATTTAATTTGTTACAGAAGGGCTCTAGAAGTGATCCTTGAAAATTTAGCATGCTAGTTTGTTCACACTGAGCTTCTTTCAGCATATTTGAAGAAATATTTCCTTTTCTTTAAGTACCAGGAAAAGAGAATTTTAGTACAATGGGCAATTTTAGTTTCACTGAGGAGATACGCATCTTTTGGTCATGCAAAAGTTTATGTGGGTTTGTCAGAGGAAGTAAAATTAAAGAAGTAAGCAATGGCATTATCTGTCTTAATTCTTGTGGCAGGATTAACTGTGCTGTATGGTAAGTTATATTATTCCTGAGCTGGAAGAGCACTTTTTGTCAGTCAGTAAGAATAAATTTGGGTGCAAAAAGAATTTCTGATTTCCTTGCATGAACTGAAAATTGATTACTGCTAACTAAACTTAAGTTGACCATATCAGTGTTTTCATTTTTTTTCTAAGTATAGCATTTGGCTCTGTAAAGCAATAAAAAGTTATATATCATATGCTGAAATTGGGAAAAATTTAGCTAAATTACTTCAAAAGGACTTAAATATGTATCTGCCGTTTTGGATTTTTCGTTGGTTTTTTTCCCTTTTTTAATAATCACTATTTCATTCAAAAGAAATGGGAAATAGGAGCTCAGATGCTATTATAAACCCTTTTCCTGTGGAACTGTAAAAAAAAAAGCATGCAGAAGTAAAATCTGACAACTCTCCTGTTTTGAAAGTTAATACTGGTTGTCTTCCACCTTTGATAATACAGTGATTTAGATGTTACTTAACTCTGTTTTATCTTAAGCTGTATCATATATAAATGTACCTATGCTTTTGTTCACTCTTCTACAAACTCTATTTAGTCATCTAGTAACCTCATTCAGTTCTTTCTAATGCTCGCTGAAGTTTTGTTATCAGAAGTTTTCATGGAAATACCCTTAGAACCTGGGAAAAGTGTTGGTCACCAGGAATCCAGAGGGACCAGCGGCAAGTCTTTTTAAATGCATAGCCAGTTCTCTGAAACATACACCTGCAGCCATACTGTATTTCTCTGACTGTTTTCAATCTCTCATGTGCGCTGTTACCTTGTAAACAGTTCATAATTTCATTATAAAATGGGGTTAGCAGGAGACCAGGAAGATCTGACAGGTTAAATCCGAATCCCCGTTCACATGCTGATCCACACTCGTTGCTTTGCAGAAGAGGCTTCTGTGGTGTTGCAAAGTGAGCATTCTACCTGCCTTCTAGGACACTTTCCCTTGTTGAGTATGCAGGCAACATCTCCCTGTTCGTCAGAAGAATGAAGTAAACCCGATTAGATTTGTTCTCCATCTGGGAGCAGGAAATTAACTTTGAAAATGATTTAAATGTCTTGCCTGGGGAGGAACTTTTGCCACTCTGAGTTCAATAGTTCAGTTTGACAGACATTTCTGCCAGATCTCTAATGTGTAATAGTTAGGTGTAAGGGATGAAAATGAGGTGGAATTTTTAGATTATATTAGCTGAATTCTTATATTGAGGTTGCTACGTGGTTTTGTTCTGCTGTTACTGGAAAAAGCTGGCCTGAAGGGAAATCGTGGCAAAGAGGTCTATGCCTACCTTAGTGTGTGGTATAGCAGATTCGAAGAAGAATACAGTTAGGGATGAAGACTTAACGTTCCAGAGGTATTTTGGGGATTTTCACTTTAGACTAGCTTCAGTCTGGTCTTATGGACTGAATGCTTTTCCCCATGTTTCTGTATTGCCATCATAGGCAAAGACAGATAATTTAGCAGCCAGACCTGCTTCATTTATTCTCAAACACAGAAATTTTAAGTTTATTCAGCTCCATTCATTGTATTCTCATGAAACATGCCTGTTCTGAAAAACAAGCAAGATCCAAAGAAAAATAAAGTGTATTCATAGAATAATAGAATAGTTCAGGTTGGAAGGGACCTTTAAAGGTTATCTAGTCCAACCCCTCTGCAGTGAGCAGGGACGTCTTCAACTAGATCAGGTTGCTCAGAGCCCATGGGGCATCTACCACCTTCATGCGCAACCTGTGCCCGTGTTTCACCACCCTCATGGTACAAAATGTCTTCCTTACAACCAGTCTAAATCTGCCTTCTTTTAGTTTAAAACCATTACTCCTTGCCCTATCGCTGCAGGTCCTGCTAAAAAGTTTCCCCCCGTCTTTCTTATAGGCCCTCCTTAAGTACTGAAAGGTTGCAATAAAGTTTCCCCAGAGTCTTCTCCAGGCTGAACAACCTCACTAAGTCTTTCTTGATAGGAGAGGTGTTCCATCTCTCCGATCATTTTTGTGGCCCTCTTCTGGAACCACTCCAACAGATCCATGTCTTTCCTGTGCTGAGGACTCCAGAGCTCCACTCAGTACTTCCAGTGGGGTCTCACCAGCACAGAGTAGAGGGTCAGAATCACCTCCCTTGACCTGCTGGCCACACTTCTGATGCAACCCAGGATATGGCTGGCCTTCTGGGCTGTGAGCACACATTACTGGCTCATGTCCAGCTTTTCATCCACCAGTACCCCCAAGTCCTTCCCTGCAGGGATGCTCTCAGTCCCTTCATCCTCCAGCCAGTATTGATACCAGGGATTGCCCAATCCAGGTGCAGGACTTTGCACTTGGCCTTGTTGAACTTTGTGAGGTTCACAAGGGCCCGCTTCTTGAGCTTGTCGAGGTCCCTCAGGCATGTCAATAAATAGATATGATGGTGAATGCATCCTGAGGTGAGCGAAATGAATCCTCCATTTGTAGTGAAGTTGCCGTGTGAGAAACACAGCTCCTCAGTATTCCTACTTTTAGTGGAGCTTTTTTCATACTCTTTGTGGCTGTCACTCTTTGATGGCTAATTCTCTGGGTATGGTGTAGAGGACAGATGTCTAACAGTAAACGGAATTTGACCAGGCTCCTAGTATCTGAGGCTGAAGTCTTCCATTGCAATAGCCATGTCTCACCATGAATGTAGCTGTGAATTATGGAATGCACTGAAGGCATATAAATAATTCCTTGATTCTCTGACAACTTGAACCGTGATCGCCTTCAGCATTTATCTTTCATTCATTTAATTCCACAGGTCTTTAGAGAAACACAGGCTCAGAGAGATGTCTTTAGTTTGATCAAAATTAAACGGAAAGTACATAGACCAAATTTAGTCAGACTGCACCAGTTATTAGCTTCAAGTGCCAACAACTAATTTACAAGCTAAACTGAGACTATATAGTTTTAGGCACCAAAAATACCAGACCCGGCTGAAGTGTGAAAGGTGAGAGGCCAAGGTAAATAGCAGCAACAAGCCAAACGCTGTTATGGTGAAGCACCATGAAGTTCAAACAGGACAGCCAAACATGGTTTTACACTAACAGCAGAAACAGGAGATATGTTGAACCAAATGTTTATACAGGGGGTAGGTCTTGATGCAGCAGGAGTATGAGAGCTACAAGGGAGAAAGCAGCCATCAGGCAGTACCTGGGGAGGTGGCTGGTAAGAGTGGAGAGCAAGGCGCTGATAGTGAAAGGTCTTTATCCACTGGTTAGCAACAAAAATCTGAGTAAGACCTATCAAAATCTGTGTACACAACAGTGCCTTGAGGACAGGAGAAAATAGATTAACTGGACCCTTAAGAAACTAGATGACCTGCAAATTTGCTTTGTCATTTGAGATTAACTGAAGCCTTAAGAAAACAGACAACCTGTGAAGTTGTTTTGTCGTTTGAAAGACTTTATATTTAAATAGTTCTATTTCTATTACAGAACGAGTGAGATTACTAGACCTCACCATTACTAGAGTGCTTTGTGCCAATAAGATATAAATAGAGAAAGTCTCAACTAGCATAGGTACCTCTGATGTACCAGATGCACCTACTAATGTACCCAGGAGCCCATCAGAAAAGGGAGCCCCTGTCATTGGCTCTGGAGGCCACAGTCCAGTGACTCATGAGTGGAGTCCTGAGCCATGCTACAGCTGAAAAGCCAGAGACCCAGATAGCAGCTGAAGGCACAGTGTCACTTGGCCCACACCACTGCACCACTAGCCCAGCAGCACTGGCAAGAGCAGCTGAGGTACAGACCGCCATGGGTGGCACGGCCCCTGCAGCTCAGCCAAGGCCTGATCCCCACGCTTGTGGGGGCACCAGGGCTGCCGCAGGTCTGGATGAACAGGGGGAAGAGATCCCTGACAAAGCCCTGTGGTAACAGAGTGTCATGGTTTAACCCCAGCCGGCAGCTCAGCCCCACGCAGCTGCTCACTCACTCTCCCCTGATGGGATGGGGGAGAGAATCGGAAGAGTAAAAGCGAGAAAACTCGTGGGCTGAGATAAAGACAGTTTAAAAGGTAAAGCAAAAGCCATACACACAAGCAAAGCAAAACAAGGAATTCATTCACTACGTCCCACCGGCAGGCAGGTGTTCGGCCATCCCCAGGAAAGCAGGGCTCCGGCACACGTAGCGGTTACTGGGGAAGACAAAATGTTGTAACTCCAAATGCCACACCCCCACCCCCCCTTCCTTCTTCTTCCCCCAGCTTTATATGCTGATCATGCTGTCATATGGTCTGGAATATCCCTTTGGCCAGTTGGGGTCAGCTGTCCCGGCTGTGTCCCCTCCCAGCTTCTTGTGCATCCCCAGCCTGCTGGGGGGTGGGGTGGGGCAAGAAGCAGAAAAGGCCCTGGCTCTGTGTAGCACTGTTCAGCAATAACCTCAGAATCACAGAACGGTTGGGGTTGGAAGGGGCCTCTGGAGGTCATCTAGTCCAACCCCCTGCTAAAGCAGGTTCACCCAGCACAGGCTGCAAAGAATTATGTCCAGGCAAATTTTCAGTATCTCCAGAGGAGGAGACTGAATAATGAAAACATCCCTATGTTATCAACACTGTTTCCAGCACGAATCCAAAACATAACTCCATACAAGCTGCTATGGAGAAAATTAACTCTACCCCAGCCAAAACCAGCACACAGAAGTTTCCCGGTGACACTGGACCTCGTCTCCAGAAGATCCAGAAGCTTCCAAAGCAGGATCTGCCTCTCCCTAGCACTGGCAGGAGGCAGTGCATCAAAGTTTCCAGGCACCGTGGGTCAAGGGCAGATGACCATGCTCATTTGAAGGTGCTGGAGCTTTCTCAGACCCCAGACCCTTGTGGCTGCCCTTACCTTGTCCTCTTCCAGCAGTGCTGTCCATGCCCTTGCTAACACAGTCAGGTGTGGGGCTGTTCTCGCTGCACAGGTGCACTGCCTGGTCCTTTCCAACTTTGCCCCCACTCCCCTAAGGGCCACAGAGCTGCTCATTAGCAACTTGGCCCCAGACCAACCTGCTGCAGGGAGTTAGCCCATGCCCAGCTCCACACTGTGCTTGCCATTGTTGAACTCCCTGGGGTTCCTGGCAGCCCATTTCTCAGCCCTGGCCAAGTCCTTTCCAAGAGCTGCCCGGCTGCCAGCACCACTACTGCTGTCCCCAGTCTGGGGGCATCCCCTGTCCTGGCTGACAGACACTAAGGCATCTTCTAGTATGTGATCTGTTTTATTCTGAATAATGTCCAAACTAGATCCAATGTATCTTGACATCTTTGTCTCCGTTGACTAAAAAAGGACCCAGGATGACTAGTTTACATATGGACTAGTTCAGATTATCTGAAATTAGGTTATATGAATCCCATGTGCATCAGTTCAAAATACATATATATGCAATTTAACTCCATTGATTTGCTAGCACCTGATTGATACCCAAAGATAAAATCAGAATTAAAATGTAAAAATTCAGGCACTTCTAAAATGGCTAAACTTTGGAAGCAAGGTTGTTTTATTACCTAATGACCCGGCTTCGAGGCAGGGAGAAAGATCAGTCAGGCTAATGAAACTGTGCTTGTGAAGCTGTGCAGCAGTTGGTCTGGGATAAGAGCACTTAATCCCTGCCTTTTGACACTGCTCCTTCTGTGGTGCCACAGGTCTGGCATTTTGGATTTTTCCTTTTCAATACAATCACTTTGCTTTGCCATCAGTCACACAATCTAGCCAGTAGCAATGACTCTCATTTAGTCATCTTTTTTTACTCTGATTAAAGCAATCTACCTCATACTTTCACCCTCTTTTGGTCAGAGGGAAGCAATAGCAGAGCTACTCCTCAAAGGAGGATGAGCCAGAAGCTGAGCAAGAGCAACCCCGCACAAGCAGGGAATGTGACTTTACTGACCAGACCAAAATCGAGCAGGACTGGCGTGGTAATGGGAAATGGTCCATCCACAGTCCTAGACAAGGTGACGTAATGAGTCATGTTCAGGGTCCATCCAGGAAAAGCTGGAGACAAGTCTAAAAAAGTGGCTACAGTGCAGGTCCAAGGGCTGTCCAGGAGGTAGGGCCAGGGACCAGCCCTGCTGCAGCATCTCTGGTGCAGGGGCTGACCACTGTAGGCTGGGGGTTGGAATGGAGTCCTGGGCTGTAGGTGGCATGGGTGAGGACCCTGGGGGCCTGGACAGGGACAGAAAGGGATGGTAGTACCTGCAGGGCCATGACAGCTTGACTAAACATCACCTCACTCCATTGACAATTGTTTTGATGGTTTCATCTAAGCTATTCTCAGACTTTATTCTCTGAAGGTTTCTAGCTGCAGAAATGATTAAATTTTCCTACTATGAATGGAGATGAGTCAATATCAAACATGGTTCTGAACTTTCTTGAGCTTTGAAGAAAGTTACATAGGGCTCCAAGTCCGGCATTTAAGAGCAGTCGTCTTTGGCATGAGAATGTATGATAATCCTAAAGATATCTATAATGGTATGGCCAGTAATGTAATTCCATTTTGAAATAGTGCTTAAATGTGGATCACTCGCTTATAAAATCCAGCTGTTCCAGCTACTGAACTATTATACACTATGTGCACCACAAAAGGAGCTTTGTCTGGATTCCTCTCCTGGGATGGGACCCTGTGTCATGACTGTTTCAGTGTTTGACTTTGAAGACCTTCATTCTACATTAGAAAAGGCTGTAGAACAGGAAGACAACATAGACAGTGGATGTCTAATATAACCAGAGAGGTTCATCACCCTCCACTCAGCTTGCCATGTCCCCACTTGCCAGCTTCCGAGATAAGCGTTCTGACCAAGCAGGAGGAGGCACTGTGCAGTTTCCGAGATAAGCGTTCTGACCAAGCAGGAGGAGGCACTGTGCAGTGAGCTTGCTGAGCTGTAGTCCCAGGATTTAGAAAGGGACAGGGAATGCTTTATCTGAACTCAATCTCTTTAAAACCAGAAGTATTCCAGTTTACTTTCATTCAGGTGCTAAACACTAGAAGTAACTATTTGAAGAGGTAATTTCTTGTTCAGTTCACTTATCCCTTGTGCCTTTGACTAGGTACATTTATTTTGTGGATTGTTCTGCCTTTGTATCACTGATTAATTTTTAATGTGTTTATGCTTAATTTTGAAAATACACCATAAAATATGTTTTATGATAGGCAAACCCCAATGCTTCATATTTTCTGGCTTTGTGCAGCACTTCTGATACGAATGGAGGCACTTCACAGAATTTCTGGGTCATACAGCAGCAAAGCCACTTTTATCATTAATAGGGATGAGACTGTAAGTTACACTCTTTCATGTTTAAAAATTTAATAACCAAGCAAAATGCAGAAGGATACAAGGTTTGGACAAACCAAGCATATAAATTTAAATAAATATAAAAGTTTCCTTTCAGAAGAAACATGGAGGATAATAAAGCTCTGGTGTTCCCACCAGAAATGAGGAAAGATTTTTTCCCTCCTGTATGTAAGGGATATATTTTACAGTGCTATTGCAGTGACAGAAGATTTTCTTTGTACTTGGAGGATGAAAACGCCTGGGCAAGCTTTTGTTCTAAGGGAGGAACTTTGACAAAATATACAGACTGGAAGGAGGGGGACATATTAAATTCAACATAAGGGAATAAACTAATTATGGCTGACTAGGTCTTGAATATTTATAATACAGCCAGTAACAGCTCCCTTTGGGCTACTTGTTTACCAAGTCTGTTGAATTTATATGCCCTGACAGGACACATAGTTTTGAAAAAAGCTGTGTGCATAATGTCAGATGTGGCTGGAATACCTGCAGGCTGTAAATCTTCATCCACAAAGGCTGTCTCTTTCTTGAAAGAGACAAATTTGGGGTACCTTTCCTGCTGAAAGCGTTTAGGACAGATATCTAAAAAAGAAGATCTAGGAGGCTGAAAAATGCGACCTAACATTTTGACAGAAAGGTTGACCTTTGCCCCCCAGATTATGCTAGGTTTTATCCTGGAGCCCATTTCACTAAGCAAGGCACTAAACCCAGCAGCCTGTTAGACCCCACATCACATTGCTGTCGCTTTCCCTCTTCACTGAAACATGATGCAGAAAGCAGTACTTCATCTTTGTGGGCCAGATACAAAAGCAGCGTTTGCATCAATCGTAATGGCAGAAGCAGACTGAAATGAAACTCTGCCTTGTGTGGGATCAAGCACCACACACCTTTGACCAGGATTTATGAATGATTGTCCATTCAGGTGGCAAGTGAAATCTTTTTTCCTCACTCCCTTACTATCTATACAGTAAATTGCCAACAAATCTTCCTATGTGGCCTTTTAAAAGCAGAGAAGATCAAGCAGGGGAAAAAAGTATTTAAAAATAACCTTTGGAAAAGAATAGCCTTGAAAAATGTAGTTGCAGCACGGTTGCACAACAGAACCAATTCATATGAGATTGTGCTGTCAGAAAGAACTTTCACCCATCGCTTGTTCAAATACAGCCAGGCCAGACACTGAGCTGGGGGGAGTCATACAGACCCGAGAGAGGAGGAGTAGTATTTGCAGAAATTTCATGAACAGCCTGTGCTGAGCTAAGCTTCTAGGATAGGGGTTGTATTTTGGAGGCTTTTGGCTCATTGCCCACCCCAAGCATCACCTGCGGTGTGGCTGATGAGGGTGTCTTATTTGCAAGCCATTCGATTCATGTCCATGAGGAAGCAAGTGGCACTCTAGCCCATGCTGCACAGGTAGTGCTCCTTCACCTTCTCCTCAAACTGGCCCAGTGGACGTGTGGAGGTCCTTGCATATGTGGGTGATCTACTCTAGATGTGCAGAGTGAGCTAGTGACAGGCAGGTATAATAATTGCTAACAGGCACAGAGCAGTGATAAACAGTGTCTACTACCTCAGAGCAAAGGAAGAGCGAGGAGGGGCTGTGGGGAGCAATGGACTGGCTGGTGTACTTTGGGGTGACAAGGTAGTGTGCCACTGCTGATCACACGCTGACACCCCAGAAATGCATGGGTGACAGAACCAGGGATGGACTGCCACTCAGTGCATGTTTTTACTCTAACAACCACACTTGAAGGTTCTGTAAACTTTCTGCACACGTGCTCTTGGAAATGTGATTTTTTTTTTCAAAACAGCCTTCAGAGAAAGTGCTCTGACATTCAAGATTTTTATATTTTTGCTGGCAATCACAAAAAGCTCTTCAACTGAAACAAACAGCACTCTGTCCTTCATGGCTCTGAAAAGTGGGTGAAGTCATGAGATTTTTAACTTATTTTATGATGTTGAGAAAGGTGGCAAAGGTGTAAAATCACACAAACAAAGCTCTTAAGCTACCAGCATTGTAAAAGTAGCATGCAAGTTCCTGTTCTTGGAAGAAGGTTCATGAAACACACAAAGAAGGAAATAACTCACCACTTCACCGTGTCTTAAAGGGTCTGCCTGTTCCTTTTCTGGTTCATTAAGATAGCTCAATGAACAGGGCTATCTGATAGCCTGACTCAGGCCCACTCACTACACTAAAAACTCCTATGAGCAGTAGGGAAAAAAATGAGCCAAGAAAACACTATACCCATCACTGAACCTGATCCTTCATAGAGAAGAATAGGTGATATGTTGTTAAAGGCTTTTCCCACTAGCATTTTTCCTTTATGCTTTATTAATGCCACATAACATTTAAATTCTGCTAAGCATGCAATGTAAAATAGTTTACATCCAATATGAAATAAGACCAACACATTTAGAGAGTTGTGCTGGATGAGGAAATGACCCCAGCACTCTGTCCATTAGCTGTATGGAGTGCTGCATGCTTCTCTGATTATCCTGACATTTCAGTGTCAGCATTGGCCTCTTACATACTGCAGAGGATGCATCTCGGTCATCATAAAATCTAACTCTTTACAGAAGGCACTTTGAAAATGATTATTTAAATAGTTCAGTACATTTCCAGCTTTAAAAAAAAACATAATTAAAAAATCTTGCTTTTTTTGTAAAGGGATCCAGATAAAAAGAAGAGGTGAAAAATGAAAAGGATGAAAAGCAGAATCATAATAATTGCTTATTGTATTTGTTTGGGGAGCAGTAAAGAGGAAAATGGTTACATACTTTCCTAATGTTAGAAGCAGAAGTATCAAATACATAAGCTATCTCGGTGCTGGGTCCAGTCATGTTCAACTTATCCATTGATGCCCTGGATGAAGGGACAGTGTCCCCTCAGCACATTTGCTGGTGATACAGAACTGGGAGCAGTGGCTGAGACCCCAGCAGGCTGCGCTGCCATTCAGCCAGACCTGGACAAGCTGGGGAGCTGGGCGGAGAGGGACCTCATGGAGTTCAACAAAGGCAACTGTAGGGTCCTGCCCCTGGGCAGGAATAGCCCCACGCACCAGTACAGGCTGGGGCCAGCCTGCTGGAAGGCAGCTCTGCAGAGAAGGACCTGGGAGTTCTGGTGGACAGCAAGGTGGCCGTGAGCCGACAGTGTGCCCTGGTGGACAAGGCCAATGGGACCCTGGGGTACATTAGGGACAGCAGGTGGAGGGAGGTGATCCTGCCCCTCTGCTCTGCCCTGATGAGGCCACATCTGGGGTGCTGTGTCCAGTGCTGGGTTCCCCAGTTCAAGAGAGACAGGGAACTGCTGGAGAGGGCCCAGCAGAGAACTACAAAGATGATGAAGGGACTGGAGCATCTCCCTTATGAGGAAAGGCTGAGAGAGCTGGGCCTGCTTAGCTGGGAGAAGACTGAGAGGGGATCTGATCAATGTCTACAGACATCTTAAGGGGGAGTGTCAAGAGGATGGGGCCAGGCTCTTTTCAGTGGTGCCCATGACAGGACAAGGGGCAATGGGAGCAAACTGCAACACAAGAAGTTCCTTCTGAATATGAGGAAGAACTTCTTTACCTTGGAGGTGACAGAGCACTGGCACAGGCTGCCCAGCGAGGCTGTGAAGTCTTCTTGTCTGGTGACACTAAAAACCCACCTAGATGTGATCCTGTGCGACTGCTCTGGGTGAACCTGCTTTCTAGGTGATCTCCAGAGGTACCTTCCAACCCTGACCATTCTGTGATTATCTGTGCAGTACAATGTGCCAGCAGAAAAACTCCTCTTCTGCATTTCACTGAAAGTGGAATGAAGTTAGCCCTTCTCATGAATGGCTGTGGAATGCTACAGCCATCCAGGAGCTACGTTTTTTTCTCCCAAATTACATTCTCCTGCATAGAACCAGAGAACAGTGTGCTGTAACCCAGTTAAAGTATGAGGGTTTGTCGATGTCAATGATCCTAGAGGTTCTGTTTCAGAGGCTAATGCCTACATGGGCAGGGCTGTTACCACCTGAAGCCTCAGCTCTGGTTGATGGCAGGTGGTACAGCAGCAGCACAGTGTTTTGCAGTGTATACAAGAAAGCTTGTATTGCTTGCTTGTTCTGGTTGGTTTGACTGCCTTGCTCTCCAAGATTTCCAGTCCACCACCTATGTATAAAAGTTACACAATTATTTATTTACTCAAGCTATGCATTTCAAATACTACCACATCTTGACTACCGGTGTTACAAGAATTAGTCTGTTATTCTACTCAAGATTTATCCCTTTTACAAAAAAAGAAAAGTAAAGAAAAAAAGAAGAGTGACATTATATTTTACTGGCTATTCCAGCAACAGAAATCAGCCAGAACATGCGGAATTGTTACACTTTCTGAAATACATTAACTATAGCTGCATTGTGGATTTCATTCCACAAACTACCCAGGCAAGCTCCTGTACGCTCTTCAGAGAAAAAAAGGCAGAGAATTGCTCACTTCTGAACCACAAAGCATGAATGCAGTGCTTATTTTCACTCTCATTTTGCATCCCAGGGGTAAAAGGAAAATCTTGAATTCATTGTTGAAGTGTGTACAATGTTTGTTTACTTCAATTGGATGAAAAGATGATATTTCAAAAGTGTGTACCCATATATATGAATTTCATAGAGTTTCTGATGCTGAAAGACTGTGTGTTGGCTTTGGGGATAAAGTGAATCATGTGCTTTCTGCTTAGCTATTTATCATTCATGCAGTCTTTCATTAGAATTCCTTGAACCAAGTAAGTGTTTATAACTGTTTATTTAAAACTGCTTTTCAGAGTCCTCAATATAGCACATGAATACGTTATGGTTGTGACTACTCTAATACATTAGTTCTTGAATGTTATTATGGGCTGAATTTTTTAAATATATTTTTTCTTTCATCTTCTTCAGCTGTGTCAGTGTAATTTCCAGTTTATTTTCTATGGGGTATTAGACGACCTACTGAGAGACGACTTAGTGAATTTAATTCTCATTCTAAATGCAATGCATTTAAAAATCAATTTTAGTGTTTTCATATGGGAGGAAAAAATAGAAGGGTAGCAATTCCAGATGCTTTTAAAATATAAAACTTCATCTAAAAATTTCAAAGTGCGTCTTACATTTAGACACAGTGTCTGCCTGAGGGACTGAATTTCAGAGTTGTCACATACCTGTTTCACTTAGTAAAGCAGGACATGAAGATCACCCAGACATATGTGTAATGAGTGCAAGAAACTGGCAATATTTCAAGGTCAAGTGTATTGTACTTTGTAAATCTATGATACCTCTGAAAAGTTACACTTTTGCTTTGCATATTTTCTTCTCAGTCTGTGTTTATTGTGTTGTACGGCTCTTGAATATTCAAGCAAATGGAAGTTGACAGAATTGTGAAGAAAGTTACAGAAAGAAGGCTCCGTTTACCTCCTGTGGCATAGTTGTACACTTACCAAATGATCTGTAATTAAAACCAAACCATGCACAACCTCTTTTTTTATAGTTTAAACCTCAAGATTCTCAGAGTAAGCGAGACAGTTTTTTTCTTCATCCACTTGTTTTCGTTTTCAGTTGATGAAATACCATCAAATGAACATGTCAGGGCACAAGAGGAGAGTTATAACTTGATATCATAGAGGAGCTGCAGCCAGTAAATAACTTCATTCTCTCCTATCTGTTATGTTGTCTGTCCAGACACATGGTTAGATTGGTTGTCATAGCCCTACATATCCCCTCCTCATCTGTTTGTTGTGCTGCTAACATTGCCTGCGTCGATGTTTTTTTTGCTGTTTAAATATCATGTTTAAGCACATCGTCTTCTCTTGTCATTCCACTCTAGGAAGAGTCAAACGTTATGGAAATTCATTGGGAAATCAGAGAACGTCACAACCCCCCCTCTTTTCAATGAGAATGTTGTTTCAGTTGAAATTCCCGAAGCATGAACATACTTTTATTCAGACCAAATTTTCCCAAAGTCTATGCTTTGGCAGAAGATGATGTAACTGAACTGTAAGAGATTTTTCTGTCTGTAATATTTTAGAGGTTGTTTTTTTTTTAAGTCTCTTTGACATCTGTACACCTCCTGTCATGATAATTGAAATACACACTCAACTAGTAATTAATAGGGATGCTAGGTAACCATCTGGCAAGAATATTTCTGGGGTTTGTGTCTATATAAAACAGATTAAGAGTATCTGCAAAAAGCCGTGTTGCAAGAAGAGTGTAAGATTTACTGGTTCAAAGCAGCTGAATAGAAAGTGTGTAAGTGACCTGCAAGACAGATCATACCAAGTTCAGTCCAGAGGTGTAGCTCTGTCAGTGGCCAATAGCAGATGCATAAGGAGAGTATCTAAAAGATGGTAGATACACAAGGATCTTTCCCTTAGTTCTCTTGCTTCTGACAAAATCAAGAGTAACTATTTTTATCTACAAAAGGAATGCTTGATAGCCTGGGTAAAGTGTCTTTCTGATAGCCACAGGGAAATCTGCTTGATTCCTTCTAAACACCAAAGCTAAGGGTGATGCTTCAGCACAGCAGTGGGTTCAAAATTCATCTAGACATGCCACCTTCATTGCTTTTTTTACCAAGGTATGGTGGCTAGAATCAAACAAAATTAAGAAATTGGATTGCTTCAATCTTATTCAACTGATTAAAAAGATGACACAGGCTTTTTAGGCTAGTACTGTAACAGCTAAGAGATCTTACATGAAGCTCCCTTCCTCATTCTTCAGAACCTAACAGAATTATGGATCTTCTAGGAGACATTTGAAGGGTTTTATTCAGTGTGTACTGTTGGCATTGAAGTGGCTTTAATACAGAGAAAAGCTTTAAAGATTTTTCTGATTTTTTAACTAAAACAGAATCCATCAGCTCTTTGTGTGGATAATTACATACAGCAGGTTTGTCTGAACTGTGTTTCAGAGAAATAAAATACCCCTCAGACAACACTTTATTGTCTGCAGTTTTTGGCACTTTTAGCTTCTCTAAATGAGATGCTTTAATCAGAAATAGGATTATGTAAACTCAGTGCTCGACAGCTCCTATTTTTTATACATAAAAAGAAATTGTTTTGTTTAATATTTAAGTTCACCAAAAAATATGAGCATTACTTGAAAAAATAACCTTACTGACCTTCCTTTTTTTAAGATAATAAAAGTAAATTTGGCCAGATTTTACTGAGCATTGTAATAAAATTTTGCTGATCCATGGAAAATAGAACCATAAGAAAGTTGCTGCCATTAGCAATTTATTTTGCTTGGAATAATAAATAAGATGAAGCAAAATTACATATATTTTTTAATAATACCCAAGTGATGATGCTCAGGGCATAACATAGCTATACTGGAAAAGAAGAGGCCTGTGGAAGCACATGAATGCAGGAGTCCCAGGATTGCTCAAAAGCAAAAAATAAATATTGTTTTTCTTCTTAAAATCACAAGTATTTAAATAATATTATCAAGAAATTTTTAAAAGTATTGGTTTTTACATGGTGAAAATGTGAATGAATGCTACAAACAAAAATTTTAGCCATGGATTTGCATAAACTAAAGGAAAAAATAATACTTTTTATTTCCTGTAAGGAAATGTCAGCCCCAAACAAGTGTTGTTAACAACTCATTCCCACTCTGGTCTGCTATAGTAAAAGGCTACTGCAGGTCCTACTGTGCATCCTAACAGCTACGAAATTGTAATTTAATGAAGATTAGGTCCGTATGAATGAAAAAAATCATGCAGTTTTGGGAAGAGGTAGGTGCAATTTAATTTCACTTTTCTTCTAGTGAAATGTAGCAAAACCCCTCCAAACCACCAAAAGATACTTTGCTTGTTATTCTGGACATCCAAATGACGAAGATATAGAGCTGCAAGAAGTTTTGTGCTTAAAAGCAAATTATTCAGTAAGATCAAAATGATATAGTATCTTGTCTCCACCGCACTTCTGATCATGATGCTGCATGGCTTGCCATAGGTTCCTGATTAATAACTACTACAGTTTTAAATATAATTTCAAAATACTGCTAAAGTCATTGTAAATGATGAAAATAATTGGAACATTGCTAAAGTGCTGACTGATAATTCAGACTAGATTGGCCTTTTGTGTTGGTCTTGATGATTGAGATTGAATTTTTACTGGTAGCTTTTGCAGACAACTGCTCTATTTAATACAGTATTTTTATATAAAAGTTAAATTGCTGTGTGTTGAAGTTAATAACTTCAGCCTCCTTAATGTGAGGCAGACTTTGCAGTGTTTGAGATATGACAGGAACGTGAAAGTGACCAGAAAGTGTCTGAGTTATATCTACATCACACTAATGTTAATTATACTCATTACCTTCCTCCTTACATCACCTTAAGACGATTGCCGGGCAACGTAAGGCCCTTATTTCCAGGCTGGGGCACAAAGACCTTCCATTTGTAAACTTTAGAGGGATCTGGTTATGTGATGGGTTTTCAGCCCTTTGTACATGAGCTGGAGGTAACTGAACTGACATTTGTCCCTTGAATGTTACCGTTGTGCTAAACTCGCAACAGCAACGGTAAAACATTTAATTTCTTTTTAAGTATGGTATTTTAGAAGATGACATTTGTAAGCTAATATGATACCATTTCATTAGCTAGCCATGATACCTCCCAAAGTGCTAGGCTTTGTTACTAAATCAAACTGAATTTAGTATCTTGTTGTCAAACATCAGGGATAATGTTTCTATTTCAGGTATTGTGATATTTGCAGCTCATGACAGAGGAGCTGAAAGTACTGTCATGTATTTACTGATTTTGCTGGCACCCAGCATAGAGTGCACACCTAGAATGTCAGAATTTAGTGGGCCAGAATTTTTAATAAAAAAACGGAGAAAACTTGAGTATTACGAATGTGAGTTGGGTGGCTTTTTACTGGGGAACTTAGCACTTCTTAAGAGACAAACCATAAAAGAGGATAAAGGAATCTAACATGTGAAAAGCCCTCTGAGAGACTAAAACTTTTAAAGTTTTGAATGGAAATCTTTTGAGATTATTTATTTCAATTTATTTCAATTATCTTATTGAGTCATTGTTAGTTAGAATATTTATAATATATAAAGCCCCAGGAAGAAATCTGGAATAATCTAAAAACATTGTGAGGAGATTGAAAGCATCTGGACCCTAATCACAAACTTCCCTTGCCTCCTGGTTTTTTGCCATCATACAAATAAGGCTGAGTTGGGCTTGCCTGCATGAGGCTGGGCTACTGCCAGGCTTCCTGGTGGACTCACCCTTCTGTCCAAAGCAGCACAGGGTGCTTTTTCCACCATCTTCTGTTGTGCTGACAGGAGGGTTCATGGAGCCATTCCTTTCCTGTGGTCCTCACTAGAAGGCTTGGCAAATCATCCTGTGACTCCTGTTGGACAACCAGAAGCCAGACCAATATTCTGCCTCTGCTGTCTGTGCTTGGGTAAGTGATGAATAAAGAAAATAGGTCTCATTGCCGGGGAAAAATTCTAATCCAGTCATGTCTTGATGATAAAACAATCCAAGTGTTCTTCCAGGATGGGGACTCAGAAGTCATAGATGAAAATAATTACAGCAAGAGACAAGTTGTGCAAGTCTTTCTCAGGAACTTTCTCAACTACTTTTTAGTTCTTGGGAGAAACTGCAATATGTAAGACTAGCAGAGCACAGCAAGTCTTTACAAAATCATTTCCCCCAGCAAAAGATTCTGGCACTTGAAATAGTGAAAGGGGAGCTATAACATAGCTCACAAAGCTGCTACGTTTTAGTAAGAAGTCATGGAAATATGGAGAGGTTTAAAATAAGTAACAGGAATTCAGTACTTGGGGACTGGATTATACCAGGTACATCAAGCCTGCTTTTTATTGCTCAGCTCGGTGTCTGAGCATTATGTACAAATAGGGATGCAAGGTAATTTCTTCTGCTCTTTGCATGGATCAGGCCATTGTGCAGGTAATAACAGTGTGGGTGTGCTGCTTTTGGCTGGGATAGAGTATTTTTCTTCAGAGTGGCTGGTATGGGGCTATGCTTTGTATTTTTGCTGAAAACAGTGTTGGTATTTTAGCTGTTGCTGAGCAGTGCTTATGTGGAGTTAAGGCCTTTTGTACTCCTCACACCATCCCACCAGCGAGTAGGCTGGGGGGAGTTGTCCTGGTTTCAGCTGGGATAGAATTAATTTTCTTCTTAGCAGCTGGTTCAGTGCTGTTTTTTTCCTTTGGGTTTTATTCCTCTCTCCCTCTCTCCTCTTTGTTACAATTACTATTGTTATATTATTTTTACTTTTTTCAATTATTAAACTGTTCTTAATTTACGGGCCTTACCTTTTTCCGATTCTCCTTCCCATCCCACCATGGGGCAGGGTGTGTGTGTGTGTGTGCAGCGAGCGAGCAGCTGTGTGGTACTTGTTGCTGGCTGGGGTTAAACCACAGCAGGGTACACAAGGAGCTGAGAGGGGACACAGCCAGGACAACTGACCAAAGGGATATTCCAGACCGTATGACATCGTGCTCAGCATATAAAGCTGGGGGGAGAAGAAGGAGGTGGAGGGAATGTTGAAGTTACAGTGTTTGTCTTCCCAAGTGACTGTTAACGCATGCTGGAGCCCTGCTTTCCTGGGGATGGCTGAACACCTGCCCACCAATGGGAAATAGTGAAATAGTTCCTTGTTTTACTTTGCTTGTGTGTGTGGCTTTTGCATTCCCTTTTAAACTGTCTTTATCTCTACCAATGAGTTTTGTCACCTTTACACTTCTGTTTCTCTCCCCCATCCCACCGGGGTGGGGTGTGAGGCAGTGGTGAGTGAGCGAGCGGCTGTGTGGGGCTTAGCTGCTGGTTGGGGTTAAACCACAACAGTGGGATATAATTCTGGAATCCTATCAGAGGCTGGTGGCTGATGCAATGACAAGGAAAATCCCACCTTCCTAGTTACCATTGGTCATAGGTCTCCATAACCTATGGATTAAAACTTGCATCTTCAGGTAGCCATGTTATAAGTTATATTTATCAGCAGTCCTGTTAAATTTCAGGGCTTGGACAGAAGAAATATTCATTTGACCCTCACCCATCATCTGCCTGCTCATGTGTTTGTCCTGATGCAGACACTGTGGACCAGCCCATGGACCCTGGGCCACATGCAGTCACTCAGCAGCGTGCAGACTGAGGCCCATGGGCTGGGTGTATCTGTCACGTGGTCATGGCAGAAGGGTGCTGTGAGCTGCACGTGGGGTTGGCAGAAGATCTGTGGGTGCAAATAAATCTTTCTAGCAAGACCATTTATATCTCTGCTGCAGCCAAAGAAGCAGGTATTCTGTCATACTAGATAATGTGGGTACACTGTCGTGCTGTACGAATGGAAGCAATGCTTTTTTTCTGTGTTTGGAAAGAAAACAATCTCCTCAGTTTCAGTGACGTACATGCAAGCCTTTATACCACAGTTTTTAGCCCGCATAGCACCTGGAGGCCTAAACAGCACACTCAACCCTGGAGACTTCTGAGTTATGAAAAACCTAAACTGGCCTGGCATGTGGCCCTGACTGCTAGTTTGCAATAATCTTTAACGTGACGTTTTTGGTGTGGTACCTGGCACAGCTCTGGGCCAGGCAAGCTACCACCCTTCCTCACAGTGCCCAGGCCCAGCCCATGGGAAAGCATGAGTTTGGGACCTTGCACGTGGCTGGAGATGTAGGCACTCTTTCTGGCAGGCCTGATTTTGCGGGCACAAAATTTCTGGTATCAAGCTCTCCTTGTTCAATACACAGTGAGTCAGCACTGGTCAGTGAGCTCAGCAACATCCAAAGTGACAAAGTCCTTTATACACAAGCAGTTCCCTCCCTCTGGAGGGGGCCTAAAAGGTGACTGTGGATGGCCAAGGAGGCTTTTAGCCAGCAGGCAGACAAGCCTTGCTCCTTCATATTTGCATGGATAATTTGTCTTAAGAACAGTAATGACAACAGAGTACTTGTTATCATATTCTTTCCTTCCCAAGCATGCTATTTTTGGAAGTTAATGGGCAGCTCAGACTGATGGTCCATGCTGCCACAGTCTGATTTCAGTCGAAGGATTTACCCTTTGTATTCCTACATCCTCCTGTCTTTTTCAATTCTACCTAACGAGAACGCTCTTGTAGCTAAATGCAGGAAGAAATTCGTCATGTACACAGCTCTCCCTTCAGCACGCCTTCCCCCTTTCTTTGTCTTGCTCTCTTTCCTTTAATTAGGCTAGAGAGAAAACATTTAGCAATCTCTCTCCCTCTTTCCCCTCATTAGGCTAATGATGACATATTATTTTTCCAGAGTGTCTTTAGGAGCACACTATAGCAGCCACTGCTCATTATTAACACTGGAGGAAGCAAAAGCTGGTGGCTTCATTCCTGAATTTGTGTAGATGCATGTAAATGAGAAGACATTTCCTTGAAATCAGATGTAATACAGTAGTGAAAAATCAATGGGAAGAGATCAGAATCTGGCTTGGTGCTGTTTTGAGCCTCTGTAAGTGCTCATGTTATCTTATGCCCTTATCATTTCTAAAGAAGCTAAGTCTCATGTATGATAGACACAGATAAAACACAGGCTTTTTACATAATGTTTTCAGTCCTTCGTGATATATTTAACTTGACTTTGTGTGTCAATTTTCTGGTTTGATTTTCTCACTTTAATCTATATACTGACAAACTCATGTGCAACAAATTCAATGTTTTTTTTTCCATAGACATGAAACTAGAACTGTTATTCTTTCCTTTTTCCCAACCTCCGCACTTTTTCTTTTTCTTTACTTTCTTTGCTTTTTGGCTGACCTTCCTTCCTTCCTGTTTTCCTTCCTGCCTGCCTGTCTTCCTTCCTTCCTTCCTTCCTCCCTGCCTGTCTTTTTTCACTTTACAAAAAAAGTACTAATGAGCTCCAGCAACCTCCCTATACTTCAGTTACTGCTGCTAGTTGCAATCATACTTATCACTCATTCTGAACTTCTTTTTAGTACTATAAAAACATTCTCAAATTCTAGTCACAATATTGACCTATACTATGTTTGCTCATAGGAAAAAAAAAAAGTCAGTGATAATTAACCCAAAACAGTGTAATTTTCTGTACACCAAAGGAAAATTAGTTTTAATTGCTGATTTGGACAAAGCAGGCTGAGTGGGAGAAACTGTATTTAATATTCAACAGAGTGAATGGAAAGATGGGTAAATACAAAATGGATACATTCAGTAGTTGTTTGCCTACAACTGATTTAACAGGGTTATTAGGAAACCAAAGTTCCTATACATTTGAAGCCTGAGTTTTAATGTGTCTATTGACTTCCATCAGAGGTGTATAAATAATTCCCAGCATTGCTTAGTTTGCAAAACCTCATATTATGTCTGAGAGCGAGACAAATGTGATCTTCATACAAAAGAATAAACTGAGGCACAGGGGAGTAAAATGGCTACTAGAAGTTGACAGAATCACAGTTGCATCTGAAATAAATTAAAACTGAGAAAAGCTTGGATGAGACTGGAGCCTCACGTGGGTCATGTGTGGCTTCACCTTTACGTCATCCTTTGGTTTCATCCCCTTTGGTCTTCTGCCACCTCAAGCCCAAGTCCAACGGCTCTTCTGCTGGCCAGCGTCAGTGAGCAGGCTTCAGTGTCCTTGAGATGTGCCTAACCCCCTGTACGAAGGCATCACTTCCAGAGCTATGTCACAGCAATGCACATGCTCATAGAATTTACAGGCAAATAAAGAGTGTCAGGACCTGACTGTGCTCCTTTGAAGTATGTGCCAAAAAGCTAAGGATGGTTTCAGTGAAGGACGAGCTTAGCCCTGCATCTCACACCAGCAGAGCTTGCAAGGCAGCCTCCATGCCGATTCAATCACTGGCCTCTGTCTGAGACTGTCAACAAAGGTGCCAATTAGTGCCAGTTGTGATGATTATTATTGCGATGCGGACACCTGTCCACTATGAACTGGACTGTGACCACCACCACATTTCCCATTAGATGCTGAGCAGCTGTCAGGTGGTAGCAGGGTTGAATGATGTATTAGCTTCTGTGCACATCAGTAAATCAGACATGCTGTATTGTCTCTAAAATGCCTTTCATGTCAAATTATTTTAATCTCTCTTTAATAATGCAACTGACTTCATTCCTTTGATTTTAGTGTGTTTTCCAGCTCATGGATTATTTATTCATATAATATCAAGTAACATTGTGTGACAAAACAAAACAAATTCAAATGCAAGTATAACCAGATTTTGAGCTGCAGGCACAAAAAGGCACACTTGCAAAAACATACTTACTTAGCCTTTTAGCAGTGTTTGGAGTAATTATAAACCTGTCTGACATCCTGCACAATTCCAGCTTGATGGACACAGGCACCTATACAAAGGAGTGTTTTGCAACAGACAGGTACAGATTTTTAATGTGTGCAGATCTGAAGACAATGCATCAGTTCACTTTGGAACGAAAAGGAGTTTTTTATATGCAGATGCAAAATAGGTATGTATGTACACATACGCAGAGGTCCTGACCAGAAGACCATTGCACATGGAGGAGTTAGTGACCCACACGGCAATTACCCTGAACAGGTGCAGGCCTGCCCTGTGCTGTGCACACAATGTGACCTTCAGGTCTGCGTTGTGCTGTGTCCACCCTCCAGCTGCAGGATGAACTCCGCTGGCTAATTGTAATGAAGCGGCCTGTGGGCAGCTGCCACTTGGTCCCACCGACTCAACCACCTGAGGGTCCTTGCCTGTGCCTAAAATAGCAGCAACAAATTCTCATATGCACATCTTTTTTGTGTGTGAAAATGATAAATGGGGTTCTTTTCTTTTAGGAAAACCTTACAAGAGCTCAGAAAACTGAAATATTGGGTAACCTTTACACGGATGGAATCTGCACAGGATGCTGCACCCTGCTTGGAGGCCCATTTGGTGGTGCACAACTCGGGGTTCTGAGCATCTGAAGGGATGTAGGATTATCTGTGTCAACTCGTTTTCCATTATAGTGTAGCTGCAATAAATGGTGTTTTAGGCAATACTTCAGAATCTGATTACGCTTCTTACTGGAATCGCATCGGAGCAGCACCTCCTGGTGTTACAGATCTGCTAATAAGTTAGAATTAATTGACTTCATTTGATTTTATAAAATCATTTGGAATAAGAAATATATTTTAATGAAACTTGTAGCTGCACAGCAAAAGCTGCTATGAAATCCTTTGTACAGCCCTGTACCAAGGCCAGAAGAATGGGCTAGAATCATTGTTTAAAACTTAGGTAACAAATTTGGGATTTTACAGATTTCTTTGTATTTGACTAGTCTTCTGTATGTAGAAAGTGTATTGAAATGTCAGAATATAGAATTAATGGGAACTGGGGAGAGTCAACTGGAACAACTTGTAGTTACCTGCCATGAAACCGTGACCTTTAGTAAAAGGTAATTCCGGCAGGGGGAGATCACAACCACCGACTCCTATACCACCCACCCAAATCGTACCCCAGACCCATTTCTGGACCTTTCTAACCTTTACTGCGCAGAATCGGATATGGGAGGAGAGTATGTTAATGATTTTTGGGAAATATTATGATTATGCATGGATACTTAATGAATATGCATGAATAAGTTTATATGGTGTATGATTTTGAAACTTGGTGTGTGTTGATCGTGAGAGGACTCACTCACGCACCCGGCCGTTAATAAAGAAGTGTCTGCTTATCTACATCACATTGGTGTTGATAAGCTCTTCATTCCGAGATTTTGGTGACACTGGTGCAAAATCATGTGTGTCTGAATGTGTGTGCTGCATGTGGCCTGTTGTGTTTTGATGTCTCTCTTTTGTCACCTTGCTTCAATATGACACCTTTCCCATCAGCCACATCCTTTTTTTCATTGGCTATTAATTTAATGAATATGCTTTACAGAGGACTACATGACCCTTTGCTTTGAGACGTTCTCATGGGTCCGCAAGTCCAATATTAAACATTCAAGTTTTACTGTTCACCTTCATCATTAAAGAAAGACTTCATGGAAATGCCCAACCACCACATGATTTATCGAAGATAAGTGATGAAAGGAGGTGCCTTTTAAAGCTTAATTTCAAACTGGCATATTAGTTCACAAGATGTACTTGATTATTTTGGTAATTTTTCAAAAAAGAATGACTGTGATCACCTAGTGGAAAAAATCCATTTCATGAAATAACTAAATAAGACTACATAATGTGTTCAAGGTGTTCCCCATGTTAAATAGTGTGTGACACAGTAACAGCATTTTGCATAATCATAAGCAAACTGAAAAGAGTGTAACAAAACTGACTGTCTTCATCTGATATATTGAACTCACTCTCTGAGAAATCCTGGAGTTGTGTGACTATACATTGAGTCTCCCCTTCAATACCCTGGCTTCTCTACTCAGTTGTTCCCTAACGATAATCTTTTAAAAAATGGATACAACAGCATATGGTGTTGGTGGTTTTTGGGTTTTTGTTGTTGTTGGTGGTGGTTTGTTGGGTTTTTTTTAGCAAAAGTATATATGGCCAGAATTCTTAGAAATTTAAATTTCAAAAAAGTCACAGGTTTCTATTGTGAATAATAATTTGGATGTGAAAAAAAATGGTTTTATTATTTTCTGTAGGCTGCATACTTGATAGCTGATATATCTGGTTGTGAAGCAGAAAAGAGCTATTTGTAGTCATTTCAGCTTCAAGGACCATTAGCTAAATCACAAGGAACTTGATAGAAACTTCTATGTAGTAGATTTTTTCCTAGGCACATGGAAAATGCTAACTGTAGGCATTTATGAAATTAACACCCATTAGAGATTTTTGTCTGTAGTTTTCCAAAACCTTCGAAGTTTCAAAGTTGCACATTTCCAATGCATTGAAAAAGCTACCCTACTTCATAGCTGCAAAACAAAGAATGAAAAATGCATTTACAATCTCCAGTGAAAAATAAAATCACCTAAGGAAAAGAAAAAATAAGTGTGTGTGTATATATACACACAGAGACACACGATCACATATATATATATATATATTCACTCCAGACACTGAAAACATATGCTGGATATGTTCATTTTATCTCACTCAACCAAAGCAGAATGACTTTTCTCAGCAAGATGCTGCATGTAATGTACCATGGAGAATTCTTTTTTCAAATGTATTCCTTAGGTGGTGTGGAAAAAAGGGAAAAAAGGTTTGATATGATTTTTACTTGTGAGCTTGTGCAAATCCATGTAGGTCTACTTCAGCCAGCAATACTTCAAGACAGATAGCTTTTGGAACAATATGTAGTGTTTTCTTTAATAATTATGAATACCTTTAATATATAACTTGTTACTTCCTTATGTAATAGCAGACCTCATATCTCATGTGGTATGGATACAAGTAACTAATACAGGTGCAAGCCAAACATTTTTTTATTTTTAAGCATAGCATTTCTTTAGTTGTCATAATAAGATTTAACATGAAGACCCTGATGGTGTATTTTAGTGTTAAATTACAACATCAAGTTCAGGAAGGTTTTTTTTTGGTTTTTTTTTTTTTCTCTCCTTAGACCTACAAAACAAAAAGGAAGGGTCTTCATGCAGATCATGATTTAAGGAAGCGAATGTGACAGTTCCTTATATTAATAAAATTTTTAACGAGCTATGGGATATGTTACAAATTCCTTTGCCTTCAAACAGTTCCATACCTTCAGGAACTCTCAAAAGCAGGACGCATGCAATACATTGTGTGTTGGAATACATTACCTCTGTTCTTAGGTCTATTCAAACAGAAGTTGAAAAAAAATCTACATTTTAAGCAGTGCTGATGCAGTGCAATTTTTGTTGCAGTTCAACATAGTATTTGCCCAAACTCATTGCACTGAGTACCTTCTGCTGATATGTCTTCTCATGTTTAAGATTAGAAAATAGGAAATTGGGTCCTATAGGCAGGAAAATGTCTTGTAAAGGACCTGAAAAAAATAGCATGTGTGTTGGCTCTTTGGTTAGATTAGATTTTTGAAATCTAGGCAGGATCCCCAGCCTGAACATTAAAGCAGAAAGAGATTTATTCTGTATAGTTCCATCATCTTGTTACAATCTTTGTCATAAGAAAGGAAGAGCAAACCTTGTGCCATTTTCAGTTCTTGTTTAATATCTTCTTCACAGGAAAATGCTGCCAGGATATTAAACTCATCTGTTCTTTTGGATAATAAGGATGTAATGTACCATTTTGACCTTTCCAAATGCTGTGTTTCAAATTGCTGTTCATTAGACATTTTTTTTTTCTTGATTAAAGTCTCACTAGCCTGTGGAAACAGAATGGAATAGGACCTAGTCAAGACATAACATATTAAGCATGATCAAAACAGAACCACACATTCGTATAGCTCTAGGTCTATAACAGACATTAACAACATGTAACAGACATTAACCAACAGTGTTAATGCTGTGTTCACTCATAAAAAAGAAGCTAAAATTATGTTTATTTAAATTTTTCTCATGACATTCAGAGTCTCAAGCTTCTATTTGGTTCAAAGTTTAATTATTAAAATAAGAAAGACTATTTCTGAGGTCTGTAGAAAAGTTTCAGGGATGAAGTCATAAGAGAACTGAATTATAATCCTCAAATGGAAATGTAATTATATGATAAAATATATATGACTGAGGTCCAGATTCTGTTAACCTTATTAATCCTTGTTGATTTACAGATTCTTAAATTCAGAAATAGATATTAAGGGCAGAAGAAATTGTATCTTAGCCTATCATTCTGTGTGGTCCCAAAATTTTCTCTGTCAGCTTCTGTAGCTTCCTTATGACATGTAGCATATCTTTCAGAAGGACACAGATTGCTTCAGTGGTTAAAAGCTCCTATTGTTAACTCGGCGGAGGGAGGACAGAAGGGAATTTTTGGCTCCAGCTAATTATACATTCCTTCCTTCTAAATTAGAGAGCTCTTAATTGTCAGAAATCCTTTTTGCCTGTAGATACCTGAGGGCTGTAGTCAAGCTGCTCTCAGTCTTCTCTTGACTGAATTAATAACAGAGTTTCTTTTGTTTCACTATTGGTACATTATTCCCTAAATTTTGTTCTTTTAGAACTCTTTTCTGTACATCTTTTTAATTTTTAACATCCTTTTCAACAAACCATAGTGGCACATGGCTTTCCAGTAAAAGTTTCACAAATGTTGTGAATAAATAACTGCACCAATTTCTGAATACTATTTACCTATTTACTCTTACCAGGATTATATTTGTCTTCAAATAGCATACCACTCACAGTTCATATCCAACTATAGTGACACTGTGTCCTTCTCAAAATTACTTTTCTGGCTAACTGGATTAAAACAGAGTGAAACCAGAGTAAACTATTAATCAAAACAACAAATACGACACAAGCTGCCCTTTTGTATACAATTTTAAAGAAGTCAATACACTGCTCACTTGTGTTCACAGTTTGCTTCTGTTATCTGTAAATGCCTGTATTGATGGCACTTTAAACTGTAAGTTTAACATTTTGGGCTGGTTTCCACTTTCTTTTCGGTACTGGTTTTGCCTGTAGTTAACCTGACAGGGAGAACTGCCCAGTGTTGGGATTGATGTTACAGAATTACATACACATCAGTAGTGATAAAATGACCGTTAATGGTGCTCCTGAGAGAGAATAACTCAATGTTGGTGTTGATGTTATGAATGCCTCCTAATGGACTGCACTATCTATCAGAGCAGTTTGTTAACTGTTGTTCACATTTTCTGTCTCTGCAGATCAGCAAGCATTTTGAAAGCACTAGTTAAGAATCTTCCTGTTAGCACTTAGCAAACCAAAAGATAAAATAGGAAAAATACATTTGTGTAACAGAGGAAACCACCCAGTCTGGGCAGTGAAATTCTTTTAAGTGGTTTGTATCACACCCACAAGTACTAAGAGATGAACATGGGGATGCAATGGTAGGTAACAATTCACATGATTCTCTGTAGGAAAACAGATTAGTATCATCAAGAAGAGCAATAGCTTAAAGTTCTGTGTTAACACACTTCCTTAGACACATTTTTTCCTGATTCTGAACATTAGTATTAATGACACATTTCCCTAGAAAAGAAGCAGAACTCCAAGAAGCAGTTTTAGCTGCCGTTTATAGCAATTGCTTTGTGCTATAGCGCTGGGTCCCAGGAGAAGGCAAGTCATCAATCAGGAAAGATTTACAATGAAACTAGATACTATATTAACTACTTTCTAACTTTCAATTCATATAGACAGCTCAGTATCAAAAGGAAGGAGCAAAGCCAAAGCAAGTCATTTAACTTTCAGAGATCTAGTATTCATACGGATGCACAGATGGGTAGCCAGGCACACGTACATACACACAGAGATCATAATGTGAACTTCAACCTCTTCTAGTGTCTACATATTTGAAACAGCCGTATGGCATATCGCCACAGACTTTCCTGGGGATGCTATGCTTTCTGCCTGGGGATGCTTTCAGAGGCACTAAAGACTACATGTATGAATTAATTACTGTACTCTGACCTCTAGTAACCACATAAATCATGAGAACCTCTTGCTGAATCTATAGACTCCTCGGAGGAAATATTTATCCTCTTTCTTGATAAACTGGATAAACTGCAATCCTTGGCATGCTTTCCTAGCAGGGCAGTATATGGAAAAGACTGGAACTCCATGGCACTATGCACAGCTACTTTGCCCATCTACATAGGTAATCTGAATCTGTTTAAGGATCATTGTTTTGTTCTGAGCTATTATAAAACCAGCTGCCCATAAAATGAAGCCATATGGCTCTTCCTCTTCTCAGAATGAGATTGCTGTCGTTTACCCTACTTTAAAGTGCTACATGGAGAACTGCACAAACACATCCTATCGACAGTGGGACTTGGCAATTTCATTTTTTGCCTAATATTAAGCCTACATAAACTTCAGCATAATTATTTATGTTTTGTTTTCAAGGGACTTTGAAAAAAGATCCTGAAGAATAACAAATGCACAAATACCATTCAAAATGGGAGGGAAGAAAGAGTCTAATTAAACAAGCATGAACAGTCGAGGTGTGGTATTCTGACAGCATTAACTTTTCTTTTTATATATATATCTCATAAAATAATAAATTACTTTTTCACGGCATTCTGGCTTCTATTTAGAAAAGTACAATTTAGGTAGAAAACTCAGTGTTTTTACCAGGCCCTTGAAGAAAGGACAGGGATCTTACATGACAGGAGATTTCATCATACTTCTGAAACTTATTTGTGTGCTCCCAAATATTTTACTAGGAAGCCAAACCCAGTAAAACTAATTTAATTTCATCAAAGGATTGCAACAATAAGGTTTTTCTTCTTTTTCCTTTTTTCCCTTCCCTTCCCTTCCCTTCCCTTCCCTTCCCTTCCCTTCCCTTCCCTTCCCTTCCCTTCCCTTCCCTTCCCTTCCCTTCCCTTCCCTTCCCTTCCCTTCCCTTCCCTTCCCTTCCCTTCCCTTCCCTTCCCTTCCCTTCCCTTCCCTTCCCTTCCCTTCCCTTCCCTTCCCTTCCCTTCCCTTTTTTATGATGTCATACAATTTTGACATCAGCTATACATATATATCTTATATTAATCCACTTCCCCGGTAGCTGGATAGGTTTCCTGGTAGCAGGAAGACTTTTCCATAATAAATTTTTGTTTGAAGTTAGCTGTCAAGCAAGTTTCTTCAGAATCAGTTCTTGAAATACCACTTTATGCTTGCTTGTCATCATTGTATTTACTTTTATTTCATGCAAATTTTTACTTTTCTGCCATGCAAATTTCCTTTATTTTTGGTAGGCAATGAAGCAGTCCATAATGACTGAACCATTTTGAAAACAGACAAAGGTTTTAAGTCCTGCAGGGTATTTCTTAACCTTGCAGAACTCATCAAAGTGGCATGCAGGTATACCTGATCAATACAGGTAGTCAAACTGCACAAGAATGAAGTAAACTTTTCTATTTAAAATACAAATGATTAATAATTCTCAGGTACAGTTGTGATTCTAATATTCTTCATAGGTTTTTCACCAACAAATGTGGCTTTAATATTCACAAACAAAAATACAAACTAGAAAAAAACCAAAAACAAATGGTGAAAAACACTGAACAGATCCTGCTAACGGTGGCTGTGATAGTCTATATTTTGCATTTTGAGAAATGAGGAAGAAGAATTCTCTTTTCTGTGCAAGAAGTACAAATATGATTCCACAACAAACTAACCCAAGGTTTGGGATGCTCTTTGCCAAGTTTTGCTGGCACAGAGAAGCTCTCAGTTCAGAAATCAAAGGTATTTTTTTCTTCACCCATGTTTTTGTGTTCTGCTTGCCTGTCACAGCCCAGTGGTTGGCATGTGGGTATGTACATACACAGGCACCCACTGCTGGAGCAGCGTTCCCAACTCTTACATTCATTTAATGGGTAGTACGATTATGCAGGTTCAGATCTTATTTTTTGGGCCTTGCTCCAGGTGACAAAATCTGGAAAGACATTACTTATATGACAGTAAAATAATAAAATCAAAGATCAAATGTACCGCTGCACAAACGATAACTACAAATGCACTGTACTGTGTCAATTCTAGTGTCAAGGCAGCAGCCATAATATAATATAATTTTATATTGTTTTCTAAGACCTTTTTGGTAAGAGGAAGGGTGCAGAACAACTAGATTTCCCCTGGAAGCTATCAGAATATGGGTAATTTCAAATTATGAATGCTAAAAGTCACAGCCACTGGAAACAGCTTTTTGTCACGTTGGAGGCACAGGATAGATCCCCAGCAGATGAAATTTACACAGCTTACTCTTTAACATGGCAAGAGCTGCTTCCCTTTACCCTGGGGTTAAAGTGATGTCTTGTAAAATTACACTCTATTTTGAAAAAGGAAATAGGTGAATATTGACACTAGGATTCAGGGCATGCTTTTTATACTGTCTAGAACTTCGGATTTCTTATGACAGGGTACGAATGAAAGCAAAACCTGCATATTTGCATAGACAAAAAGTAATTATTTTGATAATTTTTAAGTCATATGGAAATTCTACTGCAGAGATGTGTAACCTAATGTAATATGTAACCTAACAACAAATTTGTTAAACTTCCTTTCTTCTTACAGAGTATAATAAAATCTAATGTGTCCAGAAATAATTAGAACATGAAAATAGACCATGAAAACTACTTATTAAAACAATTAAAATTGCACTTAGGGGTATTTTACTGATTTAAATTTTTCTTGTTTTGTAGCATTTTCAAAGCATCAGTTTTTTGTGTGTGGACAGTCCCAATCTTCTCTAAAACTTATGAAGAATTACTTCCCAGCCAAACAGATTTGTGGAATCAAAAAAAACCTGAGTGGACATTGAGTATCTGTGATGAATGTGTGTAAAGCTAAGCAGACTCAGGTGGAAATGTGACTGTTTCCCTGTCATCTTGTCAAAGGCAACACCTGGTGACCACCTCAGGCTCCCAAGAGTGGCTGGTTCAGAGAGGTCACTCCTGGCTCCAATTTGCAATTACCAATCCATTACTTTTAAGAGCAGGGTCTTCAGGAAACCTCCTCACCAGGCAGCTTGAGCTGGAACACTTGGTTCTTTGTCCTCCTGCTGTGGAGCTGGAGGAGCTCCAACTTTTAGAGCCTATGGCATGAGGCTGGGAGCAGTGGCTGGAGTATGGCTTGGGAAGAAGAAGGCTGGAACCCCCGAAACCACAGCAAATCCTTAATTATGGATTGTCCTACTGGGTTCCATGTGGCCTGAAAACCACAGCACAAACCAGAATGAGCAGGACTTCCAAGATCGCTGCTTGTGCCCCGACACCTGCAACCCAGACGGTATGTTCCTCCTCCTTCCACAACTTACTGCTCTCCACTAGCTCTGTATTTAATCTCTTCAAGAAGAAACACTGTCAAGAAATAAACCATCTCATTCCTTCAGCGTTAGAGTTTAAGCAGTTTGCTCACTGCTATAGCTTTATTCTGTACAATGGATTGTTTTGTATATCCGCATTCTGTATTCCATATATATGTACTGCAAATATGACAGCAGTTCCAGGTCTGTGCTAAAACACTTAACAGTTATTTTTTTGCCTCTGCTGTAGTGGAATGCTAAAACTTTGTATTTAAAAATCAAATAGATTGCAATGACAGTACACATAAGCTTTTGCTTTATATTTCATCAACTTTTTCCTGTATCAAATCCATCTGACCTTTTAAAGGGGTAAAATGAATATCCTTTTAATTCTCTGATCCTTAAGAAGATCAAATCTCAGTTGCTTCACACTGCATCATATATGTAGAACTGCACTGAAGGCTTGATTTCGAATCTCCTGAAGTCAGTGAGCTTCAGTGAGGGTTTGGATTGGCTTGAATTTGGTCACCATTGTCCTTTGTTGTCACTATGGCAAAAAGCCACTGCATTTCCAGTCCTGGATGAAGAATGCTAGTCATGCACATAACACTGAAAGTGAAAAAATATGTATTGGGAGGTCAACAACAAAGAATGAGGCTTTCCATTTTTTGTTAATCCAAACATTTGTGTTTCTGATTTAGGGATTATGGCTCAACAGATATGAATTGTTTACATTTCAGGACATGGTACCCCTGGTATGTATGAAGGGCTCACCCTGAAGTGAGTCTCCTTGATCTCTATAAATATTTGGAGGTAGTGTGCTACGTTAATGGAATTAATAAAAATCATGGAAATTTTTATTAGTACACAGACTACACTCCACAGAACACCACTGAAATTACTTGATTAGCCCATTCATTAAACTGGCTTCTGTACTCTTATATTTAGCACAGTATAATTTTAGAGACGGATCTTACAACCTATACACCTATGACTAGACCCACTGAGATGAAAATGATTTCTCATTACTGTAGTAAGATATGACTTTTTTTTTTCATTTCTTTGCCAGTATGATACTGGAACTTTGTCACAGGTGTCAATTCGTGGAGAACCACAGTTACTCAGAGTACAGGCAGAGAAAGGTGCATCTTGGCAATCACAACAGGCAATTAATCATAAAGGTTGATGATTTAATGACATCTTTTATAGCTTATGGTAAGTCAATCCTTTGCAGCTCTAGTAAAAAGCTTAAATGAGTTCTCTTATTTTTCAGGGTTATTACATTTATCACTCTTAACAGTCCTTTGTTTGGATCAGGATCATTCAAATATTTAAGTATATGCCTAAATATACTGTTTACTCTTATGTTGCCCTTTCTTTTGTCCTTGACAAAATCAGTTTTGTTGTCCCTCTTCCAGATTCTCACAGAGAACTAGTTGTGCCAAACAATTTCCATGTGATAGAAATACTTGCCCCTTTGTTGACAGGACAGTCATATGCTGTATTCTGCTAATGTATGTGTACCTCTGAAGCATATATGTTACATTCTTTAAGTGAAATATTTGCCACAGTATTGTTACACTTAGCTCATTCTGCCAGCTGAATCCACAGATAACAGGATGAGCTGAATGCTTGTCTACACTTCACAAATATTTACAGAGTAAGTGGTTTTTACTCAAATATATTTATGAGAATGCTAAAAATATTGCAATATTACAGAAAATATTTCTGGGCTACACAGAGATTAGAAATGCTGAGAAAGACACCTGGAGCATGAGAACAGTAGACATAGATAATAATTTTCTATGTGATTCGGGATGCTTTTCCTAGTGTTGTCATTATACGATGCAATACAAGAGGCTGCAAAAGACTCCCAGTACTTGTATCCTGTTGTGTGTGCTGCTGTGCAGAGATAGAATTCTTTCTGATTTCATAGAGCAAGCTTACAGGACTGTCATGGTTTAACCCTGGACAGCAATGAAGCCGCACACAGCTGGTCGCTCACTCCCCCCACAGTGGGATGCGGGGGAGAATCGGAAGAGTAAAAGTGAGAAAACTCGTGGGCTGAGGTAAAGACAGTTTAATAGGGAAAGCAAAAGCCACACATGCAAGCAAAGCAAAACAAGGAATTCATTCACCACTTCCCATGGGCAGGCAGGTGCTCAGCCATCCCCAGGAAAGCTGGGCTCTGTCACACATAGTGGTTACTAAGGAGGACAAGTGCCATAATGCTGAATGTCCTCCCCCTTCCTTCTTATTCCCCCAGCTTATATACTCAGCATGATATCATGTGGTATGGATATCCCTTTGGCTCGTTTGGATCAGCTGTCCTGGCTGTGTCCCCTCCCAGTTTCCCGTGCCACTCCAGCCCTCTCTCTGGCAGGGCCTGAGAAACTGGAAAGTCCTTGACTTAGTATAAACATCACCCAGCAACACCCAAAACCATCTGTGTGCTGCCAGCATTGCTCTCACACCAAATCCAAACCACAGCACTGCACCAGCTACTAAGAAGAAAATTAACTCTGTCCCAGCTGAAACCAGGACAAGTACTTTAGTGAAAATACTTTCTGCTCAGGTACCAATTAAACAACCAGTCATTACAAAAAATCTTGCTCTCTGTACTATGTTCTAATTGTCACACCTTAAATATCTCTCAGGATAAAGATCAGTTGTGGTAGGATAAGAAGCAATAGGAGTGAACCGAAAGCCATGTTTAGAAGACTAATACTGTGCCACGTTGGTATTCATATAAAGATTGATGCTGAATCTAGTTTAATTAAAATATAAAAATGCTGAAAGTGAAATGTCAAAATAGGAAGTACATAAAAATATAAGTGGGATAGATCTGAAAAGACAGTTAAGAAATTTCAGAGATAACAAAGTAGGCAACTGAGAAATATGCTGGCATGCCATTGCGCATTTTGACAATATGCAGAATGATGTACTTCAGAAATCTGGATACTAATATATATTTCTCTATCTTAAATTCATTGGATTCATGGAAAATATACAGAAGTCATTGTATCCATCTGAATAGAAACAGCTGGTCAATGCACAACAGATGTCCAAGAAACAGCAAATAGTTGAATGTCAAATGCAACTAGAATGAGATTATTTTATAGCCTAAAAATGTGCTTGACTCTGCATCTAAAATACTTGAAAAATCCTAGTGGCTAAAATGACAGTGCTCCCTATTGATGAACATCTTACTATTCATTTAATTTAGAAACAAGCTAAACCAGAAGAGTTCAGAGAAAAAGCAATTTTTAAAAAAATGTAAGATGAACTTGAACAAGTCACTATGCAAAATTATTAGTAAGCACTGAACTGAAACTTTTCTAATAGAAGTCATAAATATGTGTTTATGGGTGATGGGAACAGCCATAATTCTGGTGAAAGCACATCTCCCTACTGCCCAAAAAAGAATGAACACACCAAACCCCACTTTAAACTCTCAGAGGAACCCTCAGAGGTTGAACTCTCCTTTGTATGTTTAACATTGAGAAAAATTCTAAATTGTTGTGGATTTTATTTTTAAAAAATATGGACTGTAAATCCTTATCATTTAAATCAAAAATGAGCCATTAAATTCATGAGACTGGGGAGGAACTTCCTCTGTTGGCCCAGTTATTCCTCCAGGGGAACCCATCGCTATTCGGCCACTGTTACAAATGTCTGATATCCCTAAGTTAAGTTTTCACTTAGCTCAGGTTTGGGCACTGGTTATCCAACAGATCATCTCTTTCTGGGTACATCCCTCCATCTGGAAGAGGTCCTCTGCTGATCAGTGTAATTGCTCATTTTGCTAAATCCACTATGCTGAAGTGGAACACGAAACTATAGCACACTCGCCACACACACGGCATTTAACCTCTGCCCTATTTCCTGAAACATAAGGGTGGTTCATGCTGATGGTTTTAGTCTTTAACCCTTGTAAGAGTACGATTATAATGATTTATTGTTTGCATAAACATTAATAATATGTTGCCTGTTTTAATATTCTGAAAAATTATGCATTTTTACCAGCCCTTACTTGACCATTGCTTAAGAAGCAACAAACAAGCAGAAAGCTAGGTTCAGTTTAGAAGGCTGTAATTTCATGTAGGCATGATGTTAAAGCTACAGAGAGTGCAAAATGTGTCACACTGTGTTAACATCTGCGTTTCTGCTCAGATCTGAGCATAGGAGTTTTCAGGAGTTGTTTCATTCTTCTAAGTCTGCATTGTCGCCTGATTTTGCAACAACCGATACTTCCAGAGCCTTTACTGTTCGTTTCTCTCCAAGCATTGTTAGGATCCACACGACATCCTTTGTCCCTTGCCCAAGTTTCTGTTGGCTGTGCTAGGCAACATCTGAGATTCACAGCTTTTTTTGAGAAAAGAGAGAAGGGGAAAAGAGAGAGAAAAAAGTCTTCCATCTTCGTTCACTTTGTGTTTCCACCTTCCGCTTCCATCTTGACATTCCTGCCCTTTGAATAGTTCACTTTCTTACTGCATTTATCTAGGGAATGACTTAAGAGAATCCAGTTGTTTGTATGCAGGAATCGCTGTCCTAACTGAAGTCTTTGAACCTGTAATGATATTTTGAAAGTCCTTTATTGCACCATCTATGTTAAAAAAAAAAATTATTTCTTAAGATGACAAATGTAGAAGTATGTTAGGGGAGACACTCAGAGCACACCGATTCACATCTGTGGAGATGTGTATTGAATATTACTTTACAAGAGGATAAAAATACATGGAACGGACCTCCAGCTTGGATTAGACTTGTAACCACTATTTATTAATATCATAATATTCATCCTATTCCACAGAAAGACTGCCATTTTTAAGTTGCAAAAGCCTACCTTCACCAAAACTGCTTTAATATATCTATATGCAAATCTCACATCAACTCCAGAGGAGCAGTGATTGGCAAAGGTAGGGTAACAGAGAAGAAAGGACGCCACAGAGGAAGAACTCGTACCGTGTGGGAGACAGGCTTTTCACAAGAGTACCTGAAAGACAAGATAGGGTTTACTGCTCCAGCAGTGGGAAAGTCAGCTTCTAAATGAGACCTTTAAAGAAAACGTCTGCTTCTTTAATGGGTGGTCCACTGTGCGATACTGAAGACTTCAGAACTTCATGTGTTAAGCTGCTGTCCTATTTTAGACATTTCTGCACAGCGAAGTTCAAAATAGACATTTTAATTCCAAAGTCAGCAGACATCTCATGCATTATCCATGTGTAATCAGAAAGACAGAAGTGAAGTGAGAAAAGTGACAACACTAATTAGATTAAGAAATGTTAGGAAACTGGTGAAGACCATGAGAGAGGAAAGTCCTTTTCAATAGATTGGAAAATAGAAGGGAAAAGCTGTTAAAATTGCACACCTTTTTCTGTGATCAGGAAAGACTGTACTTCTCATATGGAACACTTGAAAAATAGGTCCTACTTTCTCAAACACCAGAAGAAGAAAAAGAACTATGGCGTTACTTGCTGGGATGAACAAAGGGGTATCATTCTATGCGGATGCTTGGATCACTCCGTGTAACTGGCATCCCATCTGATTTGTTAAGTTCAAAGGTTTACAGGCAATATATGGAAACACTTTCCCTTGCTCTTCTCAGGGTGGGCAAGAAAGAAATCAGATACATTCTGTTGGGACTGTGTTGAATTTTTAGTCCTGCCAGCTCAGCAGAGCTATCGCAGCCCTCAGAGGATAATTTGTATATGCACAGTGACATTATATGTGTTTTGTAGTAGATTGGGACTCCCTATGGAGACACCATCCATACTTAAACCGTCATCCCAAGAGTTCCCAAGGAAAGAACTGATATTCTGTCCAGTTTCTAGCAGTAATAACTTGCTGCTGCAGCATCTTGCTCTGCTTCAGCTGTGTTGGCTGTGCCTAGAGCTTGTGGTCAGCAGAGTCTTATGGAGGGTGCAGCATTTACCTGTTTCACCACAACTGCATTCAAGGTCAGAAAAAAATGGGAAAAAAAGGTGTTTTTTTTTTTTTTTCCCCTACCATTTCACATATTGAGTCTAAGGTATGATTTATTCTTCTGGGATATTTGTACAAAAGTACAAATATATGAATGCAGTACCAAGAGACTTTCCAACTTATTCCAATGATGCATCTAAACAATACCTGAAAAACATTTCAGAAGACGCATAATAATAACAGGAAGGGGCAACTGAGGAGAAGTATGAAGACTACAAGGTTGTGAATTTACAAGGGAAAAAGCATTTCTGGCTTGCAGAAGCTTCAATATTAGTGATGAAGCATAAACCACTTAAGCACCCACTTAATCTTCAGGCTGAGGTTACTGGATTGGCAATTAGAAAATTATCTTTTTACTTCTAAATGGATTACCTCTGATTTGAAGTCACAAAGGGAGAAAAATCTGGTGCTCAAGATGCCTTTTCTTTTTAAATGAAGTCACATTTCAAGGAAAGCTGTAATTTGAAACGCAACATTTATTACTACTTTTCAAGGCAGTGCTAGAAGAAAATCACTCTATCTTCCTCAATAGCTTTTATATTAGCAAATCATCATATATTCAAGTGCAAAATTACTGTGATAGCAAAAGAGAAGGGGTTCTTTTAATTTGCTTTGGTGTTTTGAACGTCCGGTGACTTGCAAAACCTGAATGAAAGCCATTGGTTTATTCCTTCACTAAAAGGCTTTAGAAATATCTCTGCTTCTACAGGAATAACTGCCCAGAGTTGCAAAAATTGGCGATTACATCAGATTTTAAGAATAAACAGTGGCACCTCTGACGTGCCTTGTATATGTTAACAAAAGATACAAAGGTTATTGGATTGCAAAACATTCATGACTAAACCTGGAGCAGACTTAGACTTCTATTCCATGGGAATAACAGAATGAATGGAAAGCAGTTAAGAGGATTAAACCCACTGCAGAGAGATGTGAAGCATAAAGCCATACTTAATGACTCATGATCTCTCTCTCCCTGTCCCCATTAATACAGCTTCTTTATTCCTCTTTGCTCTATGCAATTCATGTGTATTCTTCTCATTCACCAGTACGTGACCTTATTTAAGTCTCTTCCTCAAAAACTCAGATGATGATAACATTACTTTTTAAAAATAGCAATGAAATGTATTATACATGTGTGAATCAAATGAAAAATATTATTCTGAAAAGTTACCTCTGTCCACTAAAAATGCATATGTAAATCCAATTTAATTTCCACATCTTTGTTTCAAGAACCTCAGAAGAAGATGATCCTGAAACCAGGGTATTCTTTTAGCATGTTTACTCTTTCATCTGATATTCCCTTCTCTCTAGTGTGGTCCAACATCACAAAGCAAAAAATGGACTGTTCTTTCCTCAGCTAAGACACTTGCAGGATATTGCAGGGTGTCTAATAGATTGAGACATCATTTTGTTAGACAAATATGAATCTCTGGGACTTACCTCCTATTTCAACTGACAACAGAAACTGTTTAAATGTTTCTTATACTAGAAAGATCTCAAATCCAATATTTTGATTAGGACAAGACTGATACCAAGCTCTTATGGAATAAGTAATGTATCCACTGTTACTGAATAAAAAGTGTTGCATATCTAAAGAGAAGGAAAAGAACTTAGTATTTATATTGATGAGTATTGTTTTTAAAAACAGTACCACTTTATTAAATCATATTATAGCTTATTAAAAATATTGCAATATATTACAGAAACCTAAGATTAGCTTTCCTTTAGTTGATGAAACTCCAGAAAATACACTCATAGATATTTTGAAGTTCAATTTTTCTGTTTCCCAGATCCTGAGATTTATAAAATAAACTGTAAGTGGAAGAAAGCAAAACACAGAAGTCAGTTCAACCTGTGCAACTTGAAACTAGTGACTGAAGTCTGCACAGACAGTGAGTAGAGCTGACAACTATCTGGAGTTATTCTAGTAACAGTGTGCTAAATTTGCTACTTTTCCTCTAAATGGGACAAATTCTTACATTATTAAAATTGCTATCACTCTCTTGGCACTACTGCAATAAAGTGCTGATTTTAAGCCCATGAGAAATTACCCCAGTGTATTGCTGTCTATGAGATGTCACACTGTTTTGTCAATGTCTTCCAAGCATAATATTACTTGGTGTGAGGAGCAATCATAATTTAAGTATAAGGTAATTGCATCATTGCCTTGGTGGCATAGTGGCTCTTTAAAAAGAGCAGGTTTTTTTTTTTCTGGCAATCCTCTTGCTACTGTCCAAAAGACACATCCTTCCTTGCTTTCCCAAACCTGAGAATCTGGAATGCATGTGGTTCAAAGGACATCGACTTTGCTTACAGGGGTGGAAATGAAGATGGCAGCTCAGCATCTTAATGCTTTTCTGAGAGAAGCTACATTTTGTACTTCAGGAAAATGTTTCATTTCTATAGGAGCTCCAGGTGTAGAGGTCTATGGCAAGAGTCTTGCATACAGTGAAGGTCTTTCAGTCACTCAACTCATCATCTGGAGGCAAATTCAGACAGATTGTGTTGAATTTGGTTGTAATTTGAGAACAGTCACAGAGAAAGGAGGGATGAGCAAGACCACACGCTGTCCAGAGTAATGGTTAGCAGTATGCTTGTGGACATGCCAAATACACCTTCAAAGTCTTCTAAAAGACTTTGATACCAAAGGCTGCATACAGGCAGCGGCTCTTAACTTGGGCCTTATGTATATGCATATATGTATATATACACATATGACAGAAGCCTCTAGTTAAAATCAGCCAGTCACCAACTCTCCTGCTGAACTATGGTGTGTCTCCAGAGATCCTTATTCAATTATTAATGCATCTGCTGCTAATTTCATCGTGCAGAGTGTGAATTTGTCTTTCCACATTGAGCTCTGAGGGAAGTTTGTAAGAAATATAGAACTTGTCAGCACATGAGAGTCAACACTTTACTGCTGTGCTGCGGCCATTTATAATGAAACTAAAATGAACACTCACTTGTTTGGCATTAATTTAATGTCCCACTTAACTCCTATCAGACGTAAATAGCTGCTTCATCCATTTAAGCATTTCTGTTTGTGCACATAATGAAGTACTCTGTACCTGTCAGGTAAGCAGAACTCATAAATGAAATAAGAAATGGATGAGGAAATTCAGTGTTCTTAATGGTAAGGCTCTACAGCGGCAGCATCAGGGTTTTTTTTCTGGCCACAGGTATACCACTGTGAGATTCACCTTTTATCCCATTTTGCAGAGACCATACAAAGACATGACACGTATACACGTTAGCATGCCAAAACCATTCCTAAAATGAATATATGTTCAACTCATGGCACAATTAAGAACAGCTGTAGTTGTCAAACACACTCAAAACAAAATAAATTAGCTAGGCAACGTCTTGGTACTGAAATGTTGGGTTTTTTAATGTTCTCTATCTCAGAAAAATAGAGTTTAATTTTTAACAGCATACTAGTTATGATCATCCTCTCTTGAGGAATTTTTTTATGAGAATGAATGGAGGTAATGACTACCATTAGTCACTGTCATTAGCATAAAACATTAGAAATGACAATATTTATAACAAGCTATGACATGACAATTAAAATATGACTTTCTATCACTTGCGTATGCTTTGGCTACAGCTGGTTGCTATTTTCTAAAGTTAAACTGATAGAAGTCTGGTAATGCTATATTTAATAGCATGTTCATCATCAGATCTAATTGTTTTCCACCACAGGGTATGAAGCTTTATATCCCCTATCAACCCAAAACAAACACCCATGCTGCTTAATGGCTGTTCAATTAATGTTTATAGTGCTACTTTTATAACCCAAGTTACAAGACCAAAAAAACCCTCCAAGAAGCAATTTAAGGACCTCAGAAGCTTAACAGGAGTTCAACCAATACCAAAATTCACTAAAACACATATAAGGTCCCACACTTGAGGATGTGAAATTGAAGAAATTAGTCAACATCAGAGAACTGTTACAGGACAATGGTGCAATTGCCAAAGGAGGGGAACACAGCCCTTCACACAGGGATAGTTGAGTGACTTCAGGCTGGCTGCCCCGCAACTGCTGCTCATGCTGGGCTAAAACAGAGAAGACCTGTTCATCCCAGGTCACATAAAGGTCAGACTCCGTTGCTCAAATTGCAGTTATTCCCCTAGGAGTGATTTGCCCTTGGCAACCTAGATGCTGTCCACCTACTCATAATTCTTTCCCCTATTTTGCAGAGCTCATGCTGATTAAAAGAAAGAATGGCTCAAAGATGGGTTTCTCTGCTACCACCTTGGTGCATACTAATTTTTGTCCCTACCTTTTGTACTAAGCCTGTAGAGAGCTATGTAAAACTACTGTAAATATGTTTTCACTGGAGAGCTGCCATTGTTCTAAATTATGAAAGTAAATGATTTCTGGTTTGAGCTTTTAATTGTATATAGTAGTAATATATTCACTCGGAGATTCCCATTTGAATTCAGACACCCTGATCTCTGGCTTTTAATGATGCATTACCAACCTGTACTTCTCTGACACCTAGGCAATTAATCATTGGCACTCCTCAGTCCCCCAGAGTAGCTGGACACAATTAGACAAGAAAGAACCAGACTTGAGGGGTGGTGAAAATTTCTTTTCAGAAACTACACGTTTTTTTCACACCATAAACTCTGCTTGACATTCATTGCTGCAAATATATTTTAATAGAACTGCTGTTATTCTGCCTCTCCTTCCAGCCTCCCAGGAGTTTTTGTAGATCAACATGACATTCAGAAATAGGCGAAAAATGCTCTGTGAAGTTTAAAGGCTGTCAAGCCTTCTTGGTAACTTCCCTCCAAGAGTACAGCTGAGAAATGACAAACTTGTCACCTGACTGGCTGGTGTTTAGAGCTGACTGCTTTTGATTAGGAAGCAATGAACCTTCCATTCTGGAGTTCATTTTGTGTTTCATAAGCACCTCTTCACTGCAAATTATGCAGTTGAACTGATTTGAATTTGATTAGCATGATGCTACGGTTTTATTATTTGTAGTAAATACAGGCATCTTTTATGGTGTTACTGCACATTTAGGAGAATTTCAGGATGGTTACAGACTTACTTTTATTTTTCATGCATTATTGCTTGACATTTTAAAAAAATCCAATAATAATATATGCCTGTGTTGCAATTACTCACGTGTGCATTGCTCCATATGTACTTACACTTTACATCCTCTCTGCTCCAGTGGGAAGAGTAAGATGAAAGCAATCCTGCCTACTCAAGGACAAAGTACTGTGTCCTCAGCAGGTAAGTTGAGCTAGAAAGAAAGTTATTCTGAAATGCAACAGCTAACTTCTTTAATGGAAAACTTGGGTATGAAATTTTATGCTACAGACTTTGTGATGCACAGCCACCAGAGGTGCATGCATTAAACACTGAGTTGCTATTTCAATGTCATCTGACTTTGTGAGTTGCGATGTGAACGCTCTGGGAAGCTTGATACACTTTTATCTTCTGACAGCCTTTCAATTACATGTCCTTCCACATTATTACATAACTTCCAGTGATCTGCACTGTGGACCTCAGTAATAAAAATCCATTTCATGTCTGAAGAACACAACTTCTTTGGTCAGTCAGTATAGACATAGAGGGTGAGAAGTGCGTTTGACCAGAAACTAATGCTGAGTGGTCAGATGGTTGGGTCAATAAAAGCTAAAAATAACATTTGATTTTCAGAGAAAAGAGAGTTCAGGACACAGCCTAAAGGCTAGATTTGACCCTAACTAACCATTTGTCTCTGTATCAGTGTTATAAGGAGTGTGTAGTCACCCGAATCTACATGCTGCAGAGCAGTTAGAGATGTAGCTACAGAACTCACCAGCAAGATCTATGATTAACTAACAGCTTAATGTATTTATTACCAGTATGGTCCACAGTGCCTTTTATCTATTAGCTTCAGGCTGAATATTCTCCAACACTTAATTATATACTCAATTCAAAGGGACTTAATTTCTACCTTTAGAAAAATCCATATATATCTACAATTTATCTTCTTATTTGCTTACCTGTTTTCACAGACCACCACTACAGTGCATGAGTACAGCAACATATCCCAGTCATCAGGGATGCTTTTAGAAAAATAAAGTAGGCTCACTTCAGCTGCAATTCAAGCTATTAGTGAGATATTAGCGTAATCTATGCATCTTCAGTACTTCTTTGCTTTTCAATAATACCAGCTGTCTGTCTCAAAATCTGTAATATATTAATTTCCACAGTATCTGTATAAAGATGCAAGACAAGAGGTTCAAAAAAAGGTGTTTTGGGTGAGAATATGTAGATCTTGTGTACCAATGATGACTCCTGATCTTCGAGAACCTGAAGCTGAGGCTTGTGAAAGCTGCAGGTTTTCAGCACTTCTGAAGACAAAAGTATGTCTCCAGTGCTCAAATACTAATGGAAGTTTCTATCTTTTGAAAATATTGAGGGTTATTAACACAAGTACCTGCTAAGCAAATCACATTCCTTTAATAAACATGCAGTCCAACAACAAAGCCATGAGAGGAAAGAATTAGCAAAGGTTATAGAAGTACAGAAAATCGACTTCTGGGAAACTCCACAGGCCAGTTTCCATGCGGTGAATGCTGCACGTGGGGAGCTCAAAGAGAAGGCCTGAACAGCTTGTTCTATGACAGCAAAAGCTCTTCTGCATCAGGCCGTGCTTCTCCACGCCCACTTCTCAACCTCTTGCTCCGTTGAAGAGCATCAGGCACAGACCAGGCTTACCTCAAACTCCAAAGACAAGCATGTGTCAAGCCTTGCGTTCCCCCAGCTCCACACAACTTAATATTACGATATGATAAACATAACCTGTAGCTTTTAATGTATCTCCCATAACTGAAATTTAAAATTCTTTTCCTTAAAAGTCTAATTATTAAGGTTGGGATTAATTTCACCCAACCTCAATTATCTAAAAGACAGCTACATGGTCTACACTAGGCATCTAGTCTCATTTTCTAAACAGCAGAGGCCATTTCATCCCGCTTGTTTTTGACACGTACCTGAAAGGGGCTAAATTGCCCTTTGGACCTGAATTGAGTATATATGCACATACATATATATATAACTGAAAAACAGGAAAGTCAGAAACAGTAAAGGAAGTCATGAAAGCAGGTGAAACTTGGTATTTTACTATGAAGTACTGGCTTTCTTAGACAGGGAAAAAACGGAATTCCCTTTCTTCCTCCGCAGATTTCTGTTCACTTTCTAAAAATATGAGTCCTCCACACTCCTGAATCACTTTTTTCACTTATTAAACTCTGAAGTTATCAAGCCAAAAGGAATCGCTACGCTGAGTTTCCAAGAACACTACAACATTTTCTTTAGGCAAAGAATGAAAATGATCACCTACTTCCATGCCTCACTTTTAAGCCACTTTAGGAAATGTAGTCCAGTGGTTGAGACTGGGGTATAAGTACAGGTATTTTGGTTTTGATGAATAGCATTCTTTGTGAAGCAGAGCAAACAGCTTCCCCCTTCTCCTTCCATCTGCTATGTGCAAAGCACAAATGCCAATAGAGGCATCAATCTTATTCCACATTGATATAATGTGAAAAACACTTCTAAGAGCCTTAGATTATTATCTACAATGTTAACACACTTAGCTGTAATCTAAGTAAACCCTTAAGAAACCTGCAAATTTTCACTCATTTATCTCGCATCCCAGTTCAAACTGGAGTGTGAGTACTGTGACCTAGGGTTTATTTCCAGCTCTAGCTAGTGGGAGGAATGTTGAAAAATACATATTTTTTTTCTTCTCTAGTCTAGAAACATGTTAGGTTTGAATAGCTTTTGGCCACATCCTCTTAGCTCTTTCTCTGTAGAGAAAAATCTACATCTAAAGCAAGACATAGTTCAAAGTTTTATCACCATTTGCAGAGAACAAATCCAAAAATAGCACAGGCAGAAAAGTGTCATCACATTCAGAACACATGATGACAAGGAATGGAGTCCTGTAAGAGGACCATGCTGTTCTGCAGTGCAGGAGACTAAGGTTCCAGTGTGTTTTCTGGTGTACGGTCAGAAGAATCAAGGGAAGGACTGTGGTTGCACCAGAAGTGTGGGAAGTGATGGTGTGTACAGGATTGAGGTGGGTATTTCTGCTGCCACTGTATGGAATCTGCCCGGAGAGTATCTCCGCATTAGCTATTGGTACTGCTTTTGCTAGCTACCATCAACAAAGACTTAAAATGGCCTTTTGTTTCACATGCTGTTTGCTGAAGGAACAAACCCTAATAACTAAATGCAGTAACTGTATTTTTATGTGACATATGGCTATAAATAAGCTTATTACAGAAAAATACAACTTCCATATAAGTATTTAGTTTGGAAGATTCAGGAAATGTTAGATTTCTACTTTCCAATATAATTAGATGATGTTCTTCAGTATATACAAGAGGACATAGCCTTTAATCACAGGACCTCTTGCTACCCTTCTCTCTGCAAGACCTAATTTATTCTGGATATGAGATTGAATTAAGTATTTGTATCTGTCTTAAACCTTAGTGGTATGACTGGTTTTTGTTTACTGTTTTCCACCCAGATGTCCTCTGGTATACTTTTATTTACTTTCTTACAGGTTTTCATAGTTTGTAGTGACAATGCTACAGTAACTGAGCCTTAGAAATTTTAATAAGTGTATGTTCACAACAGCTCATGAAGATACCAAAGTTCTTCTAGATGAACAAGCAAAGAAAGAGCAAAAAAACCCCCAGAATCTGCAAAATTTGGTTTTACCAGGACCACCTCAATGAGTTAACTAATCCGAAGGAGATGATTTCTCCAAATATTTGGCATTTTTAAAACCTATTTCTATGTTCAACACACTGCACAAATATAGTTTGATTATTTTTATGTTACTTCTGTGAGAAAGATGATTAAATATTATTTACCACAGAAAGAGAACATAAGAATTTACATATATTTTCAGACTATCCTGTCTCAAACTAACATGCATCATAGGTAACTGTGTATGAGCTCTCTTCCAATGGCAAACATAAGGTGAACTGGTTTAAAATAATCCTGGTTTTTTCAGACTGAGGTAAGCTGAATTATCTCACATTTGACATAAACTAAACCCTATGGGTTTAGACAAATACCACAGCTCACCTGATAGACTGGAAGATCACTGTAAGTCTGAGTGCCACCATATCCTGTTGAGGTTTGTAATGGCAGGTCCAGAACTCAGGGCTGCGAAGAGTCCCAACCTGAGGCTCAGTTCTTCAGATCCCACTGATGTATTGCAAATGATGCTGAACACGCTCATTTCTCTGAACACCGTTCAAAAGGTACAGTACTTCCCCCTAAGTCTCCAAAAATCTGAAAATCAAGAAAAAGTTGGGCAGACACATTCAATGAAGAACGCAAAATAAGTTGTGACATTAATATTTTAGATTAAATGACTTATGTAGATCCACACAGCATCTCTGTGACACAGTGTTAGTCTGGATGACAGAAAACGCTTGGGAGACAACTACCTTCCAAATTCTGCAAGTTACGAGATAAAGCAGTTACATAAAATAACAATTTGCTGCCCACTTCTGACATACCCCTATGCCCTGCAATAAACACAAGTAGAATAGAAGAGTAAATGATCATCTGCTTACAATCTCTAAAATAACGGATGTGCAAAAATGAGGAAATGGAACAAACTAAATACTGGCATGTCTGGTTTTGATTTCTTTTAAAACTTTTTGAACATTATTTGTAAAGTTACTGTATGGAACGTCAGTAATATCATTTTAGCTCAGCTTTCTCATTAACTTCTTTCTTTTTATAATGCTACAAATTTATGAAGTGTTGCCTTCAATACCTTTTCTCCACCTGCAATCATCTACTTGAGATGAAGGCTTATGGTTCATGCACAGTAGTATGACATGCTTTTATCAATGTAATAAAAAAGGAGGTTTGTGGCAGTGAATTTTTTGAACACCAACACTCTTTATGCAGATAATACAGCAAAGTAATTATATTTATCCTAGCAAATTACTTCTGAATGCTAGTATGGATGAGAATGGGAACCTGTGAGAACAGGTTGGTTGGAGTTGTGTTGCATTTATTGATAATATTAACATAATCAGGTCTTGAGAGACTAATTAAAATCAGTTCTTATTAAAATCAATGGATTGAGAGACAATTTGAAGATTTAGGCTAAAGAGGGAGGGTTGTTTTTAAGGCATTAGTTAGCTAGTCTCTTCAACCATCTAAAGGGGAGAAGGCACATCCAGAGTGTTCTAGCATGCCTGGCTCAGGCGCTTTGAATTACTATCTTAAGCAAAGACTGCTCCGCTGGATGTATAGGTACCCTAGGTACATGTAAGTGGCCAAAAACTAGATATTTGTGGCTATGTGACAAATATGCTCAATATTTACCCAAATGCCACACTAAGGTAACTTCACATAAAAGAAAAGAATTTTGATCAGTGGGGCAGGGGAGTATAGACATTTTTTTATAGCTTTTAGCAAGTTTACTGAAATGGCAAAAGGTAATTTTTTGGATGCCTTATGATAGTCTCCAAATCAAACAGATTTTCATGAAAGCATCAAAGAAATAATTTCTGGGACCCTCAGGAGAATTCTCCCTACCAAAAGCAAGTTCCTGTTACAAATTACAAGAACATTCAATTTGTAAACTTTAAACCCTTCCACAAACTCAGAAACATTTTTCTATGATGGAAAGTATTAGGTAGGTAGGTCAGGCTTGCAAAAGAAACAGTTAAGGTAAACCAAGAGCTCTGAAGTTAGATAAATCTGAATTATGGGTCAGTGAAACCCTAGTTCAGCTCCCTTCGTGTATACATCTGATACAGACTTTAAAATGGTTGAGGGTTTTTCCCCCCTCTTGATTTCATGAATAAGAAAAGGCACTGAAAGAACAGCTGTTCGATATTTCTTTTATCCTTGTTCAATTTGCTTAACTCTATTAAAATTCTTAATTTTTCTTGACAAAATTACAAATTTTGCAGTTGGCTTTCTGTGCCACTTGTGGCTATAATATGTGAATACCTCTTGAGTTTGACTAATTTTTATTAATGTATTTCTGAATTAAAATAAACCATTTATCACTGTTACATAACCTGGGAAACCCAAGCCTAGTTTTTTAAAATCCCTAACCTTAAACAACACCTTGTATAGTCAGGCACAACTCCTGATGATGCCACTTGCAATTCTGATGAAAATCGGACCTCAGGATTTTCTGTAAGGCCTCAAGGCAACAAGAAATACAGCATTAGTGGACTTTGAGCAATTTGCCTACCCTCACACAAAACTCTGCTGGAGAGAATATATTCCATTCCTCTTTTTTCAGTCAAACTCAGCTCTTCAGTCATGAAACTCCCTCCTCTTTCCTGATAACCCAAACCACTGCACAGACCCCAGCATCTGGGAGTGTCAGCCACTGGTTCTATGGATAAGAGCTATTTGGGCACACAACCCTTACACATTACCACAGCTGCGTACTTGTACATTAGGCAAGACAGTGGAGTTAAAAAATATGGGCACTGGGAAGGCAACATAGGATCATTCTAGTGGTGTTTAATTTGCTAATGCCAACAGAGCTTCTACTTGTTCTATATATTTGTCCTGACCTCTCCACCATGCACCCCAAGCATCCATTCTGGATCTGATAGAAGAAAAGACACTGGACAGGGTAGATGCATGGTCTGACAAAGGAAGGCAGTTCTTAACACTCTCATGTATAAGAAACCAGCACTAGAGCGTACTGTGACACACAGTCTGCAATATATTTTCATAGACATTTGCTGTGAAAGAAAACTTTTGTTATTTTGTAAATGACCAAAACCTTGTATTTTTCTGAACTGTCTGGCATTTTGGCCAAAATCCTTGGATTGAGCAGATACCATCATGGACAATTTAATTTAAAGTGGGTGCAGCTGATTTATAGAAAGTACTGGTGATCTTAATGGTCGATAGTATTATGAGCCCTGCCAACAGTACATTTACAAAACAAATGAGACAATTGGAGGCATGACAGATTAAAGTTGTACAGCTTATTTTGGAGTTCTGTATCTTATCTATGAGAGCTGTGGATGAGAACAAGTCATCCAAATAAGTCTGGATGAAGAACCTGGCATAAAAATGATTTTATATTAAAAAACTAAACCTACTTTGTAGATCCTTAAACATATTCTTAGGGTTACTTTTGGTTGACTATGCATTACAAAGCCAGGTATCTTATTGCCATTAGTCTATACAGACTCCAAAGCAGAAAAAACCACACCTAATCCAGAGTCTAAATTTATTCCTAACATGGTCTAAAATAAAACTTCTGTTATTTCTAGAATTGTCAGCACTGTAAAGTTTAACAATATGTAGGCTTTTAGGGTCCAGTCCTATTGTACTCAGTGCTACAGGGAAAGCATCAGGTATTAAGTCTCAAGCCCTTATCAGTATTTAGAGACAAAGTTATTGTTCATCAGACATACAGCATGAGAAACTTACCATAGCAATAGGTGATGCATATATAGAAAAATACAGCTATAATGCAAATGGAAAAAGATAATAACAGGCTTCTTCAATGTAAATTTATCATATGTACATATACTCGCTACATGCACACATTCTGCTAGCTGCTCCATCCAGTTGCCTAGTACAGCCCAGCAGGCTTCAAGGGATTCTAGTATATCTGCACCATGGATGAGAGTTCAGTTCTCCAAACAAATCACAGCACCAAATACATCCTGTATTTCATTTCCTGATGCAAATTCTTACCCCTGCCTGCTGCTTTGCCAATTGCACTTTATTACATCTCTTTGACCTGCTGAGTGACCTGAGCCAAATCATCCAGCTTCAATGTTTTTCTAATTCTCCATTACAAGGCAGAGATTAAAATGCCTGCTTCCTTCAGTAAGCATTTTGAATTCTATGCAGCAATTTTTTTAAAGTTCTGTAGGTGCTAGTCAAGCTTTATAAGAGCTATGCAGTATGTTACACAGTTGGTGTTACAAAAACAGATAGCTGTCTTCCTTTCTTGTGAATGAGCGCTAGATTCCCTGAGGCACATATCCCACAGGCCTTCACAGTCTAGTGGGCAACCCATTTTTGCTTTAGATCTGCAACCAAGTTCAGTAATACTGTCATTAAAAACTATGTAAAGAATTGTGCCTCCTTCAGAAAGCTGTTAGTTCTCACTCTATGAAAACAAAGGGGTGACTACCATGAATGGATGAACTTGGTTGCCAAGTTGAGATTTGGGGTGACTTACAGTTCCAAGCAAGTACCTTCAACTAAGGGTTTTTCTTGCACATGGGAAAATTAGTTTTGATGATATAAAATGTAGAATTGTGATGTTGGTATTGTAACTGAAGTACTCTTTCTGGGTCAAGGTTATTTCATCCTGCCCGCTAAGCAGGACATCAGCTGGAATGACACATTCTAGTCCTTAACAGATATGTGTTCTGTTTGAACTTAATTAAATTATAGAAATGACTGCAAATCAAATTCTGAATTTCATATTCCCTTTTCATTCCTTGATGTCAGCATGGATTTTTAGTGAATGAAACCCGACTAAGATCTGCAGGATTCAATTCTCCATCAAACACCTATTTTGCTTAACTGGAATCCAACATAATAGAGCACTCCTGCCAGCTGTTTGTATCTTTACATCATGGATACTAATAGAGATATTAAAAAGGTATATAATGCTCAAATACCATGCAGAATAAGAAAAAGAACCCTACTAATTGTAAATACTCTAAGGATACAAAGCTGAAGTCCTATATTATCAGAGAATAGCAACATTTCATTTGAATGAGAGTGCCCTTGACTTTCAGTCAGAGTAGGTATATGAACAATTATATTCTTCTGGGAAGAAGAGGAAAAAAATGGAAAAATAAAAATAAAGATTCTGCATGCATAAGACCTTTCCACTGAATTTTGCCAGTAGTTGTACAGGATTGTTCAAGAAGAAATATAATGAGTTGTTAGCTGAACAATGACTATGGAGTCATAAGTGACTGTAGTAAATCATGATACAAAATATCCTCATATTTTTTTCTGTTTACTGTGCAGAAGTAAAGAAAAAACCAAAGCACCCAGAATGCTCAGAAGCCATAAATGAGCAGCTCAGCAGTTTGCACCTCTGACTCGTTAGTGGTCACAGCGTGAAGGTCCTGTAATGCAAAGGCATATAACAAAGGTATTCACTGTTTTCCTGTAAGCAAGCCATCCATCATCAGCTAATGCATCCAGCATGGCAAGAACGGCGCTAGACATGGTATAAGCAGGTGCTCTCACACTTTATAATAACATTGTACAAGAAACTATACCTCAATTAAATCAATAGGATACAGCAGTAACCTGAAGAAAAAAGAAACATTATTTTTAGAATTGATTCGACTCTTACCAGGGCAGTCAAGCATTTACACTATCCTACTTGTACACACAAATGCTGCTAAAAGATATCAGAAAGTTCTGGTAAGTTCTGATCATTTCTATACAGCACTCTGAAAAATTCTTTGGGCATACACTGGATTTAAAGAAGCAACTACACAGCATTTTCTTTCATTTTTTCCTTTCAATATGTGAATGATGACCTATACCATTACAGCATAGGTCTGATATTCCTCCAGTAAACCTTCCTTCTAATTTACGGGTTTGAAATATGAAAGCCTGAAATTGCTTTCTCAATAAATTTTGTTATTCTCTGGTAAATCATCCTAGATTTCAAAGTTAATTCAATTATTTCAGGACAGGATGCATTTATGTCTTTCAATAAGTACTAAACACAGCCCTTTAATAGGATTTATATAAGGAAAACAAACCTTTAAAACAGTGACATGTTTTTAGTAGAAATTTAGAAATCTGCATTTCTCATGCTTGACAGAGATTGCTTCTGTTTGTGAATAAAAATTTTGTCCCAGATATGCACTATTATAGTGATGCATTTCAACAATTTTGAAATGTTCTGCTGAGTCATAATATAAATTTCTTAGTCAACCAGAGATCATGAAAAGACAGAAAATCTTTCCTACACTCATACTGGGAGCCACAGTTCACTTTAGATGCCACTGTTTCAGAACATAAATACTGTACACCAGCATGTCCTCACTAAAAGATATCAGCATATTCATGAACAAAGCACATAATTTACCTAATTACTACATATACCAGCAAATCTTTCAGTGGGAATAGCTTTCCTTAATGTTTCCAATGAATGTTGGCATTTAACCTGCAGGATCAGAAGCAAAACCACCTGAAGAAAAAGGAAAGGCTTAATGATTTCAAAGGTTTCAGCCAGGTCCCAATAAGCAATAATAACGACTAGAAAAATGGCATTAGCTAACAACAAAGTGGAAGATGGTGATCATCTCTGAAGCTGTAACTGGTCTGAGAAAGTTACCTGTACGCCTTTCCTGTCTGCATAGACCAACACAGTAAAATGGAGAACATGTAATACTGGTTTTGATAACTCTTGGGTTCTAATAATGGATGGAGGTCACAGAGCACATCTAAGTTTTTAATGGAGGACAAAAAACTTCAGAAGACATTAGACTTATTTTTCTGTTTAGCATTCAAATATTTTTCAGTTTTTCCTGTGATTTTACTCTATTAATTAGGGTTCTTTTTGTACTTTGGTTGATCTGTTGACAACAGAGGATGACTTGAAATAGTAACAAATATGATCTTCATTCTTCCAAACAGGTCTTTAATTACAGCCAGCCTTTTCAATTTTTGTAAACCAAAATTATTGCTTTTTTAAAAAAACCCTTTGTAATGTCTTAGTCAGATTCTTTCTTTTTTTATTCCTAATTTGATAAAATGTATCTACAAATGAACTCTGCCTTCCTGAACCCTAAAAATACATATGTTCTGACATAGGGAGAAGTGATTATGACTATATGAAATTTTTTCCCAAACTACTTCACCTTCTTGAGCCATTCACCAATGAAGTTCTACAGCATTATAAGAGTTCAGGTAATACTTATGGAAAAAAAATCACCTATTTTCCTTAATATCTTTGCTAGAAAGTTGTTAGTAAATAAATTCTGTAGGGAGATTGTAACTTTGTTTAGATTTGGTATTTGTTTCACAATATTCCAGGAAAACATTTTTTCTGTCAAAACATGCAGCTGCTTAGGAAATTCAGGTAGAGTTTCTCAGTTATCTTTTCATTTTTGATAGTGTTTTTCCACAAAAGAAAGGAAATATACCCACAAACTTTACAGAGGATGAGGTATCTCTAAGGCACTTGTATGGACAACACTGATATCCAGTGATGTCCTTATTTAACCTTTATGCAATCTTGACTTGCTTCTTCAAGTTAATACAATGCAAAAGGGAAAACTTTCTAGGACTTCCATTCAATGGATCGTATTCTTTCAGATGTTAAGGAAGACTTTTTGTTTCTTATGTTTAGCTTATTCTATGACTCTCCTTTGCCATCGTTTATAATTTTGTACCTGTATTATTTGACTACTGCAAAATTTTGGACTTCTTAGAAAAACAGTACGTAAAACAACACTCCTAGTGTTAAACATGAGGGAAATATATCACTACTGTAGACCGAATTGGTGTTTATTTGCAACAATACATTGCTTCCTTGTTCTTGATTTTAACCTTCAGATAATACTCCTGGATGATATTTCACAAGGAATGCCATAAATCCATATTATCACAATAACACGTTAAGCCTTCTAACTGATGCACTGATACATGTTCATTATCCCGATTCTAATGGTTATAGATTCTGGGTTATAGACTGAATGGGGCATGTGCAATAAGAGCATCCCCTAGCTTTATGGCTATAGCTCCGTTACTCTGAAAGGAGGTTGAGGACCTCATTGAGCTAGAAAAATATTGTCAATATCCTTTGAGGTGAGGTCAGGTATACTGTTCTTCCTAAGGTTCTTCATTTATTCATATGAATATTTAAGATGTTGTTTAAACACTGTAACATAAGCTGTACAGTAAAGAAATAGTTACATGGTGCCACTTCATTTTCTGATAAAGGTCGCTACTCTAGGGATGTCTGATTTTTTCAGTTAGAATGGCTTTTGAATACATGCAACAAGTCTGCTAGACAAAATAGTCCAGTAGTGCAATTTTTCCTCACCTGTTACTTTTCCAGGAGCTTGTCCCTGATGGTGCAGCTTGGTGGGTTCTGCTCGAGCAGGTGACAATGCTCTCAGCCCCTTGACGCTTTCTTCCTACTCTGTTTCTATCTGGACTTGAAAATTGCTCCCTCCTCTCTGACTAAACTTCCATCAAGGGAAGCTGTGACTGCATGAGATATGAAGCTGCAGATTCTGTCACTGTGCCATCCACTACGCTATCCAGCCACCATTCCAACAACACGGACTGTCAAATGTTGCACAACCCACCTCCAGAAATTCATTTCCAAACTGGCTCGTTGGTTCTATTAATAACAAATACTTTTTGGAATGTGCATTGTTTGCATTTGTAATGCAATAGCCTACCTATTTAGGGTAACAGGGGTTTTCATCCAGGAGTGCATATATTATGTACTATCTCTTGAAAGCACAGAATTTTTTAAAAGTAGATAGTTCCATTTTAAAAAGAATCCCATGAAAAGAATATTTTGCTTGATGTTGCAGAGGTACCATTAAGAATATTTTAGCACAATTCTGTAAAATAATATATTCTGCTGGTTTAAGTGCTGAAAATTGTAATGCACTACTTTTTTTTACAGATCAAACTGTTCTATAGACAAGGTCAAGCTGGAAAAAAAAATCTTAGTAATCTTTTAACAGACATTTTGCTATTTCAGCTCTGGTTCTCTCTTCCATGTTTCTTACTCGTTGTTTTGATATTTTATACTAGTTTTTCTTTCTATTACAAACAAAACTACTTGGTATGTGAATTCATCCAAAGAAAATGTTTGGTTGGTGACTAGTGTCTTGAAATTATCTGTAGCACAAGTGAAGTCCTGTGTTTTCTGAAGATGCATGTAAGTTTTCAGGACCTCAGAATTATGGCTGACCTGACTGGTAGATGTGTGGAATACATCACAGCATTTCATGGAAGAGCTAAAGATGACTGTTAATTAGAACAATCACACTCTTCCTGTTACTTTCTCACAAACTAAGAAGGTGGGTTTTTTTTGTTTAAAGACATATCTGATTAACTCTAAGACTTCTTCAGAAACTGGTGTGAAATACACTTCATAGCCCAGAACAGCACATGCAGTCATAGGTAATTTTTCACACCAATTTTCTAAAAATCAATACAAAATATTTTTGCATAAAAAGTTGCTTGCACTGACTTACTAACTTACCCTTGTATGAGCATATTTGACAAAGCATTATTTTACTGACATATTCTGCAGGGTTTTTTTTCAATCTACAAAAATAATGGCTGCAAAGTGGACTTTGAGACAGTGCTGCTCTGCTATAAATCTGTATTTTTTGGAGTCCATCCTAAAGGCGTTCACAGTAGTTAGCCTCACATAAAAATCTGATGCACAAGTGAGAAATTAATTTTATGTGCTTTGCCCTGGATGTCTCTTATATCAGGTATGACCTGATCACAGTTTTGTGTAATTAATCAGAAAGGCAGATGAGCATTTCCTGAAATACCTATATAGTAAAATCTTTAATGTATAATAATCTATAATCACAGTTGTACTAGTATGGAACTGTATTTATAGCAGTGGAACGTGTTTTTCTTGCCTGTATAGATATAACATATACTGACTGAACCGCATTTGTATAACTATATGCAAGGTGGGTAGACAGAAGCTTTTTACTACAGTGGTATGCTCACGCTGATGTGACTGTAATATGCAGGCAAATCTCTAAGGCAAGTTATATCACTTTGGCCTGTAGAGTGGTTGTAGCGCGTAAATCAAACCAATTTACACAGGTCTTGAGGCAACCCTGAAGAAAATTAAGCCCTTTATATCTCGCTATACAACACAGTTTGTGGTTTGTAAGTAACTGTTGACTACACCAAAAACTGGAAACGTTAAATCAGCCACACCACAATCACGGGAAAAGACGCAAGAGTAATAAATGTGTCTGGGATTGTGTATTTGGTGTGCAACGCTATTGGTTTTGTGTATTGGCTCTAACCTAGTTTAACAATCATGACAGAGGAGGAGAATTTGTACTTTTTGTATTGTGATTAGGTTGACATTTCTGAGTCAATAAGGTTGTCATCTGAGTTGAATTTTTTTTAAAATGTTTCCAGCAATGACATTTGTCTTTCATCAGAAATATCATCTATAATCTGAAGTCTATAGAAAAAGGTTACCCAAGATACACTTCTATTCTGAAACATATTTAACAGAGAAATATAGAAATTTATGCCTTGATACGTGCCGTTGCATGGTAATACCATTAATGTCTCTGCCATTCTAAAGCACAAAAAAAGTTAAAAACCTGCCATGCGAAAGAGTCTCTTTATAGATACTTTTGTCATAGGAAGAAACGATAAATATTTTGAGAAGCAAAGGTAAGCCAGTATTGTATTTTTCTACGTCACGTGACTAGTTTGCTTCCATAACGTAGGCATGCTTTTAAAAAACACCAGCTCTTGTTTTTAGAGGAGCAGTTATAAAGTACACCATCTTAATATTTACCGTTAAAAGGCTAGACAGCAAGACTTCCTTGATTTAAATGAAGGGTATCATAGCATATAAAAGCAAATGTTTTGATTGCCGTTATACCATAATCACTCTGCTTCTATGCAAAGAAACATTGCTGGGAAGAATTGTTTTTATATGTTTTAAAACTCTACCTGAATATGTCTCTCTGTGTTAGTAAAAACAAATGCACAGATAAAATGGGGAATATGAAAAAGAACCCTGAGATGTGGCAGAGCTTACCTGTCCACTTCTCAGCAGATCTGCTGCTTTGCTGTCCAGTGCCTGTGAGTCCCTGAAATAGTGAGACAGAATAAACTCAATGTAACCATCATGTAGCCTATTGAATTAATTTCAACACTTTAAATGACAAAATATACGCTTCATAAACTATTCAAAAAGAGTTAGCATGCAACTCCAGCTGCAAGAGATTTTGTTCACAAACTGAACAGAAATAGGCCTGTACTTTATTCTCATCAAAAAAGTAAACCAATCACATTGACAAAAAGCCACTGTAAACAAAAAGACTGTATTTAAAGGATTAACAGTTTTGGCATCCCTATCATCAAGTCTTCTGTTCTTTTTTTTTTCTTCTCTTTTTTCATCAAAATTTAGGTTATATATTTGTAGTTAGCAAGAGTTGCATTACTATTATTGTTAATTTTAGTTCTGTTTATTACCTTGAGGGTTATATATTGTAGAATAATTTTGTTGTCACTAGTTAATGTTAATTAGTTGTTTTAATAGCCTATATACCTATTTGTTATCTTTTGGTAGGTTTACTTTTTTAACTATCAGTAACTTAATAACTGAGAATATTTAACATTACTGTTGCATACTCAAAATTACAGAGTTACTATTAGTGTTACCTGTTTAACGTTTAGTCATCCTTTGAGTCCTGCGACATATTTCCTTAATAATCATCAGCCATCAAGTCTGATAGTCTCAAAAGAAATATCAGCCCTCTAAACTGCCTTCAAGGGCGGTGATATTTAGCACTGAAAATTACAAATAAAGTTTTTGAAGTTGAGTACCAACAACTGGGCAGTGACACTGATGATTTGTTTATCAAGACAAATTGTTATATACTACGAAAAATGCAGTCAACGCACTCTTCTGAGTGAAAACAAATAGGTGAATCTATGCAATGCTTACATGTTGAATGGGATATTTAATGTGCGGGGAAACTCAAAGGTTGAAGAACTAGCATTTAGACAGTCTAACAGTGGTAAGTGGTAATCTTACCTCTTTAAACTCCATTACATTCTCACGAGAGACATGCTAATACAAACAAGTCAATCAGAGTTTGTGTTTAGCAAGATCAAGCTTAGAGGATAGTTTAAAATCCATTTATTGTTCTAAAGCATTTTTTTCCATTAACATGTTATACATTAGTGGATACTAACCATGATTCATGTAACAGTTTAGTTTGTTAACTTTTAAATTATTTAACAACCAGAAGTTATTAATACAACTTTTAAAGTCTTACACAAAAAATCTTAAAACAGGCTTGGGTTCATTTTTGTAATTTTTATATAAAAACCATTTTAGGCATCTCTTGAAAAAGAAATAAAGCAGGCATTTAAAGCTAGAAAACAAGTAATTCCAAATTTAGTTTGTTACAAAAGGTTTCAGCTTTATTGACAAATTATGGCAAACATATTTGACAAAATTATGGTTTCCTATTTAGAGAAGCTTACACATGGAACTTTATGTGATTTTTTTTAACAAATACAGGTTAAAACACTGAACAAATTCAGTTAGCTACATACATACAGTAGCTGCTTGTTTTCAACCCCATTAAAACAGCATTTAAAATTAAATTTACAAACTTAATATCGAACATCTTAATCTAAACTAACATATATTAAAAAAGACAGGTTAAAACATCTTATCTACAGCTTGATTATTGTCTGGTTCAAAAAAAAAAGGAAAAAAATAATCATATTACAGTCTTTCAGCAACTCTAAACAAAAACTCAGCCTTAGCTAGTATGTAGAGAGACTCAAGATCTGTAACAGTGTCATGCTTTTTAAGTTACACACAGCAATGAATACAACCAACAGAACATCATCTTTGAATGGTTTATAGACAATGCTTGCCAAAGGTTTTTTGTCTCTGTTTTTTTAAGTCCGTGTTATAAAATAATACTAATGTCAATGTCACTCCAATGTTATAGGAAATACAAGTAGTACATAGGATAATCATGAGCAGTAATCCCTAGGATAGAAAAGAAATGGACTATTACTTGTCTTGTTGCTGTTTATGTGGAGACCACAGGCTATTAATTGTCTTTGAGATGAGGTCACAGATGAGGAGGACCTTCAATATCTACCATAGGGGTGTTCCCTGTAACCCCCTCTGGCTGACCTTGGAGGCGGTGCCTTTAGGCTGGAACGGGTTGTGGCCCATTCTTCTTGTGCTAAAAACAGAAGAGAAAAACACGCTTTGTAAATATCTAAACTTGAAGGAACAAAGTGGTGCCACTGCTAACGGCTGTCAAAATTCTCCAGGGTTTTGGCTGAAAGCTTTAGACAAATAAAATGAGAATGGTGTTATGATCCATTTCTTTACCCTCCCACAAAAACTTACAGAAAACTAACCTTCTACTTCTCTACACAGGCAACGATGTCTGCCTCAGGATAAGAAAACCTTACCCTTTCACTTTCAGCAGAGAATAAATACCTACTGTGGCAGCAGTACAGTCAGCTCTGGAAACACCACTGCACTACTCTGCCAGCTCAGATTTTATTTGATGTTTTGTGCTTCCAGCATTTATGTTAAAGCACCAATGTGAATAACATTTAATGCAGATGGTATGTTAATAAGATGAGGAGTTGAATCATCAAAAGATAATAGAAATACATTTGATTTTTTACTTCCATTTGAGATCAAAAGGAAGAAAATAATGGAAAAAATAGGAAGTGTCAAAATGAAGCTACTACATTAAAAGATTTTGCCAAATAGTTTTTAGTTGGCATTATCTTCAGAATACTTTTTCAAATTTTGTGAATGAAATAAGCTCAGGAAGAATAAGTTTTTTAAAAAAGCTAGTTCAGTTTTTACAAAGGTACAATTTTTATTTATTTTTATTTATTAATTTATTTTTTATCCCCCCCCCCCCCCCCCCCCCCCGAAAGATATTTCTAGAAGTTAAGCCTTTTAAAGGAGCAAACAGGAAGCTACCTACAGTTGTGGTCCAGTGGTTGAACCCCAAACTTGAACTCTCTCCTAAACCAGCTAGTAGATCATCAATTTCTAGTTTTGTCTTCCAATGACTTCAACTGATCATATACACAGTCATTAAAATGGAAATGCAGAAATCTGAGTATACCATCTATCACATCATAGTGCAACATTACCCCTGTTACAACAGTCATAGAATACACCTGACATACACATGTTCATGAGGAAGTTTCCAAATTTCTCCATATTCCCCCAGAGTTGCATAATGTTCTGTCTATGTCTTGTAATGAACTATAGAAGCTATACAGAAACCAGTACAGCAAATGTTAGTTACTGTCCATATTGTTTTATTTTATTGGTGATCAGCATATTTGTATTACAGGTATGTGTAGAATATTAAAGTTTGTAAAACACAAAAGAGTCAAGCCTTCTGATACTAGGGAAAAAAACCACTTTTTAAGGTGCACAAAAGACAGAGATTGAAAAGACAGGAGTTTAAAAGATTGGAAGGTGACTTGGAGCCAGTGGGAAAGGGAAAAAAAGATTTCAACTGATGACGAAACAGTATACTCGCTATTGTTATCAAAACAAAACTCATTGATTGGTATATTAAAATCCTTTTTCCTAAGTCTAAAGTAGGGCTATTTAATTTCATTTATAAATAGGTAACACAGTCATAAACTGAACTATCCACTCTTGAACTACTGCTGAAGAGTTGAAGCATTGGAGGTCCTTACTCCATCAATCTAAAAATCCAGTTGTACCTATTGTTTAAAGAGGTACATAATTCTTATGCCTTGATCCATACATTTTTTTTTAAAATGCCTGTTGAAGAAACTAACATTTCAGAACATATTTACCATGCTCAGATCTTCTTTTAGACTTTAGCTAACTCCCTCAGCCACCAAGTATTGAAATGAGTACTCCTGACTCAGCACGGTCAATAAAATTCTTCTAAATGGAATATAAATGTGAAACCTGCTAAACGTCCAGGTATAAGGGGATAAGCTGTGAGCCAATTAGGTATGGTAAGCAGGGGCAAAAATATTCATGCTCATAGCCAAGAAGAACATACTTTTACTACATTTTTCATGTTACATGCAACTTTCTCATTTAATTTCTAATAAGCCAAACAAAGACATTCTTGAGTTTGATCTGATTCCTGATGCATCTGTAGAGTAAACCCCAAAACAGTTAACTTTTTTTTTTTTTTTTTTCCCTTGTATTCCATTCCCACCACTGGAAGGAGAGACTGGGCTCTCAAGTTTCAAGTCACTGCCAGAAAGCAGTGACAGATTCCTAACTTTTTGAAAATGGTGTGTCTGTCACAGTTAATTTAAAGCATTGAAGAAATTTGTTCATTTTTTTTAAACAGAACGACCCAAACAAGAGAATATAACTTTCTATGCAAAATAAAATACATAGGCTAGTACATGAGAATATTAAAACCCCAAACTGTATTGTTCATACATTTCAATGGAGGCTAACTACACGGCGTTAAACTTAGTCAGCTACTCGATTAATGGAAAGATGGCCTTAAATATAAAAAGGAACTGAAAAAAATCTTCATCTCTATTAAGGTATGTCAAAGATTTTATTTTATTAAGGCAAGTTTTCAGAGTGATAGCAACATTTTCCTCTCCAGAGAAGACTTCATACATACACCTTCCAAAGCAGAGCAAGAGTTCAGTAAAAGGTCCATATTTTGATTGCTTTGGGCTCAGCTGCTGTAGATAACTTACCGAAGTTGCTATATAGAACTTACTAAAGTTCAGTCTTCACTATTTGTATCATTTAGTTATGATAAACTCCACAGTGAAACTACTATATACAGAGGCTTTTGTTTTTCTTTTGCATCTTGATTAATGTGACTGTTGATAATAACATAGACTTCCAAATACATGATAGTGATTCTGTTGCACAAGCACAGAACACATTGTTTGGATTTTTCTTTTATATATACGTGTTAGAGTCCAAGTTCCAAATGAATTTTTGAGCAATATGGTGACATACTAGCTACCTGCATGGAATGGTGTTCTGATGGCACATTTTTGGTTTACTATTTCCAAAACCTTTATACTACTATATATTTCACTGTCAGTCATACCATGCTTTTATCACTAACACAGGAAGTATGTGAGCAAGTTAGTTAAAACAACCCCCATCCTATTAGGAAAACCTTTGTGAAATTGAAATCTTACCCAACATGGACAAGACCATACTGTCCACCCACATGGGAAATTAAAGTCACAATTTCTTTCTCTTGCAGGTCAGGGAGTCCTTCTGGGCAAAGGAAAATGAGGTCTCCTGGCCATGGGAGGAAGTGAACTCTCTAAATGCTGCATCGGTGGAAAAGTACAAAGATACTGATATGTAGTATAGAGAAACTCTTGCAGAATAGTTGGGGAGCTTCATAGTTGAAGAAGCTACACTATGAATGGAGAGGTGGGAACATTTTGTGTTCTCCTCATTTCAGGGCAAAGCAAAATAGGCTAGTTCAAATCAACACTGAAGGTAAATTAATGTTTCGCCTTGCACTGAAACTGAGAGAGCACTCACATCTTTGATTACAGTTAAGAGGTGGATTCATAAAACACCTTTTCAGTTGACACACGGTCAGTGACTGCATTAGTGCAAATAGACTAATTTTTAATGCAGAGTAAACCACATTGACTTGAAACAGTGCTCAGGGCTAGATACTGTGTTTTACTTGAGAACAGTAACCCAAATCTGAAAGCTTACAGAAAAATAGTAACTCCAGTAAACGCTTTACTCTGCCAGCCACCACCAAGGGAGACACTGGTGACTGGAGATACTGCCAGTGATGAAGCATCATTTATTTCCCCCCAAATTATCACAGGGCAGAGTATGATTTATACTAGGTAGGGATTTCTTGGAGTCAGATTATTCATTAAAGTGAATTTTGAGTATGAATGGTCAGTCAGCTCATTAGATCATAGACCAGATCCATGCCCATGGCCTGACTGGCACTGTAGGCCCGTACAATCTTATCACATGTTGGCGTCGTGTTGAATTGTGAATGGGCCCAAATGCAGGCTGGAGAGGATGCTTATTTCCTTCCTCTTACCTTCTGATGGCTTTCACCTGCTCCACTGGCTAGAGGCGTTACTGGCCCACTAACTTCCTCATCTCAGACACTCCTTCACTAAAATCAGCTATATTTCCCAAAACCAAGAGGTGAATTTGCCCCTCCAATCACATCAGAGCTGTCAAAGAGTTTAAAGTTTTGTGATGCAGATTTCTTTCCAGTTTTGGTTTAAGATAGCCAACCATTAGTAATATACTGGCTATTCTTCTAGTGCAAATGAAGTATTATATATCTATTGACCTCCTTATTGTCCAAACTTCATTTTAAAAAGGAATAAGGACATTGTTGATGTCAAGAAAGAATTATTCCTTCTGGCCATTCACCTCTGAAGTTTAAAAGCTGCTGCTGCCTATTTTTTTTTTTAGTAACACTTAAAGACTTCTGAGACTTTAAAAATTCTCTTTGAATAAATGAAACTCATCACATATGCACTTTCATTTAGTACAAAAAACCCCACAACACCTCTCTTAGAAAACAGAGTACCTGTCCTTTTTTTTACCTGACTAATTGGAGTATCTAATATTGTTACAGATCTACAGCCTCAAAAAATGACCTATATTTGAAAGACTCCAGGAATGAGCAGAGGTAGCAGAAAGAAAGCTTGACTAAACTGAAACATTTTTGTTAATGAGCCTGTTGTTTTTTAATGGTATGATTTTACTGCTGGTATCTTGTTTTTGCTAATCACTGCTGACTTTTGTGGCCACTAAGAAAATAATTAGCTGACTCTAGACTGAAATACTGAATGGTTAAAACCAGTATCAAAGATTGTTTTTGTAAGAAGCTAATGCTCTATGAAAACAGGAAAATGAAAATATAAAATATAAAAAGCCTGTTAAAATTCTGAAAGCTGTTTCTTCTCTGCAAGATATCTTCTCTGCAACTACATTTCATTATCTCATTGCCTTGGGGTGTCAAGGGAAAGGCTGGGGAGGGGGAGCACCAGCTGCAGAGCTCAAGTGATACTGAGGCTAGCATGTGTGAGGAGTGGACATCTCTGGAGAAGATTTGGTAGCAGCTGATCTTGCTATGGAACAAGAAACAATCCTGCTGTGATTTTTTTTGTGCACTCCATTTATTCTCTTTTTCTTTGAGCTGCTCTTACGTTCTCTTGTTGAGTATCAGGGGTTTTATGGTCACGCGAAACCAAAGTTTACTGTGAAAAGCTATTGCCTAGAGGGCTGAAGAAGTGGCAGCCAATATGATATAGTCCTAAATCCTCAGGTCTCTCATTCCTACAGGGAATCAGTTTCCATATAGCGAATTTAAAAATCCTGCCTCTGCAGTATGTTTCATTGCACCCTTTAAAAATGGCATTTTGCTGTAAATGTGCTGCAGCTTCAATTACCCTTTGCTGAAGTGTCACTGCATTTGCAGGGAGGCCTTGGGGAAAAGTAAGGTTTAGATAAAAAAGGAGAAGCTTTATTTATATAAATGAAAATAGCTAAAGTAGTAAAAATACTCACTAAATGTACAACACAAAGACAAACCAATTTCTTGTTCCCTTTGAGTCCCCTCCCCCACCTCCAGACTGAAACACCTTCATATAAAAGTGAAATGTACAGTCTTTCTGGCAGTACTCATATAGTAAAAAATGACTTTATACTACCCATTGGAAGAAGCTGTTTTTCCTTGACTAACAGTGTTCTTAAAGAAAATTGCTGCTGTGGCTGTACCAGCTTCTGAGACAGAACAAGAACAGAAACGTGATTTGTGGCACAAGTCTCTTACATTCTTTTTTTTGCAGTAATATGGTGGACCTACTTGTTTGATTTCAAACTTTAACAAGGAAGGATGACGGTCACAACTTATTTGCATGTATTTGGTTACGTCATCAAAATACGGAAGGACAGTTGACAGCTAACAGCTCTTGTTGATATTGCACGATAAACCCTACTGCATTAATAGGTGAACCTATAGCCAAAACTTAGATGAAAGTTTTAGGATTACAGCTTTCAACCAGGAAAACACTGGCTTTTATTGGTCATACAACAGTAAAGGATTATATATTTGTATTGGATAAAGCAAAATAATATGGAGCAACACTATCAAGAGTCTCTGAAGCACAGGATGCTAATAAATTACTAGATGCAGCCACACCAAAAATGAAATTACAGTATTATTGCCTTTTTCTACAGGCATTTTTAATGAAGAACAATATATACTCATGCTAGTAATTAAAGGTTCCTTGATGTGCAAAGTCGCTCTTTTATACGCCAGTTCCAGTACTCCAAGGTGACCTTTTTTCTTTCAGCATCAAGGCAGGGGTCCTGAGAATAGGGGGGCTCTATCTGCAGGAATACCCTTAAAGGACTGAAGCCATACGGCTACCTCAGTAGTCACACAGAGATTTGGGTAGCTCGTTGGGTAGCAGAAGGTTGAAAGTCCCTTCAGCCTTTTTGAGTCCCAGGCTGAGTTTCATTGTGTTTCTGAACATTTGAGAACAGTGGAGTCAGGTCTTTCTCTGAAAGGCTGTGCCAAAATGGAAAGGAAAGAGAACATGGATATATTTTATCTTAATAGAGTGACGTGTTAATGAAGGGGGAAACTGCGAGGGATTTCAGGTGGAAGAGCAGGTAAGAGCTGTAGCCTTGCAGAGAGAAAGGTAACCGGGAGAACTGCTAGCGAGTCTGTGAATCAGCATGCTCAAGAGCTGAAGGGATGTGCAAGGAGGTCATTGATCCCTTTTCCTCCTGACTCCCGTGCAAAGAAACCCTGTGGAGTCCAACCTCCCTGCTCCTTCAGTGATGTCCAGCCTGCCATCCAGCCCCTCTGCCCTCTGTCCTTTCCACTTCTGTCTGTCCCCAGCGCTACCGGGTGTCACAGACTGTGACTGAAAAAAAATCCATGCAGGCAGCTTAATAATTGAGGGCTGGGGGTCCAGTTTCTCCAGGAATTTGGTGTTATTGCCAACTTGTAACGTCTTCCAGATGTTGCCATTCTTAGCTAGAGAAGAAATACTATATGCTTTGCTTTCAGAAACTAAAAGTATAAGTTATGGCATCATAAAACAGTTTAGAGCTGAGGAATCTGAGTGTGCTTGGGCATGAGGGTTGCTTTGGGTGCGGTAACCAGCATTGTAGCAAATTTTTGGGTGGCTACTTTGATAAGAAATGTGAAGTCATGGGCACAGCTCTCTTAATTACACTGGATACTTCTTTCAATTTGCTGTATGCTCCCTGTGACTCGATATTTGAAGGTCATGTTTAGGATACATAGATTAATAGCTATTATCACAGGTAATCAGCACCCTTGGTTTATGAATAATTGAAATTACATGTTAGTATTTTTGCACTGCTTTTTACAATCGAGATAGACTCTTAGTTGCTGTGTTCCTTGAGTTATATAAATATATCCAGTATCTATTAGATATTATTGTTATATTAGCTGAGACTATTTTTAAGATTATTGTTTGATCAATTGCTACTAGACTCAGTAGCTCTGATCTACTGTTCAAATACAGAATTTAAGTTAGGTCTTTTTCTCGCTGGGAAGTCAGAATGAAAAAAAGGTCACAGTATTTTTAGCCCCTGAAATTCTTTTGGATGTGGGGTCACTAAATGGTATGATGTGTAAAAGAGGTAGATACATAAGATGTTGTTTCTGTCTTAGTATTTTACTTCTGTATGTTGAAAGCACAGAAAAAAAATCATGGTGGTCCATATACCTCAAAATTCTACCCAAAGCAGTGGCTATCATCTGATGCTTAAACGTCTTCTAGCACAAAATTCAAGAAAAGCACGTATTCATAGCACTTCTACTCTTCAGTCAGCATTCTGCAACCTTGTCATGGAATTTTCTGGCCTTGAACAAAACTCTTTCATAAATGCAAAGAGGGTAACAATACGAGAAATTAAAAGGCAGATCATATTAACAGATGTTTTAAAATTAAAAAATACATATTAACAGCATGTGACTTGCATATGAATATGTTATTTCCTAATGATTTTACATTTATATTCATTGCTTAGTCCCTGTAATAACAAAGACTTGATCACTTCTTCTTCCTGGTAACTTATCTAACGTCTGAATATTGCCCACAATTTTTGGGCATAATTTTATTCATCTCCAATCAATTATTTTAGGACAGGTGGCCAGGAAGAGATAAAAAGAGCTATTCTGTTTAGATAGTTAGGATGTATATAACTGCAATCAAGATAATGGTTTAATTTGATTTGCCATTTAGCTTTCAGTGTTATTAGAAACATAAAATTTGCTTTTAATTCAGAATAAAATAGTTTTTTTTCCTACAAGGAAAAATAGCTCTGCCTTCTTTGCAAGGCCATTACATTGCATTGTCCTGGTTTCGTCTGGGACAGAGTTAATTTTCTTCTCAGTAGCTGGTGCAGTGCTGTGGTTTGGATTTGGTGGGAGAACAATGCTGACAGCACACGGATGGTTTTGGGTGTTGCTGGGTGATGCTTATACAAATTCAAGAACTTTTTAGTTTCTCGGGCTTTGCCAGAGAGAGGGCTGGAGGGACACAGGAAACTGGGAGAGGACACAGCTAGAACAGATGACCTTAATTAGCCAAAGAGGAATTCCATACCATGGGGCACCATGCTCAGTATATAAACTGGGATGGGGTCTGGCCAGGGACTGCCAGTCACTGCTAGGGGCTGGCTGGGCATCAGTCAGCGGGAGGTCAGAAGTTGTATTGTGCATCACTTGTTTTCTTTTCTCCCTTCCCTTTGGATTTAATTTCTCTCCCCCTCTCCCTCCTTTTCATTATAATCGTTATTGTTGTTATTATTATTGCTCTTTCATTTTTATTTTATTTCAATTATTAAATTATTCTTATCTCAACCCTCAAGTTTTACATTCCTTTCTAACTCTCCTCCCCATCCCTCTGGGTGAGGGGGCAGCGTGTGAGCGGCTGCGTGGTGCTTAGTTACCAGCCGGGGTTAAACCACAACAGCGCACATTTGGAGAGAGCACACCACACTAGTGATGGAGCGTAAGTGGAATTCAGGATTTGTGATTCCTAGCTCTACTTGTTGTTTGCTCAGTGACCTTGGATAATTGTTTAATATTTCGTGGTATGGCTTCCTCACTGGTAGAACAAGACAGGAACACCTCCCTCCCTTGGGTGTTCTGAGATGTAATTAATTGCCTGAGCAGTAAGAGAGAAGTGATGTATATCTGCTGAGCAGAAGACCCACTAGAAACCAGACATTTAACTTTAAAAAGAGAACACTGAAAATTAGAATGATTTTCTTAGGATAATTCAATTTGTGCTGTCTTTCTAGCAAACTTCCAAACTTCTCCTTCCATGGAAAGATGGGTGGAAACAATGTACAAAGCAATGGTTGGAAAATTTGCCCTACACAAGCTACTGACTGAAGTTCAACTAACAGTGAAAAGCTGGGATTTCACCCCATAAATCCACACGGAAAAGACAGTTGTACTTTTCTTGTGTCATAACTAGACATACATGTATTTTTTTAGACACAAATTCAGTAACAGTTTTTGTCTCTTTTTTCTTTTAATGAGAGTATCTGCTTATTTTTTCACTTTCTGCTCTATTTTTGCTTATCTGCAAAGCCTGCAACACACACAGGATTTTCTGACTTTATATCTGTGCATTTTATAATTTTGTGAGAAGAAAAGCTGAAATGGCTATCTTTCAAATCACAAATGGTACCTTTCTAATTGAAAGGTGGAATCCTGTCAGAAGACAATGTTTTCAAACACAGGCTCAAAACCACTATGCTTATTTATGCCATGCTAAGTACCACTTATTTTACAAAATCTACTGCATATGCAATATATATGGCTTAAAACCTAAAAATGCTTGGAAAACCTTGTGGTTTAATAGTCTACTTTCTGAACTTAGCTGTAACTGTTTTAAAAGACTACCGTCCCTATGCTTGACAGTACCTTCTCTTCAGGAGGGCTAACAAATTAGACCGCATGAGTACTCCAAATCTACTTCAGTATTGTGAGCTGCCCTGGCTTACACTGGTAGTGGAGAAGCACATAAATCCTCCAGCTGACCAGCCCTGGAGCAGAGGAGGAGTGCTCGTGCACTCCACTCTGCCAGCTCTCCCTGCAGGTTAAGTAATGTCAGCAAGAGAAGCAGTAAAGACTACTGAAGAAAATAATTTCTTACAAGGCTTCAGCCACTTCTGCAGTGAACATCTGCCTCAGACAGGAAAGGAGCAGCATCAGAGTGCACAGGTAACTAGTCTGGGAAACTGCAACACAGGGAGGAGACAGGCTATTATCAGTGTTGCTGTGAGGTGGGTGTGCAAGTGACAGTGTGGAGGGAGTTTTATTTTTCCCTAATTTTCAATTAAAATTATTTTTCCATTACTTAATGGCAATACAACACGAAACATGCATGGTATACTGTGTCTGGAATTACACAGACAGTCACCACTACATGCACATCAGTATTGCAGGACTTTTGTCTTAGATTCTCCAACTCTGTGGTTCCCACAGTGAAAGGCAGTGAAATTACAATTTGAAATACTACATAGGAAAGTTTTGCATGATTTACTTATTCTTACTGTGTCATAGGAAATGATTTATAATTCAGCGGTAATAGAGGAGGCACAAGTCACTATAAATTAAAAGTACTCTCTTCTCTCATGCTACATGTGGATTTTTTTCAATGTTGTAGCATAATAGCTGAAGTACAAAAAATTTAGGATATACAGTCAGTTAAAAGAATGTGACAGGTTTAAATATGGAACTTTCTGAAGAATTGTAGCCTAATTAAAACACTGATTTGACAAAACAGAAATAACTTTAGCATCATCCCCACAGTAGCCGTCATAGCCGAATTCAAAATGTGCTCCTTTTCCTGCAGACTTTCAAAATCATGCTCTTATGAAAATCATAAATCTCTTCTGAGGGAATAAATACTATTTTGGAGACAGCTAAGGTGCTTCTTCCAGTAAAAGAATTGATAAAAATCAAGCAGATGCTTTTGACAGTTCATTCTGTCCCACAGAGTAGGAATTGGATCTCTGACACCCTAATAAGTATAGGAATGGCTGAAATAGAAGATTAAAGGAGGAAAATTTATTTGGTATATCTTCTCTCCATATATAGTAGAAGTCTTCAACAACTCCTGTTTCTGGTGGAAGAAAAATAAAGCAGAGTAGAGGAAGATTCAGGAGCACTTCTGAGTTCCCAGGGCTGGGTGTACACCTGCCTGGCGTTCAGGGAGAGACCAGACGCCTCTATCACTGCAAAATAAAGGCAATCATGCAGGCCCATAGCACGCTCCAGCATCGTCTGGGAGAGAACCATGGCACATGCAGAAAAGTCATTAGCCTGGACAGCTGGAGAGGCATCAGGACTCAGGAGCTCTACTAGTATTAGCACACAATGCATACAAGTAGGAATGATCTGCAGAGTGAAACAGCTGATGCTGTGGACCTCATGTTCATACTAAACGGCTTTTAGAGAATTCTTCTAGTTTAGCCTCTGAACTTAATTCTCACAAACAGATGGGACTGCATCTTCGGTTTAGTTTCAAACTAAAAGTCACGTACTTGGAGCCCACTCAGTGATGTGAGAGGAAGAGTGATAGATGGAGACAACTGGGAGATCTGCTTCAACAGAGCACTCCTGGTGCTATGCCAGTGCAGAAGCACCCAGCACGTGCTAACCTGCCTGCCCGGTGCTCTGTTGAGGCACAGCAGAAAAACCTCCACCACATTGGCACAGTCTGTGTCCTGTTACCTCTGAGATGCCTAATCAATACTAAGATGCTCCAAGACCTAGAAACCAAAGGAAGTTTTCTTTGGTATGTTACCAGTGATATTTTCTATCAGATACCAAATGTATATACTCAGATGATATAAACGAATGATCAGTGCACATTATTAAGACTTTATTAATCAGTGTTAGTAAAGATCTTACCTGTAATCACAAGCTATGTGAAGTCAAACACTGTAATGAGGAGGATCAGACCACTGTCTCTTACATCTGTGTAACAGTCACTACCTTATTCGGTTGCTTACATTTGAAGACTTAAATGGGACTAGGCTAGAAAATAATAAGGTAAGGAACCTTTAGCACCCTGAGCTTAATGAATATTAGGACTAATGATCTGCAATACTAAAGTTATTAAAAATAAGGAGGAAGGAAGCTGAACAAACCTCTTACCTTTACCTGCAGAGCAACTGCTAAGAAGTGCTTTTTCAAAATTTATAAATACTTTTCTGTATACATTGCAGCATGGCTTCATCTAGCTTTGTCACTGACACAGATAAATCAATACAGGGTTTATTTCAAACTAGGATGGTAGATACTCAAGTTTCTGCATGAAATGAGCATCCTTATGTCTATAACAAACTATGAGAATTTTTCTCCTAAGTTAACAACTCTTAATCAACCTATTTATCAGAATTCCTGAAGTTTGAACCCTCCATAAACTCTTTCCTGTCCAAGTTTCATCATTAAATAGTTATTTTTACTTTTACCTGTTTAGCAGAAACTATCACTGGTATTCTAAAAAAATATATATATATATATAAAAATACTAGATAATATGCACTTCAGGACAAACACAAACTCCAAATATAAACAAGATAATAAAATGCTACTGGAACATTGCTATACATTTTTAGTTGTTAGCCCTACAAAGCCCTATAAAGAATTTGTTTATAAAGTGCTGTCTGTGTAGGGCATTACTTCATAAATTAATTGTCATCACAACTGCAAAGCTCTCATATTGAGTGACTGGTGGGAAATTATTTGTGAAATAGTCAGTTAAATCATTGTGGCAACATTTTACAACTTATATGATGTCTTACATTAAAAGGAATTATACCAAACAGTTATACTCTCCAATTTTAATTAAAGATGAAATTATCATAAAACCAAATACCAGTTGTTTACAAGTGAGCACTTAATGCTAAACTGGAGTAGAATATGCACTACAGAATGTGGCAATTATTGTAATGTGTGCATTTGAAAATTTTTGGTGAAGATAAAAACATACTGAAATAATGTCTCCTTGACACAACGGCTGCGCATGCAGTAAACAGTCTTGTGAGCTCTTCCTGAAGAGCAGCAGGAATGTGAGTGGAGTTCACTTACGTATTACCTATTTGTACAGGCGACAAGGTACAGATTAACCTTCCTAACTCTTGCCTAAGGCTTTTGACATATGGCGTTATTCTAATTTAATTGTGGTGGTTTAGGAGGTTATAGATTTTAACCCTCTCCTTTCACCCTTTGCCTAAGGTTTCTGCTTTTTTGATAGTAGCAACAGAAGTCCATGTCTACTGTCCTCTCAGATACTGCAGTTCATGACCTGGCATAAAACCACAGATGGCCACCATTTTCAGGTAATATCCAAGGCAGTGCGTACACCAGGCTGTGAGCTATACCATGTGACAGCAGGCACACTCTTTACTTTCCTCCATCCTCGCTATGGCAGTTTCAGCCTTTGGAAGCAGAGGCAGGAGCCTCTTCAAACTTCTGCTGCAGAAAGTGGCAGAGTTCATCTGCTAGAGTCCGAAGCCTTTGGAAGAACTCAGACAGAAATATCTGACAAAGAAAACCTTGAGTGCTCTGACCAGTGCAAGGGAAGAAAAGAATTCAGATGGAACAACTCTGAGGCAGGTCAGATACAATTAATATAGCTTATAAGGTACTGGATGTGCCTTGCTAGCACGTCATATCATCTCTTTTATCTTTCTAAAGTGGCCCAACACAGCACAACACTTGTATCAAAATTCCTGGTTCCTCTAAAAAACAGGAAAAAGGAGAAAGAAATGGGGATGCGAATAGTTTACAAAAGGCTTTTCCTTTACAGTGCTCCTGTCCAGTGAAGGTGCTTTTTGGACTTGGGCGTGACATCACACATGGGCAGGAATGGTTCTTAGTTACACAGTTTTTAGTTGCACATTTTATCCTAATCAATTTATAAGACGAATCATTAAATTAATGTTTTCACTAGATACCTCCTCAGATGACAACAGTGCCAGAAGGGAAACCACAAAATTGTTAAAGTATAATGACAGCAATGGATATAAACGTTTTGTTCATAAATTAATCCAATTTCATGCTTTCCGTTTTAAAACGGAAGCATTACCATCAAGTTAAAATGACACTATTTAGACTCCTAAATATAAATTCATATCTGAAGATATCAAGACCTTCAGTGGTATAAGTATCATAAATGTTTACAGAGTGTGATTATAGGTCAGGATGCTTTACATTTTTGAAAACTGTACAGTACTTTAAGTGACTGGCCTTTTAAAGTGCCTGCTAAAGGTACGTCCATATCACTCACATGAGGAAGCCCGTAAGGGCTACTTCCACCAAGAAGATTTTCAGGCATATGTCCTGAATTTATGTTTCTCAGCCCACAGCAGTGATCTTCAAATTTCTCTAGCATAGCTGCATAATTCTGATCCTATAAAAAATTTGTAGGAATCTCATAATTCCTTAGTAGAGTATTTCCAGGTGCCCAGAGGTTGCTGCAGGGAATGCTTTCAAGTCTCTCTGCTTTGATCCTTCTGAGAGACAGGGTGGCCAGCGTATCAAATCACAATAGTTAGACACAAAATTGTCTAGCTGCATGAGAGGGTTCTGTGCTATGAATTTTTATTCATGGGACACCTCTCAGTCATGGGAAATAGCGTGGGGGTTACATATAGCCTTCTAAGCTGTTTTGCTATTGTCTTGGGAAGTTCCTTGGTTGGATTTGGAGGGGTTTGAAATCTCAGGAACTTTCACATCAGAAACTGAACACTGAGTCAAGGCAACTAACTCAAATTGTAGATTTTACAATGGCAAATAGTCTGTAAGAATTCATCTTGCCCAGCCTCAGATAAGCAACTTAGGCCACTTTTTTAGTACTGCCGTCTAACCAAAAGAAAGATGAACTTCCTGAGAATGACATGGTATTCACGTGGGCTCTGCTCTGAAACACCCCTGTCATTTTTGCAAATGTACCATGAACAACCCACAAATGCATAAATCTTAAGAACTTCTGAGGAAACAGTGCCCCCGGTCAGACTTCTCCACAAGCTCTTTTAAAAGGAGCATAGAAGCGCCCATGAGACAAAAACCACAAGCTACTTCTCAGGAGCCCAGATAGAAAGAAAGGTCAGAGCGGGCAGCTCAGGTAGGAGTACTGTGGTGCTGTAAGAATACTTCACAAACTAGACACAGCTCTGTATTATACTTAAAAATAATTTGTAATTACAAAATAGTATAGTTATTGGGTCGAATCTACTTCGTGAAAAAGAATAAAAGAAAACCTTCCTGGGATTGAGAACTTTCCTCTCTAAAGATAAATTGGAAGCAAGAGGATGCACAGGAGAGAATACAGAAATGCCAAGCTAGTCTTTTTTTGATAATTCTGATACCGTTATTGGAAGGGATAAGGGTAAAAAGACAAGTTGTTACACAAAACGTCTAAGAGACAACAACAAGACGACACCAGTTCTATGTTCATGTATCATTTGTGTGTGGTTTTATTCAGAGTTTGGAAGAATTCCGATTACTGATGTGTACCAGAAAGAATTGTAAAGGAGGAATATAACCTTGTTGTGGAAGGTAGAACAAGGTGTGAAACTGAACTGTGCTGAAAGAAAGACTTGATTTCTGCAGGATGGTGAAAAATGAAGGGACAGCCGATTTTATACAGTGGGATCAATTCAGAAGACTCACAAAGAATTGCAAAACATTCTTAAAAAGCAAAGAACTAGGAAGAGTTCTCTGTGAACAGAGAATTAGGATAAAAGCTACATGAGGATGAGAAGGGGTGGCACCAGACTGCTTGTTGGCTAGGTGGGAGGCACTGAAAATTCAGATATAGACAGAATATCAGTATATGTACCAAGAATTCAGAAAGCGAGGAAGTCAAGCATATGTTCTATACGTCTGTATATTCAGATTACCTCCTCAGATAAATGGTGGTGATTTTGGGATGATGGAAGTTCACACACAGGCTTCCAGAGCAATGCACCAGCAAATTCAATGCTATGGTAAGTGAACCAACAGGAGCACAAACACTCACATATAAATGCATCTGATTACAAAAAGTAGAAAAATTGTAATTTGGAATATTACTCCATTTTAAAGTTTATTCAATTTTATCAGTAAAACGGTTCCAGACCTTTGTATTCAAAAACCAGCTCAGAAAACAGCAAAAAAGCCAGTCCACAGTTATCAACCATGTATTTTAAGACACGGTCTAGCAAAGCAAATTGAGTTTGTTTCAGCTGCTGAATGGGGGGGGGGGGGGGGGGGGGAAGTAGCGTCACGCAGAGCATAAATTAAGTCATGATCCCAATCTTTGAACACTTTGTAAGCTTTAGCTAATTAGTCCACTCAAAACCCCTGCTGGGAAAACAAGTAATATTTTTCTGGTTTTACAAATGAGGGATCGGAGGAAGAGTGACATTACTTTAAATGTCTTACCCAAACACATGGAGATTCAGTGTGGGGGAGTCTAGTTAAAAGTTAAGCAGCGGGTAATTCTTACTGCTGAGCCCAAGACTATGCTTTTCTGCATCACCCAAACCCTTAGCACTGCGTTTGGGAAGATAGGTGGAGAGGGGATCTGTAGAGGGGAGGAAAGGCCTTTCACTGCAGGTATTAAGAAAGCATGTACAAAAAGGAAACTAAACAACAGGTAACTGAACCACACATTTGTATGGATAAATTATTATTATTATTACTTGTTTAGCGCTGAAAATGTGCTCGGCTGCAAATTGTATTATCCAGATGTATTGTGAGTACTGATTACACAAAACAATATTTCTGATTATGCAATGCAATAATTTTGACATCTCAGTAATGTCTCATGATTTCTGTACAAAGGAAACTGCAACTTTGTATTACATTTGCTTCACAGCTGCATGAATAAAATTATTTCTTTCAAGCAGCAATCCTTATATAACCTCTTACTGTAACTTTTACCTGCAGCATCATTTCAAACAGCTCTCACTTTCTCAATGCTTTGGAAGTCACAATGTAAACTTATGATACTTTATTAGTAGTAGCAAATCAAGCATGACACCTCTGCTGAATATACTAAAGTCAGTCATTAATCTGACAATAGTCAGCTTCGCTCTGCTATTTCAGTGAAAACTTCAGAGTGAGATTTGCTGTGCCATCTGATGGTACAATGTACCGAAAAAATATTGATAGGAAAAGATGGACCAGCTCCTAGTTATTGAAACCCATTACTACTATCAAACAACAGACCTAGAAAACAGGCTATACACACTGGAGCAACACTTTCTTTTCCTCTCATGCCCTCGGTTCCCATGAAGTGGAACTATTCCGGCTCTGACACAGCTTCAGTGGGGAGGTGCAAAGACTACAGCACTCCCTCTACTCGTAGTGACTGGTGTGGCATGAGGTACTCCTTCGTCTCGCTGCGGTGGGGGTTCCCCCGGTGGTACAGCACCCTCTCCTTCCACTTTGATTAAGCCTGTATTTCAAAACCTCACAAAACTTGCTGGTTGAAGTGATGCATATGGCAGTAGCAGATGCATACTGTTGTTGGCACATCAAGCAGACTGAAACGTAAGACTGTGAAATACATTCAGGCACTAATCAGAAACTTCAGTGTTGCTGTTAAACTGATTTGTGACTGTGATTAATTGGCTTTGTAATTTTGATCAAAATTGATCTGTCAAATTTTCTGGCCCAACTTCAGTAAGTCAAACCTCTCCCTAAAGTTAGACAAATCCATTTTGTTTGGTCTTTGTAAAAGCAGAGAAAGAAAGAAAAGTACGTGGAAGTAATTTCTGCATTTTCAGTGACAGATTTTTTCTTATGATTTCACACTATTCCTGAAGAAAGAATAGACCTTACCATAGCTGTCATAAGCCTCTTCGCTTGTTCCGTGACCGTAGTCATAATATTCAGGCACACTGTAACAGATTCAGATAGCCATGTCACTATTGTCATAGGTAACCAACTCCAAACAAAAACAGAACACAGAAAATGAAATGTATTTTAACATTTTTACATGATATCATAGTCCAGCTGGTCTCAGGGACAGTGAGAAGTTTAAAAAGATGAAGGAAAATATTTCAGTGACAATAACAGCTATTATACAGCACATCACATTTTTTATCTACTGAGCATAAAACAGATTTGGTCCTAAATATGTAAACCTAGGAGATCTTGACAAACACTGACAGAAATTCTATTTGCAAAAATCAGGTCTGAAATAAGACCATTCACTTTATTATTCACTACTGTTAAACTGCCAAAAGAGGTGTTAATCTCATTTATCAGTAAATCCAAACATTTATGTGGTATCAAACTCAACATAGTTTATTTTCCCCAAAGCTGAGTGTATTTTATTGTGCGGAACCTGTTAAGTACTTATCTTTACTAAAAACACTGAGAGGTTTTCAGCTTTGCTTCTGAAGAAGAAAGAATGTTTCTGCTGCTTGTAGAGAGGAACCTGATTCTCCACAGCCCTCTTCCTTATGCAGTTATTGCACACCCACAGAAAGTTTTAATATAGTAATCAATAAAACATATATTGAAAGTAGTGAGGGTCAAGGAGTAGAAAGACTTAAGAGTCTCAAACCCACTTTTTCACTGTTTTCTGTTAATTAACAAAAATTATGTATGGTCATATTAACACGTAATCAAAAGATTTCAGATCATAGTTACATCCTGATAATCAGCAATCCCCAGCTATCACCTGGAGTGGACAGCCAGAAAATTTGACCTTTAAGACATAGAATCATAGAATCATTTAGGCTAGAAAAGACCTTTGAGATCATCAAGTCCAACCATTAACCCAGGACTGCCAAGTCCATCACTAAACTATGTCACTAAGCACAGCCTCTATATGTTTTTTAAACACCGCCAGGAATGGTGATCCCACCACATCCCTGGGCAGCCAGTTCCAATGCTTGACTAACCTTTCAGTGAAGAAATTTTTCCCAATAGCCAGTCCAAACCTCCCCTCATGTAACTTGAGCTCATTTCCTCTTGCTCTGCTACTAGTTATCTGGGAGAAGAGACCAAGCCCCACCTGCCTACAGCCTCCTTTCAGGCAGCTGTAGAGAGCAATAAAGTCCAGACCCATCCCACCCAGAGCCGCCTCCTCTCTAAACTAAATAATCCCAGTTCCCTCAGCTGTTTCTCATTAGACTTGTGCTCCCGACCCTTCACCAGCTTTGTTATCCTAAATAATGAAATGGAAATTGAACTATTCACACTTTTGCTTGACTGCTATTATTATTTACAGTTTGCATTGTGGTTTTGGTACCTGGTACCAAATTCAAGATCAGACCACTGCTGTTATCAGGTACCAGGTAGACATAACAAGAATCAGTCTCTGCCCAGAAAAAACTACAAACCCCATGAATTCTACTATATTGCATTTCTTCCATCTGCAGTGAACCAAACAGAAAATGTAACACTTTCCCTGCTGTTAATTTTTTGTTGTTGTCACTTTGGCTTCTTTTTCCTTGCATGCTGTATGAGACGGACTCTTGCAAACTGAACAGAAGCAGTTCAATATTGCGTCATTTATAACATTATATAACAGGCTATTTTCCATATTGAATTATTGTTTTAAAAACATTAGTTTACACTTAAAAGGGAAGCTTAGTTGACAGTGGAGTGTAAGTAAAAATACTTCAAAAATGCAATAGAGATAAGCAAGCAATCTGTAACAACTATTTTCTTAAACTAATTTTGACTTCTTTGTTCACAAACTATCTGTAATCAGATTTTTAATTTCTTGAGCTTAATAGCTATCTGTAACTATTTTTGGAATAAGTTCTGAGAACATGTGCTGTACCTCACTTGAGAGCACTGATTGTGTGTATTCTGATCACTGATATTCAAACTGTTTGGATTTGGGACATGTCATCCCCTGACTGGCTAGGCACAGCTCTCATAGTTTTCAGCTACAAATATCTGTAGGACTTTTTTGAAATGAAAATGCAACTATAAATGTTGTGCATTAATTTAGTAATTTAGCCAGAAGTCATTCATGTGAGTGGATAGGACACTGATGTCAATATCTCAGACAAACAAAATTAATTTGCTAAAGCAGTTGCAGAAAGTCGACATAGGAGTGACATGAATGAAAATGAAGTTAATACTTCTAAAGCTTTTTCCCAATGCCAGCCAAGCTCTACAGGAGATAATCACTGCAGAGCATTGCCTTCCAGGATAATGGGAGGCATCCAGTTGCTTGAAAATAAATTATCTAAATATATACAGCCTCCTATTGAAGTGGTGTAAGAAACAAACAAGAAGAATACATCTTTTATTTGTTGAACATACTAAGCATTCTGTACTATTTTGCCATGATTCTAGTAGCCAGCTAAATAAAATTACAGGATTATGTAAGACGAAGTAGAGCACAGGCAGCATCTGGGTTAAATCATGTATCTAGTTATATCTACAGAGCTCATGGTTTAGACCTAAAATTGCATGAAATGTTCAGAACAGGCAGATGACATTCCACCACCACCTGGGAGACCACTGTATGGAAAGTCTCATGTAATACAATTTTTGCCTACTGTCTCCTTTTCTGGGTAGAGTGTTGGGCTAGTGAGAGGAGTTACAGGAGAAGGGACCCCAGAACTCTCATCTTCTGTCAGCAGGTAAGATGCTAATATTTCTTCCTGATCCATTTTACAAAACAAAGCGACTGCATCCAAAGGTCAGCTTTAAAAAGAGTGCATTTGGGACCCAGTCCAGAGGCCAACAAGTTATCAACAGCAGTCCTGCTTTCAGTGGTCACTGAGTAGGGCCTTGAGCTATTACCCTCGAGATGACATCCAGCAAAATGCAAGACTTGCAAGAGCACATAAAAATTCATTGCTACATTATTGTTATTGTAAGTTTTTATTAGAGAAATATACACAATCATACAGACAACGAGGATGTGAGATAAAAATCCCGTACAGTGAACATTCTGAGCTGAAATACATTATAAACAGAATACAAAGTTCATACTCAGACCATTAAAATAAGAAACAATCTGTATTGCAACTGTAGAAAGGAAGTGATTTTTTATATACTGCATATTTGATGTCTGCGAGCACAATACTTAACACATTTCTGAAAACATATAATTTATAGCACTATACATGATTGTGATCTAAGTTCTCCAACTTCATTTCCCTGAATAATACACATTTTCATAGATTTGAGCCAAAATGGTACTTCAAATTCTTTTCTAACTCATATTAGAAAGCTTTTTGAACAATACCTAAGTGAAGAAAATTTCTTAGTATGAAATACCTGACTTAAACTCATGTTTTGTGAGCCAGACTGCTTATCCATTCGTCTGATTTATCTTGAACTTTTCTGAATATTCACAGGAATCCACTATATGCGTTTATTTGTAAATATTCTCCTCTGGTTTTTAGCAAAGTGAACAATGAACGATGTTTATTAAAAATGGAGGCTAGAATATGGCTTTGCATACATGGAGTTCTTCTTTTTTCAATTATTGAACTACAAAGAGATGTAGTTCTTCTGCATTGTGCCCAGCTGTGGAAGGAAACAGTAAGCAAATGCATTCAGCACAAATAAAACTTGTTTATATAATTTTAAAGTTCTCAGACTGTTCCTGCAAAATATGGTGATCACGAGCTTCAGAAACCTCAGGCTCTCTTGGCAGTGCTAATTGAAACAAGACACCGTTACCTGTCATTAGCATTCATTACTTTCAAGCAACATGAAGTGTAATTTACTTAAGTACATGCACCCTCCTGAAAGCAGGATGCAATACATTTTACAAAGCAGATACGATTAACTCATTACCAACTTCTCAGCTTTTACTCCTGATTTTTCAAAGCATTGCGCTATACTTCAGCACCAGACTTCTGAAACACAGAGGTCTCAATGGGCCGTAATTTAGACTTTAGTCACCTTCTACATGTACCACTTAGTGGACGAATACATGGGAGGTGCCTTCTAACCTGAATTATCTAGTGTTCCTATGATATGTATGACAAAGGCTCAAACACAGAGACTCTCTTATCTAAACAGCAAGCTTAAAAGCCAACAGAGGCTTTTAAACCTCTTTTTAACTGGGACTTTTTCAAACTGAGTTTAGCTAAGCAAAACTGAATTCCAGTTCGACTGTGTCACCACCCTTGGGAAACCACACAGCCTGTTATCCAAAAGGCTGTAGAGAAGGATGTTTTAAGGTGGTTTAAGCAGAAAGCCACAAACAGATGAGTTCAGATTGAAGCCACAAACCCCTGACTCTTGGGTAAACAAGCCACCTGGGCGAAGGGTGATGTTCACCACCCAGAGATCAATGGAGTTAGGTATAGGATATTGTGATGTTAATATTAGCCTTTGACAAATCTTTTCCTGCACCTGCAGGAAGCTGCTGGCAAGAGACCCCAGGTCAACAACATTACCATCTGGTTGCTCTTTCAGCTTCTGTAAGGTAAGGCAGTGGAACATTACAAGAACTGAAGAAGCGGAGTACTTCTTGTTCCCTCATGTGGTTGGTTATGTGGGTTTTTTTGGTTTTTTTTTGTCTTTCTTCCTTTTTCTCCTTTTACTCTTTACTTTTACTTGCTGAGGGATGCATCTAACTTTTTACTCTCTAATTGTGGCACACCAGATGTGTTTGCAGAAATACAATGGGCCCACTAAAGCCGAAGCTGAAAGTTACGGGAAAGGGTTCATCTGCTTTAAACGCTGGTAAGAGTGAATCCATGTGTGAAGTGTGTTCTGTAGTATAACCTGAAAGATCCTGCAAAACCAAAAGCCTTTGATTAAGACCTATTGAGCTAGATTTAACAGATATTTTTTTCTGTGGAGTCATTATTATATCATTATTATATGATTTTTCTTTCTTAATGGTTGTGCTTTTTAACTGGGAGAGTATATTCTTGAATATTATATGAATCTTTTACTAGGAAATGTTTGGGAAAGAGCTAGTCAATTTAGAAAAGAGGCTTTTGATAAACCTTGGAGTTGTAACAGCCATTAGGTAATACTCAGGCTTCTTTTGTGAAATACTTGAATTGGTCCAAATTAGAGATTCAGCTGATGCCAGTGAAGTTCCACAGTTCATATTAAAAAATTCCATGTTAGCCTTCTAAGAAGTAAAAATAATTCTTGAGAGACTTATCTCTTTGTGTTGTGGCACTTAGCAATGTGAGAGTAAACCGATATTGTGTTTTAGGATCAGCACTTTGAATAGGGATTCCTGGCCTTTGGTCAGCTTGCAATCAGCATCTATATTTTAGATAGATACATATAAATGAAACTTTATCACTCCTTATAGATATATCCCGGACTGGGTTAGCCTCAGACAACAGATTCCTGAGGCAAGCTAACACCCAGGACAATTCAAAAAGACCCCTAGGATGGGATTCAATATTGTAGACAACTCTTATTCTTTTCACTTCCTCCCATGGATACTTCGAGGTCTGGGTCTCCTATCTCTTGTTATCTCCCTCTTTGTATCATTCCTGCTGAGTAATCCTTGGAGTTTAGCATTGTCAACATCGATAATTGTTAGCACAGCACCTATGCTAACAGGGTCCTAACGCTACTGCAGTTATTTTATGTAAGACTGCATTTGTAATGCTTCCCTTCAACACACGGGAGGGAGCCAGCAGCATTTAACACATAGTTGGCCCTGAAAGAAAAGCTATTTACACAAAGCAGTATGCTTCTGCTTGGAAGACAGGTGAGCAAGATTTGCATTCACATGTATTGCAATATATGCAATTTCTATAAAATAGTATTTCATAGTGGAAACGTGTGGATAAAGAAATAATCCTCCTAGGAATCTGGAACTTACTGGAACATCTCTATTTAACAGAGCATTATATTTATAGAAAAGATGAGAAATCTCTTGAATAAAGGAACTTTTTGTAGGATTCTGCCTTAAATCACAAATATAGTCCTTTACTAAATAGATCTTTAGAACTAATGAAATAATATGGTAAATATTTTCATGGATAGTCTCCCTTTTTCTGAAAGCTTGAGTTTGATTTTGTCTAGTATTTTTCACAGAGGAATGTCTCCATTACAATACTCCCTGGATTTATTTAGTAGCTTACAACATGACTGAAGTTAAACTATATCTCATCATTCTCTAGCATTTTCCTATGTTTGATTTCACGCTACTGCAAATCTGTATTAAAAACATATAAGAAATAACAAAGCCAGTAGAGTTATGCAAGCATAGGAGTGGAGAGCCATCATAATTACAAGATGACATTGGGTTCTGAACTTTTTGCAAAATCTGAAATAGAAACTAATTAGCTATTTATTTGCTACAGCCACAGACACATGGAGATTTCTATTGAAATATTCTCCGTTCAGCTGTACTTTTCTCATAGACACCGAAGGATGACTGAGTAGTTCAGAATGTAATATGAAATGTCTGCAGACACAGTATTTGCGAAGGGAATGATGCAGAATTTTAGGAATCCTACCCAGTTTTAGAGGAAAAACTTTTCTTTACTTCAGAGTAATGCAGTTTGATTCCATTTTGCTCATTGAATCAAATAAATAAGAAGTGGCATTTGAAAACAGTTTTTGATGATGAATGCCCTAAGTGGATTGCTGTGAAGATACATAAAATGTCATATTCTAGGCTTCCTGGCTTGATTGATTTCAACAGGTTGGAAATAAAATATAGGGAAATCTTTATTTATGAACAGGTGGATATAAGACAAAGCCAAAATGAAATATGACAGTAATGAAAAGTATAAATGACAAAATGAAAAGCATAAATACAATGCGTACTGGTTAAAAAGTAAGAGTGCATAGTAGAGGAAATAATAATGAATATCCCATTTTACAAAGAACCAGTGTAACCACTCTACCTAATGCAGCTTGGATTGTATTTATGTGTCTATGTAATTACTATATAGTAATTTTTTTTTGACACTGAAAGAGAATAGAGTAAACCTCTGATTATATCACCAAAAGATTTAACCATGTGATAATCCTCTAAATAAATTAATGATTATTCACAGTCCTGTCTAGCCATGCTTTTTAAACTAAGGACAAAATTGTTTCATTCAACTACGGACAGCTCTCTCCACAACTAGTTTGCGAGAATGTTTTACAAAGAAAGTTGTCAAAAACAGTAGGACAGGATTACATAAAGATATCTGATCGGTGCTTTTAGTATTTACTAGACTTGTTTCTACATTCAAGGGAGATTGCTGAGCTCTCTCAGTGTTCTCCTTCTGAATGCATCAGAACATAGGAATCTGAGAAATGCCATTTACTAAAGCTCCTCAGCAAGTCATCAGGAAAGAGAATATGTGAATATGATTGTGAGTTTCTCAAGGGCAACTCTAAATCTTTGTCTCAAGACTGTTCGGAAATATTTGCTCCCGAGTTCTTTGGTATTCATTTAAACAGCCAAAGATCCCTGACCATATCTGCTGTCTTTTGCTTGGAAATCTCTCCACAGTATTATAGTTGGGGATTCAGTTGGAGGGAAGGTAGATATCTGGACGCCTCGGGGAATGCTGAACTACATTACAAATGGTAAGTACAAACACACCAGAGACATTGGCAAGAGACAGGAACTTATAGAAGCCTGCTGGGATTGTTCACTCTCCCCAAATGTCTATCAGCAGGTAAGCAATGTGGTAGACGTCATTTGAAGACTGAATCCAGAAACGGGGATCAGAACTTATCTGCTGTACAACAGCCATTTGTTTCTGGCTGCGGCTTTCTCAAATGATTGTTATAATTTGATTTTGAGAAGTTTTAAAATATAGCTTTCCTTCAAAAATGTATCAAAAAAAGATTCTGCACAAAATGGAATACCAGAGTCATTTCTGTCATACATGTAGAATTTTTTTCAGGAATTTTGACTCAAAGATATTTGAAGAATACATAAACTTTTCAGTTGTACAGCTCTAGCACAGTAAAGTGTTGATTGGCTACTTGGATTTCTAATTTTTTCAGTGATGCTAATGAATTAATGCTGTTACATCACTTACAAGGACAAAGGTGGCCTCTAAACTGGGTGGCTCCAAGACAGCTATCGCATCAATTAAAGCTATGAGCAATCTGAATCCTGCTGCTATCTGCCCATAAGATCCACAGCAGAAGGTTTTTAGCAGCTCAGTTTTGCAGAATCATGGCAGACTTACGCTTTTCACAACTACAGATGTCAGTAAGACTGACTAAACAAGTTCTGTGTTGCAGTTTGCCCTATTGTTGTATGTACCCTGTCAGAAGAAGTCTATGTCAATATTTGAAACTAAAAGGAGCATCTCAGAGTTTACACTTTACGTGAGTTATCCATGATATTAATTTCCTTTGTAATAGCAAATTAATAAAACTCTTCACTCTCTTGATACTTTTGCATCTAAGATTTTTTTCCCTAATGATTTTTTCCCCTTTTCCGCATAAGTAAGGAGACAGTCAGAAACAAAGTTCATCCAGTGCTGCATTGTACTTCATTACGAGATGTATTATAGTCTTCAGTTTGTGTACATTTATGTATCTAGAGAAAATGTAACCTGTGAAAAATTAAGATCTGATATCTTTATTATGAGATCATCCTGAAGGAACGGACTAGAATTATTTGCTGTCATTCAACACAACACGAAAAAAATATGAAAGCCAGTAGCTTGCTCTATTAAAAATACATTTACTTTTTTAGTGCTTGAAACATCACATTTAATTTAATTGTTCCTAAAAGGATTTCTATCAGTCGTAAAAACCCCACAAATCAAAATGGAGTTTGAAAATGGGATTAGCAGCCCACACTGTAGAAAAAGGGGCTGTAAACAAGCTGTATGGTAGACAGCATGAATTTAATAGAAACATGAATAAGAAGGAAAAAAAGTTCCTTTTCAAAGTCAGTAACTTGTCATATATTCCATCTTAGTGTGGAATATGCTTTTGAAATTTTCAGTGGTTCTGAGTCATAAGAACATGATTCAGAACTGCAGAGCCTATTACAGGCTGAACTGATAGGTATTGCTATGAACATGTAGTTAAAGGGATGCTACTACATTGACATGGTCACAGAAACTATCTGGCATAGAAGAAAAGTGGACATAGGCAGCATATACGCCCTGAAACTTGTTTTTCTCGTTATACTTTTGTTATTAGCATTGAGAAAGACATGTCATGAGAAGACCTGTGTCACTGCAGGATGGCATCTTGTAACTGTAATATTTTGCACTATCTTAATTAAACTCTTATCACTGAAATATTTATTCTTCTTGTCAGTATGTTATGGGGTTTCCGATATTTGCAATCTATTTCCAGACTACGATGGGAGTCACAGACTCTTCTTTCTTTAGTAAGCACCTTTTCAGCAACTCATTTTTCAGCTGAACTATGTTTTTTTAAAAAAGCCAGACAGAACTTATGACAGAAGAACAAGCCAACTAATCAGCCCTGGAAGCCATGGCCAGTATACCAACTACCTGTTCACAAAAACCAGAACTGATTGATGTGACAGTGCTAATGCCAGGCACTGTAGAACAGGGAAATTATACCAAACCCAAATTTTAAGTTTCAGTGGACATTCATTTACTTCCTTTGCTTTTCCCTGTTAGGCACCATTATTTACACTACATATGGTTGCCTAAGTGGATTAAATAGAACATACCCTTCCTAGTTCATCCCATCACCAGCCAGTCTGTCCCGTATTTCCTTAGTATCTCTTTTGGCTGTGAGACGTGGTACCTTTTAAATGAAACTGCTGGTGCTGGCAGAGACAAAGGTCAGTGGAGATGACTATAGCTATGGTAGCAGAGCTGAAGATGGCTCTGCTGGCCATCACGGTTCTCTGCTGATTCATCCGTAACTGATCCACTTCTGCAAAATTATTCTGTTGGTCTTGGCTGAGAGGTTTGGACACACTTTGGATGTGGTACAGTCTGGTCTCCTACCAACCTCTGGGTAACCAAAGAGGCAGATGTTGTAGATCCTCTCATAAAACTTCGCATCCTTTTCTCCTGGTGACCTAGTGTTCTCAGCTCATGAATCCTGAACAGTGGTGGTGGTTCAACAGACTTAAAAGTTCCTGCTAAGAAAATAAAAACAGTGTATTATACTTTGAAAACTAACAGGATTCTCCTACATCTTCTGTATTACAACTGAATAGGAAATTGATATTTCTACCATTTTGGAGCTTTGTTTTATGAACTTGCTTGTTGCCCTGTGAAAATCATATTTATTTATTCAAATTGGTTTCTGAGTGGGAATGGAAAGGAAGAAGGTTTGCCACTGCATGTTCCAACTCGGCTTGAAGGTAAGAAGCCATTGAGAACATCAGTATGTTTGAAGGGCTAAGAATCATCGAAAAGTGGACAAGCAGTATACCTATACAGGCCTGCACAGGAACAACACCTACCTTAGCAATGGAAATTGGGCAGCATTTGATAGAATGGCTCACAGGTGAGGGTTGAGTCTAGCTAAGCACCTCTGCAGTGATAGTAATTTTGTTTATTGCCAGAATTCTGTTAGGCAACCAGAATATACTTACAAGTTTTTAAGTACCAAGTGTAAGGGGAGTGGAAAACTTAAATGGGTATTAACTGGTTGCCGAGATGAGATGCTGCTGTTTGAGAACATCAGGCTAATTCTTTCCCTCACCTCCCTTCTGCACCTCACCATTGACACAACTGAACAGGCAATGGTGAAGAGCAGGGATGGCAATCATATTAAGAAAAGGATTTTTTACTTTTAAATAGCATGTCTAGGATTTATATTTTTTAAAAAAATTGTCAGACTAGAGGTTTGAGAGGTGAATCTAGTTGGCAGAAGGGTTTGAGTGTTCTCTACCTGACTTTGAGGTGCCTAGGGGAGTAGTGTATAAACTTAACAACTAGTGAATATGTCTTGGTGTGTCCAGGAGATGAAGACAGAGGGAAAAGAGGTTTCATCAAGAAATTCGAAGTGCAGTGCAACATCGCCCATGGGAAGTATGTCAGAAGTTGTCTTCCCCTTCCCACTGAAATGGTTGTTTCCTTGTTCTCTTTGGCATCGGACAAAGCTTTCATTCTGATTACCTTAAAAACTGTATTTTGACATCAGTATGAACAATTTCCTAAAACGAGCAGGGTTTCTGAATGTCCTTGCTAAGCCTGTAGTCTTTCATGTAATCTTGTAAATAATGGTTATAGACATAGTTGGGAAGGGCGGCCAGTGGTTAATTTAAATCTTTGTGCTAGGGTTCCATCCTGTGTTCTGGGTTGTCATTATGGGGCAGGAAGATAAGCAGGAAAAAAGGTGGCTTTAGAAATACAGCTTCTGTTACTTAAAACAAGACATACCTCACACAATATGGACTGTATTTGCCATAGCCCATAATTCCCCCCTTCCTAAAATAAGCCTCCCCAAACATAATAAAGTATGGGTGGCACTTACCATAGTGAGGGTCCTGCTGTTCTTTTTTTTCAAGTTGCTCCTTGCGTCCATTTCAAAGTGCTCTTGAGGTGCCCCTTAGCTCATTCAGCCACACACTTATTGTGGGTTTCATTCCAGTCTGATCCCGTGACTGTGTCATGGTCTCTTCCATAAATGACCCCATCCCCCTATTTTCAGCCTAAAAATAAGACTGCTGTCATGAAGGACAGAGCTCTTTGTCTGGGAGGGTGGCAGCGGCAGAGTTCATTAGAGAAGGACTTATACAAAAATGTATGGCTGGACCTGCAACATTGTCCCCAACCCTTAAAACAAACCTTCAGGTAAGTGTGCACAGAAGTGCAGCATTTATCACTAATTGCATCTGGGTGGTCTTGGGGCTTGGTATTTTTGGTGATCCTTCTGCTAAATCACAATCCTTTGCTGTAGCACAGTGGTGTGTGTCGATAGTGTGCTCGTTTTCCCTGCTGTTGGCAGAGCCTGATTTATAAAGGTCTAAATCAGACCTCTTGGGCAATGAAGGACTAAGGGCCCCGAGAAGGAATATATACAGGCAGCAAGCCTCTGGTGAGCAAATGGGAAGTAGATGTGAGGTTTGGAAGACAAAGATATAGTTAATAGGGATGGTGGTGGCAGGCTGTCCAAACACTAGCTTCATTCTGTGCATTGGGTGAGTAGGGGAACAAGGCACAACTTACTGTACGTGCTCTGCTCTAAAGCACCCTGAATTCAGCTTGCATTCAGCCCTCCATCCCATCTCATCTGTCTGTGCCCCCCATCCCAACACATTCTTCTATTTGAAGCAATGAAGAGAGCAAAGGATTGGTCAACATGCATGGTGAGACAGACAGGCAAGAGTTTGTACTTTCTCTAAGAATTCCCATATTGATTCCTTAATGAGCCATAAAAAAGTGAGTAGAAACTCTGACCTTAATGTGAACAGAAGCGTTCGTGCTCTGCCTTAAGTCACCAACTACAATTTATTCTTGTCTCATGCTTTAGAATTTCAGTCAATCCCGGCAGAGGGCAGTAATGATATTTTTCTTCCTGAGCACAGACAATGCCTACAAGTTTTTGTTATTTTTTTCCTGTAAATCACATACTGGATGAGATGAAGAAGTACTTTGAAGCAGTGCTACTTATCTTCTTTGTTAGGTGTGTGCATGCTATGTCTTGCTTATATGATTGGAGCATACTAATAATCAAGATCTGAGATTGGGAGAAAACTTTTTGATATATAGATCTAACCAAATATTTAGGTCATAATATTTCATTGTATTGTACTATTTTGGCTCATTAGGGAGGCATTTCTGTGAAGCTAAATGGCCAATAAGGTACAAACATCCAAATTGCATATCTAATGGTCCATTTGTTCTTTAAAACTCTGAAATGAGGAGTGTGTTTTTCGAAAGTGTTCTCTTTGAAATCAACAGACTACTTGCGGCATTCAGCACCACTCAACATGAATGACTGCGTGTCCTGCTGTATATTACAAAAGGAAATGTTGTAGTTGCAGATTTTAAACAGATCAAATATCCTGGAGGTACCTCATGTTAGTAGAAAACATATCTGACTACTAAACTTAATAGCTGTTTAATTAACAAAATTATGTGACTCTGTAAGTTTTCTTTCTTGAGTAACATTATCACTGCCAGTTCTAGCTGGATTATAATAAAGTCCTCATAAACTTGATATATTGGTCACTTAGTTGCCCGGGACATCACCTTGCAAAGAAATTACAGGTTAATTCAGATGATATAAAGCAATGTCATAGCAGAGAAATTTCTTTTCTTTTTACATTACAGAATATTTTTACACTGGAGGCAGCATCTCCTCTGACAAGTCACTACTGTAGCAAAAGATGGGCTAAATTCTTTTCAGAAAAGTTAGAGTACATTTGACAACAAGAATATCTACCTACACAATGACATGATGGGTGAAGCTAGTAATGTATAATTACTTATAAGTGTTGTTAAAGTATACTTGATGGGGTTCACATTTAGGCGTGACAAACCCTTTTAAATATACTTCACTGGTTATAAAAATACTTACAAAGTATTTTTTATTAGCTCAAGTGCCACTCACTACAGCAGTTCCAGAGCTGAACTTTATTCTGAAAGGCATTTTCATCAGCAAGGCATTCAACAAAAAAGATGGCTAAACAAAAGGAAGTTTAAGGTCCTCTGGTCTTTGGAGTGCAGACCTCTATACACGTACACTGCCTTCTTGCCCAGTGAGAATCACACTAACTCAGTTAAAATCTATGTCTTGTTAAATTTTTATTTGCCTTCCCACAATCTTACGTGTAGTCTTAGCAACCCATCAGAGCATTGTCTGAATAACTGGCTGAATCACCCTTTTATCGCTCAGCTTAACTGTGAAAAAGTTGTCATTCCAGTTTTAAAAAACATGGAACAACTGTCAAATTAAGATACGTGTGTAGTGTATTAATACATAAAGGCGATCATTTTTGCTGCCTCATTTTAGTGACACAAAACATAAAAGTTATGAATGTAATTTTTCCTATTATTGCGTGCAGTAAGGACATAAAATAAATTTTCAAACTTGGTTGCTTTTATAAATTCTGAGAGTTGCTGAGAAAGTAACTGGCTGAAAACACAGTTTCAGCCTTACTTCAGGCTTGCAATTCTCTTCCATAGTTTACCTTGATGGTGTATGCCAACCAATGTTGGGTATTTACCATCATAATTATTTTTTTTATTTCCTTCTGGTTTTGCCCAAAACATTGTAAAAGCTGTAAATACGAGATTCCCTTGACAACTTTGGATTAGTAAAGGAAAAAAAAATTGCACAAACAAGTTCATTATGACATCAGACAGGAAAATGATATAATGACTTTTTAAAAAAAAAACCACACTGAATTTGCACCTATTTTAAAAGCGTAGCTGCTTGCATTTTTGCTTCACCTGAATAATTCTGTATATAAATTCTGACTGCCACTATTACTTTTTGACAGCTTTTTAAAAGTACTATAGAGATTTTGTAAAATTTAATGTGGAAAATGAAACAGGAAATTTACATGAAAAGCTAAGAGAAAGAAGTGTACTTTGAAAATTAACGTAAAAATGCAAGTGCTTACCTTTGTGTTTGGGTGGCATAACTGTTATCGTATGCCTCATAGCTTGGATCATCATATTCACCCCCATATCCATCATCATATCCCTAAGGGGAAAAATAGAACACCACAGCTCAGAAAAGTGATGAATCAAAGTATATTATCAAGATGTAAAAGTAACTTACACCAAAATATATACGTGTTATGTTTCCCCACTATTATGTAAAACAGCCTACTGATGAGAATTGCGAACCGTGAAGAACTACCTGCATTTCGCAAGGGTAAAGAAATCAGTTACGCATTTAAGAACTCAGCTTACTCATTGATAAACTGCGGCGTATTGCTCAAACCACAGTGCTTCAGTGGGATCTTTGTAGAATACTGATGAATGATAATGATAACAATAATTTTCTAGCAATTTGTTACATAAATGGCTCCATGTTGAAATGAACAAATGGCAGGAAAAATACATTGACTGTTCAATATTACTAAGAATTTTATTGTACCATAAGATTAAGTTTACTTAAAAAAAAAAACAAACCCAAAACCAACAACAACCAAACAAACATGAGAAACAAGTTTTGTGCATGTTTGTGACAGAAGTAATGGGTTATGATTTTTATAAATAACTTACAGCAAGCACCTTTTCCTTCATTGAGCATCCTACTCTTTTTAAAAAAGGCATGCTTTTCTGTGACAGGTTGATGAACGCTTTAATACAGATTCCTCTCATCCAGCTTAAGGGTCCTAAATGAAGGGCTCCGACAAATGCTCAGTCTGCCTAAGCTAGAGAGACACGAGTGATTTCAGAAGATGATTCAGCCCATCTAATGTCTGAATCTTCGACTGAGGGAGCCGTGGGCAATTATGATCTATTGTAGCTGCCTCTGAACCAAATAGTGCTCAGGAACCAGACGATAAATAAATACATAAATAGATGGATAATCCAGGGGAAAGCTTTTTCGGGAAGGAGAGTCCCACTCTGATACTGGGGAACGGCCTCTCCCAGAATCTGAAGTCCACAGAAAGAAACCCCGTCATCTTCCACTTCAGGTGGAAGTACACCTGTCTGACTAGCCTTCATTAGTATAAACTCAGCAAAACATACAGTTAACCACGTACCTCTGCAGACTACAGTGATACATTTAACACTATATAGCAAAATACACAATCTTGCCTCTGGGAACAGGACGAGAAAAACAACTAGTCACAGGAGATGGATGTTAGTCACATCGATTAGTATGCTACTGGGTGGGATCCTGCTACTGTGAAGATGAGGGTGATGCAAGTTCCTATATAATGCCGAATAGCTAGAGGAAAGACATTTCAGCATGCTTACCCACCACGTGAGAGAACAGGAAAGGCAACATTTATAAATTAGCGCTCTCAGTTTCTTGATGCCTGAGGTGGATCAACGTTCAGCACCAGCAGGGCAGAGGACACTTGTTAATAGCTGACACTTATGTGGGTTTACATTACAGATTTTAACAGCCTCCCTCAAGGCTCAGAACAGGGCAATACAGTGCGAATGGTTCAAGTGGAGTGGTTGGAAAACAGAGACAGAGGAAAAAAGCACAATGTAATGTATCTATAATACATAAAAAAAGTATCTTCTGGATAATGTTCTCTTATTTGTGTCAATCTGTATGGGAATTATCTTGTAATCCTACAGGTGAACTATTTATATAAGATATATACTAGCATTCTTTCAAAGTTTAATATGGTGTATCATACCAAGACACCCTTGTCCCAAAGAAGCCTTTTAGGCATCTAGAAGTGACATCCAAAATAGCTCCTTTCACATCCTTGAAGTGTCTCAAATTCACTATGCATTTTTCTCCTCTTTAACCTTCAGCTCCTCAGAACACACAACTTGAATGTTTGAACGTATTTCTCGCACACACATTTTGAGAGATGTAACACCCAGCTCCCATGCAGACCCTGTTAAGATCTAGAAGCTATGAGTTTGAGGACATTCAAATTCACATATTCTGTGCCCTGTGTAGGATGAGGACAGTGCTCCCAAGAAAAGTTCTGTATAAACCCAGAGACCAGAACCCAGGATGCCCTCTCAAAATGCAGTGCAATCTTCTAGTTCGCAAGTCAAGACTCCTTCATGCACCCTCTAGGTCTATTAGTCCATGTTATTAAACAAACCAACCAACCATATTAAATGGATAAACATTCTGTAAACATATGCTGATGAGAGCATCTGTCCCCTTAGATATATTCTAAGTTGCTAGTGCTGTATCCTTACCTCACTGAAGGAAAACGGATTGATTACCCATGCTGTCAGTGTTCTGAATATGACATTTTTCTTCTATAATCTCTAGTTTCATTTATTTCACCAGAAATCTTCACATATGTGTGTATAACACTTAGACCTTCCACCCCATATGTAAGTTCTTGTGACTTTTAATTGAGTCTGTGCTCTTCAAGGAGAAATATCTTGGACAAAGCAACTTTGGGTCTGATCTGATCAATGTCCACCACTGGAGAATCCATCTTCATGCTCATCAGAATATTAGAAAACTTGTAAAAAAGGTGACAGGGGCAAGCCACCCGGTTTCAGGGAAGGGGAAGAAAGCACTTCCCTAAATCTTCAGAGTTCTTTGAAGAGGTTAATGGGGATGCAGATAGGCAGGACCTAAGGAAAAGAGTTTCCTTTGAACTCCAAAAAGTTGCTGATGAGCTTTGATTCTCAAGGCTATCCAGGGCACTGGGTCTGGTTGCCTGGGAAGACTCTTCCTGTGTGAGGAGTCTATTTCCTCATGGCAGCTGCCGCCACCATTCAGATTACTGGAATTAACTGAAAAATCTGAAGCAGGGGAACTATTAAAGATATTCAAACCGATAGACGTTTCTAGGTTAGGTTTTTATGCCAGGTTATTTTTATCTCAGGTATTTCTTAATGAAATATCTTTCCAAAAACATAAGAAAAAGATCTTTTTACTTTGTGTCAGTGAAAAGGAAAGTGAGTCTTTCAAAGACTAGGATTCACTCTGGCCTTACAGTGATACATCCTGAACCAGAGATAAAGGTACAGAAATACACATCTGGAGTTGCAGTGGCCTAACAATGTTTATAAATAATTGTGGATGATTTTGAGGAGTCTTGGTATAGTTTAGAGTTTAAAAATAATAACCAAAAAAATCAAGGAAAATTTTAAAATACAGCACAATTCAAGAAAAGACTACATTGAAAATGAGCATATTTAAGTATTTGCCAGTCTTTCCCCACAAAGTGAAGACAGGAAAAACTCCTAGAAGAATCTCAGAATAGCACATTAAATTAACATTGGGAACAATCACTTCAGGAGCAAATACACCCTACCACTGATAACAAAATTATAGTCAGGGGGGAAAGGCTGTAGAAGAAAAAAGGGACAGAACTGGAAAAAAGGCTTATATTCTACTACCCGAGAAAAAGTTATCTATTTGATTCAACACCCAAGATATTAAGAAAGATTTATTTTATTTATTTAGATTTACTCAAATCCTTTCCAAGTTTCAGATAACACAATATTAGAAATACAAATTAATATGCATCACCAATAACAAGGGTATTGTAATCTACCACAATCTGATCTCTTTAAGCATGAATTTTTTACTTAATGTTAAAACCCTGTTTCAAACAATAACAGTCCACACTCAAATGCACCCAAGTTTAAATCACCTCTTCTCTACATACCTTAGAAAATAGGATTCTCACAGCATACTCTGAAAAATGGTAGGTTTCAGCTCTGGGAACCAAGAAGGAAAATAATTCTAATACTTCTAATGAAAACTGCCCTACTCAGTATTTTACATGTGTCCTGGTAATATGTGATGAAATACATTGTAAAGAAGTCAAAACTACTTTTTATTTAAAAGATGATAGCCCAACTCTTTCTAAGGTAGCAACCTGCAACATATCTAGACATTTTTTTAAAGAAAGAAAAGCAAAACACAAACAAAAAATCAAAGTAAAGTGAATTATGCAGCTCTGTATTTGACAAATATGTGAACAAGAAAAATGTCTGCAGCTGAGAACCAGGGTAGTCCTTCTCATTTGCTGCACCCAGCAGTACGCAGAAATTAGTACTGTACCTCAGAGAAGATGAGATTATAAAAATCCACCTCTAATTGTAACTCCAAGTAAAACCAGTTGTTTCTCAGTAAAGGGGCTTTTGTATAATTTCCACTTCTTTCTTCTCCTTGCTTCTGTCTCACTCTTTTCTATTGTAACTTGGCCACATCCATATTTTCTCACATATCTGTATCACCTTAACTTACAAGGCTAAAATCCAGTCATCTACCATTAACCTAGCAGTAGATTCCCATAAGAATCACAGGGTAGAAATCAAACATTTTTAGAGGGTAATTCATCCCACATACTTCTGACACCTATTTGAGGACAAGTTGAATTGCACTCTAAATGAGAGCTTTCTTTCCAATGACTATAAAGGGAACCCGGGACGGATGCGTTAGATTTAGATAACTAACCTTTAGTTATGTAAGTTTCATTGTTTGAAAGCATTTATTGCTTAGAGAAAGCTGAGCTTGTAAAAATAAGTGCTGCTAAGAGTTGTTTTGAAGCAACCTCAGACCCAGAATGCAATTAGAACGCTGGGAATGATGCATGAGGGTGGGTGGGCATGTAAGACCAGCATCTCAGGCAGACAGACAGCACTCTTCAGAAAAGACGCTGAGTTAATCTAGCATGCGACTGCACACCCACAAATCAGGAAATGCTAACAACTATGGGAAATCTTCAGTCTCATTCCTTTTACTGTATACGAAACACTGGAGAGAAATAAAGAAATACATCTGGGAAGCCTTCTCCTTCCAGATGTATGACTCATGCCCTTGGCTAGTCATACTGCGTGTTTGGTTTTAATGAATCTTAAAATTTTCCTGCAAAGAGCATTTAAGGTGATCAAATCATGTCACAGAGAAATGGCAATTTTAACCAAAATTAAAACAGATCACAGCTATTATACTTGGAGCTGTACTACTGTCATCTCCTTATCTACTTGTTGCTTTTAAAAAAGTGGCAGATACATCATTGTGTGTTCATGATTCATGAGTGCTGAGCTGGTTGAGCCTCTCTAGAGTGCTGTAAGAGGGAGGACTTGCCTTCCATCACAGTCACACTCACAAATTTGGTGCTCAGACCCCAAGCTGTTCTAAGGTGGGGGCAGCTCTGAGTAGATGTAGAGGAACACATCTTGATATATTAATTTTATGTAATTTAGACAAATAGCAATTTCTCTTTACTGACTACAAAGAGGGATAAAAACTGTAATTACTTTAGATTTGGATTATTCAGTATTGAAAAACTGCAGTTTGAGCAGATGAATCTCTCTGAAGTGCCTGGGAAGTTGGAGTGTTGCTGAGCAAGGATTCCTGGAATCATAATTTATGCTTAGAAACTGAAATTCTGATTAAATTACTACCTAAGTATGTATGCCTGCTGTCATATCTGGCATTCTTCAGCTATACCTCCAGGGTCAGAAAAAGAGAAACCAGATATCATCACTTTGCTGAAGATGATATATATCCCCTTCACTAGTGAGATCTACCAAGCATTTTGAAAATAAACTCAAAGATCAGTGGCACTATATCCATCAAAATTATAAATAGTAGTAATAATAACAAAAATAATGCTGAAATGAAAATGGGAACACTAATCAATTGAAAAATCAGAGCTTTATGTTATGGACTTCATAAATGCAATATATGAACTAATCTACAGTGCTGAGACAACCCAGAGTAGACATGCTTGCCAGAGGCAATGAAGTAATCTCAACACATTTGACCTCTCAATGAAATCAGTCTTATTCTTCACATACCAGCAATTGGAAACACCGTTATAACTGAACGATAAAAGATACAGAGGTGAACATTTTTCATAGCCATGGGAAAATGATTGGAATTCCAGTATAATCAGTCACAGAGATTTTGCATATTCAAAGCAGAGAACATAAACAAGCTATTAACGTTCTCATATTTCAATGGTTTAATTAAATCTTATGTTGAACAATTAATATAGTAAGAATGAGTGAATCTAAACAAGTTTTACCATCCAGAAGTCCTAAAATTGATGGTATGCAAGATAAAGAGATAAAGATAGGGCAGGGGCCACAGAAGCAAGTAGTTGTGCGGTGCCAAAGCAGTCACAGTAAACCAGAATCACAGTTACTTCAAGGAATTGCTGTGTACTCTCTTAAATATAGCTTTCTCCCTGCTCCTCCCCACCTCCATCCCCATTTTTTCTGTACTTCTTCAACTAAATGTAAAGTGAATGAACAACAACTAAACCACATTTTTGGTGTACTGAAAAAGAAAATAAAAATGGAGTGAAAATGTAAAAGAAAACCTAATAGCAATGAAACTTTTCTTACTCCTTCCATATTTGCAGGACTGTAGAATACAGCGTAATTTGCTGCTGCAATTATTATACTACAACATTCATCTGACTAACATCTTTATTTCTTCAAATCCTTCTGTTAGCTCTCCCATGCTCATGAAGTCACATTAAACCTTCTAATTCATGTGTCAAAGCTCTGTATAATCAGCTGCTGCTTACATCCATCTAACTTGCTGCACCTTCCCTGTCCCCTAACCCTGCTACTATCAACAGTGAAACCATTTCCTACGCAATTCTACTTGTGCTTTTTTTCATAATGTCTTTCCTTATGGAATGGTATCCTATGCTCAGTGGCAATCCTTTTACTCAGTTCCCATTGCACAGGAATGTATCGCAGAAACATCTTTCTTCCAGTATCAATAAAAAGGCATCTCTCAGTAATAAGCAGCAAGCGGAGATGAAAAATAATCCAAGGTATTTTTGTGTATCTGCAATAACTTGCATTTTTGCATGATTCTGAGATATCTGAAGAAAGGATTTTTTAATTTTTATTTTTACTGATGACTTGTACTTGAGTAGTACTCAAGTACTTGACATAGTACGTCAGTGATAATATATTACAGTATCAAGTTGCACTGGTGACAATACATCACCTAAATGGCATTTAAATGAAACATTTATTTTCCCTGTGAAATGAAATGAAGAGTAGAAAGTAGTCTTTGGCTGCCAAGGGAGGATGGGCTGTAATACACCCACTATTGGTTTTAATCTCCTTATGATATCTAATATTTCTTTTTCCAAATTTTTAAGCAAAGCAGATGGTGAGCTTCTTGTGTATCCTGATGATCTCCCAGCTGTATAATCAGTAGATGGAGTTGACAAAATCTGTCCATGGAGCACTGAGGTTTCTTGTATCGTAGATACAGAAATCATTACAAGTATCTACTAAAGACTGACAACTCTTCTGTCTGAGTTTAACAACTTATTGATGGTTTAAAGCACTTCACAAAGGTTTGAGTTGCTAGACATGATGCCTTAAAAGTAAACCATTTAAACCTTAAATAAGCTTTACAATAACCTAGGAAATTAAATTTCAAGGTCTTGAATGGTTGGGAATTCCAAGGAATTCTCCTTTTTATTTTCCAGCCCTTGAAAACTGGACCACAGGATTGTCTATTTTGGAGCTTGTAAATGTGCAAGAAAGTGCTGAGGTACTAGCAAAGAGTAGAAATGCTTTGATAGGTGCTTTACAGGAGTTTGAATTGAATTTACTTTAAAATAAAATTTCACTCTGATGTATTATTAATGCTGGAAGTAGGCAGATTAAATACAACTTGGCCAAATGCAAGATAATGTGCTTTAGTAAATACATCCTCAAAATCTATACACTGCTCATGTCTCTGAATTTACAGAATTCCTTCAGGAAAAGACTTGTAGAAGTCATCATGATTAACAGCTATGAGATCTGTCCAATTTTACTGCAGCATTAAAAAAAAAAGCTCCACAAAAATAGCCTTGTATTTTCTATGTCAGGAAAGGAAAAGAAATTACATAGGTTAATTCTATGTGCAATCCCACTGGTTTTGATCCATTTTTATTCTGTTTAAATGCATTTAACCCTTAAGGATTCCATGAATTAGTAATTCATAACAGTAACAAAACTTCAGAGTGGAATTAGAGACAACATTGTTTAAAGCACTCAAAACCAGGACAAATACAGATTTATTTATATATTAATCCTGAAGCAGGTCTAGATGAGAGTTCAGGCGTTCTTAATGCTGGAATCTTTATATCCTAATCTTTCCCAGACACCCCACACCTTTTTCATCTCTTGCCAAATCAAATTCCAAATGTCTTAGACTGTTACAAAGATAGTTCATCACATATTTCCTAGAATCTAATTTTATAGAAAAACAGTTCTGACAAATTTGGACAATGAAATTAAAATTGCCTTGCTATATAAATTATGCATTTTGCATATTTTTTGATTCTTTACATAAAAATATTACTTTTATATTTATTTTTCTTCATAAAGCAGTATTTAGAAGGCATAACAATGGTAACTCTTACTTTGTGGCTTTTTTAAGCCATACTTAAGCTAAATAGTATTCCACCAGTGCCATGATACCTTTGATTTAATTTTTGGATTTCCAACCTGAATAATGTGCTCATGAGTTTATATATTTGAATTGATCAAACTTTTTTTTCATTCACACTTACATTTTGAAGAGTTGACATAATAAAACTTACTGTGAAAAATATAGGTAGATTTTGAAAGTTATGAAAACTAATCTAGTACTAGGGAAACTAAATGTTAAGTTGATATCAGTTGCAGAACAAAAACTAGTTTTGTTTTTTTTTTTTTTCCTGCTTATGACAATGATTAAACTTATACAAGAGCTGCTTACAATGAATGCTGCTAATCATGTTTGAACAAAAATGTTACTGGAAATTCTTCTTGGCCCTGTGTACTGTAGAGGAATAAAAAAGGAACAGTCTACTCCCAGCAACTTCTTAACTGTAATATTTCATTTTCTAACAGGTATTGTCAGACTAGGAAATACAGTTTAGCATGATGTATAAAATGCAAGCATTACAGGTAATGCAGGTTCTTCTTGGTTTTAAAAGATATGTAAGAAGAGCAAACTTAACCAGCACAATCTCATGCAGGAATTATTGCAGAAAGGCCAGGTATAATTAAAAGCAAACATGTAGAATGTGATGGGACTTCTAATTTGTGAATAGAGTAATGAGCAAAACAGTAAAAATAGCTTAATACTTTTTGAGATACTTAGTGGTAGTCTTTAAATTGTTATTCCCTCAAGTTTGAGCATGCAATTAGAGAAATTAGGGATGGAAAAGAACAGATCATCTACTAGGAGCTCCTATCAAATATGATTGCACATTTTCTAGTGCTTTCTCTAATCAAATTCCAAATATTGCCAGTAGTAGGGATTCCACCATTTCTCTCGGGAGACTGTCTGACAGCCTAATAGATCTTTGTGTCAGACATCTCTGCTAACTTTATCCCATATGACTAAATATATCTCACTGTACCAGTAAAATGTATTCTCACTATTCTCTGATTTCTGTGTCACATTCTTCTGTTTTTGTTTAAAAATAATTCTAATATAAATATTCAAAGTCAAATGTAACCCTGACACAGACAAGAGATACTGATCAGCAGATAACATAGCAACAAGCCAGAACCCCCAAGTATTCACAAAACCCTTATACAGATCCCTACCCCCACAAATTATTTTCCTCTTTCTTGGGTCTGGCAAATAGCTGTGCCAGAGAAGATGTCCAGTCATCTTTGATTCTACTGGATCAAGAGTGTCAAATACTATGACTAGCTCTCTAAAGTGAAAGCCTATAACACAAGTGGCTCTCAGGTGGTGATGACCTGCCTGAATTAAATCCTTAAAGTCTGATGGAATTTTGTTGCATTAAAATCCACCCAGAAAGTATGTATGGACCTCAATATGGCTTTCATAGCAAGACACTCAGCAAGCCTTTGTGCTGTGCACCAGATGGAATTTGCAGATTTTATTTTTTTTAAGGTGATGGAAGTGATGTGGATATGCATCACAGTAACAAAATCCATATTAAATGGGAAATTAAAATCCTGTTACTATGTAAGGCATATTCCTAGACTCTGGTGCAGCCCGACTGTGATGCTGCAAACAGGGATTCATCATGATCCCAGACTGTAGCAAGGCACAAGAAGGAAGGAGAAATTGTAGCATTCCATAGGAGAAACTGTTCTTACTGTCTTTCTATCACACAGCTGTAATCGCTTTGGTCTAAGCTCAGCCTTTACCTGCTGGCTATCACTTATGGTCAGAAACTCAGAAAATGGACCAGATGTTTCCAACATTAACTGAGTTAAGTGCATTAAAGATATAGAATCAAGTAAAATCCACATACTGAAAACCTAACAGTATCTCTATGCTAATTCCTCTAATGCTTACCAAGAAATAAAAAGAAAGAACAAGCCTACAAAAAGGTAAAAAAGGCCAACAGATCTGTTAATTGTGAGACTATTCATTTCAGAATAGTGATTCTGACCCTTCCTGACACAGCCTGTCAGCAAATGAAGAACAAAAAATGATTAAAAATACTGATGGACTGCCAATCAGTCCAGTGCTGATTTTCATTTACCATGTAGAAGTGATAACGCACATCTGATAATACCTCTTCTGCTCTAAACACTGCAATGGAGACACCAAAAGCAGAATTCAACAACCTTCTCAAGTGTGCCTAGGGCTGGATTCCCAACACTGTACAGATCATCCAGGGCCATGACTGCTGCAGTCGCTGTATAGTCTACTGATGGTGTCCAGCAGTAGAACTGAAAATGGACCTAGAGAATCTCAACGTTTCTTTCAGTCCATCTCTTTAGCTCACAACTTAATTTTTATTAATATATCTCCACTTGTTTTCAGCTATCTATTTTAGTATACTTACCAATCAAAAATTAACAAGATGTTGATTATAGGAACATTTTAATGTGCAATGATTCATAGAAATCATAATCATACAAACTTCACTGTTCTACTTTACACTCACCAATGTTTGGGGAAAGGTAACATTCTAGATTTTGGTGAGCTCCTATAAACCGAGAGCAAGATTTCTAGCTGACCACTGTCATCATAACATCTGATATAGTTATAAAAATGCCTGTACTGTAGAAATAAAAGTTTTTATAAGAAATGGATTCTTGTATTGTATACTGTATATTAATACATTACAGAATATATACATACAAATTGATATACATATATACACATGCGCCTATCTTGCTTTTGTGTAACAGCAATATTTTTGCATTCTTTTCATTCAGTTAGATTCCACGAACGTACATGGTTTTCAGACTCACTAAAAAGGATGGAAGGCAGAAAGTGATGTTCACTATAACTTAAAACTTTGGCGAGGTGTAATTTCTAATTCCTCTTTTTAACAACTACATTAGATAAATAATAAGGAATGACAGGCAGGCTACCTTCTAAAAGAAAAGGATATCTGAAAAGATTGTTCTCTGGCCATAAAATGGAAGCACAACACAGATTGCAGTGAACATTTGACGGATGTGCATGAAATCTTGTGTTGTTGCTGGTTTTGTTATCATTCGTTAGAATTTTTCACTAAGCTCAGAACCGTTTTAGCTCCATATTCAGCACAAAGTAATTCAGTGTGATTCTATACCTTGCATGCTAAGTCAATTTGCATTAATCTTCTAGGAAGAACTATGTGTCCCCCCTGCAACACATACAAACATACACAAAACATTTCTGTTCTCTCTCCAGCTTTGTAGAAAAAACCCAAGATTTTTAGAAAAGCTCTCCATCCTGAGTACCACTCAGGCCATATCCTCAGTTATTACATATCCCTGTATGCTATTAAAGAGTTCTAGCCATTTTTTATATTTATTTTTATTGATGTAACTTCCATCTTTGTTTCTTTCTTTTTATTTTAATTTTATACAGGGGTATTTTTATGGTATGGAATACAGACTGCAATGTATCCTAATTCTACTTCAGGAAGATTAGTAAGTAGGCTAAAGGAAGGAAAAGAAATAATTTGTTAATTACTATTTCCTTTTAAACATTGTTCTAGCACACTCACCTTTATCTTGTTTATGCCATGATAGTATCTTGCTTTGGATAACATAAAATTTTACTCATGTCTCAGATCTTCTTTGTTTTAAAGAGCAACAATGTTAAAAGGAATTCTTAAATTGAATTCTTTGACATTCATATCAGGTCTTAGGTAGGAAGTTTAAAAAACCCCTACATCAGTTTTGGGAGTACTGAAGAATGGAGAGTTCATAACGAAATAAAGTTAAAGATGGTAAGTTGGCATTTATTGAAGTAGAAAAGGAGAAGCATACGGATAAATTTTTTCACTCTCAGTTCAGTGAAGAAGCCAGCAAACTCTTAGACTCTGCTTGAATATTTAAAAAACGAGCAGAAGGTTATTCTCATCTTACAAGCTATAATGACTGAGCTTGAAGATAACTGTCATGATTCTTTAAAGTCTCAATTTTTTCTAAAAAGGGATGGTTCATGCTGGTGATATTTCATCACTACCTATTCAGCCAGTAGACCAGTATTCCACAATGGCAGTATTATCTCCTCATTGGCACATCCTTGTTCTGTTAATGCACTGGAGAAAATAAAGACATTGATTTAGCTGTGATTGTAATGGTCAATGACTCAGGAATCCATGTAAAAAAAAAATCTTCATGATTCACAGAGGCGGTTGTCAGCGCTTTATATAGTGCTTCATTACAGTATTCAGTTGGGTTTTGAAACAGAAAATCCATAGCATCAAGGGTCTTGGTGTTTGTTTTTTTTTTTTTTTTTCTCTCTAACCAAGACTAGGAATTAGTCCACCATAAAAATGTATACATGATTACATAAAACATCAAAACACTATTAAAATTTTTTTTCTTCAATTAACTCTTTCCACTGTTTTCAGTTTAAAAAGCTCTTTGTTGCGTAAGTTTGTAAAACACAATTCTAAACTGAAGATACTAAAACTCTGAAGGAAATAAATATATAAAAATACACTTGTGGACTACAACAAATTGCTCACTTAAGGGGATATGGATTGAAAAGAAGCTGACTCTTTGTCACTAATGATTCTCTGTATTCAAATTTTATCATAAGAAATATGCAAGTCAGGCTCATGAAAATATTTGACACCTCTGAGTCCCATCATGCTGACTCCAAGAACTCTACTTGCCAGAGGCTGTAGTAGATTAGCAAAACAGGAAGTTCATTGTCTTAAAACTAATCCATCACCTCTACCTGAATCTCAATCTGTTAATACATCTAAGAAGCAAAAGAAGCTGACCTAATGTGACAGTGATTTCTCACAATGTATCTCTCTAAAAATATAAAAAAATGAAGCTCTCCTCCAAATTTACATATTTCTAGACATACTAGTAGCCAGTCAAGGACATAGATTTCAATCAGGTGTACTGAATATGGACTTCTCTATTTAACATTCTATATTAAATAGGAACTAAGTAATTGGGGCTAAACAGTATTTATTGCCTTGGTAAAATGTTTTGAGATGCCTCAGTAAAGAGAGATCGGTAAACTCCTGAGCATCACCCTGAATATCTGGGAAGCCTAAAGCCTGACTCGGAATTATAAAATGTAGGAAGGACATTTACAGCACTTAATTGCAAGCATCACTGAAATAATACTTAATTATTAGTATTAAAATAAACATTAAGGGTTGCATCACTGGTGATCAAAAGTCAGTCTTCAGCTTTTAAACTGTAGTCATCTTGCCAATTGAAGAAGGCTGTATCTCAGTTTTGACCTTGAGGCAGATTGATGAATATATTTGCAGTCTGCACAGGAGTGAAAATCAGAGCAGCCAGACATAACTGAAAACATTTCTTGGAGGAACTAAAAGTAACATTCTTCTTGTCCATTTTGCCATCTGTGCTATCTGAGGATCCAAGGGGCTCTTGTATTTCAAGAGTGGAGTGGAGAAGTTGAACGTAATGAACAAAATAGGAGTGCCTTGCTAATATGGTTAAGTTTACTTAAGGAAAAAAATTAGATATGAAAAAAATTAAATTGAAGTTCATTTGGAAAAGCCACAAAATTTTCCTCTTAGAAAGACATCTTTCACATTGGTGCCTGCTGGACACTGATTTCGTGGAGTTGTCTAGTTCAAGAATAACTCATTTTGGTGCCAGTGTGAAAACTAGATGCCTCACATCTGATCATAAGGTAGACACTGAGAGCTCAATTCAGTAGCTGTCATTTTAGACATCGGAACATAATCTGGCTTTTGCCTCCTAGTACAGAGGGGCAGGTCTCTGCTGGGTCCTATGAGGCATTGTTCGTCCTCTGTGGCTGTCTAGAAGGCTGTAGGGTCCTCAAACGACATTAGAACCTGTGCCCAGGCACCCAAAAAGAATTCAAATTGTTAAATTTACTGGGAGATGAAGGATGTAGCTACATTAGTGTTTTGAGCTGGGAGCAGACTTAAGCACTTATCCTCCAAAAGCAAGGCTAACTACCCACATGTCTGAAGTCTTGAAGCACCTAAAATTTTGAGGTTTATATTTCTAAAGCTTTTCTTCTGGGCAGGCTTGTAGCTTCAGTCTTGGCAGAACTGAACAGCTCAACAACTGTATACTACTAATGCGTAATTAGTATCCACTAAATAGAAGTTCTCCATGTATCATCCAGGAAGGTTTAGAGCCAGCTGGCATGCCCCAAGAATATCTAATACATACATCCATGATCAGTCTGCCCACAAAACACAGCTGACACCACTTAATTCTTTCCAAAAGAACATAATACCACAACACTCCAGTGAAGTGACAAATCCGATTCAATTCTTATTTCAGCCTGAAGCTACATTTCTAATGAGAGTGGCTATTGCAACAACTAGGCTTTAAGTTATTCTGTGATACTGGTACTCTGATTTTTTCCCCCAATTTTAAAGATTAATTCAGGAAAGAGAGGTGGCCAAAGAAAGTGTGAATATCCAAATTTGGTTTTGGGACATATTCTGAGAGAAGGAAATTTTAGATTGCAATCCATAGTCCAGTAATTATTCTGAGTTCTATTTAGTTACTTTACAATGTGTTACCATCCTTACAGCAGAAACAGAAACTGAGGTAAAATTATCTCTTCTCCTCCATTGGCATTTTACAAGAAAGATATAGCTCCTCTTTATTCCTTAGTTTTCTAGCTTCAGAAGAAGATTCAGGGCTGTAAAGTATATATATTATGAAGAAGGGATAATTATACCATATCATAAATAGATACTTACACATAATTGAGCAAAATTCAAGCATGCTATATAAAATACCTATAACATCGCAACTGGGATGCTAACCACAGTGTTATAACAGAAAAAAATTGGCAACAGCGATTTTTTTAATGTTCTTGATTTTCATCCTTCAAATACCTTTGAATCTAAGATGTAAATCTTGCTGTTTAAGTACATAATATCTTTGTAAAGGCTTTGTTTGTTTACAGATAGTCTTCTAATTGTCTTTTGGAATGTTAACTTCACAAAGAGCAGCAATACTTCATATTTTGCTTTCCCTTTTAATGAGAAAGCAAACACAAAACCCACTGCATATATCTGTTTCCTGAATCAGCTTCTCTGCTTTTCATAGAAACTAGCATTGATCACAGAAAAGACAAGCAGAAAAGAAAAATATTTTCCTACATGACTAATCTGTCTCCTGGATTGTTCAGTCCATGTGGTAGAAACGTTATTGACATATTGGTCTACAATATTTTCATAGTTACAGCATGTGAACAAATTATCACCTGAGCTAACTGTGGTTCCTCCTTAAAACACTGGAAACACTCTCAAGGACTTCAGTGGCATCAGGATCAGAAAAACAAGTGGGATTTTTTTTTGCATTTTTAAAGCTGGGAAATGTAACTATAGGTATTAATTCAGAAATGAAAAAAAATATGTTATACTCTACTTGACATTATTTATAACAAAACCTATCATATTAATAATACAAATAATTATACGGATTCTGTTTAATGTATTAGAGAATTCAACTTTCAAGCAAATTTGTGATATAATTAATCATCACTATCCCTGTTATACAGATGCAGAAAATAGAATTTCTAAGTGTTAATATAATTAACATGTTCAAAATCAAAGTGAAAATCTGTGTCAGAGTAAAGAAAGAACCCTCAGAATTACTTTGATCACATCACCACCTTCCTAAATCACCTATGACTCATTTCTTGTTCACATCAGCTCTAAGAGCAGATTAGATATTGATGCTATTGGAAAGGCTATTTTATAAACCTTTCATGAATATCTGCTCGGCTTCACCAATTCAAACACTTGAATATCCACCACTTAAGACGCAAGTCCAATAACAGGTTTAAATCACCTTATAACATGCAAGTCATTGTTGCAAAAATATGTTTTACAATTGCACTGAAATACATTTTTGTCTTGATGAGCTTAAGGGTGTGGCTCTGTTTATTACAGACTACCCTCATTTGACTTTTCCCTTATCTCGTAAGAGTCAATGAATTTTCAAACTTATTCTTTAGGTTTTGAACAGTTTTAAGCTAACACGACAGACGTAATATCCTTTTGCTTTGTCAAAACATTTCCTCATCTGACTTCACTAAGACGTAAATGGTGTAGTCTGCCCTTCAGACCTTCATTTAATGTTCTTTGATCACATATTTATAATAACTGCATGTCAAAACAATGAAGATTGCCAGATGATAAAAGAAGTTTGTCCACTTTTGCCCATCCAGTGTGTCTGAGAGCTGACAGACTATCTCACAATAATTGAAAAACTGTGAAGGAAAAACTGAGATTTCTGTTTGTGAGAAAATTATGAATTACCCAAGTATATCTGGTATTTGAAAAGAGATGTTTGGGTTTTTTCTTTATTATTTCATCCAAAGGGAATGATAGCGATTACTTTTTAGTTGTATTTTATCTTTTAAATTAATCTCATATCACATCACATTAATTCTCTTCCATTACTACAAGGATTGAGACAGAAGCACTGATGTATACACGTCTGAAAATTGCTTGCTCTAACTGTTTAGTTATACCTACACTTTAACATTACATTTCAGAGGGTAGTCATATAAAACGTGACCAGGAAACTCAAATGTTGCCCCCCCTCCAAAACTGCCTATATAGAACTTTCAGTTTGTTTCTTACTCTAACATTTGTTTCTAGTTAGCATCTTTTAAGAGTCAACATTGTTTCCTAATACTTTGTTTCCACTTCTATTAAAATAGGATTTTATTTTGGGGTTTTGTATGTTTCTTTAAATTTTTCTGTGTATGTGTTTTAGATTAACACCTTTTGTACTTCTACATTTTTCTACATATAAAATACTATTAAGAGAGTTTATAGGCTTTCTAAAGTCTGTCCAAGCATTCCTGGTGGATGCTGACATAAAGGTAAGCCACCAACACAAAGAAAACCAAGGGAGCATATGATAAAACCCTGGAGCTTCATAATTTACCAGAAGTTGAAATTGTATAAGTACTTTGATTTAGTCACAATACATTTTTACAATAAAATGAAGTTCTCCAGTCAATTTTTCCTTTGAAAAAAAGTGAAACCTTTCCCTTGAAATTAATAGCCTTCTGTGAAGACATATGACTGAAGCTGGTCTTTCTTAAGAATTGCTACTAGATGTGTATGCATAAAAGTTAGAACCACCTTCAAGGAAATTTCCTAAAGTACTTGCAAAATGAATTTACTACAGGTACCTACTAATATCCACTTATCAAATTTCTTTCTGTCACACTCAAAGGCACCATGACCATTTAATTTTTTAGTCTTGTCGCAATACAATTAATTAGATTTAAACCAACATGGACTACTTGGATAATACAGGATCCACAGTGAATAAATACATTTAAAATAAATAATTTGCCTAAGTAAGAGGTGTGACGGTCAAGCAAAGGAATTAAAGATCATACTAATTTTTCAGTGTCCAGGTACATTAACAACAAAAAAGAAATTAAAGAAAGCCTTCAAACATTTGCAGTCTCAAAGGAGACATGGCTGGAGACTGACTCCTGGAAGAAGGTGCTCTGTGCTGGAGGAGGTACACCTCTGAGGGGACTGTAGCTCTAGGCAACCAACGCTGGAGCAGGGACACCCCTGAGGGACTGCAGCCCATGGGCAACCCATGCCAGGGCAGAAGAGAAGAAAGAAGCAAGGAGCAACAGAGGAAAACAAGTAAGAAAGACTGAAGAACAGAATGAAACCATCACTTCTTATGGATTACACTGCAATTACCAAGGACTCTTCGAGGAAGTCTGTCATCCTCATGAGAGAGGATCATCTTCAAGCTGTAGAATATCCTAAATTTACTACTTCTTTACACTTTCTGTTATCATGATTTCCTTCAAAGACCACTTTGAACTTTTCTCTTTAGTTGTAAGCACCTTAGGAAACCATTTAACAACACAACACCCCCCTCCCCCCCCCAGTAATAATTTTGCTAATCAATATTGGTGAGCTGCAAAGATATTTCATGCCTATAATCTTCATCATCATTATAAAATACAGCAAGATAAGAAAAAACATCGTGCTAGATTCTAAATATAAAAGGTAGAATAAACATAAGGATACATTCAAATATAAAGGCTGTTGAGCAGTAAGATACACTATATCTCTGTTAAATTTTGTTTGTGTTTCCCCTGCACTGTTCCAGCCATTGGATCCAGATCAGCCTCAAAGTACTACTTTTCCAGGTTAATAGGACATCAAATCCAATTGCTTTTGTTACATAGTTGCTTTCTAAAAACATAAATTATAACCTCTTGTCCTAGGTGCTTATTATGAAGCGTCATTTATCATGGAAACATTCTATTCTGTAGAGTCCACGTTTACAACAATAGGATGCTTGGTTTTTTTCATTGCATACTTAATTTAAGATCATCTGTGGTGAACAAGGCTGTCAAAAGTTTAAAATACTGATTCCCATTTTAAGACAGAGAGTTTAGGAGAAGAGATGAAGGTAACAACCTGAGTCTGAAGGAAGAAAGTCTGTAGGATTAAATTTGTGAATTAAAATCATAGAATCATTTATGTTGGAAAAGACCTTTAATTTTTATTTTATGATGACCTTAAAAGATCTGGAAACTTCAAATGAAAAATACAAGAGTACTTTCTAGCCTTTTAGTCACATAAATGAAAGTGATGTCCAAGAAAACTTGGGGGAAGAACAAAATCTCACAAACAAACTAAGAAAAAACAAGAATTACATCTCCCTCTAAATGCCTTAAGGCTAGATTTAAAAAGATATTTAAGCACTAACACTGCTGATTAATACCAATCACTATGAAAATAAGGGTTGTTAGACATTCAAGTGTTTCTGTGGATGTCAGGCTTAACAGTATCACAAAATGTTAAAACAACACAGGAACTACTCTGAAACAGCAGTTTGCTTTAGAAAAAGTATCTTTGAAAGCAATCTAAGCCATAATGTTCTGTGGTACAGAAACCATGTATTTAGGTTTCAGCAGAGATAACAGCCATCAAAGATAGGTAATGTTCTTTCAAAATTCCTGTGTGCCAAGCCAAGGTGCCTCTAAGGTGCATAGTGGTCAGATGTGCTATTACATTGCCATTTTGATACCAGCTGTCATCTTCCATCATGCCCACAGGCAAAGCACGCACTGGAAGTGCTTACTTGAATATATCTTCGAGACTGAATTTATTGTCCTGTAGTAAAATGACTGAGGTATAACAGCTGTGGTTGTACCAATTAATGACTCCGTGACATAAAACTGTCTATACACCCTATATAAGATCAGACATCACTGACCACACCAAAGCTCCAACTAGACTACTATGCTGTCTGACTGAAAATGGTAGCAAACATTTTGAGAAAAAGTATAAAAAGGATAGACAACTAGACAGAAGTACCATCTAGAGTAAATAAAGGGGTGATGATCTCAGACACAGTCTGAGAAGTAGCACGTTGACTTTTTAACCAATAGTAATATAAGGACTTCCTATGTCAGTGGTTGCAAGTGCCCATGAATGTTTATGATAATTTTTAAACTAATTTTAAACTCATTTTTTTGCACCTGTAACACTATGATACAGATTCCAAAAGTTACTTCCTGTGTGAAAAAAAAAATGTTTCCTTTTCATTCTTTTACACTGGAGTTACACCATTCCAGATACGGGCAAACTATGGGACTTGTGCACACTTTATATCTTTTATTCAATAATTAAATCCATGAGAAAACTATTCCTCATATACATGATGACTTAATACCTTTAAGTTTTTGGTTTTTTTAAAGAACGTAATCACAGTCTTCTCAGAAATGTTAGTGAACTAACTTCCATCACATGAACTTTTTCACTGCCTCATGCAAAAAGTTCTATTATTTTTGAAAACACAGCCTGTAGATAGGCTGCATTGATTCTTCCTGAATGAGCACCCCATGCATGTGCTTGTGTCAAAGCTTTTTCTTCATGTGTTAGCTTCATCTGTTGACTTGGTTCTTCAGATTTTCTACCAGTTTTCCAGTAGACAAGCCTAGTTTGCTGATCTATAGTTCTCCAGATTATTCCAAAGATCTTTTTTTTTTTTTTTAAATTGATTTGCCATGTTTTAACAAAACCCGTGGATATGTGTGTGTGTGGGAAGAGAATAACATTGTTTTCAATTCCTCTTTAGCACTGAACTTTGTGGTCTGTTTGGTCTTTTTCTTTCTGACCTTCTCAACAAAATTTTGCACAAATTCACTCTTCTTTCATGTAAGCTGGTGGGTGCCCCTTTCCACTTCTGTATCTGATTCACTTCCTGGGACGCAGCTGTTTTCTAGAAATGCCTTACAACTGCCATGAGGAAGTGTGCTACAGAACAAGACTTGCTTTTAACTTACCTTTTGATCATACAGAAAGTTGACACGTAACATTTTAACATTAATTTTTTAGTTTCCATACTTACTGTTAGCTACACTTAGAAGCTTTTTAAGCTTATCTTATACAACGCATTGTCACATAATGTCCATTCTTCCTGTTCAGCATGCTTCACAACAATACCTTAAAGCACAAGGAGAGTATCTATTTGAATATCACGGATGGCCAATTGTGAAATATTTATGTACTGCCTCAAAAACATCTTTTTTTTTTTTCAGTCTGGAACTGCATCTTACGTATTTTATGCAAATTTGATGCCCTCTTGTTCTCATGGATAGAAAGCTTGAGATCTAATTAAAGTCAAATCATGTTGCATAACCAAATAAGACAAATTTTACGTTAAGCTTCAATGTATGTTTCTTCCTTGTTCTAAAACAGTGTTTCCATGAGCTGCAAGAAATTTCTAACTACAGAAATATTTTCTCTATCTAAAGCAACTTGATTAGTTCCTTACTTTTACTGACAGTGTATTTGTGCTTAACCTATGTGTTGGGGTTGAGGAAATTACCTGTGAAGGAGTTGTAAAAAACTCAGATGCAATAACAAAACTTGTTCCTGGGGAATAGTAGACCTGCTATCTCCTCCTGACAGGCACACTCATTACCCTGGCAGAGGAGGAAGCAGGCAAGTTGCTGATTCAGTTCCAATACTGCATTTTCCCCCAGAGTTGGCTCGATGGAAGCTGGGAAGCTGACAATGCCAGCCAAGGAAAACTGCAGCACAGCAAAATGTAGAATTGCCCCAAGTCATCTGACTGTGCTGTAACTGCCTCACAGTATTCCTCTCTTCAAGGCGCACCCCACAGACTTCAGCTTCAGACAGGAGTAAAAACCATGAAATTTAAATGCATAAACGTAACTTATGATCATAATTCATGAAATGCACACAGACTGCAGGTTGTAAAGATAGTGAATGAAGGAACTAACTATAAATAACCCCTTACAGGAGTGAGAAACACATTCTCCAATATAAAATACAGGGAATATGGGAATATTTCTGTGTGCATAGTATAGCCTCATTCCATTTCAACAACGTTTGCTTGTCTATCTAGACCTGTAAGTGACTGTCACTGCTAGCACACGATAAGCAGATAAAAAAGCATTTAACATGGAAAAGATTAATCTAGCAGCAAAATTCTAACCATAAAACTTTCAAACTGGGTATGGCCACACCTCAAATATTGTGTTCAGTTTTGGGCCCCTCACTACAAGAAAGACATTGAGGTGCTGGAGTGTGTCCAGAGAAGGACAGCAAAACTGGTGAAGTCTTATGAGGAGTGGCTGAGGGAACTGGGTTTCTTTAGCCTGGAGAAAAAGAAGGTTCAGGGGGGACTTTATTGCCCTCTACAACTACCTGAAAGGAGGCTGTAGGCAGGTGGGGCTCGGTCTCTTCTCCCAGATAACAAGCAACAGGACAAAAGGAAATGGCCTCATGTTGCGCTGGGGAGGTTTAGATTGGATATTAGGAAAAATTTCTTCACCAAAAGAATGGTCAAGCTCTTTACAGTCTGCTTGTGGAAGTGGTTGAGTCACCATCCAAGGAGGCTGGCGACTTATGGAGGTTTAAAGATGTGTAGGTGTGGCACTTAGAGACATGGTTTAGTGGTGAACTTGGCAGTCCTGGGATAACACACTTGGACTCAATGATCTTAAAGGTCTTTTCCAATCTCTATTCTATGATTTGTGATTAACTAGCACAGAGTCCAAATGACTTAGTCCTGTGAAGCTGGGACAGTTTTTGTGTAGGAATTTAAGGGAATTGAAGGCAGAGCCCTGTATGGAAAGATGAACTTCCAGAGTGTCTAGAAAGGAGTCTGAATGGCATCTATTATTCTGTCACATATCAGATTTTGTCTTGAATTTAGGAGAAATATTTATGATTTAGCAAAGGTTTCAAATGGTGATTAGAAAAGTTACAACCCTAAGAGCATAAAGCTATTTTTCCTGGCCAACATACATCTGCAGCTTATGGCTAGCTCACTATTTCACTATTTCAATGACATTAATTACCCAATATCTCATATTAAGTTCTACTCAACTTTATTTCAAATGGCCAACATTCATGCTAGTATATTCCTAATGAAAAGGCAAAAGTACACGGTGATGCACAGGCAACAGGTCTTTTTGTCCTAGTCTGTGATTCTAGCTGACATAGCAAGGGCTTCTCTCTGCTCCTTTCAGCTTCTTAGAAGCACAGCTGTACTGTAAGTGCTGACACCAGAATTACACCAAAAGTGACAGGAAAACAGCCCATTAGTATCTTTTCTATTGATATGTCAGCTTTTGTGTCTGTAAAAAAAGCTTATTCTTTCTTTTCTAAAATAAAAAGTAAAGATTGTTGCTCCCCTCAAATCCCCCTATATTTTCTCCAATTCTGTAGATGAGACAAAACAAAAACAGAAGAAAAAATCAGCAACACAAAATCAGTAGAATCAAGGACTTTGCAACAATAGCACTAAGAAAACTCTTTTTGACTGAGGGTCCTGAGAGCTAAAGTTAAGTATCTTTCTTACAGCAAAAGGAGCTACATTAAGTTTACTAAATGCAAAAACAGATTGCTCAATAAACATGGACAAATAGTGGCACTCATGATGGTAATCCTGCCCTTCTTGTCCTCATACTACTTTCCACATAGGGAAAAATCTGTATTTTTCTGTTTAATAGTGCTGACTGTAGCTCAGTCTTTCACCTCTGTTTTATCTGTATATTCAAACAAATGCTACCTAGAAAGATGAGAAGACATAAAAAAATGTATTAAAATATTCGGATACTCCATTCATTCCTGTATCATGGGGTATACTTTAGCCTACTTTTATTAGGACTGTGCTTTGGGGCCAAATTTGTCAAGCATATCTGGCTTATTAATTAACTTTGATAGAGTAGAAAACTGGTATCTAAGGGAACTCCTCCCCCTTAGAGGAGGGAGGTCCTCCCCATGAGGAGCTGGACCTGTGAATGTGAGGCTTTCTTTATTTGCCTGCAGGCCTCTTCCACTTCTCCCTGATCAGGTGGTCTGTAGCTGATACCCACCACATCACCCTTGTGGGTCTGCCCGATGGCCCATAAGCTCTCGACTAGCTCACCACCGGTCCCAAAGCATCCTTGCTGTTCTCACATGGTTGAATCCTCTGCCTTGCCATCCCAGTCTGTCCTTTTTAAAGTCTGTACCCATCCATTGCACCACTCCAGTTGCATGAGCCATTCCATCATGTCAACAAATTTGTAGTCCTGTAATGGTACTTTAATTTCCCCTATTTGTTCTCCATGCTGCATGCACTAACGTATAAACATTTCAGAGAGGCTTCAGAGATTTTCCAGAAAAAAAACCAACCAACCCTTTCTCCCATAAGGCAGCACTTCCTTATTCCTGAACATACAATTGAGTGTGGGTATTTCTGCTTTGCTCCGTTCTTTGCAAGGTCTCTTCTGTCCACACCACTCCGCCCTTTTGGCTTGCCAACCTGCTCCACCGCTTCTTCACATAACTGTTGGTTTTCCTTTCCCTCCCGCATTGTTCCCGGTTTAAACCTCTCCCCATCTCCATGGCCAGCCTGTTGGCAAATATACTTTCACCCCACTTTGTCAGGTGGATCTTATATCTTCTTAGCAGTCCTTGATTTTCAGAGAGGGTCCCACTGTTGTAAAAGCTGAATCCCTGTTGGCACCAGCTGCATAGCCAGTTGTTGACCCACCTACCTGTCCAATCCTTCCCAAGCTCTTCCCCCTCACTGGCAATATTAAGGACCAATCCATGTGGGCCCCCATGCCGTTGGCCCCCACTCCCAGACCCATGCAGACACCCTCGATATGCTCCGATCTCTCCTGGCAGCAACACTGGTGCCCACACAAGAACCAGCTGGTTAATAGCCTGACAGTTCGACAAGCCGTAGCAGCCTCTCCACAGTGTCCTAGCTCTAGCAAGCAACACTAGACAGCTGGCCAGGTCAGCAAATGGGGTCTTCATCCCTGGTAGCAGGAAGCCACTCACTGCTTCCTCCTGGTACTACTGTGTGGCTCAGGCTCATCTGGCTTGCATGCTTCATCGGACAATGCTCCCAGCCCCCACTCTGCTTCCAAGGCACTGAAAGTATTCTGTAGCAGGAGAGCTGCAGATGGGGCAGGAGCCCTCCTCTGCCACCAGCAGTTATAAGCTTCCAGCATTTGCCATCACCAGGACTATTTCCCAACGCAAACCCCCCAGACCCTGTCTGCCCCTCCTTTGGTACAGCTGGGCGACCAGGTTCCCTTATCTGTAGGGTCTTGGAGAAGACATGGTTAATCTTTTTGTTCTTTTCATTACCACTGCTGCTGTGCAGTCTGCTGACCTCCTCCTTCAACTCCTTTGCTTAGTGACAGATTATGTCACAGCAGTGCACACCTGCCAGTGAGCAGTCCAGCACTTGCTGCCCCAGCCTCAGCCAGCGGCCCTGGGCATCCCCGCAGCTGACATTTCAGAGCTGCATCCTCCCTTGGGAACTCCTACTGAGTCAAGGCCTCTGATGCATCAGGAAAAATTGTACCAGCAAGTGGTGGGATGCACCCTGTAGTGCATCGCCACCCTGGATGAGCAGGTGTATGCTGTTCTCTGCAGAGTTACCAGCCCCTGTGTGTGCAAACTGCTCTGTGAGCTGCTGTGGCTGTTGTCTGTTAGCTGTGCTTATCACCGAGTGAAGCTGGAAGCAGGGCGAGTTACCATGGCAGGGCTCCAGCACTCCGAGTTCATAGTGTAGTTTATGTCTGTGCAGTGTGTGCCATTTGTTCAGTACCGCTGTTATCATGACATTGACCTGGTCAAACTGCATGGTAGAACTTAATATTAAGTTCACACCTGGTATATAAAATTACATTTAGGGCAGACGAGAAAGCTTTTTGTCTGTATTCTGATTCTACTGTCATCCTGCCTTGAGACCTAATTAACATGCCACTGAAGTCTCACTTTTTTTTTGTTTTGAATATTCAAGCAGTATATGGGCAATGCTTACAGTTTGCTATAAACTAGCTAGTGGGCTGCAGTTCTCAGCTTTGATCAGGTGTACCTGACTCACAGGTGTTCAGAGACAGGGTAAGTTACACAAAAAAGAAGCCTCATTTAAAATGTCATTGCTGCCCACTGGTAGCAAATTCTGACCTCAGCTAAGAAGCAGCTAGCTGGATTTTTCATCAATAGCTTAGGTTGGGTCACATGAGAGTGGAGAAGCTCATGCAGATTTACAGAATTAACCTACAGGCACTATGAACTGGAGGTGGGGGAATACAGCTACAGAGGGAGGGAAGTCAGGTTTCAAGGTGAGACTTGATATTAGATTTTGTAAAACTTTTAGCTTTGTGCTCCGTGAACTGGTTGGTCATCTGCATGGAACCAAATTAGTGAATTCACAGTAAGTTGGAAGAATATCTCTGTAAGTAGTATACAACACATGCATATTATTTCTGTAAATACAAATATCTGAGGGCACAGGTATCTATTATACAACACCTTCAAACATCCAATGCAGTTTGTGTTAAAGCTATAAATGTCAAACAGTCTATAGATTTTTTGATGTAACTAAAGGAATATTTCTTGATAACAGTATTAAATTACTTTTTTGTAATAGTGATGCAAAGTAACTAAACTCCAATTCAGTCTCTAAAAAAAATGCGTTCAGTTGCTATAATGTCTACCGAGGGCATCCTCAGCTCAGTGGGTAGCACATGAGGGGAGAATTTGGCCTCAGATAGCTACTTTTCTCATTATTTTTCACTCAAAAAATGAAATAATGATTTAATAGCTGACATTCAATGACCAATTAGTTTTAGCTTGTATATATTTCCTTTTTATAAACATTTAATGATATTGACACAGCTAGCAAACTTCTCACCTCCACTAAGCACATACCAGCTTAAAAAGGAAACAAACAAGAAACCCAAACCAGAGAATATAAGAAAGACAAAGACAATGCCATAAGCAGGAAACCTTTTTTAAAAATACAGAGTTCATAAGTTAGAAAATTCCAAGCTGTCTTAAATTCAACCTTAGTAGTAATTTAGGTCTGATTTTTGCCTAGAATTAAAATACAATGAAATTCCACCTCAGCAGTCAGTTTCAGAAACACTTGACCAAAGAGAAAATGCAATCGTTCCTTTACCACATGAACCATTTACTAATAAATACAGAACTATATAGAAGGCAAAGGAGTCATTACAAATACATGAGCACTAAGATATGTGCTCATTAAATGTAAGAGGGAGCAAAATGGTGAAATAAAAAATATAATCTAGTCACTTCCTCAATGTCTGAAATTAATTTTTTTAACAACCAGCACATTAGATCAATAACTAGAACCTTCTATTAATTTTATAATGTATAGTTTTTCTGAAGTGACCATTTTCAAAGTGTGTGCTTTTTTTTTTTTAAGGTCAAGTTCATAGTTGCAAGACTATGTTTGAGGAATAAAGGCAGACATACTGAAGACAACAGAACACCTAATGTTAAAATACATAAAACAAGTGCACAAAACCAAGTTAAGTGGAAGGTATTAATGACAGGACTGCTGTTAAAAATAATCTGTGAACTTTTTATTATGCATTGTTGGCTGTCAATAATTAGCAATTTATGAAGGAAGAATAAATTTAGAAAAAAGGAAATAAGAACCACAAAAACATCTCTGACTGCCATGTGCCGAGAACAAAATTTTTGTCCAAAGAATATCTTCCTTTCACTGCCAGTTAGAAAGATGTAGTGCCAGATAACAAAGAAATTGGATAAGGAAACAATTGATAATCTCATCTAGAAGTAATTAAAAGTGTCCCAATACCTAAATTGAAGTTAGAGAACTACCATAAAAATTGTAAAGGGCTGGTAGGTCTGAACCATACAGTTTCTCTTGCACTATTTTCTTGACTATGATTTGCATGGGTATATGAGCAAATAAACTTTGTGTGCACATTTACCGATGGGCCTACTGAGCGTTGAGATTAACTTACATACTTCTACCATAGAATCTACATAGATGTGCCAACACATAGTAAGCTGCTGTAGGGGAAAGAAGGCAGTGGGTTGATTAGCATTGTTAATATAGGGTTTATTTCTTCGTCCACATCTGATTGTTCTAGCGAATCTATGATCAATCTCCATGCTGTTAAGGAAGCTGTGGCAGTTTTGTCTCCCCTCCAGGCAGCCTCAAAAAGTACCTTGCCCATGCTTTGCCATGTCTGAATGCTCAAAACCCTTTTCACTGTAACTGGCAAATCATACTTTTTACACCACACTAGCAGAATTCTTATTGCTGTTTTATCATATTTTACACCTCTTTTTTTCAAATATATCCATAAGCATTGCAAATATAGAATTTGTCTCCCTGTCCACATTTAATTGTTCTAGTAGATCTAAGACTAATCTCCATGTTGTTAGCGATGTTGTTGCAATTTTATCGCCCCTTGAGGCAGCCTCAAAAAGCTATTCCAGCATTTTGCCATGTCTGAACACTGGAGAAATTTTTCAGCATAACTAGCACATCATTTACTTCACACCATCCTAGCAGAGTTCTTATTGCCTTCTTGTTATACTTTACACTTTTTTCAAATATATCTATAAGCATTATTAAAACAGAATTTTCTTCTGTACACATATCAATTAGTCCCCATCTACATTGGGTACCAAAAGTTGCAATTTGAGTTAAGATGGACCAAATATTGCAATATACCCATATCAATTAGTTGCAGCAGCTCACCTCTCATGGTGTCTGTTATGGGTTGCAGGTTTTGCTGCTTGCCTCAGCTGCGTTGGGCACCAGTTGTTGTAGTCAGAGTCCAACTCAGTCAGCCTCAGACAGGGCACCAATTATCGCTGCACAATCAAACTAGTAAACTGCAACAAGGTTTTACTGTTTGTCAGATTCTACTGATTGTGCTGTATCTCCTCCCTCCAGAGATCAAACCACACTGCTCCTCCCCCATCTGACCTCTTCTCCCACACTCCTCAGGGCTATTTAACCACTTTGCAGGAACAAGCTACACCTGCACATCATCCATGTCAACAGCAAGGCCACAGCTGCATGTTAATAATGCTAATCAACCCACTGACTTCATTCCTTTACACTGAAGCACCTTTGTTTTTGTCTACGTAAACAAAACTAGATAGACATTAGAAACACTTATTTATCTCCCTCATTGTTGCCTTATGTACAGCTTGTTTGCTTATCAAATTGAGCCACCACTACACACGGTTAATCCTCACTTGGACCATATGATATCATTATTAGTAACAGCACGAGATTTTCTTTCTCAATGTATAATACAAAAATCATAAAATAAAGATACTGAGTATTAACTCACGAAAGAAAGAATTAGATAGCTTCTTTGAAGTAAAGTTGAATTTAACAAACCTTCTAGTTTAGACATGGTCAAAGACTCATTGTCCACACAGTTTCTGCAGAATTTCTTACAACTTGCAGGTATTACTCAAAACACTTGACCAACTTTGGGAACTAAAAATGCACCAACAATGCAAACTAACATATGTTCAGGCATTAACCTGACTGGTGTATCTTCTTTCTTCTCTTCAGTACAGTTGATATACTTAGTAGAACAGAGGCAGTTAGCAGTTTCTGATTTATATAGTTGACTGATAAGTGAAGGAGTTTAATCAATTGCAGTTGATAACAGTATTTTCTTTACTGATTTAGGCAAATTAGATGCACAAGGCTAATTTCCTCAACTGACTTGGCCAATGAGAGAAGATTCTGATTTAAATACCTCTTCAAAGTGCAAATGAATTTTTGGTGATGCTACTGACATTTAGATGCTGTTACAGTTAGGAATTACAGACTACATCACTGCTTTGTTGGATCAAGGCAGCTAAGGAATGCTACAATATTTAAAATAAGCTGAAATCATAATTTGTCCAATATTTGCTTAAACTAACTCATACCCCTGTGTCTGCCTACTGCATGCAAACAACATATGCAATGATGTACTGGTTTGTCCAGACAGTTCTGAGGGAAAACCATGATTTACTCCATTATCCACATAGTGATAACTGCAAAGACTGTATGACTACGATAAATGAAGACAAAGAGACAATCAGGACAGCATTCCACCACAGACGGGTGACCTTAAAGACTCTGACAACATAATAAGGGGCATTAGAATAAAATAAAGAGAAGTTTTTCATATACCATTTTCAAGATTGAGGAAGACTGCTTGAAAATACACAGCCTTGTGCTTCATAATTCAGAAGACATGGATAAAATTAGGGCTGTTGTATGTATGTCAACAGCCACTCATAGCTCTTTGTGTATTTTTACAGCTTTTCTCTAGGTCTTAGGAATGAAACCCCATTCCCAGGTAATGACAAATTGAGCAGTACATCTGTATATATCAGGAACAGGTAAGCTTACACCAACACAGCAACTGTAAGGAGCACAAACATGAGTTTGTGGAAGAGATCACCTCAAAAAAACTGTCAGTATCAAATAAGGATGGAAAAAACCAAGAGTTGTTATGAATAGCAGTGCTAACATTTCTTTGAGACTTACCAGAAGAGCTGGCAACAAAGTCCTTATACTAGGGTATGCTATCATGATTCTTCAAGAGTCATAAGAGACTGTTGTAAGCAAAAGCTTATGCACAATCATTAAACAAAGTATGGGAAGGGAAGACAAAATGGTTATTGTTTGTTGTGGGGTGATTTTTCCTTTATCTGGGTTGTAGAAAGACAGGACCCTATTCTTAAGTATACCCATGGCAAAAAATTTTTCATTAAAGTTTGGAATTTGTCATTACTATTCTGATAAAATGTGCCTGAATGCTTCTTCAGATCTTTTCATTCCATCACTGCCTTCTACCTGCTTGATAATTTTGACATACTCACACGACAGTCATACTACGATGTTCTTTCAAATACAATATCTATTCTAGTATTTCTTTCTGTATTTCTTAGCATATGAGACTTAAAAATACAAAGGTTTTGGCAACACTTAGACTTCAGCATTCATTCTATTCCTATTTCTAGCACAAAAGCCCAAGGCATTGACATGCGTTTGTTTGAGCCATGATCAGGGCAGTCTTCCATGTCTGTCATCCATCTCCAGCCCCTCAGGTGGCTATGACCCATCTTTTTGGCCTCTGCTGTGTGAAATATAACCTGCTAGAATAATGTCATGCATTTGGGGAGGAGGTCTGTCACGTAATATGCCTCCAGATATCTCATTTTTAAGATGCCACAAGTTATCTTTCTGATGGATTTGATGGTTTGCTATCACTGCATTTTTTTTTGCAAAGTTTCAGAACTAGTTTCTGCCCTATGTTTAAGTTATGAGCCCTTAAAAGAAAAAATAAGTACGGAGTTAATTTTCATAGGCAAGGAAGGCATCTGAACTTTCAGAGGAAATTGTAAGCTACTACTCACCCAGATGCCTAATCAGTTCTCTGATCTTAAGTTCTCTTGCCAAGTCAGATTTTCTGACAAAATCAGAGCTGTGGAAACTGCCTCAGATCTCTTTCCAATACAGCCAGGAGATGATTCAGATACTGTACAGTACTTGCATAGCGGTAAAAGAGATTTTATTATTGCTTTGAAAACTGCATTCTCTGGTGAGGCGCATAAGTTCAGTAGATAGAGCCAAGGATCCAGGATCTACACCTGCTCTGAACTTTAGAAAGTCTTCTAATTAGGCAAAGGTAACCAGTTTATATAATGAAATGGTTATCCCTGTGTTTTTCTGAAAGTTTTGGGTGGTGTTTTTTTTAATTTATTTCATCTATGCTTATATTAATTATTAGAGAAATAGCCTCAATTTTCCCAAACACCTCACACCCTATGTAATTTTCCTACTGTTTCTATGTCAAACAGGTACCCTCCAGTGTCTGATACTGATCCCTAAACATCCTCTTCTGGGATAGTCCTGGGTTCTGTACTACCTAGCAGGTCCTTTGACTGAATTCAGCTTTCCTTGTTTTTCAATTTATCTTAAATATGTACAATGATGCTGTTGCAGCAAAACATATCACAGACTGTCTTACCTCTCTGGATACTCTTTGCCAAAATGGCAGGTAACAATAATGTAAGCAGAAGCTTCTAGAGGTAGACCTCACAAAGGAATGTTTCTATTGATTTCATCAGACAATGAATCATCTTGCATTGATAATGCGTTTTTTTTCTTTTTTTTTTCCCTAATTATAATATTTATAATTACAATTCTTACTTGGTTCTTGTAAAATTTTAATTGTGGCTTCATTTTCCTGTCCAGGGCTTTTATTTCTTCTAGTAGAAATAGCTTTGAGATGTTTCATGTCACTGGGGTGATTTCTCAAGGAACATTTATTATATATGAGCTACTGCAGCTAGGCATTTATGACACTTGCATACGACTCAGGGCTTGGAAATACAGTCATTGTTATGTCCCAAGAAAAATCTACGAATTTTTAACACTGTTTCTCTAGATGTCTCTTCTGTTACATTTTACAGACAGTGCAAGAGAAATAGTTAGACTGTTACAAAAAATAGTAAAATAACCTAAAATGCTGGCAGAACTAAGTTTTGTAAAATGGAAGAAGTATCCTTTATGACATTACTAGAATTTTTTAGATTTCATCAGCAATTTTTTCAGATACTGTACAATGGATTCTTCATTCTACCTTGCTGAAGTAAAGACTGTAGCTTGCATTTCGAAAAGACAAATAAGAAAAATACAGGTAAGATTAAACACCAAGTTATGTGGCAATGCTTAAAAGAGATAGTCTTATTGTGCATTTGTGAAGCTAAGAAGTCAAAGCCCACAAATATCTGAAGAATTTTTTGCAGTCCTTTTGAGTAGGCAGCAGTAAAACAGGCATGATAAATCAATAGAACAAATTGTCAGACCAGTAATGTGACTTGCGTTGTGCTGCTTCTCATTAAATGCAGCAGCAATTGAGGAAAAGCTATTACAGCATTCAGTATTGTTAATGAGACATACTACCCCAATTAGTCTGCCGACCAAGTATATACTCTGCAATTTGGTTACCCTAAAAGATTTTTCCATGTAAGAGAATTTTGCAAAGACAAATTTCTGATGGCTACCAAACCTGGAAAACTTTCCTAAAATATTTGCTGTACTCTGATATAAAGATTAATTTGCAACCTGGCTCTGCTTTGGATAAACCTAATCAGTAATAAGATCCAAAGCCAGTGTTTTATTGATATTTAAGCCAATGCATTTTGATAAGCCCTTTGATTAGCTCCAGCAAACTCAATGTCAAGTTCAAGTGTTAGTTGGAGAAACTGTCAGTTTCTAAATATTTCTTGGACAAAACAGAATATAGCTTAATTGGCACACCATAGTTTAGACAGGTTTACATCTCACAGTAGCACCTAATTTGAAGACTAAATCCAAATATTATTGGCTATGAATATTCTATAACCTGAGTGTAAATTATATGCTGCAGAAAAAAGGTGATATTTTGGTTTTCTTTTTTTTTTTTTTTTTAATAGAGTAAATTTAAGGAAATTTCTGGAAAATTAATTTAAGGAAATTCATAGTGCCTATCTTGGTATACCTGCACTTTTAAAATATTTGAATTAAAAAATAATAATAAAATCCTATTTGTTTCAAGTACTGCTTAGTAATGTTTGAACTCTGACCTCTAAGTGTGAGGTTAAAGCCTGGTACAATTTTTCATGGTATTTCTCCCCAGAGACATTCAGGTATCTCTGTCCGTATCTGAAGCAGATTTCCAGCAGATCTGAGAGCTTTTAAAAACAAAAAACTTTCCTTGAAGTCATATTTTATTTAGATTAATTTATTTTCCCCACCTTCCTTTATTTTTTGATAGTCATCACGGTAACATACCACACTATACAATATTCTTTATTTTTCTGTATTTGCTGAAAACGCCTGGGCCCCGAGAGCACTGCCAGCCCTGCCTGCCCCGCGGGGCTCCCCCTGCCCAGGGCCCGGGCCCCGCTGCAGCCCCTGGTGCCGCCAGCCCTGCCCCAGCCATGCCGCAGCAGGGCCGGTCTCCAGCTCCCCACAGCCTGGCCACGGGCTCTGACAAGCTGGGCCCCACCATGGGCCCATGTCCTGGCCTGGGAGATGGCCAGTGCCCAAGGGCTGGGCCTGCCCCAGTGCGCCCCAGCTTCCCTGCTCCTGGCTGGGGGCGGGATGGGCCCTGGCTCCGAGGCCACCCCAGGGGAGCAAGTGACACTGCCATACCCCCAGCCCAAGGGAGCTGCTGGCCCTCCCTGCTCCCTAAAGGAAAGTATACTCTCTCCTGTACTGTAACGATTATTAATATGATGCCAGGCTTCTCTCCCTATGGTACTAGGTTTTAAGAATACAGGAATAGCTCCATTTTCTCCATTTTGCTGTTCCAGTTCTTCATGTCTACCACACTGATGTCTCGGTGCCTTCCCAGGTAACTGCATCTGCTGATGAGTTTATCAGTTCTTGACAACCTTCCAGCTAGATGAACACAAACGTCCACATGAGCATTATTTTGCACTGGTGAGAAACTCGCATCCCCTGCCTCCTCTCCTTTCTCCCCCTGAGCTCACGCAGTCCCACCTAATGATCAGTGCTATCCTTCCATGGCCATGGGTCTCTGCCTCAGTCTTCAGCTCACCTTATGGAGACCGATTCTGCTCTTCCCTGCTGTCCTGTCTTCCACTACTGCCCATCAGAGATACAAAATTCTGCCTCAGAAATTACCTCCCCACTAATGATTCCCCTCCCCCCCCCCCGCCCCATTACACCCTTGCAGTCATATACTTCTTTGGGAGACCCTTTCTCTTCCTCCACAGCCGCAGCCTGAACCCCACAAACATGTGCAGCTGCACTGCTGCTCCTCTGAGGTTTTCATTTATGGGTTTTATCAGGAGACCCCCCACAGATCATGCCACTGCTGTGCCTGTGTGCCTTCACTACCTCCTCCGTCCTGCAGAGCAGCTCCAGCCCTGGGTCAGCAGCTTCCTACCTCTGGCCCCTAAACAAAAAAGCACTGTCTGCACGCTTTTTTCACTGGAGTTACTCATAAACACCAAAGAGTGTTCCACATTCCTTTTATTCAATCCAAACTGAAGAGTCTTAAAAATAAAATACATTTTCTTACCGAAAGTTTGAATATATTTTAAGAAAAAATGTAATGCAAGGAAATAGTGCAATCCTTTCCTCCCCCAAAACCCCAGCAAAATGAAAACACACATAGCACTCACACAGAACAGAGGAGCAAATGAACTTTAGTTGTTCCTGTGAAAAACCCAGCTAAGTCCTTCTACCCCATTTTATTGCCTTGATAGGAATTTAAAGATATTCAAAAACACCTGCCAAATTTGTTTAATGAACTGCAATTCTGCTATCAGAAGCATCAGTTTGCTGCACTCCAACATCATGTAGATCACGAGAATAGGAAATTATGATCTATTTGTGATACATTGCTGGTTTGCAAGGTGCTTGGGAGGAATCTTTTAAATAGATGGAAAGGACTCATTAAAATGCTTGTCCCCTTTAAGGAATAAAGAAAGTACACTGGGATTGCAAAGAAATACTGTGATCCTTTTAGAAAAATGGTGAACACCACATGAAATAAATAAAATGGATTAGCCTACTTTTAATATGTTTAGCTTGATTTTTTTTTCCAGGCAGCTTAACTTCCTCTTAAAAAGAGTAAAGGCAGTTAGGGTCAATTATCAGATATTAACTATAATTTGTAAGCAAAACAATCCAATTCAAGTTGTGGTTTTTCACACAGGGCTCTGAAATCTCACCCTCTAACCTTTACATGGATTTACAACTCACTCATGCATAATAAGTACAGCCTCCACTTAATGAAGCCGGATCTTTATATTTTTAACACTCATTTGGAAAACCAATTAACTCTGGCTCTATTGAACAACTTGAACAGGAAATAAATCAAGTGTTAAAACATTGGTGAAGAGCCAGACTTTCTGTAATTAGAGTACTGATGTGCCCAAGGCTGACGATGTGGTGTGCAGCATTATAGATTGACAACTTCAACTGTCCAAAGCAATTAAAACTGTTTATGTTCCCCTTGCTACACATGCTAGCATCCAGCAAAGCCACTGTATCACATTTATCCTTCAAATTTGGGTTCAAGTTCTTTATGATTTATAAGAGGCATAATACCTCTTCTTCAATCTAGAAAACTAAAGCAGTTCTTTGGTTTTAAATTACATTCAGCCTGATTATTCTGCCGGAGATTTACAGGCTGTTAGGTGGGAAACTGCATAAATTTCCCAGACAACATTAACAGGTTCACTGATCACATGCAATATTTTCAAAGAAATTGGAATTTATTATGGCAAGCCTTACAATATATTTGCTACGACTTTCTTTGCTCTTCCATATTACTTGCATGTACAAAGGAAAAGACTATTTTGTCACAGGAATCAAAATCAGTCATAGCATTAGTATTTCTCCAAATGTTTAATATTATCTCTAGACTTTCATTATTTAGTCCATTCCTGCCTAAGGAAAAAAAAATCAGATGTGGGAATACAGTAAAACATCTACTCTTATCATGACTATCTGTTCCCATTAACTGTCACAGATTCTGATTTGGCTTAGTTGGTGGACTGAGTCGCTCATCTGTCCCTGGAATTTAGACAAAAATATCTGTATGAATATCGTAAGTGTCTATAGTGACAGAGGCCTAAATACAATCCTTAATACTTTAAACATGAAGTGGTGTCTGTAACTTACATATTTACCACATCCACAACAGCATTTCTTGGTGTGCACGTATTTAATCTTGAATACTAGCTAAAAATTTTAGTTAAAGATAATATGGGCAATTACTGTTAATAAATTCTAAGTAAAAAGCCAGACAACCTCTAAGTTATGTTCTACAGAAACATCTCACAATGACAATAGAGTACTTACAGAAACTATTACAAGTACTGGAGGTAAAAGCAGAAAAATAGATTTCATAAGTAACCGAAGCATTCAATATAAATGGAATTCCTTACGAATTCAGGTTCATGCTTGCAGTGATTACTATGATTAGAGACACATGTGAGAAATCCATGGGTCTATACATGGTATGTGAGTACTTGATAAAAAGCAAATCCATCTCAAGGGCCATTACCATGCTGTTGTACTTGGACTCTGAGATGCTCAGAGTGGTTGGGTGGTTGACTGGGTTCCAGCCAGTTGAGTTTCCAAGGGAAGAAGTCAAGTTCTCCAAGCAATAAACTGTGGAAATGGAGGACTAGTCCCTGCCCCGGACTGAGACTGGATTAAATACATCTGGATGTTTCCTCAGATTTTGTCTGTTTCTCCAGAATCCTTGGCCAAAATATACCAGAATTAAAAAAAAAAAACAACCAACAAAAACAAACCAACAACCTGGGAACTGCATTCTTCAGAGAGTTGTTATGAGCATGACTAGTAAATTTGTCAAGCTGGGGATGGTACCCTATGCCAGCAAGATAATAAACAGAACACTTTACATTAAAGAAATGTAATTAGAAGCCCATTTGATGCAACCTCAGAAAGTTTTTGAGTACACTGCAAATGAAAACAGAATTGAAGTTTTGAAAATGACTAGAAGAAGGATAAACATAAAAAAGGTTTATGACAGATAGACTATACTGCAGTAGTAATGATCTAGAGTAGATCAACTAAGACATCCCTTCCACTGCAATGTTTCAGTGGATTGGGCAGCCATCAGGTATAGGCGACTAAATGTGCCAGTTACATCTGGTTCACATCCTCAGTAGGTTCTGAGCCATTACTCGTGCTATACACCTGGGATAATTCAAAGCAGCTTTAACTTTGGTTACTGAAATTGAATGAACAGGGGTGTTTCCCTGCTTATATCCCCCCTCAGGCAATGAAGCAGCCAGATGGTCTAGGGACACTTGCTGGGAAACTCACAGCTGGTAGTACCTTTATTACCTCAACAGACCAAGGTATCAAATTCTTTTTTTTGGAGCCTGCTATGATGCTTGCATGGGTAAATATTAGCATAGAAAAGGAAAGACTTCTTGATACATGATTAAATCTACTCTGTCTTATAACTCAATACACGTCATATGAATAAATTCAACCGAGTCCTGAAAAGAAAACCCTTCTGACCACACATCACACAAACGTATTCAAAGCTGAAAATACTTTTTCAGTTGTTGGTGAATAGAGGACAAAATCAGGTTTGAAATGGAAACAGAAGCTTTAAACACCACAATCATTAATACTAAGAACTATTTATAAAATATAAGAACCTTGCCTAATAGAAGAAGACTTTATTTCTGAGGAGACTGATAATTAAGATAACAGGCAAAAGTAGCAGTATGTGTAAAAAGCCTTTTTGCAGGCATAAATAAAGTTAGTTTCTTCTTCCAGTATTTTAGTGAAACAATTAAAGAACCTAGGAAGCAAGGTTTGATTCCACTTTTCACAGTCTATAGCTGCACATCATACATGTACATGCGTGATATAGCTATTCCATATACATCATTTTTGACTATGGCCATCAGCATGTTTTTTTATTCTGACTATACTTCCATTTATTGCAGTATTTTTTCTCTAAGCACAGAAAAATTGTTGTTCCAGGAACAATATGGCACAGAGATTTCTTTTAAATCATTGTAGACATAATTTTTATTCTCTTGCTGGCTTTCACAATTGAGTTTTCTTCATGTCCTCTGCATGCTAAATGATTATAGCATACAGGTGTAAATATTTTTGGTTCTACATTCTTGTGAAATTTTGCTTTAGTAAAAGACCATATACGATTTCTGACAGTGTAGCTTATTTTGAACTCACTTTGTTCAGAAACCTTCAATGAGTTCTGAGTATCACTTGCTTTCTCAATATTCAAAATCTCATTTTATTGATAGCTCAGTCTCCAAAAATATCCCAACTCTCTGCAAGTATATATAAAAAAGTTAACTGTAATAATTTTGCTAACACTCCCACTGATGCAAATAAAACATTATTTCACAGACTTTTTATATCTGATATTCACACTGGTTTAATCTTTGATTTTTAAGCTCACTGTTATTTTCTTAAGAAGCAACAACATGAGGATTTTATTTGCTTCATTCCTAAATTTAAAACAAATTTAAAATGTATCCTTTGGACTACATATTTACATTTACTAAAATAATTTTTTTTAGAAAATATTGTGTATCTTATTTTCACCCTTCAGCACAGTACCTGTTCGGAGACTGACAAAAATAAAGTGTTCATTATTATTTAGTAGGTCACCTATAGCCACAGTTTGAATTACTGGATATGCTGCCTGTACACTATGAAGAAATAAGTGAAAAAACAATTTATTTTGTATGTCCTTGGATTCAACACTACAACAAGCAACCATTAACACTAAAATATATATTTTTTTAGACCTGACTCATTATATCTTTAATTAAGATCTCTGTTCACTGAAAGACACATCAGTTCCCCTATTCTCATTTTTTAACTTTTCATTCTTGGTTATTGAAATTCATAGATTATGCTTTTGACAAAGGCCCAGAATCTTTCCACTTAGTTTTAGTTATGTGACAGAAATACTTAGTATGAAAGCACTGTTGCTTTATGTTTCTTGCACTGTTGACTGAGAAAAAACCGGCATTTTCATACATAACTTGGCCTGTGAAAGATCTGAATTGCCCTTTGGTGGAGTTGCTAGGGAAACACATCTGATAAACCAACATCTATTAATCTAAAAGATGGATTCAGAAATGTTGGAAAAATCATACTCACAAGAATAATTACCAACAATCACTATCAAAATAGAAAGACGGAATAAAAGCCACAGGGCTTTATCCTTGGTCCACTGCTATTCAGTATTTTATTTAATGACTAGTTGAATACTTTAAGATGGAATGGCTATGCAAATATGTTGGAAATTCAAATTTATAACTTGAAAGACATCTTGATATACTGGACATAATGTTTAAAATTTGTTTTCTAAAGCATACCTGTGCACTTCAGGTTTCTGTAATAATATTTGCTTAAATAAAAGGTAACATACAGTAGTTGGCATCTTAATGAGTTCAGACTTCACATGTCTCAGAACTCTTTTATCACAGTTACTATTTTTATCTTCCCTCCTATTGTAAATAGTATGCACTATTTTATCGTTGATTTAAAGAAGAGAAGTAAACACTTGAAAACGGCTGTAATGTCAGATGTACTGTCACCACCACAAATAGTATGACTCAGACGAAGAAAAGAAGGCAAAGGAGCAAAAAAGAGAAGTAGATGCAAAGTACACTGTCTTGGACATGAAAGATGCAATATAAAACATTATGCTCTTTACAAATGAAGATGAGACATTTCCAATTAACATGAAAGCACACAGATAGAGAGAAAGGATTCAAGGAGCAGGATGATATTGTTGAAGATGCTAGAATATTCATTAAAAGGATTAGCACAGCAAATCCAATTTCAGCTTGTACCATATTGTTGAATGAATTAAAATTGTGTAGCAAAAATACATTATCCACAATATCTGATGCAGAAAATGATTAATTAAATTCACATTTAGTATACTAGCAGGGAAAGCTGATTTAAAATAAAGAATAACTTCTGAATCCATGTTTTACGTCAGGTTTTGCCATCTTTCTTCAGTGTATGTGAAGTGACTGGAACTTCTATCAGAGTTTGTAACTCTTGATGAAAAACTAGTAATACTGAAGAACTACAAATATATATGAAAATAATCCCCCTTCACTCTTCTACAAAAAACTGTAGCTACATTTGAAATTACAAGAGAAGGGTATGAAAGACATATAAATCTCAGCTGAAGCAATATCAATACATTTTTATGAAGCGGTTAGATTTCACAAAAATGGCTGCAACATACTAAAGAAGGAAAGGAGCAAATAAAATTTGAAAGATGAAATAGGCAAGAAAAAGGAAAAGTAGGGGGAGTATAAGGAAGTGTCACTAGAAAAAAAGGGAACAATTGAACAAATGATATAATTAATATTTACTTCTATTCTTTTAGAAAACTTCAGATTCATAGAGATGCCTGGGATAGCTCAAACCTTACAATATATAGTGCAACATAACTTAAGAGCATGACCTTCTTCCTACCCAAGAGAATGGCATTAAAGAGAACTATTTTTTTCTTTACTATGAAACCAGAATTCTGTAAGTTGAAGAACAGACAATATTTCCTCTCTATGAGGGCCATCAGGCAATAGGTTGATGTACCAAGGGAAATAAATGAAGCCCTACCACTTGGTGGTATTTTAAAGAGCCAATCAGACACAGCACTTGAGCTACTGAAGTAGATTATAATTGAGTCTGAACAGAGCGAATGACTAAAAAAACCCTCGAACTATCTTTATTAAATTTTACTCAGTAGTGGCAGTGGATAGGATTTTGTTTCATATTTCTAGATTATTGACCCTACCCACTGCACCCTCTCCAGTGAAAATACATTAATGCTTGTTCGAGTCACTGAAGAGTATCAACTCATGGACCATGCCAAATGGATTAAGGGGTAGGGACGGGTTAGGACTTCCCTGCCCCTCTCCCACCAGGACCTTGAAGACACCAGGGAGGCAGAATGAGCGTGTGTCTGCAGGTAGAAGGGCCTCTGAGTGCTTGGTGTTCAGGACCTCAGATCAGAGCGCAAGAGCACGCTCTCAAGTCATCTGTCCCTAGCCATCCCTGTGCAGCATTAACAGCGTCAAGAGAGCTTCCGCAAACACAAAAGACATGGGAAGTCATTCCAATATATGTTTATCAATAAGGTGCACAAAGGATGTATTTGTAGGGATTTTTCAAACACTTCCACTGAATTCCAGAGTGATACGTGATTTAAAATAAACAAGCATATCAGATGTCAGCTGTGACATCTGTATCAAAAGCTAATTTCTTCACAGACTTAGGCTAATGAATTTTTTTTTTTTTAATGAATCACCTTTTCTTTACCACAGCCTATAAAATACACTTAGAATTCATGACTGTAATTGATAATTGTACCTAATTACCAAATTAGCGACTGGCCTATTTCTCAAGGTTGTAGCAGCACTACCATTCACAATACTGACATGATATTCAGTAAAAGTGTCTTTCACAAACAATGACCCGCTATTGAGTTACTTACTGATGAGTTATTTTAATGTCTTCCGAATATTCAGTTGTTACATTTTAGGTAGATTTTTAAAAATCTCAATTCTTTGTTTTTTTTTAAACAATAAATTACTATTTTCAATAACTTAATGGAAATACTAAATACAATAATATACCAGAATAGCTTGTCAAAACCCCCTATGTATCTTCTCTGCTGCAGTTGTTAGTTATATGTCCAAAATGTGCGGTCCATCAACATGCAGAGAAAGTGGAAATGAAATGGCATTAAATATCAAAATCAGGAATCACCTGGAAAAAATCACTGACTGCATTTGTTCATTTCATGATGCATTGGGTTTGCATGGCAAGGTTTTGGTAGCAGAGGGGCTACAGAGGTGGCTTCTGTGAGAAGCTGCTAGAAGCCTTCCCCCATGTCTGACAGAGCCCGTGCCAGCTGGCTCCAAGATGGACCCGCTGCTGGCCAAAGCCAAGCCCATCAGCGACGGTGTCAGCGCCTCTGGGGCAGCATGTTTAAGAAGGGGAAGAAAAAGCAGTGCAATAGCAGCATCCAGAGAGAGGAGCGAGAATATGTGAGAGAAAACTCTGCAGACGCAAAGGTCAGTGCAGAAAGAGGGGCAGGAGGTGCTCCAGGTGCCAGAGCAGAGATTCCCCTGCAGCCCATGGAGGTCTATGGTGGAGCAGATCTCCACCTGCAGCCCCTTGAGGACCCTATGCCAGAGCAGGTGAGTGCCCAAAGGAGGCTGTGACCCCATGGGAAGCCTGCGCTGGAGCAGGCTCCTGGCAGGACTTGTGGACCCATGGAGAGAGGTGCCCACACTGCAGCAGCTTTGCTGGCAGGATGGATAGACATTGGAGAAGTTCATGTAGGCATGTCTCCCATGGGAGGGACCCAACGTTGGAGCAGGGAATGAGTGTGATGAGTCCTCCTCCTGAGAAGGAAGGAGTGGCAGAAACAGTGTGTGATGAAGTGACTGCAACCACGACTCCCTGTCCCCGTGTGCCACTGGTGGGGAGGAGGTAGAGAATTTGGGAGTAAAGCTGAGTCTGGGAAGAAGAGGGGGGGGGAGGTGTTTTTTCAAGATTTGGTTTTATCTCTTGCTACCCTACCCTGATTTGATTGGTAAAAAATTAAACTCATTTCCCCAAGTCGAGTCTGTTTTGCCCATGACAGTAATTTGTGGGTGATCTCTCCCCATCCTTATCTTGACCCAGGAGCCTTTTGTTGTATTTTCTCTCCCCTGCCCAGCTGAGGAGGGGAGATGATAGAGTGGACTTGGTGGGCACCTGGTGTCCAGCTAGGGTTGACCCACCACACATGAGTATGGAAAGAATGTATTATGCACTGAAATGCATTTGAAGAAAGCATTCCTGGAGAACTGCACCAAATGTCTTCAGCAGCCAGAAGCCACCACAGAATATATGGAAGGTGGGGTTAGGAAGTTTGTGTCTGATCCCAAGAAAATGACTTTGGATTCTGGAGTTAACAACACATTAGCAGCAATTCGTGTAGTCTGTGTCATCTGAGAAAGAGAATTAAGGTGAAAAACATCAAAAAATATTTCCTGAAGGAAAATGAAAAAGTGTCTGAAAGTGATGGGGTGGGGAAAAAAAAGAACTACTAGGGAGCAGTTTTCTTGAAAATCTCAAATCCTTCAGACTGGAGCAATTCTGCTTACATTGAGCGACACTTTTCTTGAGGACACATTTGCTGGCAGCTTCCTCACTCTGTGCAGTATTCAGCTTGTCTGAGGCAAGGACATTATTTATGCACCTGAGCAGCCACAGCTCTCCTCTGTAGTCATCTTTGATGAACAAGATTAATGTTGCTTTTTCATAACCAGAAAAAGTACCTTCAAAGCCTAACTTTCCAAAATAGTCTATTCCTAATTAAGAAAAAAGGGCTATCAAGATAAATAGCACATGGACAGTGGGGTTAATAACAAAAATGCTCACATGGTGAAAGGAATTCCAGCCACTAAAAAGGCCTGATAGCTAGCATTAGAATGTATCATTAAAAATGTAAAGTCACAGAAATCATTACCATGGCCACGCAGAGTTCAAGGGAAGTATAGGTGCAGTCACAAACACTAATAGCACTTTCTACAGGACTGTTCTGGGAAAAAATACTTAGTATTTCACATGCAAATGCAAGCTTTTCAGATGTTCCTGAATTATTCAAAATTAATTTTAACTAATGAAAATGACAGTAACAATGGTAGAGAGATGTCTAAAAAAATCTGAATCATGTTGACTTCATTGCAAGTAGATGAATTGAGATGACTTATTTCTGACTATTAATATCTTGCTGTCATCTTTGAAATTGTGGTAATTTTATGAGTTAGTGAACTTTCAAACACTGTAATTTATCTACACTGCTCAAAGACATTGGATAACAATAAACAAATTTACAGCCTGGAGGAGAAACTCTGTCCAGTAATAAATAAAACATTTTCAGCTCTACATCTCCTAAACCTCATGATTAACCTTTATCTTGAGACAGAAGTATTACTCAAATGCAAACAAGACCATTTTTTTTATTCAGTAGTATAAAATCACAAAGATATCTGTAAGAAAGCCACTAATTAAGTCCACCATTCACATAAAATCAAACCTGTTATCATCATTCTGTATTGAAGCTAATTTCATGAGTTATATTCAGAACAGAAAACTACTGGTTGGAAACTATTTATTTCCAGATATACATAAACATATCAAATGATTAAATACACAGAAACACAGCACATTTATTAAACCCCTAAATGTTATCATTTTAATGGGTGTATAATCAACTGGAGAACATAAATTTCCAAGTCTTTCCAAATAAAATAAATAAAACAAAAAAAGGGGGTGGGGAATAGGCTATTAAGTTCATAAAACCCCCACAGTTTTCTTTGATTTTAGTGACAGGTTTTCTTGCACAGCAACTTTGGAACAAGGTTGCAATATGGATTACTTGGAGCTTGCACACAATTGTGTCAAGTATATTCACTACCTTTAATGACAGGACATTTTGCGGATCTATGGAATGTTCCACAAATTGGCTTTTTTATTATATATGTTAGGGTCAACTGGATATTTGCTTAAGAAAGAAAATTAAGTAATATTAAATTCTATTACATAAACCTTGCTTGCTTTATAATGCCTTATTAAGTAGGGGTAAATAGGATTTATGCTAATCCACAAATTTATACCATTAATCCTATTTTACAGTGCATTTATTTCTGAGTTTTCTTCTATTAAATACTACAGTGCTTTCAACATTTTCTGAGTTTACTAGACATTCATGTAATAAAATAGGTAAGGATGATAGCTTGGATTAAATATCTTGCCCGATCTATACAATTACAATTTGTATGGTCATTATGTGACACTAGAATGAGTGGTGAGCATTTGACAAAGACATGGCAATTTGTCAGCATTGCCTGCTGGCCTGAGTGACACTGTTATATTACCTTCATTTTTCATCCTGGAGTCTTTTCAAAGCTTTGATTTCTGATTAAATTCTAGGACAGGCAGTTGCTGCAGCCTCTAAAATATATTTTTGAAATATCTTTGATAATGTTGTGTCATTCATATATTCTGGCACATTCTTTTCTACATACTGTGTGTTCCACTCTACCTTTTACCCTTCTGTTCACAAATCACTGTCACTAATAATGTTGCACAGCAATCAAAGGGCTGCTTATTTGCACGGCACATGGTCACTAGGTATAAAATAGCATCTAAATACAAATTAAACTGAACACTAGCATACACTCTTCTAACATTAATCATTCAGGATTCTTGGACAAGGCAGCTATGAATGATACAAAAAGCTGTTACAAGGGCAAGTACAACACCAGCCATTTTGGTCTGAAATTGCCCTGTATTCCTGAAATCCCTGTGAAGTAATACAGCCTGCATTGCAATTGCAAATATCGCAGACTTTGCCCTTCCTTAAGGAATAGTATGTGGAGCCTGGGTACTGCGTACATATGCACCCACCTACATGAATATTCCCTGAGGTTTGTAGTTGTTGTTTTGGAAGCACTGATTTTTCCACAGTTACATATCCATATGCTGTGCAATGTAACTTGCACTTATTTTTCTTGTAGACAAGGAACTTGCCTCTAATCACAAGTATAACAGCTTGATCAACATCAGTAAGGCAGTTACCCCAAGGCCAGTCACACTGATGCAATCCTGTTCCTTTCCATGGAATTTCCTCCACTACATATTGGTGCACAAGGGATTAAAAGGAAGCATCACCTGCCATCTCTTTGGCTATTTCTCCAAGCCATTCCTAATGCTTCCTCTGCACAATGGCCTTTTCATCTCAACTTAGCTTTTGACATGTTTTCAAGATGTATCTTCAGATTATAAATATATCACAAAGTACCCAGTGGCTTTGTGTCCTTCCTAAGATAGATAGGTTGAGGTTTTAATTGAATAGAAAACCTTCAGGGAAATCTAGGCACTGTGGAGAAAAAGGTGTTGCCAACAGTAACCTCTTATATTCATTTATGGCCCTTTTCATTACTTTTCTCACAGTAATTTTGATCGTGTCGTTTATTGTTGAAAATTTCTTATCTTGCTAACTTAATAACTTACTAACGCTTTAATTCAGGATTATTTCCATAGATTTAGTGGCATTATGCAGCAAGTAATATTATGAGTACATCAGAACCTGGCCCACAGCTTTTTAGCAAAGAGTAACCATTTCAAACCTATCAGGAAAAATGAATCCTGTGATTTTACACATCTATTTTGTACTAATATTGTTGTTTAATACATTAAAGAATTTTCGTATCTTTTTATGTTACCAAAATCTACAGGTGCTTCTTTTCCTACCTCTACTAAAATGATACATGACTTTGATTTCAGTCTGGTTTTTTTGGCTTTAGTTTAAAACAAAGGAGAATTGCTAATGAAGTTGAATCCTTTTTTCCCTAATATTCTAAGTATTAATATATTTTCAGCTTCAAACAAGTTCAGCAAGTTCTTATAGTTCAAATCAAGCTCCTACATATGTACATTTAAATAAAATTGTGCAGAGGCACACAGTTTTTGTATATTATATAATAAGATGTACTTATTGTATATTATATTGTTGTCATAACTGGAAGTCCAACTTGGACTTATGCTAAATGTATTCATCTTAAGACTAGTAATTAAAAATTACAGCCTGCTCTTTTTTAGTTTGTGTCATTATAAAAAATAAACAACCCAAAAATAACTTCATTTTTTACTCATCTCCTCAGAGTGAAGCTAATGCGTAAGTATCTGTTGTACTGTAAAGGTTACAATCATTACAAGGAAAAGGAACAAATGCTAAACTCCATCTCCTGTTTAAAAACATTCTTACGTAAGTAATTCATTGAAAACTAGACCATAAATAATTTCAGATTTAATAGTTACTCCTTTTAACATTGTTCAGGATGTAGTTTGTCTAGTGCTAACAATGCTTTGCCAAACATATAAATAAGAGGTGTGAAATACACATACAAATACTGCAGATAGACATCATATATGTCAGTAATGACAATACCAGGAAATATGCAGACGATGATAATGAGAAAGGTCCATTTAATGAAAGATTTTTTTGAAAGTGATTTCAAGTAAGATAGGTTAACATTCAGCAAAATCTTTACATTAATTCATAGCTATTGCTGAGATTGTGCTGGAAAAATTAATTTTCTGGTTTTACATTTGTAAAATGTTTGTCAGTAACTTGTGTTATAACTGAGCCTTATTCACCACTTTTTCATCCCCTGTCCTGCAACAGCTACCTAATTACAAAAAACCAACATGCTGTTAAAATGATAACCCACAGGAAAAAAAGTGTATATTGCCTTCAGTAATGATAAAATCTTACTTACTTAAAATCATGTCCCCTCCTGATTTCTGACAGTTTGCAATGACTGTATGGACTGCTCTCAGCTATGTTCTTTGCTCTACTCCACCAGCACACAGGGGGTCCCCAAGGGCTTCTCAGGACTCAAGAGGCAGCAGAAAGTGCCCCTTACGTGTAATTTTTACAGAGCATAAAACTGGAGACTCTGCTCCGGTCTCCTCATTGCAGCAGACTGGATTTCAGCTCTGTGCTGGGTCCTTAAAGTAAAGGAGCTAAAGCAGACCTTTTCCATCACGATCCCTATTTTGGTCAGTGATATGAAACAGATCTCGTGTGCAGCTTGGGTGTGTATGCACATTAGTGATCTAAGGTGCCTGAGTGGTTCTTCTTAGGTGTGAATTTGCATTGCCTTTATATTCAGAGTCTGATGCTTACTGAAGCAGTAAACATGCTCATTGTGGCAAGTTTATTTTGTGTTCTTGCTTTGGTAGAGCAAGTTACTGCAGAATATGACATTTCCCTGTATTTTTTCTTCCATGAAATGTCACCCATATGTGTGTGTGTATACATGTATATATATAAACAAGGATACAGCATACGCAGTAAAGCTGTAAAAGATCATATTTGTATCTTGATTTGTATCACTTTTGAGACTGAATGTCCCAGAATGTCTTCTTCTATCCCAGTAAGGTCAGTGGTAAGTTCTCCATTCACACAACTGCTTTTTCTTGATCTTCAGAGAAGCCTACTCTTCTTAGACGACTTTATAGAGGGTTTATATTTTTAGGAAGGCTAGACCAAGTGACATTACTAGGCACCCATATTTCAGGCTCATTATAGTTTTGTTAGGTGCCATTGTGTACAACACTGCAACTAAGGCTAACTCGTGATTTATCCTTTTTTCTTTGCATCAGATTCAGTGACATCATATTATCCACTGATATGCAGCTGAATGAAATAAATGCTGATGTGAAATCCTTCTTTCCAAAGGGAAGGGAATTATTTAACCTTTCTTCACCACTGTCTGTCTATTTGGTCTCAGCAAGCATAAGGGAACAAGATGCATTAAGTCTGCAAACAGAAACTTATTTTTAACAGCCTCCTTGGAACTTTAAATCTGGAAATCTCATTTCAAGGACACTAATATTTTGTTACTGACTGAAGTTCATAGTTAGTTACATATGGAGAGAAAAGTAGTTCTGAACTACTAGTATCAACACTTGGACTTCTTGCTCATGCCAGTATCATTTTAATGTGCAGCTGCCATTATTTGACCAGTACCTTTCTAAATGGGTTCTTATTTTTGACATAATTAAGCATTGAGGCTCTTGATCTTGTAAAACACACTAATATAAAGAAGTGATTTACTTTCCTTACTGGCAACAGCTCAGTGCACATTTCCCAGGACTCTACTATATCACACTATACATTACCTTAGTTAACAGCTTTGAGGTTGCATTTTATTAAAATGTTAAAATACCAGCATTTTCTCTTTTAGCTATAAAGTACCTTGTATTTGCAGTCAAAAGTGGTCTCTGTAGATAATGTATTCTTTGTGGAGAAAAAACAGTTTAACATTTTCTTGGCATCATTTTTCAACAGAAGATGACTTTCATTAAAACCAAAACAACAAAAAATGCCCAAACAAAAGTATCTAATAAGAAATAGAATGTAAATCTGTGTGGCAATTAATATACTGCCAAGACAATACAGTCTGCTTAAGACGTAAAAACGTTGCAAAAAGCAGAAAGCGGCAACTTTTAGTAGTTGCTCCTGTCCCCCAGGACTGGGGATGGTCCTACATAATGCTGTAGCATAGAAAAGCATTCCCCTTCCTTAGAAGTAGGCCAGTTTAGAAAATTAATAAAAGCACCAGAAAATTTAACTTACTTACATGCCTAATAAGAAATCTAGAATCGATACATAGTCAATAAAGTGAGACAGTGACTCTGAAGATAGGTTCTGGTTATTTGTTTCAAAATAGTATCCAAGGAAGTACCTCTAGATGAGCGTTATGGAACAAAATATGCAGTATAAGACTGTTTTCACCTCTGAATACGATTAATTTCATGCAACCATCACAAAAAGTCTCAATTTTCTTTTCTGAATTTCGCTGTGATAAACCCACACCTTCACTGGAACTACTTCACATTTACAACAGTGTGAGAACAGGATTCAGACTCCAACTTTTATTTCAATGGCAAGGAATCCCTTCTCACTGCTCTACGCTCTATCATATTACGTTCAGTGAAAGTCAATAAAACTATCCGCAGCAGTAACTGGTAGGCTAAGATCACTACAACCAATTGGTTTCATATATCTATGAATTGTTACAAATGCATTGTCTGCAAAGCACGCCTGCTGCAGTGAAATGTCAAAAGGCAGCAATTTCTCTTTTAATGAGAAAATATAAGATCACAAAGTGGTCTCCACAAAAATACATCTGGATTTAAAAAACCCGCTTTGTATGCTTCTTCATGGTACTTTCCCCACAGAAGAAGTCCTTCCCTCATTTCAGTCTTGCTCATTTTTTTGTATGAAGGCTTCAAGACTGTAAGTGTTCTGTGATTAAAAGGTTTTCATTATACATAACCATACTCTAAGTGTATCACAAGGGATTTCTGCAGCCCTTGGGTAGTACTAAAATACAGAAACTTTTACAATCGATGTTGATCACAATTTGACTTATGCATATATCCATGTATGTAAACCAGGCGTTTACCAGAAAAGTAGTAGAATGGCTGTGTGCTGCAAAAAAGGGTGTTTTGACTAATAATACTAATCTCTAAATACCAGGGACTGGAAGAAACATAAGGTTTTGATCAAAATATCTTGCATAGTCTTTGTACAAAATGACAAGTGTATGGGGCCCTTCATCACCACTTTAAAGTGCCCCTGACATGAGACTACTACTCCCCAGTCTGTAGACTTCTTTATTTTTTCTTTTATAGCAACAGACCTGTTGTGACAGCTTCCTGATGTGGTTTAAAGTTTTTGGAATACATGACTCATAGCATTTGCAAATGCCTTAGCTTGAAGACATTTAGGATTACACTTGCTTTGAAGCCCAAGTCTGCAAAACTGCCTCTTCAGATACTCAAGTCTAAAATTCACATTCTCAAAATTGCCATTACAACATACTAAGCCAGAAATATCTAGGTTTTTATAACTAAAATTCTTCAGATGTCTGAAAATCAGTTCTGGGTGTAACAAGAAATGTCTTAACGTTACTTTCCTGATAGGATAAACTCCAGACTCTACCCACAAGATAAACCATTTGCCTGCAGCCCAACGGGTGATGGTAGAGAATCCCACTTCACCAACTGCAACCAACAGAGATTGCAATTCTCTTATCTAAAAAGTCAATGATTAGACTGATTATCCAAGACGTAGAATACAAAAATTTAACTCTTTCCTGCTTTGAGGGGATCTAAACATCACAGTGATACAGCATGGTATTGGGGTTCAGTGTGCCATCTGCAGCGCCCTGTGCGAGTGCTCTGCACTCCCCGCTGCTGGCTCCAAGGGTGAGTGACGTGTCGCACCCCGGCTGTCTTGTGTGGGGTTGAGGTGAGGTGCCTAGAGTGAGGGTTACGGATACTGAAATGAAGGAAAGTCTTGCTATAGAGAATGGCTCCTGAGTCCTGGAGAGGTATGTGATTTAAAAGAGGTTTCTTGTTTTAGCATGTTGATCTTCATATGCTGTATGGTAACTTAAGTGCCTCCTCTGAATCTCATGGAGCTAGCCATACCTGCCTACAGCATTTAAAAATTATCTATCACAGTAGAAATTAGCAATAATTAATGGTAGAAATAACAAGCCAAAATTATACCACTTCGTATATGTGGACTCCATCTTACTTGAATGAGCTGATCATCATCTCACTACCCTATACTGATATAAAGAGATGTAAAATTGATCAGACCCTTGATTACTGTGCATGGTGTACTGTAAACAAATAGGCATGACAATGTAAAAAAATGTCACGAGTCATGTTGTGACAAAAAACATACAAGGCATCTCAGCTGCAGAATTCTCTGGGAAGATGTTAAACAGCAAAGAGAAACAAGTTTTACTTAGATTTTTCCACAACATATACAATTAAATACAGCCAACTCACATTAAAAATAATGTAATTCGGAAGCAAAAATACAATACAAAGATGATGAGCGCAAGCAACATGGGAACTGAAGAATCTTTGTGCAAGTTTCAGGAACCCTCTGTGCTCTGCAGGTAGAAACCTGGTGCACGTGGGGTCATAAGATCAAAACATTATTGCTTTTTTAATGTTTGCTTTGTTACTCTATTTTATTCAAAACGGCAATAAACAAATTTATGGTTTGAAAGGTCTGAGGTCTTGCTTACCATCACCGTCTCTGCCCTGAAGATTATTGGTATAGTGATATCACTGTGATGTTATTTTGTTATTTAATTATGTTTATTTGTAGTACTCAATTCTGCTTCACAGTTTCCCATTGCAGATACAACTTCTCAGTTACAGCATGAATCATTTACAACTGCTAGCACTGAACTTCAGACTTACCATAGTAGCATTTATTAAAAAACACACTCATTTTGAGCAGTAATTGTTCTGCTACCAGGGTGCAGCCTTTCATAATATCCCTTAACAGTTTTTTTATGACAACAGAACTTTAATTTTTCCAGTAGCTGTGAAGTGCAATGCATGAGTACCTTTCCTCATTTGTTTTTCATCATGTATCGCTACCCAGAGGCAATCATTAGCTAATTTGCTGATTTACAGTTGTAGTTTATTAGCTTTAAACAATGCTAAGCCATTATGCTTCCATTCTTAGTGCTGTAAGAGGAAAATATCTCTCCTTTTACTTCAAGCTGCATAAAAAAGTCCCTCAACCTATGTGCTTCTGGCCTCTCTCACATCAACATGAAATTGTTGTTATATTGCCTTCCTTTCTAGAATTAATCCTAAAGGTGTTTAGTCTGCTACTTTCTCCTACACTGCAGAGAATTCTTATTTTGCCACCTATCACAATCCAAGATCCAAAATTAGTTTATCATAGGAAGTAACAGCTATTGCTTACTCAGTTTCCTAGTGAAATCCATGTTGAAAAGTAAATTGGTTACTGCTGGTTATTTTGGTTGGTTTTTCCTTAGCTGCCTGAGACATATTTTTAGCATATTGTAACATGCAAAAGCAAATGAATTAAAGTGTAGCATGTCTGTTTAATTGCCCTAATGAGTACTGACAGGTGATGTGACAAAATGCTCCTCTGCACGCTAGGAAAGGAGCACAGGGAAATGATGGCATGGGACACTCCAGCTATCATCCTGTCCAGCTCCTCCCATCACAGGTAGGAGCATCCACCACCAGCTACTGGTGGAGTGAACATTGCTGGAGGGACTGTGGAATGGAGTCAGAGAGTGTGTGTGTCTGTGTGCCTCTGTCTGTCTGTCTGTCTGTCAAGGGCTCTTATACCTGGGTGCCAGTAACTGGGGAGACTGGGATCCGTGGGCAGGTTACTGGGCAGACTGAGTGTCCGAGGACAGCTGCTGGGGATCCACCTTGTACATATGTGCATATTCCCCACAAACGGACCTTCGTCCTGCTTAGCCAGAGATGGGAACAGGATGAGGCTGCTGGTGTTGCCCGTGTTTGTGTGAGTGTTGAGTGTGCCTCTCTGTTCTTTATGGCTGGCCATGCATACATGCATACATGTATTGCCTGCAGGTGTTTCCATGTGTACCTCCTGGGAACATGTGCTCAGCTTTACTATCAGTCTATCTTAAAATCTTGGTGATTCCAATATGTTTACTGTAAATATGCCATGGGGCAGAACAGAACCTCTGGCTGGCTGGTACTACAGGAGGGAGATCATCCTCTGGACAAAGCACTCTGGTTAAAATTAAATCCTATAGTCTTCAACATCTTCCATGCACTGCCTATAGAAACACCTAAGAATGAATGAGTGGTTAGGGATTCTGATGAAGTTACCAAGCCTTTCTGTTGATATGACTTAAAAATCTCTTAAACCTAATTTAAAATTTAAAGTAATGCAGGTTTTTCTCAAAAACATCTGAGCGAAATGAAGTTCAGTTTCTAAGAAAAAAGTATCTAGCATCACAGGCTTCTGGTGCAATTTGAAAAACTGAATTTGGAATTTGTGCTTGTAATTAAAAAACAAGTATTAGGCATGCTGTTATGAAGTGGAATTTTACACGAAGTTATAGAAGATCAATCTCAGCCCAGCAAACATGTTATGATTACATGTATTTTAGCAGAAACAGTGAAAAAATAATGGATCAAACCTACAAAGAAATCTAAAGTGTTGAAGAATCTCAATCCTAACACCACCACCGCATATCAATTAAACTGCAGTTTATTTTTCAAGGTGGTCTGAGCTGGACTTTGCTCTCAGGCAACCACCTGAGCAGCAGAACAAGGGTTGGGTTGACCTCAGGTGGCTTTACCATACTTTTAAGTGTGAGGATAACAGCCAATATGCCCCAGGTACAGTTGCTGGGGGGTGAAAGAGTATCTTCTGTACTTTCACTTTACTGAAGTACCAGTTAAGACATTGGTCTTACCCCTTCATACAACACACAAAGGACTGCTCCACTTAATAACTAGATTATTATGTTCGGTTCTTACATCTCTGTTTCAAAAAGCACATGGATAACTGATCCCGATTACACAAGAAGTCAGACAAGATGCTTGTAAAGATCCTATCTATGAACCTGTGAGTTTTAACATACGTAATATGTTGTTCTTCAACTCATATAAATATAAATCTTCCCTTGCTTTGAAAAAGTAGTTGCATATTTTCGTTGCAGCATACTAAATAATAAATACTGACCTGCATCACGTGATAAAGCATAGTGCCCATAGCAAGCTCACTGGATCCTTATTATGTCTGAGAAGTTCCCAAGTAAACCTAAATTGATTCTCTGATTGTCTGTACCAGCTGATCTGTCCCTACGTTGCCTAATAGCTGCTGAGCTGCATCTGCTCTGTTTTAATGTTATCCTTGATGATCTACATAGGTTCAGTGGGGACAGTGAGAGCTGAAATACGCTGCATAAATCAACCCAAGAACCAGGGTCTCAGCCCCAGACAGACCGTACTCTTCTTTGCAACCACTTTTACAAAACAGAGGAAAAATATAAAGACATGAAAAGTGCCTCTAGAGGTCCAGCTGCCAAAACCTGATTTAAACCACTGCAAGGCAGATCTAAACCACTGTAGGATACTCCTACAATCATGCACAGTCCTCTAATAAAACATGCACACACGCTTATTTCTTTCAGTCACTGATGAAGTGGTAGGCACTCGATAAAAAACTTGGGCTTATGCAGATACAGTGGATATGTTTTGAATAAGGGGAATTTTTCATTGCACTTTCTTCATTTAAAGGCATTTGGGATAATATTTAGGGACCTGAGTTGAAAAATGAAGAGATAAAATAACATGACTGGAAATGCAATTTAAACTATTGTCTGGATATCTTCCAATTGTCTTACAGAACTTAAGAAAATAATGCAAATGCTCTGGAGAAGGGAAAACAACAACCTGTAAATCTGTCCTGATGCTGATGAGATACTGTAGAAAAGCAAATAATTTAAGCCAGTGGAAACTTACACATTCTTACTTAAATTAGCAATAACAAAACATACTGTGACAGCATGCCTAGTTTCATTTTTGGATAATCCTGAAAAACAGCACCTTTCTGTGACAACATTATATAATTAATTTAATGATAACTTGTGAAATGATATCTCCTCTAAGGCAGAGATTTATTTTGAGTTTTTTTCATTTTGGTGTTGCATTTAAAATAATTCTTTGGACATTGAGTTATCCATAAATACTTGAAAATAAACAACCTTTTTAAAGATGATATTATCTGACATTTTTCAGAAGAAAAAAAAAAAGATAGGAGTGTAAAGTATTGCTTTGGTCACTGTTGTTACTGGCCAGGATTTTCTTCTGACTATCCCCTGTATCACACACATCTCACATTTTCTGGAACGTGCCCCTGTGACCTTATTTGTTTCCTTGTTAAGTACCAGGCTTTCTCAGGAATTACTCTGATATTACTGGTGTCATGATTCAGTCTGTGTGTATTATCCTAAGAATGTCACCTTTTCTTCACCTGCTAGTTTAAATAATCACTTGAAATGTAGTTAATTCCTTGCACAAGAAATGAATTGTGGACTTCTCTCGCCATTTATATGTGTTCCCTCCTTTCTGCAAAAAATTTGTCTTCATCCTTACACCTACACAAAACACATAATAAGAACCACCAATTCCTCAGTACACCTCCTCCTAAAATTCTTCTATGGCCAGTTCTGAATATAATCTTTTCTCCGATAATAAAAATGTACTTACTAAGACTTATTCTTGCAGATTACTACAGAACTGACGATATATGCAGCAAAGTATTCTTCATTCCAGCACATTCTATCAGTTGATGCTTGCAACACATTACTGTCATCAGTTTCATGCATACTAGACCACTATCAGAAATGTGGTGGACTACTTAATATTATTTCAATGACTGAAAACCTTCACGTGCTCCCAGACATATTTTGGAGTATGAGTCACTACCTTCCTTAAATCCTGCAAAGGAAAATGCAGAATGTTGTTGTGAGGGATTTTTAAACGCTAGATTATTTATTGCCTCCTATGCATGTGATTAGACGATATTTTGAAAGCAAATGTGAAGGCATTAAAAAGTGTGAGGATGCCTGTATCTGACTCAGTAGCATACACTCAGATGAGGTTTAGTGCAGTTATGCTCCAGCACTGCCACAGGGCTTCAGATGACTCAAAGTACAGGCAGAATATTCTCCTACTAGCTCAAAGGCTCCAGAATACTTGCAAACATATCCAAATAGGATTTGCAAGTTCGGATCAAAATACTCAGTATTGCAAGTAAGTGTTCAATGTGAGACCAGCAGAATGGCAGCTAAGTCCTAAACGATTCTATGATCATCTAAGTCTCCACTTATCTTTCTCTAGTGCCACTTTATTCTGCCACTCCTACTGCTGGTTGGTATAAGTAACTGGAAAACAGGGAGTTGCTAGTGGGAGTAAAGTGCTTCTAGAAATAAATGATGCTCAAAGGGCTAAATAAAGGAACTGAATAAAATCGTTAATTGTTCAAAGCATTTGAAAGGTTGCTTTTGTGCCTGGGGATTTTGTGATCACTACTACTAGAACTTGTTTAGGAATGAGGAAGAGGTTTGCAACCTTTCCTGTCATATCTTGAATCTTACTAAACTAGCTTTGTTTTATCCTTCAGATTCTTCCATTTTCATTTTTGTGTCTGTATTATAGCTCCCTAGGAGAAATTGAAGTAGTCCAGACTCTAGTTGTGTCACTTGGTTAATATACATAAATAAAAATGTCATAAAATCCAGTAAGTTTCTGCAAGTTGCCTCCCACACTAGAATCATAAATTGATCTTGGATATTGGTTTGAAAAACAAGACAAAAAACATTTAACATAAAGATGGTTAGTGTTGGAAGTGGGAGGCTGACATGCTTGATAAATGAAAATCAGAGAGTGCACATGAAGTTTTCAAAATGCTATAATAGACCAATAAATTCCACATGAATAGTTAGTACATAATGAATACATTTGCAACATTAAGTGCAAAGGCCAGGAAATATGGTCAATTCATGTGACAAGTGACAACAGATACTTTTCAAGTCACACCAACAACCTTCACAGAGTTGAATCAACAAGAAGCAGATTCATCCACTGCACTTTCTTGTACCAGATAAAAATATCTGAAGGTCAAGCTATACCACTAAGACAGTTTTAAGTACTTGATTGATGCTTTTTTAAATAATCCATTCTTTAGCCAGGCCCAACAGTTTGTACATTAATGGTGACAGATGGTATTACAGTTTGAGCCCATGAGAAAGAACTAGATCTGTCTATGCAAAATAGTCGTACCAAAACAGATTTACATGAATGGGTAGTCTAAATGCCTGGTGACAGGTTAGAAAGTGAACATCTCATTCATGTTAGCATCATAAATTAAAATTTCACAAAAGATTGTAGCTTTAATATTTGATGGGAGATGGGATTAGTGGAAAAAAGAATGGCTTAACAAAATATTCCAGGAAAATATTCCAAAATTTCTGAAGCCCAATGAACAACTATTTGCCAATAATCTTGGACCAAATACTGTCCTCAGCCCAAAAGATATACATCTCCAGAAGAAGAATTTAATGGTGTTTCTAACATCAGAAATGTATATCGCATATAGTGTGAAGGTCTGTTTGTTTAATTTTTAAATTTTGAGAAAAATGCAATTTGGGATTTTGCCAGTCTTTACTGATGTGAAAAAGACAAAGATGTACAACCTCACAATGCATCATCGCTTCAATTTTTTAGTCTCATAAGACCTGGTGCTGCAAGGCACTGGCTGTTAGGAGACTCCCTGCAATGCACCAGGTTAACTGGATCGTTCAACTCTGTGTATTTCAGAAACACACATTCAGAGGAATTGTGCTAAGTATCATCTGTTATGAAAACCCAACCAGTCCTGCTCCGATAGATATATGTTTTACAATGCATGAGCAGATGGTGAGCCCTGTCCTGAGGTTAAGCTAATGGGACAACGCTGTGAGAAACTGCTGGACATTGCAGACAACAGAAGGAGAAAAGTAGTTGGTCAGTCCTGACCTGGCCTAGACTGGCAAGGCGACAATGCAAGAACAAACTACCACAAACCATGGAGAGTGAAAAGGGAGAATCAGATACAATAATAAAATCCCCTCTTTTCAGGCATCAACATGCTAAGTCCTTTGGTGCCTACTGGATTTTATTTGGTATTGAAAGAATTCAGTCTTTCACTGTCTATAGTTTTTTGTTTTTCTATACACACATCTTCTTCCATGCACTCCTCCTTTCCAGCCTCTCCTCCACCCCATTAGTTTGGTTCTCTCTTCTCCTCTTTATGAGCAACCCTTGTTCCTCAATGGAACATAGCAGGGTGTGTTGCTTTGCTCTCATTCTCTCAGCTGGGCTTTTAATCTCTCTCTGTCACACAGAGGCATGCTATTTCACTGTTCCAAATACTTCTGTCCTTCCTTAGATTTCATTCCTTTATTTCAACACCATCTTTACATTTTTCTCTGAAAATGCAAGTATACTGGCTTTGCTTGCTTTCATCATCTGCTTTATCTTCTTTTTTCTCTCACACATCTCTTTTCCCTTCTTGCTGTAAGTTTTCCTTCATGTTCTTCTTGTTGTCTAAACCTGATGCAGTATACTTGTACCAATTCAAATCCAGAATAAAGAACCCTGGTCCACTGCCTACTCAAGATGTAATTCAGCTTTCCTTTTGGATGCTAAGAAATCATACAGTCTGGAGGTTTATTTTATTATTGCTGATTCTCTTTCAAAACACTTTAACTATCAGTGAATGCGTAATTTGCAAATGCATGGATGCAAACCCAGTCTGAGATAGTCTTGCAACTGTACACTTCTTGAAGTACGTTTGCTCCAGTTTTAACAAACAGAATAGTTCTCAGGAAAAAACAGTGCTGCCTTGCAAGCTGGAAACAGTATTGCTCTCAGCATATGTAATAGCTTGCAAGATAAAAATACTGCTCTTGTGAAACTAATCTGATGCACTGCATCTGTAATTTTTTTTCCATGTGATTACGCTGCAGAAAAGTTTATGCAATCTAATGTGATTTGATAATACTGCATAATAAGTCCGCATAGAATACTAAGTGTTTTGGGAGCAAGTGTTTCTCATCTAAATGACCTTTATTCTTTACCAGTATTACAGAAACACACCAAAATGACTGATGATCAACCCTCCTCTTTTTATATGGTTTTCCTTTCAAGGAAATCCTTTAAGAAGATTTAAGATTTCTGAAAGTTCAGGGGACAGGGAGAGTTGTCTTTAATTAAAAACAAAACTACAACTTAAAATACCAAAACAGAGCAACTTTGGGCCCAGTGCTCTTGATGAACACATTCCTTAAAGACAGTTTTTTAAAGTTCTTAAACACATGACTTTTAGAAAGTCTTTTAAGTTTGACGTATTTATTGCAAGATGCTTGACATTTCTTGACTATTTTGTATCAAATTTTCAACCCACCATCCTTTCAAAATGAACTCCTTAAGTTCTGGACCCTGATATAGATCAATAGCAGTGAAATTTCACTTACTTTTTCCACCCTCAGCCACTGGTCCACAGTTTGTTAGAATATACACATCTTGGCCCAGGCTTTCATTAACGTATGTTTGCAAAGTGCCTACGATACACTTGATGGCATATAAATAATGCACGATAACCATATATGGCATACGATACACTTGATGGCATATAAATAATGCACAACACCATTAATTTTATGGGTTGGGTAGGTAATCAAGAGAATGCAACATGAAAGATCTATTTGTTTTTTGGCTATTTTTCTTCTCATTGTAAGCTTCTTTGATACCAAGAGCTATTTGCAGAATCTCTTACATACCTGGCTGAAAAAGTTTCATCTAGCAAGATGAATGTACTTTTTAATACCACATTCATGATGACAGTGATGACACGGTGCTTACAAACTGAAGCTTGCAGACACAAGTCAGGGATGCAGAAGAGACTTCTATATCTTATATTCCACTTCTCAAGGCTTAAATCAGAGATACCAAAGAAGAGGTAAGGCGAAAGACACACCATCTATAGTTTGGAGTAGATTTTTTTTTTCTGGGTGAGAACACAGGAGGTGAAATAAAAATCTGAAGAATATAAAACATGGTGTTGGGGCATGACAGAATTTCCTGTCTTACCCACAACTTGAAATGGCTTTTACTAAAAGGTGGCAGTACCAAGAATAAATCCAAGCCAAGCAGATCAAAAGGATCAGTATCTAGATAATAGTGTGTTGCACGAATCAGCAATAGTTATAGGGGATGACTGGAACAAGGACTACCCTTGCATTTTTGCTGTCAGAAATCTATGGTAAAGGTAAAGTTGTATGGTAGCAGTAAGCCTGCAATGAAAAACATTAAGTGTATAGCTATCAGTTTCTGGTTTGCCTTTTAAAAAATTAATTACAGATACAAATTGTTCATTACCCATATTGTGGTTATTTGCCCCAAAAAAGAAAATCTGTGCACTTAATATAAACGCATTTTTAAAATAGTCAGTCATTATGCTAATAACTTTCATGTGCAGAGTACATGACTCACAGAAAGTGCAGGTGTGCAGGAAGCACCTCAGTGATTAGACAACATTAAGACAATTTGCGAATTGAGAACTGAGTATATTTTCATTGCATTCCCAACTACTTCATGTATAACAACTTGCATTAAAAAAAAAAATTCTCAAAAGGAAAAGTTGAGTAGAATTTATACTTCTGTAAGAGCTTCTTGTCACGTTGTTAAAGACTAAGTCTAGCACATCCTGTTCATAAATATTACTATATTCTGATTAGGTCTAGTCGAGAACTTCACAGTTTCTGAACTCCCCCAGCTACACATTCACTATGACTCTAAACAGGGTGAGAGCACTGGCCTCAACACTGGCATACAATACCATAATGTGGCATATCTGCAGAAAGGTACCAGTTCTTAGCAAAATCTAACCACCACCACACGCAACATCTAAGTCCTCATTTCTCTGCATACATTATATCTCTCTTTCTCTCTCTAGAGAGGCTCAGAGCTGCTGA